>NC_142170.1:20434965-21634965 GCF_029865625.1 Vigna umbellata
ACTTTGATTTAGTATTCATGTATTTGATGGAGGAATGAAACAATGATTGTGACATGATGTAGTTAGCAGAAGACTGGAAAGTCTGCAGCAAAGAACACAATTGTAATCGATTACAACTATTTCATAAAAGATTACACGAGTAAATGATTTGTACAAAAACTTGTACAACAAAAGCCAACTGTGGTAACATAGGTGACCATAGTGTACATTTTTTTATTTTTTGCAAAAAATCGAATGGTTTTGGTGTGATTTTGTTGTTTAAGTGTGATTTTGTTGTTGAAGTGTGGTTTTAGTTTGGGAGGTGATGTTTGGGAACCCTATGTTGCACATAAGAATGAAGTTTGTTGAGTTGAACTAGTTAGGTGGAGTCACTCCAGCACCAAAAAACACACTTGTAATCGATTACAACTCCTCCGTAAAAATTTACACGAGCAGAAAGTGAGATTTGTTAAGAAAATTGTATTGCAAGAGCCAGTTGTGGTAACATAGGTGACCATTGTCTAAATTTTTATAATTTTGGCCTAATTGCATTGGTTTTGGTGTGATTTTGTTGTTTAAGTGTGATTTTAGTTTGGGAGGTGATGTTTGGGAAACCCATGTTGGACATAAGAAAAAAGTCTATTGAATTGAACTAGTTAGGTGGAGTCCTGGAACTCCTACACCAAGAAACACACTTGTAATCGATTACAACTCCTGCGTAAACGATTACACGAGCTGAAATTAGGATTTGCACAGAAAGTTGTATTGCAGGAGCCAGTAGTGTTAACATCGGTGACCATTGTCTAAATTTTTATAATTTTGGCATAATTCCATTGGTTTTGTTGTGATTTTGTTGTTTAAGGGTGATTTTAGTTTGGGAGGTGATGTTTGGGAACCCCATGTTGGACATAAGAAAGAAGTCTGTTGAGTTGAACTAGTTAGGTGGAGTCATGGATCTCCAGCACCAAAAAACACACTTGTAATCGATTGCAACTCCTGTGCAAATATTTACACAAGCACAAAGTGAGATTTGTACAGAAAATTGTATTGCAGGAGCCAGTTGTGGTAACACAGGTGACCATTGTCTAAAATTTTATAATTTTGGCCTAATTCCATTGGTTTTGGTGTGATTTTGTTGTTTAAGTGTGATTTTAGTTTGGGAGGTGATGTTTGGGAACCCCATGTTGGATATAAGAAACAAGTCTGTTGAATTGAACTAGTTAGGTGGAGTTCTGGAACTCTTGCACCAAGAAACACACTTGTAATCGATTACAACTCCTGCGTAAACGATTACAAGAGTTGAAATTAGGATTTGTACAGAAAATTGTATTGCAGGAGCCAATAGTGTTAACATCGGTGACCATTGTCTAAATTTTTATAATTTTGGCATAATTCCATTGGTTTTGTTGTGATTTTGCATCTTAAGTGTGATTTTAGTTTTTGAGGTGATGTTTGGGAACCCCATGTTAGACATAAGAAAGAAGTCTGTTGAGTTGAACTAGTTAGGTGGAGTCTTGGAACTCCAGCACAAAAAAACACATTTGTAATCAATTACAACTCCTGCGTAAACGATTACACAAGCAGAAAGTGAGATATGTACAGAAAATTGTATTGTAGGAGCCAACTGTGGTAACACAGGTGACCGTTGTCTAAATTTTTATAATTTTGGCATAATTCCGTTGGTTTTGGTGTGATTTTGTTGTTTAAGTGTGACTTTAGTTTGAGAGGTGATGTTTGGGAACCACATGTTGGACATAAGAAACAAGTCTGTTTAGTTGAACTAGTTAGGTGGAGTCCTGGAACTCCTGCACCAAGTAAACAACTTGTAATCGATTACAACTCCTGCGTAAACGATTACACGAGCAAAAAGTAGGTTTTGTACAGAAAGTTGTATTGCAGGAACCAGCTGTGTTAACATAGGTGGCCATGGTCTAAATATTTTTATATTTTTGGGATAAATCCATTGGTTGTGGTGTGATTTTGTTGTTTAAGTGTGATTTTTGTTTGGGAGGTGATATTTGGTCAGCCCATTTTGGACATAAGAAACAATTTTGTTAAGTAAAGCCAACGTCATTTAGACCAATAATAAACAAATTTTTTTTATTCAAATATAAAAATTAAAGCACATGAACATAAATTGAAGCTTTCTATTGTGGTTCACACTGATATTGGGTGATTAACATTACAACTACATCCATTAATGTGAACTTCAACTTTAAGATCATTCCAATGGTGGTCAACCTCGAAGACAACAACGTCTCCTTCCTTCAAGCCATATTCGATGCAAAATTCTTTCCATACTTTTCCAAACTTTGTTGAATTCCTACTCTATGAAACTAGAACTTTGCACATGATGCCATCCTTATAACCAAGAAGCATAACCTCTGTCAACCCCTTATTCCTAATTTCAATCGCAAATGTAGTATGCAAGTTCTGCGCAACAAGTTATATAAAGTGAATGACATTGTAAAATTATATTATTTTTAACAAAGGTTGGGGAAATTTTGAAGGATTCCATACGTACCAGATGACTTCCTTGACATTGTGATTTAGTCAATTTGACAACAAACAATAAGGACTCTGGATCAGTAGTACACTGATCAATGAATGATTCCCTGTTGTTGTCGGTGCAAGGACCAAAATAAATTATAATTTTGAAATTGTTGTGACCCAAATATTGGAAGGTCATGTGGGCATCATTAAGCCTTTCATGGTATATGTTTTTCATTGAAGACCATCCAGTCATAATTCTAGGATCTAATGTACTAATGTTATAAGTTACCAAATGTGTGAGACCATTATTGTCCACCAACGACCACGTACTTCCTAATTCATTTTCAAATGATGCAACGAAATGACTATCGACATACCCAAATTCCTGCAAAAATACATGAAAAATTTAGAATAACAATACAGACGTGGAAAAATTTATAACCAAAGAACATGTTTAACAAATTAGTTAGGTGGATGGTGACAAACTCCCACAGGATTGTTGACGGTCCTGCGCTAGAGGATGTAACCATGCTTTCAAAAACGGAAAAATATATATGTCGATATGTTTCTTTTTGTTCCTTCCACACATATCTCCATAACATATATATAGTTGTTTAACATGTTTGTTGAACAGTCCCAACACTGTTTGTCAAAACTCTCCATTAAATGTTTCCAAAAAACTAAGACTTGACTACTCCTGAATGGGTTTGGGAAAATGTTGGACCGTTGAATGCCCTTCAATGTATAATTAATCCAGTCAAACCGTTTCACCACCCAACCAATAAAATTTAATTGCGATCCCGATATTTTGACCACTTTATCGTTGAACATGTGATTGCCTTCGCTATCATTTATTGCTATACGAATGTCATTTAAATTCGAAGATGGTCATTGCCTTCCCTATCATTTATGGGTATACAGAAAAACATGTCAAATCATGTTTGGGAAAAGCATTTTCAGAAAAGGAAAAAATTTTACAAGATAAGCAAGTTAGTTGCAGTCCTAAGACTTGTACACCAATAACCTGACTTGTAATCGTTTACAACATCTTGGTAAACGATTACACAAACAAAATATGGTATTTGTACACAAACTTGTACTGCACGAAGCAGTTGTGGTAACCTAGGTTACCATACAATAAAATTTTCATTTTTAGACATTATTCCAATGGTTTAGACTTGATTTCGTTGTTGGAGTGTCAGTAGAGTGTTAGAAGTGATGTTTGGGAACCCCAATATTCAGAAAACCACAAAAATGTTATGATATGAGCCACTTGGGTGAAGTCAAGGAACTTGTGCACAAAAAAACACACTTGTAATCGTTTACAGGTGCTTGGTATACAATTACACGACCAAAATGCAGGATTTATATAGAAACTTCAACTGCAGAAGCTAGTTGTGGTAACCTAGGAGACCTTTGTCTAAAATTTACATTTCTTGGCATAACTCCAATGATTTTTAGTGGATTTTGTTGTTCAGAAGTCAATTACAGAGCTTGGTTTATTCATGTACGTATTTATCAACAATAATTCATAAAAGGTTGATGTTTACATTCATGACGAGAACTTTAAATTTCCATTACCCACTTGAGTTTTAAAAACATTACAATAGTGAACTGCCAACATAGTAATCCAAGAATGTTCAAAATGACAATAAATAAATCTAACCAAATCTAAGTACGAGGTTCGTTATCAAAGCGGGTGCACAAGTGTTGGAGTTGGTCCTCAATGTTAGTAACTCGCGATTCCAACGAATCAAATATTGTCCCCATTGTGATGTCCATGTTTCCAAACCTTGTACCAACAAAGGTCTGCAGTTCTTCGATGCGGTTGATTACATCATTTAGTGTTGTAGAAGAACTGACTTCTTCACTATCTTCTTGTTGTCTGCCTTGACGTTCTTAATTGTGGGCATTCTCTTTTGGAACCCACACTCCCTCTTGATTTTGCACATAACCGAATAAGCATATAACTTCATTTACCATCCTTTGTTTGGCCTTAATTTGTGTACATAGATCAGTCTCAGTAGGGACTTGAAAGTGTTCCAAGAAGACGGTTATCAAATGAGGATAAGGTAGTCTAGCGTTGTCCTTTAATGCCCTTTTCATCCTGTATCTGATAAGATGTCCCCAGTTAATTTCCATGGAATTGAAAAGGGCCCAGAGTAGCATAATATCCTCTTCAGATGCCTGGCCAATATTAGTTACACGAGGAATTAGTACTCGAGTAAAAAAATAATGAAGTATCCTATGTTGAACCTTCATTTACCCTTCCAGTATTTTGCTTTGTATGTGAGCATCATTTCTACACACGAGTTGCCTAAAACTTACAAAATCGTAGTGCTCTTTCCACTCATCGATAATTCCTCCTTCATAACGAACACTAGCGGATGGGAGGGAAGTGAGCTCATTAAATACTTTAGGGCTTACTCTGATTTTGACCCCTTTGACTTCGCTTCGAATAACACCGGTATCCGAAATGGACATGTTGTTGTAGAACACGTTTACTAATTATGGCTAGAAATCTCTATTTAAGGACACAAATTTCGTCAGCCCAGCCTCAGACAATATGTCGTAGAATTGAAAATTTCTTCCTTCAAAGTAAGCATCTTCGAGATATTTGCTTTCCAATATTTCACAATTGAAAAAATGGTTTGCAAATTTCTCATATTGTTCATCAGAGGAGAAAAGTTCATTGTTTGGTGGTGGTGGGGATGATGGTGGGGATGGTGTTGGATTGCGTTGGCGACGACGTCCATCACGAGAAGAAGATGGCCTTCGTTTCTTTGTTTCACGATCAACTATTGCACGATTGTTAGGGTTATCAGATGAACATTAATCTTGGGAGGGTACTTCAACAACTTTAAGACTGGGTACTTAAGTAGAGGAAACCTAAAGTGAGGGACGTGGGGAAAGTAGGTTGAAGACTGGGTAGTTATATTGACAAAGCAAGATACCTAAAGTGTGGGATGTGGGGATAAATCGTTGAAGAGCGGGTAGTTATATGTACGCAGTACGGGCTATAATCGATTACAGATAACTTGTAATCGATTACGAGAAGGTTTTTTGGCCCATTCAATTAATTTCAAAGTGGTCATCAACCAATGCTTTACCATAAAAATCATGTATTTATTTACACAACATTTACACAATAATGTTATATGCATACAAAAAGAAGTAGGAAGTATTTACATCAAGCAATGTTGTTATCGAAATTGTTTTGTACAGTTGGCAACAAAGACATAAATCCAGAAGGAGACACTTCGGATTGTTGTGATACTTGGTAAGATTGGTAACATTGGGATCCATATTGCACGACCTCTGGACTTTTTATCACATCAGGTATTGTTTGTCCTGAATGAACACAATTATAATTAGAATACATGTAACAAAATGATGTAATAAATGGAAGAAACATACAATTTCATTACTTACACAATCTTGTACGAATGATGTTGAAGTTTTTTTGGATGATGAAGTTTTCCCTTTTTTGGTTCTTTTCTCAACGACTGACTTTAACCTGTTGGTGCGTGGTCGTCCTTTTCGCTTCACTGCTAAAGGGCTACGGACAAGTACATCAACACTTACATCAATACTTCTTCGATGGCATTCGCCATTGCCCTACATTGATCAGTTATAATCCCATTTGGGGGCTTATTACCCATGTGTCTTAGACAAGATTGGAACAACCATACAAAAGAGGCAGTGTCCTCCGACGAGAGCAATCAACAACCAAGTAAAATGGAGTGACCATGATGGTTAACTCTGACGAAAGGCGCAAATGGCATGTCATACTTATTTGTTAAGTAAGTGGTGTTGAAAGACACCACATCACCAAATTCTTCACAGGCGTCTCGAGTTCTTGCATCTGCCCAAAAGACACTACAAATTGTATTGCCTTCATACAATACAATTTCATAAAAGAAATCGTTATTGAAATCTTTCATTGATGGAAAGTGTCGTAGGAGGGCTTGTCCATCACCATCCTTACATAAAGATCTTATGTATTGGCCAATGTAGTTTCGCGCATCTCGCTCTATGAAGTCCATATTTTCAAATCCACCTGCATCGCTCATAATGCTAAGGAAACTCTTATTAATCCGGACTCCAGCATCATCATTGACCTCCAATGTGCGTTTAGCTTGCATGCTCAATTTCCTATTGCCAGGAATTAGCTTGGAGGTTTTTGGGCATAGATCATGACTGTGGTCTAGGACAACGGTCCTTATAAACCATTTATCATCCTTCCTTGCAATGGTTATGCCAGTTGGACATTGGTTGGTTTGGCTAGGAAGTGTTTTCACCTCAGGCTTGATTGAAGAGACATATTTCCCTTCCCTTGAGCAAACTAATCTCAAGTAGTTGACATTGTTGTTGTTATCTTTTTTAGATGTTCTTATGCGCACAACATATACACATCTAATGGCATAGTTTGTGTAATTTTTTTTTGCTTCTTCCATTGTGTGAAAGCACATGCAATGTTGGCTCCAACTCCAACAAGCTTTCAGTAGGGTCATCAATATTGGCATTACACCCAGGCAGTTCACTGACATTACGTGTGGTGTTATCCATAATAACGACATATACCCAGCCTGATCATAGTGGAATGAAAATAAAAAATAGTCATCATTCATCATCACATAATAATTGATAACAAAAAGCCTATGAACATATACCAACAATGTGATATTTGATTAATCATCATCTAATCCTTCATACGACAATGGGTATGAACATCAAATAAAATGAAAATAAAATAAACACAATAATAAACATTATTGGGATTGTGAAATTAAAAAAAAAACATTTCAGTGCCTCCATTAAAAACTAAAAATAAAATTTACACATTCATACCTACACACTCTCTATTTACTACACCCTTTAATGAAGCTAAAGCTTTCGTCACCAACCTCCACTAAAGGATTACGTGCACCATTTTTGAATGTTGTCCTCAACAACCTCGAGAAGAAGATAATAGAATGTGTATTTAATGAAAGAAGAAAGTTGACGGAGAAGGAAGAAAGATGAAGTATTTTGGAGGGAAGAAGTCTGTCAAGCACCAAATACAAGCTACGAAAGAGTGCACATTAAGTTGGGTTTCTCTCTCATACCTCACATTAATTCCAACTTACTTTTTCATTCCCCACATTTAATGCAAGTTCATTCAATCAAGCAAAAAGATTTTCTCTTTCACCAATTTGTGGCAAAAAGTATCTGGCTCGTTAATCAACAAAGCTTTTGTCATTAATTGAAACATCAAGTAAGAAAAGTAATAATATTATATTATATTAAGAAATTTTTATATTATATATCAATAAATTCATGAAAACGTCTTTAAATACGTCGCACACACCCATTGATATGTAATCAAGTTCAATATATTTGTAAGTTCTTTAAAAATATTTCAATTCTTGTGTGCTAATATTGTCATCGTAATGTTGTATTGTCCATATCATGGAATTCAAATTCTGGCAGATTATTGAAGGATAATCATGGATTCATGAGAAGACCTTGTTTATGATGATGACGTCCTTGAATCATTTCTGAAAAAATGTGACTCTTCGGCATCGCTGATACCTGTTCCAGCAGGTAATGTTCAAGCGGCTTTCCTGAATTGGACAAGAATAGAAGAACCTAAATCGACACAATAATTTGCTCGTGGTGTTGCTGACGCAACATATGAACGAGATTTCAACTCAAATGCGTGGAAATGGACACAAATGTTAATTAAACACCATGGCAGAACTTTTGTTCAAAAATGTGAATAAAAATGTTTAGTTACACAATTATATCTTCTTCACATGACTTTGACAAATGCAGATCTCGTCACTGATGAAAAATTCGAGAACGTCAACTCCCTTAATGAGGCAAAATCATCACAGGTCCTTCCATTTGTTGCTTTTATATTGAAAGAGTGCAAGCCCAATGGTTTAGGAGACATGCAGTTGACTATCAAGGTATTATTTCTTTTAAAGTTTTTAATATGTTGTTTATGTCAACTAATGAATGATTAAATGTGACCAGGACCCAACAACGACAATGAAGGCTTCGTTGCACAAGAAAGTTCTTCAAGATCCTTAATTTCGAGATAGGCTTAATACCTCTTTTGGTCCCTCGAAAAAGGAGTCGTGTTTAAAATAGTCCTACTTTTTTTAAAAAGTAACAATTGGTCCCAACTTTTGAAAAAACTGTTCAAGTTAATCCTTTTCGCTAATGACGTCAAAAATTTAACGTTGCAGCTGCCCCTGGAATAAAGTTAATGACGTGTTAGTGTTAAGTGATTACATGGCAGTAATAGGTTTATTGACGTGCAAAATTAAAATGGGTAGAAAAGAAATTGACTGCGTGGCAATGTACTATGCTGTGAGAGAGGTTAAAAAAAAATTGGGGTTAGGGTTAGAAGCAAAATCGCGATTTGGGATTAAACATTCTGGTGCAAGCATCATTCCTTCACATCCAAACGCATATAATGGGAGCATGCATTCATATACATGAGCAGGACCAAAAGCTTAGATACGAAGAAAAAAGGTTTTTTCTTTTGTTCTAGTCTCCTCTGTTCTCTTAGATTCAATTTTCTTTTTTTGTGCAGGTACAAGAGAGTTATGGTGAATGTGTACAATCGTCCCTGGATCCACGAAGGTGAAGGGAGTTAAACGTTTTTCCTTCGGGATTCTGATGATGTCAAAACCAATTTGAAGATTCCCCTCTACCTATTTTTCTCCGTCCTACCATTCCCAAAATGCATCTTCCCCTTTGTCATCTTTTCTCCCCCTCTTTTTAAACCTTTCATTTTCTTTTCTTTTTTATCTTTTTTAATTATATTAAAACAAAAGTAAAAATGAAAATTAAAAGGTAAAAATGAAAATTAAAAAGTAAAAATGAAAATTACAAAAGAATAAAACTAAAAACAAAAACAAACCATAATTATATAATTTATTTTACGTACAAAATTAGGTATGAAATTGGGTATTGACATTAATCCTATCAAATTAGTTTTTATGCTTATCACCAATAGAAACTTAATATTTTTATTATATTTTCTCTCTTTTTCTTATTTATTTTCGTTTATAGAAATAATTTGTATTTTAGAGATTTAGTCAATGAAATACTACACGTTTCACTAAGTTTTTAAGAAAAAAAATAGTTGTATGGTAAAAATGGTTCATATTTTTGAAGATTGTAACTTTATCCCCTTTTGAGTTAAGTCCTAAGAATTTTAGTGTATACATTAGCTTAGATCAGTTAAAGTTTATCACCCGTGCTAGTCATTTTCGACTTTCATCTCAATTATAATCGGTCAAATTCAAGAGTTTATAGTGGTAAAATTAGAAACATGAATTGAAACTTAAAGTCCAGGATAGATGTTGCAAAATATGTCATTAGAGACTGATATCTGTATCCCTAACTTAACCCCTGTTAGTATGATTTGCTATGTACAAAATAATCACCTAAAGCAAAAACCATACTTTCACCTCCCCGTGTACTCCTACATTCTCAATCACAAATCACTAACTGCAATGGACAACCTCGGACACGCAATCTGAATCCAGGTGTCCATAGAATCCTCAAACAGAGTAACCCTCCCAAGACTTAACTTCGACATCAAAACCACAATGTAATCCAATTCTCTCTCCTTCATCTTCTTCTCCAACCTCTCCAAAACCTCGGATTACCCTTTCTCCCAAGAGCCCCTAAAACCATACCCCAACTCCGAGCCTCCCTCGCTTTCAAAATCGCATTTTTCCTCACAAACCCTAAGCCCTCTTTTTTAACCTCTTTAAAAAAAAATGCCACCTAATCTATTTTTTTATTACAATTTTAACCTCACTGCCACGCAATCACTTAACATTGACACCTCATCAAGTTTAGTCCAGGGGGCAGTTGCAACGTTAAATTTTTGACGCCGTTAGCGAAAAGGATTAA
Source organism: Vigna umbellata (assembly GCF_029865625.1). Taxonomy (NCBI): domain Eukaryota; kingdom Viridiplantae; phylum Streptophyta; class Magnoliopsida; order Fabales; family Fabaceae; genus Vigna; species Vigna umbellata. The sequence continues at coordinate 20,445,358 of NC_142170.1, forward strand.
CTTGAACATTTTTTTCAAAAATTGGGACCAATTGTTACTTTTTAAAAAAGATAGGACTATTTTGAACACAACCCCTCTTTCGAGGGACCAAAAGAGGTATTAAGCCTATAGAGATAATATTGGAGTTGGCTCCATTATGTTACTCAATCTTGTAACCATCCTTTTAGTAGTTATATTAAAAGAAGTTTTAATTCCCTTTTGATGGATGTTTTTGATATAAATTATGTATGTGGGTTTAGGTACAATCCTTCAGTGCATTTGGAATAAACTACTACTTAATATTGTGCATCGCAACGTAGTGAAGGTTTTTTCGACTGAAATTTGTCCTCCAACAATTGAACAGGTCAAGGAAACACCAAAACTTGTCATTTGACTACCTTTGTGGGCAGAAAAAATTAAGCATGTGGAAGACATCCTCCGCAAATTTGTTCCACCATATCACGAACCATCATCATCCAAAGAACGAAACAATAGTTAGTTGTTTTATGATATATAATTTTATAAATATTTTCTAATGCAGGTGAACTTATAAGTTATACGGATAACTGTCATTATTTTATGACCATTAAAAAATTTGTAGGATTACTGTAACATTAATAACATAGACTTGTATGTGTTGTTAAGATTGAGTTTATGTTTATGAATGTCATGTTATGTTGTAATTGTACTGATTTTGATCACCTTAATGAAATGTTTGAGATTTTTTTTTCCATTCATTATTTCATTCTTCCCTGAAGGAGTGCCCAGATAATGTGAGAACCACTAGACTTAGGCTAAAAAATATGAAACTTTTAATATGGTGACCTAGGTTACCACAGCTGACTCCTGCAGAATGAGTTTCTATAAAAAAAACCCAGATTTTGTTTGTGTACTCGTTTACCAAACTCTTGTAAGTTGTTACCAATGTGATTTTTCCTGCACAAGCTCCAGAACTTTACCTAGAATGCTCATCTCGTAATAATTGTTCCTTTCCTTCATCCTAGGGTGCCAATACATTACCTCATACACTCTAAACACGGTTCAACAACAACATCCACTTAGAACCACTAGACTTAGGCTAAAAATTTTGAAATTTTTAATATGGTCACCTAGGATACCACAGCTGGCTCCTGCAGAACGAGTTTCTGTAGAAAATCCAAATTCTTTTCGTGTAATCTTTTACCAAGCTCTTGTAAACACCAGTGTGATTTTTCCTGCACAAGCTCCAGGACTTCACCTAGGATGCTCATCTAGTAATCATTGTTCCTTTCCATCATCCTGGGGTGCCAATACATTAGCTCCCACACTCTAAACACAGTTCAAAAACAACATCCACTCATAACCACTAGACTTAGGCTAAAAAATATAAAATTTTTAATATGGTCACTTAAGATACCACAGTTGGCTCCTGCAGAACGAGTTTCTGTACAAAACCCAGATTTTGTTCGTGTAAACGTTAACCAAACTCTTGCAAATAATTACCAGTGTGATCTTTCCTGCACAAGCTCAAGGACTTCACCTAGGATGCTCATCTCGTAATCATTGTTCCTTTCCTTAAGCGTGGGGTGCCAGTACATCACCTCTTACACTCCAAACACAGTTCAATAGCAACATCCACTCTGAACCACTGGACTTAGGCTAAAATATATGAAATTTTTAATATGGCACCTAGGATACCACAATTGGCTCCTGCAGAACGAGTTTCTGTAGAAAATCCAAATTCTTTTCATGTAATGGTTTACCAATCTCTTGTAAACGACTACAAGTGTGAATTTTCCTGCACAAGCTCCAGGACTTCACCTAGGATGCTCATCTCATAATCATTGTTCTTTTCCTTCATCTTGGGGTGCCAATACATTACCTCCCACACTCTTAACACAGTTCAACAACAACATCCACTCAAAACCACTGGACTTAGGCTAAAGTATATGAAATTTTTAATATGGTCACCTAGGATACCACATCTGGCTTCTGCAGAAAGAGTTTCTATACAAAACTCAAATTATGTTTGTGTAATCGTTTATCAAGCTCTTGTAAACGATTACCAATGTGATTTTTTCTACACAAGCTCTAGGACATCACCTAGGATGCTCATATCGTAATCATTGTTCCTTTCCTTCATCGTGGGGTGCCAATACATTACATCCCACACTCTAAACATAGTTCAACAACAACATCCACTCAGAACCACTGGACTTAGGCCAAAAACATATGAAATTTTTAATATGGTAAACTAGGCTACCACAGTTGGCTCCTGCAAAACGAGTTTCTGTACAAAATCCAGATTCTGTTCGTGTAATCGTTTACCAAGCTCTTGTAAACGATTACCAGTGTGATGTTTCCTGCACAAGCTCCAAGACTTCACCAAGGATGCTCATCTCATAATCATTGTTCCTTTCCTTCATCTTAGGGTTACAATACATTACCTCTCACACTCTAAACACAGTTCAACAACAACATCCACTTAGAACTATTGGTTTTAGGCTAAAAAATATGAAAATTTTAATATGGTCACATAGGATACCACAATTGGTTTCTGCAGAACGAGTTTCTATACAAAACCCAAATTATGTCCGTGTAATCGTTTATCAAGCTCTTGTAAACGATTACCAGTGTGATGTTTCCTCCACAAGCTCCAGGACTTCACCTAGAATTCTCATCTCGTAATCATTGTTCCTTTGCTTCATCTTGGGGTGCCAATACATACCTCCCACACTCTAAACACAGTTCAACAACAACATCCACTCAGAACCACTGGACTTTGGCTAAAAAATATGAAATTTTTAATATGGTCACCTAGGATACCACAACTGGCTTCTGCAGAACGTGTTTCTGTACAAAACCCAAATTATGTCCGTGTAATCGTTTACCAAGCTCTTATAAACGATTACCAGTGTAATTTTTCCTGTAGAAGCTCCAGGACTTCTCCTAGGATGCTCATATCATAATCATTGTTCCTTTCCTTCACCGTGGGGTGCCAAGACATTACCTCCCACACTTTAAACACACTTCAACAACAACATCCACTCGGAACCACTGGGCTTCTGCTAAAAAGTATGAAATTTTTAATATGGTCACTTAGGATAATAAAGATGGCTCCTACAGAACGAGTTTCTGTACAAAACCCAAATTTTGTTCGTGTAATCGTTTACCAAGCTCTTGTAAACGATTACTAGTGTGATTTTTCCTGCATAAGCTCCAGGAGTTCACCTAGGATGCTCATCTCGTGATCAGTGTTTCTTTCCTTCATCCTAGGGTGCCAATACATTACCTCCCACACTCTAAACACAGTTCAACAATGACATCCACTCAGAACCACTGGACTTAGGCTAAAAAATATGAAATTTTTAATATGGTAAACTAGGCTACCACGGTTGGCACCTGCAAAACGAGTTTCTGTACAAAACCTAGATTTTGTTCGTGTAATCGTTTACCAAGCTCTTGTAAATGATTAGTAGTGTGATTTTTCCTTCACAAGCTCCAGGACTTCACCTAGGATGCTCATCTCGTAATCATTGTTAGTTTCCTTCATCCTGGGGTGTCAATACATTACCTCCGACACTCTAAATACAGTTCAACAACAACATCCACTCAGAACCATTGTACTTAGGATAAAAAATATGAAATTTTTAAATGGTCACCTAGGATACCAAAGCTGGCTCCTACAGAACGAGTTTTTGTACAAAACCCAGATTATGTTCGTGTAATCGTTTACCAAGCTCTTGTAAACGATTACTAGTGTGATTTTTCTTGCCCAAGCTCCAAGACTTCACTTAAGTTGGTGAACCACTTTAATTTAAATTAATTATTTATATAGCGTTTTCCTTTGTCAATAAAACACACAAAACTTGAATAAAATGACATTGTATATATGATTTATTTCAATAACAATTTGTACATATATATCTTTGTTTGTAACAATTAATGCATATAACAATCTAATTGGGAAAAATCCAACTTTCTCTAAATACATAACAAAATCCAACTTAAACTAAACAGTCCTACAACAATCCATATTCAGCTAGCGCTTCTATTCTTCTAATGTTGTCGTCGTCTAGGATCCAATCCCTTAGATAATTCTTCCTAATTACACGTATCTCCTTCTTAAAACAAAATTTTGTAGTTTATAAATTAAGAAAATCATGAACTATTTCTAGCAATGAAAATGATACTTACATTCGTATATTGAGGCATGCTCTTGTCGTTGTATTTGTCCTCAGCATTCCAAATTTCCATTGCTTTTAACATTATAACTCCACAGTCATGTCTGAAAGAATACAACCACAACATATACAAGTTATGAGAACGAACATTAATGAAAAAATCAAATATTTAAATACAATGGTTATAACAACTTACAAGTTTGGTTGGGAGGGGATATTTGCTTGTACAATTGCCAAAGGTCCAATACTCCTTTCCGGTCTATTGTTCAAGATTAAATGACAATAATAAATTTATTCAACACCCTTGCCCAATGAGTCAATTACAAATAATTGTAATGTGCTAAGTTTCACTGAATAACACCACCAATGATCATCATGGACAAATGGAATAAACAACTACAAACAAAGAAAACCAAATGTCAATACATGCACAAACAAAAATTGGCAAAGATAATCATTACAAATTAAACCTAACTCATAAAGTCAACTGTGCTAATGTCTCCAAGTCCAAAATGATCAGAACGCATATAGTTCTGGTAATTATGAAGCATATACACATGTTGATTTTGTGCATGTTTCCTAAAATCACTAATAACATGGTTTTGTGGACAATTTCAAATTCATCAATCCATATTGCCTTACACATTTTTTCTACCATCAAATATGTGAAATCAAAAATATTGTAATTTACCGCGTATAATGAACTGAAATGAATCCTCTCAACATTACCGCTCAACCTTTTCTCAAAGTGCATAAAAATTGTAGCATAAAAATTGTAGCATCAAATAACACCACCTACACATTGAAAATTGTCCAAATAAATAACATAACTACCAACGTTACACAATAACACATGTCACTTAATAGTTACCATGTTATCAACATATTGGAATGGCGCTAAAGTGTGAACTGAAGTTGTGCTCAAGGTTTGCCCAATGATTTCACACACAATCCTGAAAAAATTCAAATATCATTCAATCACAAACGATCACCTTTCACCAATGACAAATCAAATTCATAACAATTACCTATATCGTTTGTCTCATACGCTGACTGCATAGTACAATTGGTCAACATCGACAGTACTGCTTGGGTCACCAACAAAACTGCGTAAAGGGGGGATCGCCAATGGTACCTCGGCTTCATCATCATTGCCATCATCAATTTCAATACAAACACAAGGATGCTTCTTCATCTTAATGTCCTGAGATGCTACAAGTTTGTCATCTTCATGTGGTGGTTCTTCATCCCCTACTTCTTCATTATAAGGACCTCCAGGTTGTTCATCATCTCCACCAGCATCTTCTTCATCGCCTCCACCTGCAGGTGCTTCCTCTACAGCACCAACACCTTCTTCATCATGACCAAATGCAGCTTGTTCATTAAATATTGGAGTTTGACGAATGCCAATTAACTCCCGCGTAATGACTCCAATCTTGGCATTCAATGGCATAATATCATGATTTTTTTCCTCATTCTCACCTCGACACCTGCTTCCCACATGCCGTCATCAGAACTTTCATCATCTCTTTCCTGAACCCAAGATCGTTCAACCATTGATCCTTCAGCCATCCCTCTGTCATCCATGTGGAATACAGCACGAATTTCAGCCACTTCACAATCTTCCCTTACATACCATTTTAAATTTAACTATACCATACACAAAGAACCAAATTAGTCAAATAAGAACATCATTATTTAAAACAAAATTATAACAAATGTTCAAAGACTTACATTTCCGCTCTTAAACATATTTTCAATTTTTTTTTGTCCTTGCCGTATAAGGGAACCATCGCAGTATGCGCGGGAACCTCCTATGAGAATAATGATCGTGCAAAGAAAGTCTTTCAATCGCCCAAGCCTTAAAATATCAAAATAAATAGTTACCCAAATTTCACAATGTTGTACATTCTAGTTAGTTAATAAATTATAAATCATGTTACCTGCAACACGGCCACATTGCCACTAAGACTGAGTGACTGGGCAATTCCTCCATACATTATTTTCTTCATACATTTATTTAAATTTTGTACAATATGTTTATGTACACCAGTCGCCCAATTGTATAGACATAAACTATCTAAGTCATCTAACACTACACAAGGCATGTTAGAAATATACAAAGACTTCCTAGGAAAATAAAATGAAACCAAACACACTAATATATATAACCTACACACTACATCAACCTCTATGTTTTCATCCCGGACAACCAAATGAAACATGTCTATGAGCTCCTTCAATGTAGTGGTTTTTGGATTAAACATTTGACCAACCAATCCAACTACTGATTCGTCAAAAGGGATGTTTAAACCACTTATATCTAAACTTGTGCTCATGAACACATCAAGAACAGTAAATGGGACCAATTGTTCACAAACTCTAAAACTGAAATCATGTCCAGCCCAACAATGGACCATCATCTTCAATAATTTCAAATTCACCTCCAAAGGGTCTAGAATGTGCAAACACCACCTAAAAGGAGTCATCCTAATGCGCTCTACATGAGCGTCTCCTACTAACCTATTCATTTCAACAATGCTCGATGATTCCATCGAGATACGAAGGCGTCACTACAAAACATTAACAAAAATTAATTATTCACTAACAGTTAGAGGCTAAAAAATCATCATTATAAATAAAAAATTACATTTCATCTTACATTTGCTTGTTGGGATGCCATTGGACATGTAGTTATAACATAAACAAAACAACAATGTCGAGAACATGGTTAGGGTTCGCCAAATAAATAAATGTCAATGATGGAGAAGATGGTTAGGGTTTGCGCAATTGTACTTACCAAAAAACACCAGGACAATGAGAACGCGAATGGTAGATAACGACGTCGAACAGGGCTTCACTCGTGCACAAGACGTAAGTCCAACAAAGCGACAATGAACAAAACTAAAAGTCGACTTCAAGGCTTCGTTTTTAGGGATTGAACACCACAGAGGTGAAAGCACTGCATTGAGAGATGAAGGAATGACACAAAAGAGAGAAGCCGAGAGGTCAAAGAAGAACATGAAAACCGCAAAAAGGAAAATTCGTAATTTTCCATTCCAATTATACCCTCGCCTTATGAAATACCTATTCTTTTTTTTTTCAAAACAGCCAGTGGACAATCGCCACGTGGCGTTGTCAAAACTGTGTCAAAAATTTGGTGTTAAAGAAGCATTTTCGTTATCTTCCTCAATTCTCTATTTTCAGGAGAGGAGAAAAAGAATCCGAAAAGAGAATGATATCACCATATTACAACAACTAGGATTGGTTTATTTTCATTTCAAAAGTTGTTATTCCTTATTTTTGTTTCTTTCCATTGAGTATCATTTATTCTTTGTGTGAAAGAGTAGTGAATGACAACAGCGGTTTCTTCACTAATGACTCAATTTGTGACTGCAACAGCGACTCTCGTAACTGCATTGGACGGAGGACAATTTTCAAATACCTCACTAGATCAGAGCAAGCTATCCTCTCTCGATTACGCTTATGTCAATTTTTCTAACGCCCAAGACGAATCCAATGCCAGGGAACTTTTGAACTTCACTCCTGTTAATGGGAAACCAATTCGAATTATGTCTTCTCAACGTGATCCAAACATTCGGAAAAATCAACAAGGCAATGTGTTCATCAAGAACCAGGATACATCAATTGATAACAAAGGTATGGTTTTGTTCATATTGATAACGAAGATTTCGCCCAAAATGCAATTGTTTCGGTTAAATTGGTCTGAGGGTCGGTTGTCCTTCTTTGCTATGCTCTCTTTTGATCGTCCAATGCTCCCCGAAGACATAATCCACTCCGATGGGTGGTTGACCTGCAGAAGACACTCCGAAGCGCAAGTCAGATATCTTTCATAAAGAGGTCTATATTTTATTATAATAGATTAAGATGTTTTTACCTGGACATTAACCCTATATTTATAGGGCTTATGGCAATCAAGCTCATTAATTCATATTGGATATGACAATAATTGCGTATATTCATATTTGATATGACAATCAAACCATTAATATTTAATAATATACCTGCTAACTGCCCATAAATACCGTATATTTCTCACTGATATGGTCAACAAGTGTATTAATTAGTCATTAATGACATCCATCTTACCTGACTCACAATCATTGAATTACTAGTCGGTATAGATGACCCTATCGGCTAGCCATGTATAGTACAACAATCAAATAGTTGAATGACATGTTGATTAGTGACAAGCAAGTATACGTTGGACCCTTTATCCGGCGTCAGGCTCGAACAAATGGATCACCTAAATTAATTAATGTGTATGTGAAAATTTTTCTGAAGCATTCACAAACGAGGATCTCAATAAGTTGTGTAGCGCTGCAAGATCTTCTTTCTCCATATTCCTATTTCGAGGTTCCAGAGTTCAACGGCTATTGCAGCGTCGACCTCAATGACCCCGTGCGTGTTGACGAGCCTACCAACTCGATTCTCGTTGACGACAGCCTCTCCATCGTCATCTCCTGGCCGAACGGCGCCTACGGCGAGTTCCTCTCCTTCCTCTGCTACCACGGCTGCTTCTGCTACCGCCACTGACATCGTCTTTGTCGAGATCGATGACCATCCCAAACTTGCCCCTGTTCATACATCACGTGCATACTTAATTTGTTGTGATGTGAGAAAAGATGCCTCTAGGGTGGAAATACATGATCAACTTTGGAGAGAGGAAATAATTTGGTTTTGTCTATAAACTTATATATTTTCAGTAAGAGAAAGCTGGAACCATAGCTCTCTGGGAGACCATTGTCCCGAACCGAATACTTAAAATAAGAAAGGTACCCTTTTAGGCAGTTTTAGAAGATCCCTTGATCATGAAATGCAAATTCAAAAGAGGTCAAAGTGGACAAGGTTTGGGTGATAACATATCACCTGTCATAATGCGTAAACACCACGGCGATTCTTTTGATTACAATGATAAAGTTGAATATACTAGATTAAGCAAGGAAGGGCTGCTCAGCTTGCTACAGTGGATAATACAAGCCAAACACAAATAGTGAATACCCAAAGGTCTATGTGATAAAATTATAATTCATGGTGAAGGAAGTTTATCAATTAAGGATAGGCTTGTGGCAATTCCCTTCCGAAAACGGATTAGAGGATGGTATTTTCAAGTGATATTCCTGGTCAACATAATTCCCATATTAGCTCATTCGGCTTTTACAGTAATCCTATTTTGGAGCATAATCAAACGGGGCTTCAGAGAAGTGAAACAGAGGAAAAACCTCATCCAAGAGTTTGCGAAGCAGTTCTCATATAATTCCAATCACAGACGGCCGACGTCAGAGTTCATTAAAATTTTTGAACGCACTTACAACTCACCCGTGACACATCACAACGTCGCTTTCTCACTTTGTTCTTCAAACATTTAATCGAAGATGGAGCGATCTCATTTATTCGGTCATATGGGTTCATAGTCTAAACTGTTTTAATATTAATTTGATTGGCTGCATTTTTCTGACCATTCGAATTCGAATTGTTAAAAGATGATAGGATCTGGCGCACAAACCACTCGGCCAACTAAAGAAGGCCACTTAATGACGAACTCACTATAAACTCCCTGAGCGGCCATGCACCCACCAAGAGACGATCACTATAAATTCCCTGAGCGGCCATGCGCCTACCAAGTGACAAACTCACTATAAACTCCCTGAGCGGCCATGTGCCCACCAAGTGACGAACTCACTATAAACTCCCTGAGCGGCCATGCGCCCACCAAGTGACGAACTCACTATAAACTCCCCGAGCGGCCATGCACCCACCAAATACGAACTCACTATAAACTCCCTGAGCGGCCATGCACCCACTAGGTGACGAACTCACTATAAACTCCCTGAGCGGCCCTGCGCCTACTAAGTAACGAACTCACTTTAAACTCTCCAAGCGGACGAGCGCCCATTGACGAACTCACGACAACCACTATTAGCCTCTTTCGCGCCATTTCGGAGCCTAGGCATTTTCAAACCCTTTGCAAATCTTTCCAGTCACTCGGACTTGGGGGGCTTATGTACTATACAGGATCCGCCGACAAGAGACTGAAGAGAGACGATCGGTCAAAGACGTGAGGACGAGGACAGTAGATCAACCATATGGACGAAAGTGTCAGTCGACCTGGTAGGCACACTAAAGGGCATTAATGGGTAATTAATGTGAGTAATTACCGTATCATATGTATATATATATTACATTTATTAATGATTGGCAGGGTGTATAACGGTATCGGAGGGGGTATTTTTCGAAGAGTATAGCGCAGCGGAATTAAAAACTCAGAGAGCGGAAAGCGTATTCGATCACAATTAAAATTAATTTTGTCCTTTTAGTAAAAATAATTTTCTTTCAGAAAATTAATCAAACAGTTGATATACGTAAAATAATATGAGTGTAGAGAGCAAGAAAATTCAACACAGAATTTTTATCCTGGTTCGATTCAAAAGAATCTACGTCCAGTTGTTAATCACTATAAAAAGTGATTAACGTTTTCACTAAAAACAGTTTTACAAATTACAATAAGAGTGAATAGAAACAAATAAAAAACCTTCCTTCGACGAACGAACCGGAAGAAGAACACTCTGCCAACTCGAAGAGAACCGCTCCGACTATCGACAAACGAAACACGAGCTTCTCCTATTCACGAGACCAGGCAGAGCACCTTGCTAACTCGAAGAGAGCTTGCTCCGACTATCGACACACGACACGCGAGCCTCTCCTGTTCACGAGACCAAGCAAGGGAACTTGAACTATAGCTTCTGAGAACTTCCTCTGACAAACAGTATTCTGCAAGAGCTTCTGTTCAACAACGTTGCTTTCTAATTTCTCCAAAACAAAATATATAGCCAAGTACACTGAGTGGCAAAGGTCAGCTCCCAACTGCCATGAATAATCGATTATTGTAAGTGATAATCGATTATTCAAGTCCGTTATAGGTTTTCAAAAATGTGATAATCGATTATATGAAGTGATAATCGATTATTCAAGTATGACTTGTGATAATCGATTATTGCTTAATCATAATCGATTATTGTAGTTAAAAATGCAAGTTTACAAGGTTTACAAGAATTTCCTACTACATTTAATTTCTACAAATTGCTTTTAACTAATTCTAATATCTTCTGCAACTAAAACTTCTTGTAGCATCATCAAAACAAATTTCTTCAAGATTTACCAATACTCCTTATTGGTAACAATCTCCCCCTTTCTGATGATGATCAAAAATTCAATTTTAAAAGCAAGTTTGGCTTACCTGCAAAACATACAAGCTAATAGACAACAATAAGGTTAGCAGTACCTGTAATAATTTATACTTCTCCCCTTGTATTGGTAACAATCTCCCCCTTTTTGATCAGAAGCAAAAAGATCGGATGTTAAAGGCTCCCCCTAAATATGATCTCCCCCTTAAGATATGCTCACCCCTCAACAAAAGAATAGGTGTATTTTAAACTTTCATAACATGAAAGAACAAAGGTCATCATAGAACACAAAAATTTAGCTCTTAATCAAGAAATACAAGTAAGACTTTAAAAAGGAGGTAGAAGATATCAACCAAAATTTTCTCCCCCTAAATGTAATATTCCCCTTTTAAAAAAAATTCCAAAAATTTAAGATTTATTCAGTCAAATGCAATGCATGACTTTGTAACAGTCAGTTCATATTAGGCTTTATAATACTAAAAGAGTTTAACATGAAAGCATTACAGCTAGCACAATTAGTTTAAAACTAACTTTGACAGCACAATTTACAACTTCCTAGACAACAATTGTCATACATGCATTCTCATATCACAATATGTTCAACTTCATAAATTTAGCTATGCATATCAAAACAACATATGCAAAAATTCAATCACAAGAGCTGATTCAGGTTTTATCTTTCAACATTTTTAAACAAAATAATTTACATCAAAATTATGTAAATTTTATTAGTTCATTTACTGCATCCAAGCTCTCAATGTATATTTTCATAGCTCATTCGTTATGCATTTGAACTTAAAAGCAAATCTCCACAGAACCAACTTTGAAACAGAAATGACAATTTAATTTTCACATGTCTTAATCATCCACAATTGCTAATGAAAATCTGTCAGCCAACTCATTTAAATGACTTTTTCATAGTTTTTGATGCTTGACAGAGATTACACCAAAGGTAACTGCAAAGTACTCATGAAATTGAATACTAAGCCAGTTAAACACAAATTCAATAGATAATTATCAACAAAGCACTCAAAAAACAATGCACATGGCTTTACATGACATGAATGAAATTCATCACATGAATATCTTAAATAGATGAATTTCACTTGATCAAAATGTGTAAAAAGACAAGAACACACCACAGGATGAATGAAATAGTGATGAACATATCATTTGCCTAACCAGAAATGAATATAACAGTAATTAAATAATGAAAAATCAAGTAAAAACAAGATGCAACAACACAGTTTAAACAACACTTAGCTCACATACTTGGTGCTTGAACGAAGGCTTTTGGATACTACTTGATGGAGTTACATCTTGGCTTGTAGCATCAATTCAAAGAGCAGAATATCATAGAGTTCTCTTCTCCTTTTGAAAACTTAACCTACAAAGTAAAACAATATAGTTTGGTACCCATAATCTTATTTGGGTCCTTTAAGGTTAGAGACATATCACTCTATAACAGGAATCCAAGCATATTTTCCATTTGGAACATCAAAATGTTTAATTCTACATTTGTTTGAAGTATGTCCCTTTTTCATGCAATAAAAACAACAAACATCATGCACTTTATTTTTCACAAAAGTCCCTTTCTCAACCCAAACTCTACGAGTTCTCTTAACTTTAGACTTTTTATAATGATGCATGTTTATATTTCTAACATTGCTCTTTCTAAAAACATTTTGAACATGTGAGATAGGCTTGATTCCTTTAGAAAGTAAATTTTCCAGTATGTCAATGTCAAACATGTGACTTTTACAAGATAAACACTCAACAGGTTGTACAATAACATCAGATTCAGATAATTTAGTTTCTAGATTACTAACTTTGTTTCTCAAGACAACTTCGTCATCTAGTACTTTTTCATACTTCAATTTCAATTCAATATGCTCTTTCTTTAACTTTTTATGAGCAACATCAAGTTTTTCAGATTCATTTAACAAATCAAGAAATGCCTTTTGTAAATCAAATTCATCACTTGACTCTAAGCTAGAATCACTTACTTGGCTTCCTGCATCTTCTGAGTCTGCCATTAAGCACAAATTAGCTTCTTCATCTGAATTGCTTGAACTTGAAAAACTAGAAGCATTCTCTTCCCAAGCTATGTAAGCTTTCTTCTTCTTTGGAGATTTTCTCTCCTTCTTTTCTTCACTCTTCCTATTCTTAGGACAATCAGTCTTCACATGTCCTATTTCTCCAGATCCATAGCATTTAACGCTTGATGGAGATCCTTGATTTTCTTTCTGATGAGTCGTTATTTCTTGAATTATATTTAGTTTATTGCACTTAAATAAACCAGGGAATTGTGTTTAATTGTTTGTTATTTCCCCGTTTTCCGAATTCCGCTTAATTTGGTCGGAAATTTGTAATTGTGCTAATTTGGATTTTCTGAGCTGATTAAGTGCATTTTTGAAATGCAGGAAAATTTCGGAAATACATTTTGGGACATCAGGAAGATTATTGCCAAATAAATTCAAGACTCTCCAGACAAACATTTTTGAATTAATTAAATTGTAATTCAGTAGTCTAGAATTTTTGAATCAACTCTTATATTTTGGATCAATTTTTGGTAAATTAGATTAGACCCAAAATTAGAAGTTAGAGACTTGGCATCTTAGGGTTTTTGTGTGGACCCCACCCTTATGAAGAAGGGAACACACGGCCTTAAGGGTTGGCCAGCCGCCACTTGGAAGGCACCTTTTCTTTTTACACACTCTCGGACTCTCTTTCATTTTTGGGGGGGGGGGGGGACCTTAGTCTTTTTTCCGAAACGCTGTTGTTTTTGATAATGAAGAGAATGTTTTGTTCCGGTGGATAAACTCTTATTGCATTCTCATTTTTCAGTTTTTATGCACTGTGCTTGATACTGTTACAGGAATGGTTACTGGAAGCTTGCACACAGTTACTGTTACATTGATTTGAATTTTTTATTTCAATTTGAGAGGATGCGTGGACTTCATCATCTTTGATGTTTCTTTGCTTGGTGAATGTTGTTACGGAGGATGGAGTAGGTGTGTTAGGGATTCTTCTTGGAAGCATTGTCACGCTGATTGGCAGGGAGAATTGGAGCAGCACGGTGATTGATGCTGGAAGGAGGTGGGCATTTCACTTTGCTGGAACGTGTTGGAGAATTTGGGTGCCACGGCTTGGTTGGAGGAGAATAGAAGATTTATTTATCTTTAGATGGAAGAAGGGAAGCAGTAGGTGTCACGGTGGGGCCATGCTGGAAGAAAAGAGAATGGCTTTTGATTTATGCAATGAAGGAGTAGATTAGGTAGAAGAGTAATTCACGTGAATGTGGGCCATAGTGTGCACGGTGATGGAGCATTTTCAAGAGAGGAAGTGCTGAATGTTGAAATGAAGAGATGATGGGACGTTTGGCAGCTGAATAAATGCAAGTGTTTTATTTAATTGAGAGGAAGATTAAGTGAAGAAGTGATGTCTTGTACTGGGCAAAGAGAACCGTGAATGGAGAAGTGGCCCACGGCCTATTAATGCATTTCTTTGTCTCTTATGGAATGGAGAATAAGTCACGTAAGCCTTCTTATGTGATTGGATTTGCTTTCATTTCCTTTTGCAAACTGAATGGACCATGGTAGAAGTTGGAAATTACGTGAAGAAGGAAGAAGCATCAAGGTGGTTTTAATAAATTTTCTTTCCTTGCCAAAAGAGTGCCACGGCCTTGGATGGAAAAACGGTGCAACATAAATTTTATTTTACAGCAGCACTAAATTATTTAAATTAACTCTGCAAGCGTTTTCTTCTTTTTGGTGGTGAATGTGTAGGTTAGATGACAATATTGTGCATTTAATGTTTTAGTCTAACCGTTGCATTTTTAAAGCTTGAATTGTGTTTGGGAATTTATCTGTTGTGGTTTTATTTTAATGCTTTTGTTTATATTCGGTTGTGTTTAATTCTCATTTTTGATTTAGTTCATTTTTGAATCACAAAAATCACAAAAAAAAACCCCCCCTACACTACGTGTTGATCTAAGACTGAACCCAAATTGGTCCTTGAGAGACGACCTAGGAGTCACTGCCTAGTCTATACTGCATTCTTTTATGCACAACTTTTGTTGGGAGGTGCGACCCTCTCATCAAAATGGCGCCGTTGCCGGGGACCAACGGTTCAGTCTTAGGTGTTTTGTTGTGTTAGTGTCTTTTGTGTTGATAATGTGTTGTTGGTGTGTTGTGTTTTGTCTTGAATGTTTGAGTGTGTGTGATTTGTTTGTTTAGGTTGTTTTGTGTGTTCAAAATTTTTTTGATATCGTTTCATGATTTTAGGGTGTTCTGACTTAGTGCATGACTAGGGGAAATCCTGGGCCTATACCACCCTTTGATCCTGAGATTGATAGAACTTTTCATAGGTTAGCTAGGCATTCTAGGAATTTATCTTTAGAGTCTGTTTTTGAGTCTGTTCCATTGGATACTGTGCATCCCACTGCTGAGTATTTTGTGCATACTGCATCTACTGCATCTGTTGCATCTGCACGTGACTCTGATTCTGATTCTGTTGTTTTTCACACTGAGAACAATATGGCACAACCTCCACCTCGCGAGAGGACTTTTAGGGAGATGGCTGCACCTGATTTCGATATCGAAAGCTTGTGCATCCAATATCCTGATGAGGACGTTCCATGTGTTCTCAAGACTGGACTGATCCATTTGTTGCCCAAGTTTCATGGTCTTGCAGGTGAGAGTCCTCACAAGCATTTGAAGGAATTCCACATTGTTTGTTCTAGTATGAAACCACATGATGTTCCTGAAGAGCACATCTTCTTAAAGGCATTCCCTCATTCATTGGAAAATGTTGCTAAGGATTGGTTGTATGGTTTGGCGCCTAGATCTGTCACTAGCTGGGATGATCTGAAGAGGCTGTTCTTAGATAAATTTTTTCCAGCAGCCCGGACCACAGCTATCAGAAAAGACATAACTGGGATTAGGCAGCTTGGTGGAGAGAACTTATATGAGTATTGGGAGAGATTCAAGACACTTTGTGCTAGTTGTCCCCACCATCAGATACCTGAGCATCTCCTTGTCCAGTATTTCTATGAGGGTTTGAACAACATGGACCGTGGTATGATTGATGCTGCCAGTGGTGGAGCTCTTGGAGACACCACACCTGCTGAGGCCAGGCAATTGATTGAGAAGATGGCCTCCAACTCCCACAGGTTTAGCACCAGGAATGATGCCATTGTGGTGAGGGGCGTACATGATGTTGTTGCCCAGTCTTTATCAGCTGTTGAAAGCAAGTTGGAAGGAAAGATTGACTCTCTAACGAAGTTGGTGACACAGTTGACTACCAACCAGAAATCTGCAGCTCCATCTGCATCTGTTGCACGACTATGTGCTATTTGTCCTTCCAGTGACCACTATACAGATGCTTGTCCTTCTTTGCAACACTCTGCTGCCTCTGATGCGCCTCAGGCTTATGCTACAAACATCTACAACAACAGGCAGCAACAACAGCAAAATCATGACTTATCCAGCAACAGGTACAACCCAGGGTGGAGGAATCACCCCAATCTGAGATGGAACAATGCGCCACAGCATCAACAGCAGACACCACCTTTCCAAAATGCTGGAGCACCTAACAGATATGTGCCTCCACCTATGCAACAACACCAGAGGCAACAACAACAGCAGCAACAAGAGGCACCTGCCCAACCACCTGCCCAACCTTCCACTTCGTCTGAACCTTCATTGGAAGAGTTAGTGAGACAGATGACTATGCAAAACCTGCAGTTTCAGCAGGAGACTAGAGCTTCCATACAGAGTCTCACTAACCAGATGGGTCAGATGGCTACTCAGATAAACCAGGCGCAGTCTCAGAATTCGGATAAGTTACCATCCCAGACAGTCTGGAAAAAGTCTGGGATTTGATGCATAGAAACAAACCTTGTTCTCAATTTTGAGAAATGTCACTTCATGGTTGGACAAGGTTTGGTTCTAGGGCATATCATTTCTGAAAAGGGAATAGAGGTAGACCCTGCTAAGATATCTGTGATTTCGCAGTTGCCTTACCCCTCTTGCGTGCGAGAGGTGCGATCTTTTCTTGGACATGCAGGTTTCTACAGGCGTTTCATCAAAGATTTCAGCAAGAAGGCGCTTCCTTTGTCCAGACTGCTGCAGAAAGATATTGACTTCTCTTTTGATGACAGATGCAAGCAGGCGTTTGATTGCCTGAAGGAAGCTTTGACCACCGCCCCTATCATTCAGGCACCAGATTGGACAGCCCCATTTGAGCTCATGTGCGACGCGTCTAATTATGCATTAGGAGCTGTCTTGACACATCAAATTGACAAGCTGCCGAGAGTGATCTACTATGCTTCACGCACTTTGGATGTTGCCCAGGCAAATTATACCACCACTGAAAAAGAGTTGTTGGCAATTGTTTTTGCCCTTGATAAGTTTAGGTCATATTTGCTTGGATCACCTGTTATTGTGTATACTGACCATGCAGCTCTAAAGTTTCTGTTGAAAAAGGCGGAGTCAAAGCCTAGATTGATCAGGTGGATGCTACTGCTCCAAGAGTTTGACTTGCAAATTGAAGACCGGAGTGGAGCACGAAATTTGGTTGCAGACCACCTAAGCCGGATTGAAAAAGCTGATGATGAAGCTGATGTGTTGCCCATACAGGATACCTTTCCTGACGAGAGTTTGTTGATGATTTCTTACTCTCACCCCACTCCTTGGTTTGCACACATTGTAAATTATTTGGTTGCTTCTGTTTTTCCTCCCTTAGCATCACGTGCTCAGATTGCTAAACTTAAGAGTGATGCTAAGTATTATGTTTGGGATGACCCATATCTGTGGAAGTTGTGCAGTGACCAGGTTACTAGGAGATGCATTCCGGACCATGAGATTGACTCAGTCCTGCAGTTTTGTCATGCCTCCTCACCTGGTGGTCATCTGGGGATACAGAGAACAGCTCGCAGGGTGCTGGACTGTGGTTTTTATTGGCCTTCCATCTTCAAAGATGCGGAGAAGATCTGCAGCACTTGTGAACCTTGTCAGAGAGCAGGAGGATCAATTTCACAGAGACAAGAGATGCCTCAACAACCTATGTTGTTCTGTGAGGTGTTTGATGTATGGGGTATAGATTTCATGGGTCCTTTTCCTGTTTCTTTTGGTTTCTCTTATATTCTCCTTGTTGTGGATTATGTTTCAAAATGGGTAGAAGCTAGAGCCACCAGGACTAATGATGCTCGGGTTGTTGTAGATTTTGTTAGATCTCACCTCTTTTGCAGGTTTGGAGTGCCTAGAGAAATTGTTAGTGATCAGGGAACCCATTTTTGCAACAGATCCATGCAAGCTTTGCTCAAGAAATATGGGGTGACGCACAGAGTTTCTACACCTTACCACCCCCAAACAAATGGGCAGGCTGAGATCTCCAACAGGGAGATTAAGAGGATTTTGGAGAAGATTGTCCAGCCCAACAGGAAAGATTGGAGCAATAGGTTGGACGATGCTCTTTGGGCTCACAGGACAGCTTACAAAGCACCGATAGGGATGTCTCCCTACCGGGTTGTCTTAGGAAAAGCATGTCACCTACCGGTCGAGATTGAGCATCGGGCATATTGGGCTGTGAAGATTTGCAACTTCTCCATGGACCAAGCTGGAGAGGAAAGAAAGTTGCAACTGAATGAATTGGATGAGATCCGATTGGAGGCATATGAGAACTCGAAGTTCTACAAGGAAAGGATAAAGAAGTTTCATGATAGTTCTATTGTTAGAAAGGACTTCGAGGTTGGCCAACAGGTTTTGTTGTATAACTCTAGACTGGGCCTCATGGGTGGTAAGTTGAGATCAAAATGGACTGGACCTTTTGTTGTGACTAATGTTTATCCTTATGGTGCAGTAGAGATCCAAGGTCCATCTACAGCTAAAAGCTTCAAGGTGAACGGGCATAGACTGAAGCCTTTCCTCAGCAACCCTTCTTTAGTGGATGTAGTGGTGGAGGAGACGTCTTTGGTCCACCCCACCTATCCTCCCATCTGACTCAGGGAGTTTCTTTTCTCCTTCCCTCCTCACTTTTATTGCACTTTGTCGATATCTGATGATTGTTCTGATCGTTTGATCTACTGATTGTGACACACTGAGGACATTGTGTCGTTTAAGTGTGGTCTATTAGGGGAGGTTGTTTCTTTGTTCATGTTTCAGTTTTTATGTAGTTTGTTGTGTCTTGTGTACAGTTTTGCATGCTTTTCGTAAATTCTGGATTGTGGTTAGGTTGTCAGTTTTCCTTCACTTCATTGATACTCTGAGATGTGGATTCCTTGCTTTTCTTTGCTTGGAAGATTATCATGATGTTTGAGAGCTGAATTGATTGTGACACAAATGCCCTGTGTGAGAATTTGAGCCACTTTATGTTCTTTCTTGTGTGATATGTCTCTTGATTGCTTGCACATATGCCTTGGCTTGACTCTTGTTGATAATTCTTGATTGATATGCATGTTTGGAAGTGATAAAGGCAGTTTTGTTCTTGAGCCTCTCTAGCCAAATAAGCTCGCCTTGTTCTAATCCTTTGAAAACCCTTTTTGAGCCTATACTTTCCCCCATTTCTTTGTTTTGAATGCTCATACATTAGCCCTAAGTGAAAAACCATGATTACCTTAACCTTAGGGAATTTTGGAGCTTTGGAAGTGTTTTGGGAACAAGTGTGGTCTCTTGGGGGTTTCTGATGAGTTGGCTGGTTGGTTCCTCTTCTTGTTTTGTTTTGGTAAATATGTGTATCTTGTCTCTTGAATTTGTGTGCTGAATAGAGAAAAGAAAAGAGACCGGATGAAAAAAAAGAGAGCAGAAAAATAGTGAAAAAAAAAATGTGAATAATTGTGAATAATGGAGTCAAGAAGAGGATGGAATTAGAGGTTGTGGGTGTGTTTGAATGTGTTTACACTTGTTCCCCATTGCTCCTCTGTTCCTTATGGTTTGTAGCTTCTTATCCATATATATCCTCCCTTGTCCTTGGCCCATTACAACCATGAAAAGACCTTTTGATTTGAACATGCGTATGTGTTTGAGTGTTGATAGTAGAGGCTTGCCAAGTCTATTTGTGATTGCTTTCTTGAGTGCATTGAGTGACATTGATTTACCTTAAACACTTGAGAGAAACACTGATTGTGTGCATCTGTGAGGCTCTGTTGCTTTTGATTCATCTCTTGTACTGATTGAATGTTTTCCTTGTACTGAACTGTTTGGATGATTCTTGGAGTATCTGCTTTCGTTGACTCTGTGTTGGATTCTGCCTATACCTTTTACTGTCCAGATTTCGTGAGAATTGTGCAACTGTGGTTCTGTTTTTGAGTCTTTGTTGTCTGTCTGTCGAGTCTGTGTCAACTCCCTGATGTTTGAGTAGTTCCCTGGTTTTCGTTTTGGTTTTGCCCAGGAGTGCAAAAGACTAAGTGTGGTCTATTTTGATGAGTCGTTATTTCTTGAATTATATTTAGTTTATTGCACTTAAATAAACCAGGGAATTGTGTTTAATTGTTTGTTATTTCCCCGTTTTCCGAATTCCGCTTAATTTGGTCGGAAATTTGTAATTGTGCTAATTTGGATTTTCTGAGCTGATTAAGTGCATTTTTGAAATGCAGGAAAATTTCGGAAATACATTTTGGGACATCAGGAAGATTATTGCCAAATAAATTCAAGACTCTCCAGACAAACATTTTTGAATTAATTAAATTGTAATTCAGTAGTCTAGAATTTTTGAATCAACTCTTATATTTTGGATCAATTTTTGGTAAATTAGATTAGACCCAAAATTAGAAGTTAGAGACTTGGCATCTTAGGGTTTTTGTGTGGACCCCACCCTTATGAAGAAGGGAACACACGGCCTTAAGGGTTGGCCAGCCGCCACTTGGAAGGCACCTTTTCTTTTTACACACTCTCGGACTCTCTTTCATTTTTGGGGGGGGGGACCTTAGTCTTTTTTCCGAAACGCTGTTGTTTTTGATAATGAAGAGAATGTTTTGTTCCGGTGGATAAACTCTTATTGCATTCTCATTTTTCAGTTTTTATGCACTGTGCTTGATACTGTTACAGGAATGGTTACTGGAAGCTTGCACACAGTTACTGTTACATTGATTTGAATTTTTTATTTCAATTTGAGAGGATGCGTGGACTTCATCATCTTTGATGTTTCTTTGCTTGGTGAATGTTGTTACGGAGGATGGAGTAGGTGTGTTAGGGATTCTTCTTGGAAGCATTGTCACGCTGATTGGCAGGGAGAATTGGAGCAGCACGGTGATTGATGCTGGAAGGAGGTGGGCATTTCACTTTGCTGGAACGTGTTGGAGAATTTGGGTGCCACGGCTTGGTTGGAGGAGAATAGAAGATTTATTTATCTTTAGATGGAAGAAGGGAAGCAGTAGGTGTCACGGTGGGGCCATGCTGGAAGAAAAGAGAATGGCTTTTGATTTATGCAATGAAGGAGTAGATTAGGTAGAAGAGTAATTCACGTGAATGTGGGCCATAGTGTGCACGGTGATGGAGCATTTTCAAGAGAGGAAGTGCTGAATGTTGAAATGAAGAGATGATGGGACGTTTGGCAGCTGAATAAATGCAAGTGTTTTATTTAATTGAGAGGAAGATTAAGTGAAGAAGTGATGTCTTGTACTGGGCAAAGAGAACCGTGAATGGAGAAGTGGCCCACGGCCTATTAATGCATTTCTTTGTCTCTTATGGAATGGAGAATAAGTCACGTAAGCCTTCTTATGTGATTGGATTTGCTTTCATTTCCTTTTGCAAACTGAATGGACCATGGTAGAAGTTGGAAATTACGTGAAGAAGGAAGAAGCATCAAGGTGGTTTTAATAAATTTTCTTTCCTTGCCAAAAGAGTGCCACGGCCTTGGATGGAAAAACGGTGCAACATAAATTTTATTTTACAGCAGCACTAAATTATTTAAATTAACTCTGCAAGCGTTTTCTTCTTTTTGGTGGTGAATGTGTAGGTTAGATGACAATATTGTGCATTTAATGTTTTAGTCTAACCGTTGCATTTTTAAAGCTTGAATTGTGTTTGGGAATTTATCTGTTGTGGTTTTATTTTAATGCTTTTGTTTATATTCGGTTGTGTTTAATTCTCATTTTTGATTTAGTTCATTTTTGAATCACAAAAATCACAAAAAAAAAACCCCCCCTACACTACGTGTTGATCTAAGACTGAACCCAAATTGGTCCTTGAGAGACGACCTAGGAGTCACTGCCTAGTCTATACTGCATTCTTTTATGCACAACTTTTGTTGGGAGGTGCGACCCTCTCATCATTTTCCTTTCTTCACGGTATTTGTCTTTTCCCTTTGCTTTCATAAATTTAGCAAACTTCTTAATCATAAGACTCATATTTTCCTCATCGTCATCGGAATCATCGTCCTCAATTCTCTTAGAACTTTTTCCTTTTGAGATTTCAGACTTGAAAGCTAGAGTTTTCCTTTTGCCTTGATCCTCTTCAGCAGTCAATCTCCTCAGCTCAAGTTCATGCTCACGGAGCTTTCCAAACAAGATTGGCATTTACATCTGAGTAAGATTTTGAGATTCCGAGATGGCAGTCACCTTTGGTTGCCAAGACCTGTCCAGAGATTTCAGAATTTTCACATTAAGTTCATCAGTATCAAAAGTCTTACCCAACCCTGTTAAATGATTCACAATATGAGTGAATCGTTTTTGAACATCAGAGATCGTTTCTCCAGGTTGCATTCTGAACATCTCATATTCCTGAATGAGAGTGTTCTTCCTAGCACGCTTTACATCCTCTGTTCCTTCATGAGTGACTCTGAGGACTTCCCACATTTCCTGTGCTATCTTACACACTGAAATTCTATAAAATTCATCAAGTACAACAGCAGATGAAATTATATTGCGAGCTTTAATATCAAACTGAGCTCGTCTATTTTCTTCAGCAGTCCAATTAAAATAAGGTTTTTCAGTCTCTACACCATCAACAGTATTCATAGGAATATAAGGGCCATTTTGTACAGCTTCCCAAATACCTCTATCAACAGACCCCATAAAAATCTCCATTCTAACTTTCCAAAAAGCATAGTTATCACCAGTAAACAATGGAGGTCTGTTAATGGAAGCACCCTCAGCATATACATGGTTTTGATTGTGACCAGCCATTTTCGCAAATTTTGAAAAACTATCAAAGCAAGCTCTGATACCAATTGATGGTATCGGAGGGGGTATTTTTCGAAGAGTATAGCGCAGCGGAATTAAAAACTCAGAGAGTGGAAAGCGTATTCGATCACAATTAAACTTAATTTAGTCCTTTTAGTAAAAATAATTTTCTTTCAGAAAATTAATCAAACAGTTGATATACGTAAAATAAAATGAGTGTAGGGAATAAGAAGATCAACACAGAATTTTTATCCTGGTTCGAATCAAAAGATTCTACGTCCAGTCGTTAATCACTATAAATAGTGATTAACCTTTTTCACTAAAAAATTGTTTAACAGATTACAAGATAATGAACAAGAATAAAACGAATAGAACCACTCTACCAACTTGAAGAGAACCGCTTCAGCAATCGACCAACGATTCAGAAGCTTCTCCTTTCACAAGACCAGGCAGAGCACCTTGCTAACTTGAAGAGAGTCTGCTCCGACTATCGACACACGATACGCGAGCCTCTCCTTTCACAAGACCAAGCAAGGGAACAATGAACAAAAAGCTTTCTGAGAACGTTCCTCTGACACACAGTGTTCTAAGCTTTCTCAGTTCAAAAAACGTTGCTTTCTAATTTCTCCAAAACAAAATATATAGCCAAGTACACTGAGTGCCAAAGGTCAGCTCCCAACTGCCATGAATAATCGATTATTGTAAGTGATAATCGATTATTCAAGTCCGTTATAGGTTTTCAAAAATGTGATAATCGATTATATGAAGTGATAATCGATTATTCAAGTAAGACTTGTGATAATCGATTATTGCTTAATCATAATCGATTATTGTAGTTAAAAATGCAAGTTTACAAGGTTTACAAGAATTTCCTACTACATTTAATTTCTACAAATTGCTTTTAACTAATTCTAATATCTTCTGCAACTAAAACTTCTTGTAGCATCATCAAAACAAATTTCTTCAAGATTTACCAATACTCCTTATTGGTAACAGTATATTATTTGTGATACACTGAATATATGATGTTAAGGTAAAAATATACTGCATTAATGGACATTCAACGGGCTGCACAATTGTAAAGCCTATTAATGCAAGGTGAATGATCAGGTAAACCATCTTATACCAAAATCATAATGAGACTTCTTTATGAAACATATCTGACTTGAGCGTTGCATCGTCAGAGAGGATTGAAAATCAAAAGAGAGTAAAGCAAGGAAGGACGACCAACCATCAGACCAATTTCAACCGAAACACAATATATATATATATATATATATATATATATATATATATATATATATATATATATATATATAAAACATTGCCTAAAATTTTAATAAAATAAAACTTTAAGGATATATATTTTTCAATATTTATTTTAAATAAATCATTATTTAATAAGTAGAATGTTATTCTTAAATATTAAAATTAATATTAATAATTAAAACTATATTACTACAAAAAAAATTATAAATGATCAAAATTTTTCAATAATGATCAATGTATGTCGATAAATCAAAATTATCATTATTTATTTATCAAAAAAATTCTATCATTAAAATACTTGTCGATAAATTTTACGTATTTACAAAATAATCCATTAATAATTATTGACAAACAAAATTTATCAATAAATAATTATTCGTCGTTAAATATTCATGAATTTTAGTCCTAAATAAAATCGCATCTATAAATATTGCAATGTCCTCCCCTTCCTTTCTTTTTATTCCTTCTTGTAGTCTATATAGGTCTATATAAATAATATCAATTTCAACACTTATAAACTTCAAATTTCGTTAAGGCTAAAGTAAGTTTATGTATACTTTATGTTAGATATATTATTTTATCTTTTATCTTTAGTTAGTTTGTTATTATTTTTTATTTGTATTTGGGGCTTAGCCTATATTTCTTCCACTATAACTAAAGGAGGATCCTATGTGTACATTCAACATAAGAGAGATTAGTCTTATACATAGTTTTCATTGTATTCAACATAGTATCTAGAGTCAAGTTCTTTTGAAGAATTTTTTTTTGTTGCCTCTACATTACACCCGTCACTACTGATAGCGACGCCATCTAGCACTACCGACAACGTCATCTTCTACCGCTACCAGCATCGTAATCGTCTACCGTTGCCTTTACCAGACTTCTAGTTTCGACCGACGATCACATGGTTTTGATCGTTTCGGCCATGCGACTACCATGCCATCAACAACGCCTTCATCGGAGCTCCTACACGCTCTCAAAAGTTGTGAATTTGATCCTTTTTGGTCGTGCATGGTGGCATGTCTAGTAGTAATTCAGAATGTTGAGGTCACTTGTTTTCCTCTTTTGGGTTCATTGTGTGTTGTTGCATGTCTCGTCTCCTCTCAAGCAGTTATTTAGAGCATTGAGAGTGCTCTTTTTTCTTTTTTAGGTGCCTTGATTAGAGAATCTTGGATTTTTATGGTTTCTCGATCATGTTCATCCATGGCTTCTTCCACCGTTGTCTCTTCTAACCTCCCTTTTGTCATCATTGCGTTTGACCCGTTGATGAGTCGTTATTTCTTGAATTATATTTAGTTTATTGCACTTAAATAAACCAGGGAATTGTGTTTAATTGTTTATTATTTCCCCATTTTCCGAATTCTGCTTAATTTGGTCGGAAATTTGCAATTATGCTAATTTGGGTGTTCTGAGCTGATTAAGTGCGTTTTTGAAGTGCAGGAAAATTTCGGAAATACATTTTGGGACATCAGGAAGAATGTCGAATAAATTCAAGACTCTCCGCACAGACATTTTAGAATTAATTAAATTGTAATTCAGTAGTTTAGAATTTTTGTATCAACTCTTACATTTTGGGTCAATTTTTGGTAAAGTAGATTAGGCCCAAAAGTAGAGATTAGTGACTTAGACTCTAGGGTTTTGTTGTGTAGACCCCACCATTATTAAAAACAGCCACATGGCCTTAGGGTAGCCGCCACTTGCCACACGCTCTTGGTTTTTTTTGAGTTTTGGGGAGATGAGACATTTTCTTTTCTTTTCTCTGAGAATGAAGCTCTTATTCACGGTTATTTTTTTGAGCTTTTGCCTTGAACGTTTGAGAGAAATGGATGAAGGAGATTTTCTTTAATTTTATGTTGTTGATTACAAATTGTCCCTTTCATTTCTTTGTTTCAAGCAATATTTTTTTTCATTAGAGAACGTTGAACGTTTGGTGCACCTTGAGAAGGTAGTTGGTTTCTTTACCTTGCTGGAAGGGGACACACGGCCCAAGTCCAGTCGCCACACTCTTATTCTGCTTTGGTTTCCTTGTTACGAAGTTTGGCTCATGAATGAAAATGGGTTCAGTAATTTTTTTTTCGCATTGAAAAGCAAGCCACGCTGATTCTCTTGGAAGGAAGTAGATGCACAAGCCGAAAACTGGGTCACGGCCAGAACAGCAGCAGCACATGGAAGCACACGGAAAGGGAGAGCAGATTCTGTTTTATTATATAGAGTAAGAGGGCTGTCACGTTTAGGAAAAGGAGAAATTATTTTTGAAGACGTGTAGCATATTCATTGAGTGTGTGAGGTGCTGTCACGGCTTGGGAGGATGCACACATTTCAATTTTTTTTATTAAAGCTTTTTATTATTTTTTTTGCTGGAACGGAGAAAGCACCATGATTAATACTTGGAGAATAAAGTTTAGGTGATGGTACTTTGGCAGCAGCAACAATGAAATTCCTTTATTACTTTGAGAATGAAGAAGTGATTTGATGGGGGTAGGTAGTGTGCACGTGAACGTGACCTACAAGCTGCTGGAAGAAAAGGGATTTGTTTTTGATTTATGAAAAGAGAAGCCAGTCATTTAAGAAGTAGTGGTGTGTTGAAATGGCATGAGAGAATGGTAGCAGCAAGGTGTCACGTTTGGTGCAGCACACGGTGCACTTTAATTGGATAAAAAAATTGGTGATGGATGGAGCAAGGGACCAGCTGCCACGCATTGAGGAACACTCATTATCTTCAATTCATGGAGACACATGTTACGGCCTAGAGAAAGCACGGACAACGAGAAGCAATTTCATTTCCTTTCTTTGGAAGCACATGTTTACGGTGGAGGGTGCATCATTCCAACAGCACATTATTGGATAAAGTGGTGTCACGACTTGATGTTTATGAATTAGGGGAAGATGGTGACGGGAAGGTTGAGCTGAAAAGGAGGGTGCTTCATCGCGGATTCCATTTGTAGTAGCAATTCCAATTTACATTTGGCTTGAGGAGAGAATGTGGGTCATGGTTAATGGTAGAAAAGTTTTATTTTCTTTTATTTCTTTTGCCTTGGAATATTTTATATTGTATGTTTAAATGCTTTTCTTCTTTTTAATGGTGAATGTGTGGGATAGATGACAATATTGTGCATTTAATGTTCTAGTTTAAGTGTTGCATTGAATAGCATGAAATTGTGTTGGGATATTTATCTGTTGCTATGTTCAGTTTAGTGTTTTTATGCACTTGAATACCATCAATTATATTCGGTTGTGTTCGATTTTCAAGTTTTAATTTAGTTCATCCGCATTCACAAACTTTTCACAAACCCCCCAACTACGTGTTTGATCTGAGACTGAACCAAAATTGGTCCTTGAGAGACGACCTAGGAGTCACTTCCTAGTACTATACTGCATTCTTTTATGCACAACTTTTGTGGGAGGTGCGACCCTCTCATCAAAATGGCGCCGTTGCTGGGGACCAACGGTTCAGTTTTAGGTCTTTTGTGTTGATAATGTGTTGTTTGTGTGTTGTGTTTTGTCTTGTATGTTTGAGTGTGTGTGATTTGTTTGTTTAGGTTGTTTTGTGTGTTCAAAATTTTTGTGATATCGTTTCATGATTTTAGGGTGTTGTGACTTAGTGCATGACTAGGGGAAATCCTGGGCCTATACCACCCTTTGATCCTGAGATTGATAGAACTTTTCATAGGTTAGCTAGGCATTCTAGAAATTTATCTTTAGAGTCTGTTTTTGAGTCTGTTCCATTGGATACTGTGCATCCCACTGCTGAGTACTTTGTGCATACTGCATCTACTGCATCTGTTGCATCTGCACGTGATTCTGATTCTGATTCTGTTGTTTTTCACACTGAGAACAATATGGCACAACCTCCACCTCGTGGGAGGACTTTTAGGGAGATGGCTGCACCTGATTTCGATATCGAAAGCTTGTGCATCCAATATCCTGATGAGGGTGTTCCATTTGTTCTCAAGACTGGACTGATCCATTTGTTGCCCAAGTTTCATGGTCTTGCAGGTGAGAGTCCTCATAAGCATTTGAAGGAATTCCACATTGTCTGTTCTAGTATGAAACCACATGATGTTCCTGAAGAGCACATCTTCTTGAAGGCATTCCCTCATTCATTGGAAAATGTTGCTAAGGATTGGTTGTATGGTTTGGCGCCTAGATCCGTCACTAGCTGGGATGATCTGAAGAGGCTGTTCTTAGATAAATTTTTTCCAGCAGCCCGGACCACAACTATCAGAAAAGACATAACTGGGATTAGGCAGCTTGGTGGAGAGAACTTATATGAGTATTGGGAGAGATTCAAGACACTTTGTGCTAGTTGTCCCCACCATCAGATACCTGAGCATCTCCTTGTCCAGTATTTCTATGAGGGTTTGAACAACATGGACCGTGGTATGATTGATGCTGCCAGTGGTGCAGCTCTTGGAGACACCACACCTGCTGAGGCCAGGCAATTGATTGAGAAGATGGCCTCCAACTCCCAGCAGTTTAGCACCAGGAATGATGCCATTGTGGTGAGGGGCGTACATGATGTTGTTGCCCAGTCTTTATCAGCTGTTGAAAGCAAGTTGGAAGGAAAGATTGACTCTCTTACGAAGATGGTGACACAGTTGACTACCAACCAGAGATCTGCAGCTCCATCTGCATCTGTTGCACGACTATGTGCTATTTGTCCTTCCAGTGACCACTATACAGATGCTTGTCCTTCTTTGCAGCACTCTGCTGCCTCTGATGCACCTCAGGCTTATGCTACGAACATCTACAACAACAGGCAGCAACAACAGCAAAATCATGACTTATCCAGCAACAGGTACAACCCAGGGTGGAGGAATCACCCCAATCTGAGATGGAACAATGCGTAGCATCAACAGCAGGCACCACCTTTCTAGAATGCTGGAGCACCTAACAGATATGTGCCTCCACCAATGCAACAACACCAGAGGCAACAACAACAGCAGCAACAAGAGCCACCTACCCAGCCAGTTGCCCAACCTTCCACTTCGTCTGAACCTTCATTGGAAGAGTTAGTGAGACAGATGACTATGCAAAACCTGCAGTTTCAGCAGGAGACTAGAGCTTCCATACAGAGTCTCACTAACCAGATGGGTCAGATGGCTACTCAGATAAACCAGGCGCAGTCTCAGAATTCGGATAAGTTACCATCCCAGACTATGCAGAACCCAAGGAATGTGAGTGCCATAACCCTTAGATCAGGGAAGCAGATTTTTGTGCCTTCAGAGCCCGCTTCTACACCTACACCCATGCCTGCTACTTGTCCTAGAAAGAATGACCATGACGGTCCGAGCAAGGCATTTGAGGTGGGTGAATCTTCTTCTCCAGCCGGTGGTTCTTCTTCAAGTGGATCTTCTCCCTCTTCCACCACCACCGCTGCCGCACCTTCTCCATTGGTTGACCGACCTATCCCTCTACCATTCCCTTCACGGGCACTTCCTAGCAAAAAGATGGAAGATGTGGATAAGGAAATTCTGGAGACCTTCAGGAAGGTAGAGGTGAACATACCTCTACTTGATGCCATCAAGCAGATACCGAAGTATGCCAAATTCTTGAAGGAGCTGTGCACACACAAGAGGAAGATGAAGGGAAATGAGAGAATTAGCATGGGAAGGAATGTATCTGCGCTTATTGGTAAGTCGGTCCCGCACATCCCTGAAAAGTGCAAGGACCCAGGTATATTTTGCATTCCTTGTGTGATTGGAAACAATAAATTTGAAAATGCCATGCTTGATTTGGGTGCTTCTGTTAATGTCATGCCTTTGTCTATATATGCATCTTTGTCTCTTGGTCCTTTGCAAACCACGGGTGTGGTCATTCAGTTGGCCAATAGGAGTGTTACCCACCCAGCAGGTTTCATAGAGGATGTCTTGGTTAGGGTTGGTGAATTGATTTTTCCTGCTGACTTTTATGTTTTGGAAATGGAGGAGGGATTCTCTCATGGATCCGCTCCCATTATCTTAGGCAGGCCATTCTTGAAAACTGCCCGAACTAAGATTGATGTGTATGCTGGAACTTTGTCTATGGAATTTGCTGATATTGTTGTTCATTTTAATATCCTTGATGCAATGAAATTTCCAGCTGAGGACCATTCTCTGTTTAGGATCGATACATTGGATGACATTATTGATAAATATGTTGTTGATGATTTTGATTCTTTGCATAAGAAAGAGCATTCTTTTCTATCTTCTCTACATACATGCATTGAATCTGAAATTGAGAATGATGTTGATTTTGAAGAGAATTTTGATATCCATGATGTTGATGATGTTTTTGATATGGATGATGTTGATAATGTAATTGTCATGGATATGGATTTGGAGCTTGATGAGATAGGTGTTCCGCCTTTACCTGTGAATTCTTTGGAGTCAGAATGCACTAACCACTTTGTAGGAAGTACAAATGAAGCTGACTTGCAGGCACCTACTCTTGAGTTGAAACAGCTCCCAGATAACCTCAAGTACGTGTACTTGGAGGATGATGAGAAGAAACCGGTGATCATTTCCACCTCCCTTGATTCTGTTCAAGAGGAGAAGTTGCTTGGTGTGCTGAGGAAGCACAAGAAGGCCATTGGTTGGAGTTTGGTTGACATACTTGGCATTAGCCCATCCACATGCATGCATAGAATTCTTTTGGAAGATGGGGCAAGGCCAGTGAGACAGCCACAAAGAAGGCAAAACCCCGTGATCATGGACGTCATCAAGAAGGAGGTGACCAAGCTTTTGCAAGCTGGGATCATCTACCCTATTTCAGACAGTCAGTAGGTTAGCCCCATCCATGTTGTGCCCAAGAAAACTGGCCTCACTGTGGTGAAGAATGAGAGGGATGAGCTTATCCCAGCTAGAGTGCAGAACAGTTGGAGAGTCTGCATTGACTATAGGAGGCTCAACCAAGCAACCAGGAAAGATCATTTCCCCCTGCCATTCATTGATCAGATGCTGGAGCGCCTGGCAGGTAAATCTCATTATTGTTTTCTTGATGGTTTTTCTGGTTACTTTCAAATAAATATTGCGCCTGAGGATCAAGAAAAAACCACATTCACCTGCCCCTTTGGCACTTTTGCCTATAGGAGGATGCCCTTTGGTCTATGCAACGCCCCTGGTACCTTCCAGCGGTGCATGCTTAGCATTTTTAGCGACTTTCTTGAGAATTGCATAGAGGTGTTTATGGATGATTTTACTGTGTATGGATCCTCCTTTGATGCATATTTAGACAGTCTGGAAAAAGTTTTGAAAAGATGCATAGAAACAAACCTTGTTCTCAATTTTGAGAAATGTCACTTCATGGTTGGACAAGGTTTGGTTCTAGGGCATATCATTTCTGAAAAGGGAATAGAGGTAGACCCTGCTAAGATATCTGTGATTTCGCAGTTGCCTTACCCCTCTTGCGTGCGAGAGGTGCGATCTTTTCTTGGACATGCAGGTTTCTACAGGCGCTTCATCAAAGATTTCAGCAAGAAGGCGCTTCCCTTGTCCAGACTGCTGCAGAAAGATATTGACTTTTCTTTTGATGACAGATGCAAGCAGGCGTTTGACTGCCTGAAGGAAGCTTTGACCACCGCCCCTATCATTCAGGCACCGGATTGGACAGCCCCATTTGAGCTCATGTGTGATGCGTCTAATTATGCATTAGGGGCTGTCTTGACACAGAAAATTGACAAGCTGCCGAGAGTGATCTACTATGCTTCACGCACTTTGGATGTTGCCCAGGCAAATTATACCACCACTGAAAAAGAGTTGTTGGCAATTGTTTTTGCCCTTGACAAGTTTAGGTCATATTTGCTTGGATCACCTGTTATTGTGTATACTGACCATGCAGCTCTAAAGTTTCTGTTGAAAAAGGCGGAGTCAAAGCCTAGATTGATCAGGTGGATGCTACTGCTCCAGGAGTTTGACTTGCAAATTGAAGACCGGAGTGGAGCACGAAATTTGGTTGCAGACCACCTAAGCCGGATTGAAAAAGCTAGGAATGAAGCCGATGTGTTGCCCATACAGGATACCTTTCCTGACGAGAGTTTGTTGATGATTTCTTACTCTCACCCCACTCCTTGGTTTGCACACATTGTAAATTATTTGGTTGCTTCTGTTTTTCCTCCCTTAGCATCACGTGCTCAGATTGCTAAAATTAAGAGTGATGCTAAGTATTATGTTTGGGATGACCCATACCTGTGGAAGTTGTGCAGTGACCAGGTTACTAGGAGATGCATTCCGGACCATGAGATTGACTCGGTCCTGCAGTTCTGTCATGCCTCCTCACTTGGTGGTCATCTGGGGATACAGAGAACAGCTCGCAGAGTGCTTGACTATGGTTTCTATTGGCCTTCCATCTTCAAAGATGCGGAGAAGATTTGCAGCACTTGTGAACCTTGTCAGAGAGCAGGAGGATCAATTTCACAGAGACAAGAGATGCCTCAACAACCTATGTTGTTCTGTGAGGTGTTTGATGTTTGGGGTATAGATTTCATGGGTCCTTTTCCTGTTTCTTTTGGTTTCTGTTATATTCTCCTTGCTGTGGATTATGTTTCAAAATGGGTGGAAGCTAGAGCCACCAGGACTAATGATGCTCGGGTTGTTGTAGATTTTGTTAGATCTCACCTCTTTTGCAGGTTTGGAGTACCTAGAGCAATTGTTAGTGATCAAGGAACCCATTTTTGCAACAGATCCATGCAAGCTTTGCTCAAGAAATATGGGGTGACGCACAGAGTTTCTACACCATACCACCCCCAAACAAATGGGCAGGCTGAGATCTCCAACAGGGAGATTAAGAGGATTTTGGAGAAGATTGTCCAGCCCAACAGGAAAGATTGGAGCAATAGGTTAGACGATGCTCTTTGGGCTCACAGGACAGCTTACAAAGCACCGATAGGGATGTCTCCCTACCGGGTTGTCTTCGGAAAGGCATGTCACCTACCGGTCGAGATTGAGCATCGGGCATATTGGGCTGTGAAGATTTGCAACTTCTCCATGGACCAAGCTGGAGAAGAAAGAAAGTTGCAACTGAATGAATTGGATGAGATCCGATTGGAGGCATATGAGAACTCGAAGTTCTACAAGGAAAGGACAAAGAAGTTTCATGATAGTTCTATTGTTAGAAAGGACTTCGAGGTTGGCCAACAGGTTTTGTTGTATAACTCTAGACTCGGCCTCATGGGTGGTAAGTTGAGATCAAAATGGACTGGACCTTTTGTTGTGACTAATGTTTACCCTTATGGTGCAGTAGAGATCCAAGATCCATCTACAGCTAAAAACTTCAAGGTGAACGGGCATAGACTGAAGTCTTTCCTCAGCAACCCTTCTTTAGTGGATGTAGTGGTGGAGGAGACGTCTTTGGTCCACCCCACCTATCCTCCCATCTGACTCAGGGAGTTTCTTTTCTCCTTCCCTCCTCACTTTTATTGCACTTTGTCGATATTTGATGATTGTTCTGATGTTTGATCTACTGATTGTGACACATTGAGGACATTGTGTCGTTTAAGTGTGGTCTATTAGGGGAGGTTGTTTCTTTGTTCGTGTTTCGGTTTTTATGTAGTTTGTTGTGTCTTGTGTACAGTTTTGCATGCTTTTCGTAAATTCTGGATTGTGGTTCGGTTGTCAGTTTTCCTTCACTTCATTGATACTCTGAGATGTGGATTCCTTGCTTTTCTTTGCTTGGAAGATGATCATGATGTTTGAGAGTTGAATTGATTGTGACACAAATGCCCTGTGTGAGAATTTGAGCCACTTTATGTTCTTTCTTGTGTGATATGTCTCTTGATTGCTTGCACATATGCCTTGGCTTGACTCTTGTTGATAATTCTTGATTGATATGCATGTTTGGAAGTGATAAAGGCAGTTTTGTTCTTGAGCCTCTCTAGCCAAATAAGCCTACCTTGTTCTAATCCTTTGAAAACCCTTTTTGAGCCTATACTTTCCCCCATTTCTTTGTTTTGAATGCTCATACACTAGCCCTAAGTGAAAAACCATGATTACCTTAACCTTAGGGAATTTTGGAGCTTTGGAAGTGTTTTGGAAACAAGTGTGGTCTCTTGGGGGTTTCTGATGAGTTGGCTAGTTGGTTCCTCTTCTTGTTTTGTTTTGGTAAATATATGTGTATCTTGTCTTTTACAGTTTTGTTTTGAAAAGAGAGAAAAGAAAAGAGACAAGATGAAAAAAAAAGAAGAGCAGAAAAATAGTGAAAAAAAAAATGTGAATAATGGAGTCAAGAAGAGGATGGAATTAGAGGTTGTGGGTGTGTTTGAATGTGTTTACACTTGTTCCCCATTGCTCCTCTGTTCCTTATGGTTTGTAGCTTCTTATCCAGATATATCCTCCCTTGTCCTTGGCCCCATTACAACCATGAAAAGACCTTTTGATTTGAACATGCATATATGCTTGAGTGTTGATATTAGAGGCTTGCCAAGTCTATTTGTGATTGCTTTCTTGAGTGCATTGAGTGACATTGATTTACCTTAAACACTTGAGAGAAACACTGATTGTGTGCATCTGTGAGGCTCTGTTGCTTTTGATTCATCTCTTGAACTGATTGACTGCTTTCCTTGTACTGAATTGTTTGGATGATTCTTTGAGTATTTGTTTTCATTGACTCTGTGTGGGATTCTGCCTATACCTTTTACCGTCCAGATTTTGTGAGAATTGTGCAACTGTATTTCTGTTTTGGAGTCTCTGTTGTCTGTCTGTCGAGTTTGTGTCAGCTCCCTGATGTTTGAGTAGTTCCCTGGTTTTCGTTTTGGTTTTGCCCAGGAGTGCAAAAGACTAAGTGTGGTCTATTTTGATGAGTCGTTATTTCTTGAATTATATTTAGTTTATTGCACTTAAATAAACCAGGGAATTGTGTTTAATTGTTTATTATTTCCCCATTTTCCGAATTCTGCTTAATTTGGTCGGAAATTTGCAATTATGCTAATTTGGGTGTTCTGAGCTGATTAAGTGCGTTTTTGAAGTGCAGGAAAATTTCGGAAATACATTTTGGGACATCAGGAAGAATGCCGAATAAATTCAAGACTCTCCGCACAGACATTTTAGAATTAATTAAATTGTAATTCAGTAGTTTAGAATTTTTGTATCAACTCTTACATTTTGGGTCAATTTTTGGTAAAGTAGATTAGGCCCAAAAGTAGAGATTAGTGACTTAGACTCTAGGGTTTTGTTGTGTAGACCCCACCATTATTAAAAACAGCCACACGGCCTTAGGGTAGCCGCCACTTGCCACACGCTCTTGGTTTTTTTTGAGTTTTGGGGAGATGAGACATTTTCTTTTCTTTTCTCTGAGAATGAAGCTCTTATTCACGGTTATTTTTTTGAGCTTTTGCCTTGAACGTTTGAGAGAAATGGATGAAGGAGATTTTCTTTAATTTTATGTTGTTGATTACAAATTGTCCCTTTCATTTCTTTGTTTCAAGCAATATTTTTTTTCATTAGAGAACGTTGAACGTTTGGTGCACCTTGAGAAGGTAGTTGGTTTCTTTACCTTGCTGGAAGGGGACACACGGCCCAAGTCCAGTCGCCACACTCTTATTCTGCTTTGGTTTCCCTGTTACGAAGTTTGGCTCATGAATGAAAATGGGTTCAGTAATTTTTTTTTCGCATTGAAAAGCAAGCCACGCTGATTCTCTTGGAAGGAAGTAGATGCACAAGCCGAAAACTGGGTCACGGCCAAAACAGCAGCAGCACATGGAAGCACACGGAAAGGGAGAGCAGATTCTGTTTTATTATATAGAGTAAGAGGGCTGTCACGTTTAGGAAAAGGAGAAATTATTTTTGAAGACGTGTAGCATATTCATTGAGTGTGTGAGGTACTGTCACGGCTTGGGAGGATGCACACATTTCAATTTTTTTTATTAAAGCTTTTTATTATTTTTTTTGCTGGAACGGAGAAAGCACCATGATTAATACTTGGAGAATAAAGTTTAGGTGATGGTACTTTGGCAGCAGCAACAATGAAATTCCTTTATTACTTTGAGAATGAAGAAGTGATTTGATGGGGGTAGGTAGTGTGCACGTGAACGTGACCTACAAGCTGCTGGAAGAAAAGGGATTTGTTTTTGATTTATGAAAAGAGAAGCCAGTCATTTAAGAAGTAGTGGTGTGTTGAAACGGCATGAGAGAATGGTAGCAGCAAGGTGTCACGTTTGGTGCAGCACACGGTGCACTTTAATTGGATAAAAAAATTGGTGATGGATGGAGCAAGGGACCAGCTGCCACGCATTGAGGAACACTCATTATCTTCAATTCATGGAGACACATGTTACGGCCTAGAGAAAGCACGGACAACGAGAAGCAATTTCATTTCCTTTCTTTGGAAGCACATGTTTACGGTGGAGGGTGCATCATTCCAACAGCACATTATTGGATAAAGTGGTGTCACGACTTGATGTTTATGAATTAGGGGAAGATGGTGACGGGAAGGTTGAGCTGAAAAGGAGGGTGCTTCATCGCGGATTCCATTTGTAGTAGCAATTCCAATTTACATTTGGCTTGAGGAGAGAATGTGGGTCATGGTTAATGGTAGAAAAGTTTTATTTTCTTTTATTTCTTTTGCCTTGGAATATTTTATATTGTATGTTTAAATGCTTTTCTTCTTTTTAATGGTGAATGTGTGGGATAGATGACAATATTGTGCATTTAATGTTCTAGTTTAAGTGTTGCATTGAATAGCATGAAATTGTGTTGGGATATTTATCTGTTGCTATGTTCAGTTTAGTGTTTTTATGCACTTGAATACCATCAATTATATTCGGTTGTGTTCGATTTTCAAGTTTTAATTTAGTTCATCCGCATTCACAAACTTTTCACAAACCCCCCAACTACGTGTTTGATATGAGACTGAACCAAAATTGGTCCTTGAGAGACGACCTAGGAGTCACTTCCTAGTACTATACTGCATTCTTTTATGCACAACTTTTGTGGGAGGTGCGACCCTCTCATCACCCGTCCATATATGTTTTTTCTCCCATGAAAAAGATGACTTTTTTTAGTTTATTTATAGTCGTGGTGGCTCTCCAACGATGACCTCTTTATCCACTGGATGTCAACAATGCATTCCTCAATGGTGATTTGCAAGAAAGATTTACATGAAGCAACCTCTCAAATTTGTTGCTCAAGGGGAGTTTTTTGGGTTGGAATTTTTTCTTCTATGTCGTCTTGCAAATCATTAACAATTTGGTGTCACTCGAGTGTAAAAACATATATTTTCACTAAGTCTTTATGGATTATATTAGTAACAAGCTTGGTACATACAATTTGTATGCACTAACTTCGGGGTGAGTGTTAGTTTGTTTGTTATTATTTCTTATTTGTATTTGGGATTAGTCCACATTTCTTCCATTATAAATAGAGGACCCTATGGATATATTGAATACAAGAAAGATTAATCTCATACATAGTTTTCACTATATTCAACACTTTATATATATATATATATATAATACTTTTCTGTCATCTTTTAGTTTGATAAATGGATAAAATGTTTTAAAATAACCAAAAATTTTATCGTAAATAACATTAATATGAACAGTTAAATTTTTTATTAATAATAATTAGGTCAAATAATTGATTAAATATAATTATTTTAACTTTGATAATATTATAGTGGTTTTTTATGGTATAAGAAGTGGTAATATATTTATAGGCTTAATTACCTACTTAGTCCCCATGTTCGGAGGTAATTTGCTGTTTAGTACCCGGTTTTAAAAATGTAGGCATTTGATACCTATGTTTTGAAATTTGTATCAATTGAATCCTACCCACTTAACGCCGTTATAAATCTAACGTTTTTCTGACATCAACTTTGAATTGTGGACGAGCGGTTGTGGACGATCGTCCAAACAGAGGAGGACGCTCGTCCAACAGTGGAGGACGCTCGTCCAAAAGTGGAGGACGCTCGTCCAAACAGAGGAGGACGCTCGTCCAACAGTGGAGGACGCTCGTCCAACAGAGGAGGACGCTCGTCCAACAGTGGAGGACGCTCGTCCAACAGTGGAGGACGCTCATCCAAAAAGAGGAGGACGCTCGTCCAACAGTGGAGGACGCTCGTCCAACAGTGGAGGACGCTCGTCCAACAGAAGAGGACGCTCGTCCAACGATGCTCGGACGCTCGTCCACTACCGCTCGTCCACAATTCAAAGTTGATGTCAGAAAAACGTTAGATTTATAACGGCGTTAAGTGGGTAGGATTCAATTGATACAAATTTCAAAACATAGGTATCAAATGCCTACATTTTTAAAATCGGGTACTAAACAGCAAATTACCTCCGAACATGGGGACTAAGTAGGTAATTAAGCCTATATTTATATAGGTATGTATATATGTAAGTGGAGGAACCCACATCTAACTCACAGCCTCTTAAAATACTCAGAAAGAAATAAAACTAGGAACAAATCCATAAAGTATAACAGTGAAGCAAAGTTTACTGGTTTGTATCAGGGCAATAAATCTTTCTCCTGAAACAGACAAATAGTTCCGAATTTTCTTTTCACATGGCTTTCAAGCATGCAAACATGGGCAATCCCGAATTCTACGATAACTTGTACGTTATTGTCTTAGAAAAGCAACTGAGAAAAATAAAATAAAAAAATCTAGCATATATTACAACTACTAATAAATTTTATCTAGGAGAGCTACCACTTTGCAGTTTAACAAGAGAATTGTATGCACCATCGCGTCCGAGTGAAATCAATTCGTTATGTGAACCTTGTTCCACAACCTTCCCATTCTTAATCACAGCAATGTAGTTGGATTTCTGTATTGTAGAGAGCCTGTGAGCCACTGCTATGCATGTTCTTCCAACCATTATCTTCTCTAGTGCTTCTTGGACCAAGATCTCTGACACACTATCAAGTGCACTTGTAGCCTCATCTAGAAGAAGTATTGCAGGATTCTTCAGAATCGCCCTAGCTAATGCTATTCTTTGCTTCTGACCTCCTGATAGCTGAACTCCTCTTTCACCACAGTATGTCTCATACCCATCATTCATTCCACTGCCATCACAAACACCATCAAGACAAAAAAGACAAAGAAGGTGTCAGGGCCAAGAAGAAGAAGGTTTCAAGGTGAGCTAATGCGGTTTAACTTCGGAAAATATTTTGCCAATACAAAACTTAATATTTATGTCATGTTTAGAGTAGCTACATTTTGAGTTTCTTTCTCTTCTCCTTGACGGGATAAGGTGGCCCAAACACAATGTCTAAAACATAAAATTAGCCTCTATAAGCTAGTTGGAAGAACATATTTGCAGATGATAACTTATGACAAACTACTTATGGAAACAATTACTTGTTATATAAAAAGCTAAACCCTGTTTGATTTTTTATCATGGAAACTGCTTATTTCATGTTAGTCATTTTCTCAATAAATGTGAGCTTCTATATAAGCTAATTAGAGAAGCTTTTACTTTTAAGGAAAAGAGAAATTGAAAAACGTTGTATCAAATGTTACCTATTGTTTAGTTGTTCTCTCTAGCAGCCTGAGCATGCAGGTATGTCAGTTTTAATTCTTATTTGTTTCCTTAATGTTGTGTTTAGGAAAATGAAAGAAATTTTTGCATCTGAACAAAGAATGTTTAGAAAAAGTGAACTGAAAGACCTTTTCTTTTTAAATCTTTTATTTACAGTTCTCTCGTACCTTATGAATTCATGAGCATTAGCCAGAGATGCTGCCCTTCTTATCTCAGATTCTGTTGTGTTTTCTTTCCCATAGGCAATGTTTTCTCGTATGGTGCCAGAAAAAAGGGCTGGCTCTTGACTCACTAATGCAATTTGTGACCTCAGCATTCTTAAATTATAGGACTTGATGTCTTGCTCATCTATGCACACCGTTCCCTTTGCAGGATCATAAAACCTTTCAATAAGACCAATAACTGTTGATTTACCACAACCACTGTGCCCTACTAGAGCCACTGTTTTCCCAGCTTCAATTTTAAGAGATAAGCCCTTGAAAACCATTTGATCAGGTCTAGTTGGATATGCAAAGAAAACATTTTTTAGGTCAACTCTGCCCCTTATTTTCCTCCTTTTCTCACCACCCCATGAAGTCTCAGGGTCAATCTCAGTTTTCCTGTCTAGCATTGCAAAAACTGATCCAACTGCGCTGCTTCCTTTGGACAAGTCAGAAGTCATGCTTCCAGCATCTGCAATTATGTAAGCAGTGAAGAGTAATATTAAAAATGCTTGGAAGAGTTCCTTTGAGTCTATTTTATGATCTATCAAGAGCCTCCCACCATACCAGTAAGCCAGTGCTGTTGATGAAGTGTTGAAAAACTGAGAGCTGAAAAGACCAAAGCCTGAAATCCATGACTGCCTAATACTCTCCTTTTTAGGCCCTACCATTGTGGATTTGAAAAGTGCCAACATTCTTTTCTGAGAGCTGAAGGCAGTTATGGTTCTATGGTTTACAACAGCTTCACTTGCAAGTTGACTTCCTTCCCTTTGTGCCTTACGAGCTTTCTCGGCCATACTCTTCATCAAGACACTTCTTGAGTAAAAGCTTCCAATGACTAATGGCTGCACTGCAATCATCACAAGGGAAAGCCTCCATGTGAGCACAAGTCCTAGAGTGTAGGCGAAGACAGACCCAAAAACTGCTTGAGCCAACAAACACAGTCGATCTCCAACAAGGGAACGGACCAAGTTGGCTTCAGAGGATAATCTTGCACAAATGGACGCACTTGTGTTCTCTTCATGATCAAACCACCCTATCTCAAAAGTCATCAACTTCTCTAGCATCTTCTCTCTTATTCTTTTAGTCAACCTTTCTCCCATAACTGCAAAGTTATAGTGCTGAAGAATACTAGTGAAGAAGTTGAAAACACCAATTCCTAAGAAAATGAGGGCCAGTTCTTTAGCTTTAGACTTCATCTTAGAGCTATCAGTTTCAAAATAAACTGATATAAGTGTTCCTACATAGTATGCATTCACAGGCTGTACTGCTCCTGACCCTATTGCTCCTAAGATTCCTAGCATTGCTCTTCCCCACTCAGGTGCATTCATTTTCAGCAAACGCCACTGTGAAGGAGCTGGATGATTAGCTCGTTTCACGTTATCCTCATAACTATCATCATCAGGATCATATTGAATAGAATATGAGTATGGTGTTCCCATGGAAAACCCCTGACTGAAGGGATTCAACATTGGACTGCCTACAGTGCTTGATCTGAAACTTACAGCTGGACTCTGTGGAATGCTCATCCTGTGAGAGTTCTTTCCTTCTATTTGAAGATTGGAAGGTTTGAATTCATCAGTTTGGGTTGTTACTTGCTGCAACTCTACCATGTGAGCATACTCACCATCAGTCAATTCCATGAGCTCATTATGAGTACCTGTTTCAATGACTCTCCCTGCTTGAAGGACTGCAATCATGTGAGCAGATCGAATTGTGGACAAGCGGTGAGCGATGATAATTGTTGTCCTTCCTTTTGAAGCTTGATCAATGGCTGCTTGCACCACTCTTTCAGATTGAGCATCCAATGCACTGGTAGCTTCATCAAGCAAGAGAACCTTTGGATCCCTTAGCAAGGCTCTTGCTATGGCAACACGTTGCTTCTGCCCACCAGACAACTGAAACCCAAACTGCCCAACCTAGGAAAACCATGGTGGTTTGCAATAACAAGGATTTAATGGAATTTTACATCAAAGATTTAAATACAATTAGTTCTCTACTTTTAACTGTTTTTTTTTTATATAACATGTAGATTTCAATGTAAATTAGTACATGCCGATTATTGAACGTATGCAGGTTAAAGATTTTGCCGTGTTGTTCAATTACTAAGATAGCATGATGCCAAATAGGATTAAATGTTAGTCAACTCTGCAAAATCTGAAACTGCAATGACTTTGCTAAACAGTAAGAATCAATTTATAAACATTTTTTCATGTAAGGACCAAACTAAAGTGTTGATTTTTCGGATGTAGAGACCAAAATAAAAAGGGGAATAAAGTCTTGTTAATTTAAAACAATAGAAAAGATCAAACTATTTTGATGTGCTTAGGTGCTATAAAGTATTAGGTAGAAACCTTTAAATGATATTATAATGAAATTTCAAAAGAAGCATGCTCAAAACACAATCAAATTTATAGAAATTTCGTTCTGTTTCCCTCTTTTTCTCCTCTTTATGTATATTAGTTTGTTTTCATAGTTCATCTGAGGAAACAAGTTGAGACCAACTTACTTGAGTTTCATATCCATCTGGCAACTTGACAATGAAATCATGTGCATTAGCTGCTTTAGCCGCAGTTATCACACTTTCCATTGAAGCTCCTTCCTTGCCAAACAATATATTCTCTTTTATGGAAGTGGCAAAGAGAACAGGTTCTTGATTTACAAGACCAAATTGGGATCTCAACCACTTCAGTTGAAGCCTGTTAGTCTTGTGACCATCCAAGAGTATTACTCCTTCAACAGGGTCATAAAACCTTTCAAGCAAGGCTATGATAGTGGATTTACCTGAACCACTACCTCCCACAAGGCCTACCTTCTTGCCTGCTGGAACAGTGAGATTGAATCCTTGCAAGACTGGTGTGTCTGGCCTAGATGGGTAACAAAAGTGGATGTCTTGAAATTCAATCTCTCCCCTCACATATGACAAGGCCTTTCCTTTCTTATCTTCAGAATCTATGGTTGGCACCCGATCAATCATTTCTAAAAGACGTGTGACTGCAGCAGTTGCCTCTGTGAGGGCAGTTAAATTTGGAAGGGCACTTAAAATGCTCCTGAAATTCATTAAGTTAAACATATAAGCATTAACATGTCAGATTAAAAATGTGAACTATATGATGAAAGAGAATTTGGATTCTCTGCTGGGTTTTTCTCTATTGTTACTCTGTTGTGTATTCAAAATACATTCATAGGCATGGATTTTGATGTTTTAAAATATATTAAAAGGATTTTGAAAGTACCAACATCAGTGTACTTTTAATCCTCAGCAGAGGACAGCACCAAAAAACCCAACAGAGAATCTGGAGTTCGATGAAAGACTAGAATTTAAAAGATGAGAAAATCACTCACAAGCCTCCCATGAGAACATTGAAGCCAGCTACAAACACATGGCCACCTTGTTCTCCCATTTTAGTGATCAGAATTGTTCCAACCCAAGCTTGAAAGCCCCAACTTATATAAATGACCCCCATACTTCCCAACATTAACCCTTTTGCAAAACCTTGCTTTGTTCCAAATTCCAGTGTTTTCTGAAGTGCGCTGCTAAATCTGTTTAGTGTTTGATTCTCCCCAACATATGAATAAACAGTTCTTATCGAAGATATTGCCTGCTCTGCTATGCCACCGGCAACCCCATAAGACTCAATCATTTTCATTGCGAGGTCCAACATGATCTTCCCAAATACAAGTGCTGGAACAATGAACATGATAGAGAGTGGTATGGCTGCCAATGTAAGTCTCCATGAAAGTACAAATGCAAAGATGTGGCAAAATAGGAATGTTGACATATAAGCCAGGCAATCAGGTATCTACACAGAAAGAAGAAAATATAAATTAATAAAACAGAAATGAAGAGTTCTGCTATTATCAGATTTTGAAACTCATCCATTAAAAACGTT
This sequence comes from Vigna umbellata, assembly GCF_029865625.1. Lineage (NCBI taxonomy): Eukaryota > Viridiplantae > Streptophyta > Magnoliopsida > Fabales > Fabaceae > Vigna > Vigna umbellata. Next base: position 20,489,639 of record NC_142170.1, read on the forward strand.
ACCAAATTAGTTAGATTTCAAATTCACGTTAACAACAGAGGAAAAATTACATTAAATGCAGAATAAATTTTAAAGGAACAAAAATGAGATGAAAAGGAAGAAAGAATCTGAATATTATCATAAGGAATACTTAACAGTCACAACAATTACAAAAGTTCAAATAAACTCAAAGAGTTGCTTTTGTAGAGCTACAAAGCCATGTTTCACATTGCACAAAAAGTAACAATTACAAATGTTGTATTTACTCGACACAGGTAGAAAAAGTATAAATCAAAGAATAAATTTATAGAAGTTTCGTTCTGTTTCCCTAATTGCATGATGTCTATTCTTGATATGCTTTATTCTTCCATGTTTAATAGGTTCCTTTTCAATTGATATGGTAGACTTGTCAACTTTTAAAACAGTTGCGTTATTGTATCATTGACCAACAGTTAACAAAAAAATTTCTACGCCAAACGACTTGACCATTGATATGACTTTTAAAATAGTTATGGTAAAAGGTAAAAGTCATAGAACTTACTAAATAAGAGAATTTATGATTAGATAACACTATAAAAGTCTCTTACACTATTTCTGCATACACTATTTACTCATAAATATGTCGCTAATGCACTTTTTATGTACTAGTTTAAACCAGAAGACCTATCTACTTTTGGAGATCTATGATCATGATCATCACTGAATTCCAAACAAGAACTAGAAATGCATAACTGCGGAAAAACCTTCTCACACAAGACAACTTGGATTGTATTGGCATCTGAGGAAATGAGTGAAACAACTTGGTAGGTTGTTGAAGAGCCACCAGTCTGTGTGTCAAAGAAACCGACATCTTGTCTTAGGACTGATTTTAGGTATTCCATTCTCATTCTGGAAGCCTGTCTCTCAGCAGTTCTTGTCCAACATATTCCTTCTGTAGTAGGCAACATCAATTGGTATCAAGCATGAAAAGTAGTTAGATTTGCTTTTTCTAATGCTAGCAATGCTAATTGCATAACTTCAAAATTGATGTTAAATCTTCTAGGGAAGTAAATGAGCTACCAAGTGTGCAACTTACCAATAAAAGCTGAAAGACCAACTCCAAGTGCAGCACAAAAAAGCCTCAACGCATACTGAAAAAAATGCAAAATTGTTGAGTAATCATAGGAAAGACCTTGCTTAAGTGGTATTCTTCATAGATGCATAAATCAGTTTCTACGTGCATGATCCAATGAATTCTTAAAGTTTCATAATACTTATAGTTAGAGAGACAAATAACTTCTTTTCTGAAACTCACATGACAACTTTAACTTCTAAATCAAATAACTGCCAAAATAGTTAACATAAGCAGTTTCCAGAAAAATTGTTTACTAAACTAGCTGATGCACTTCTGCCACATATAGTACACCAGTTGTATATAGAAGAAGGGTACAGATTTTATTGAACAAGCTCACCTTGTTCACATCATGCATTTGCAAGTGACTATTTTTGTCTCCATAGGCGTTGATCACATCACTAAGAATGTACATCATTAGAGGGGTCTGTAGTCCATCTCCAAGGCTTCCCAAGGTCCCAAAGAACATCAGCAATCTATCCACTCCATCTGCATAACGAAACAAACTATTGTTCCCCATTTCCCCTTAACTCTCCCTATGAAGAGATACCCCTCAATTTATTTTTTCAAGATTCAGTAGTTTTATAACCAATCTCAGTGAAAACACAAAAAGGACTAATATATACTAACTATATTCTCTTAGCAAAATCAGCAGCCAACAGATGGCTCTTACTGTTGTCTTTTTTCAACCAAAACCGTAATGGATACAACATGCAAGAGTGGAATTGGCCGGGCAATTACATTATTCAAACTTTGAAAACTTTGTTTGTGTAATTTGATATATGTAGTGTTTGATAGTTGTTGTTGTTGCACCTAGTTTATTAGCCCGGCACAAAATTCCATGAGGGTCACTGTTAATGTGTCTTTTTGCAGTTCTTACAATGACATAGATTCATGCAAAGAATTATTCCCGTTATAATCGTGGATATGATGTGTTGCCAATTGGACCAAGTCAACTATTGTTGCCAACTTCATAAGGCAATGATCCGATATTTCCAAGACAAGTGTATTGGAAATGTCTTTCTACCTTTGTATTGATATCTATCAGAATGTACTTGCCTTCAATGGTATCATTCTACCCGAAAAACAACAAAGAAAACAAACCATATAAGTAAATAGATAGATATAGAGAGAGTGAAAAAGTGAGTTTAAAGACATTCATGTAAGATTATATTATTTTGTATAATTAAAAATCATATTTAAGATAATTTTTAATTGGTTGATTGTATATCAACGCTCTTGGATGAAAGTGAACACTTCGATCTGAGCAGCTACAACAATCTCTATATATTTGCCATTTGTCGTTAAGGAATGTGATCCGTTACTAAATAAGAATATGCTGCCGGCCTTACTCAGCAAGAGGTGCTTGAGTCAATCTTTGTTGCACATATTATCTGTGTTTCCTCTCATACAAGGAGAATTTGCAGTAACAGTTTCCATCAACATCATCTTTCACCATTTAATATTAGTAAGCTTTCTAAAAAATTGCTCTTCGACGTCCTTTGAGCCACTTGGAAGGATTTAGTTGTTGTATTTTTATCTTTTTATGACGTGGAAAGTGTTCTTTTGTTCGAGGGTATAGCAGTGGTATTTGTTGGGTGCTTATTTAGCATTTATTCAAGTGTATCATGGTAACTTTAGAAGAATTAAAATAAATATCATTTTGTATTTTTAATGAAATATTATTTTTTTTCATATATATAATAATAATACCAATGACAACATGGTTACTTGTGTCGAGATTTTACACAATCATTGCTGTCATTAGTGAATTAGTGATATGTCCGTGGAGATTTTCGTTAGCCAAACGAGTCCTATTGGATAAAGACGGTTTTTTTTCCCACTCTTCATAAAATCTTTCTTTCAACTCCTTAAAATTTCGTATAAAGTAAAATATAAAACGGAATTGCCACGTTAATTTCTCCTTCAAAATTTTCCCGGGAAATGAGAGCACAAGAGGAAACTAGTTTTTTTTTAAAATAAAATTTTGTTTTCTAAATTACTTCAATTAAAAAATTATTTACACCTCTCATATTGTAAAATATGAAAAACATAATAGGAAAGATACGGGACTGCAAGAAGAATAAGCTGGCATTTTCAGAAGAAAAAAAAATGTTTTTGTCTTCGGTGTTCCCTATACAAATCTCAAGAAAAAAATTAAGAAAAAAATGATAATTTGTTATATTTAGAGCACCTCCTTTCTAAAGTTTCTTATATGGATGACTATAAATTTTTTCATCTCTTATCTGTTCTACCTTTTTCTCTTTACTTTTGAGCTTCTATTATGGTTAAGTGTTTATTTCATTTGTTGGATGTTTGATGATCTCAAAGCTGTTATTTTCCCTCTTCTTTGGTTCAATTCTGGTTTAAAAAATATTTTCTGTTGCTAAAAAACTCACTGAAATTTTTTGTATTGAAGGAACGCTCCTAAACTAAGTGTTGTAACGATCGAAGCTCCAAATACAAGGAAGGTTTCCTTAAACATAAGGAACTTCTAAGAGCTCCCATTCATGATGCTCTCAGAAGAGAAAAAACCAGTACACGACAAATGGCATCTCTGAGAAATCTAAATAGGAGGAAAAAAACATATACCTGAAGTTATATTAACAAGTGATCTTAAATCCCGAGGAACATTACAATCCAAAAAGCATCAGGTAATTCGAATATACAATTACTGACAATACAGGGATTCCAAACATAAATATATTTTAATCATGAAATATGTTTTTTAACTATAATCAAATAGTTAGAACATCTATATCATGTAATGAGAAAAATAAGAAGAACTCAAAATCTAAAGGTCCCTTAGAAATCATGTAGATCGTAGCTCACTATCAAAACCAATATGATAATGATTTAATTAAAGATTTTCTACTGTATATAGTGTTTCATCAAAATACACATAGGACAAGTCAGAATATGGCAATCTAATACTGCAGCAATGAAGTAATAAAAATATCGAGTATACAACACTACAAAAACAAATTCACTCATCATCTTTGTATGGATACTCTTCTGGAACATGCTTGAGAAGTTTTACCTGCAACTCAAACACATCATCACCTCGAAGCACATCCCGGAGCCAAGTTACCTCAGTCTTCATTGACACCTGTACATAGATATATGGGAAACATGTTTAAAAATAAAGAACAAAAGCTTATGGTGTGGAAAAAAAAAACCCTTAATGCCTCACCATGATTCCCAATTCCCAAGATATAACAGAATATTACATACCATGCCTCATTTTCCTCCAGGGCAATTTACTACCATAAAGGTGTTCAGTAATTTAATCAGATTGAGTTCAGTGACATGATATTGGTCAATTTTAACTTTCCCAAAATTGGAAATTATCAAGCTAAACATTGACTTTATTTCTAGTTCTGCACAAAAATAATTCATTCATAAAATATTTTAAGGATTTATATAGAATGTAAACAACAACTCGGAAAGCAAAAACTGATAAAACAATTTCCCTTTCCATGTACAACTATGCTACACAAACAATATAGGAGTCATCTATTTCATGTTTGAGAAAATACTCAAATTTAGAAGACCACGGAGGAGGGATTCAGTAATCAAACTATTATATTTTCCAACTTTCCTAACTGTTAAAAGTGGAACAAAATAACTAGTATTTGATAGACTGAAGTTCTATAAAGTTGAAGTAACAAGTAAATTGAAGTAATAAATAGGACCAGAACTTACCATATCTAAGGCTCCTCTAATGACTCCACTTAAGATGTTGCAATAGTACAGACCTTGGCAGTTGTCAGGAAGTTCAACAAAATCTACCAAAGGATTATCCTCCAAGACAATACTACAACATGTCCCATCAGCATCCCAATTGGTCACAGATGCAGTAACACCGAGGAACATTTTAAAACCAACCTGTAAAAAAGCAAGAGTAAAGTTGATAAAATTAAAAACTTACCTTATCGTTTAAATACACATTACTAGTAATAAAATTAATAAACAAAAAATTGTTGATCAGACAACCAAGAATGAATGTTTAATGCTGTGAACCTCATACCAATCAAAGTGTCACCCAGACGTAACATACCTAAAATAAACATCCGTAGCCCAAACCAATCAGTACATGTGACAAAAGCCAGGGAGTATAATAGAACAAAATCATAAAGGAATTACATATATGATATCCTCCTATAACAATTCACCAAAGTGAGTGATTGACTAAATAGTTGGTGACAACAAGTGGTTCGACCAGAAAAATAAGTACTCATCATTCTTAAACAAATTATTACATTTGTAACATAATTGATTTTCTTATAAGCTTTTGTTGAAAGGTGCATATAGAGAGAGAAATTGTTTTCCCAAAATAGCAAATCCAAAATCCCACTTATCGAAAGCATGGATCTGATCATCAGGTTGACAGATAGGAATCTATAGACTATCTCCTAGAAAATACCCTAAAAACAACCGTTATAGTTAAAAGAAAGATAAACATAAACATTAATACTTTTCCTTGATTATAATATGAGCATGAAGGAATACACTTATATAAAATGTACCAACAACTAAATGATGACCCTACAAGTGTCATCACTTACTTCAGGGAATAAAAATTTAAAATAAATAATGTTATTTTCAGTATTCTAAGACCATCTTATAAAATCCTTAAGCCACTTGATTTTCATTCTGGCCTCTTTAGGCCCATCCAACCCACCACTTCACATTGGACCTAGTTCTCAAGGTCCTTAAAATTTGCATGAACCTGTTTGTGAAAATAGGAGGCCGTGGAAAGATTGGGGTCCAATAATGTGGTTGAAAGTTAACTTGGGGCAAACAAGGAAGAAACAATCATGTTATAGGGTCAAGAAATTAAATATATCAACAAAAATTGCCTTTAGAACATGTAAACTATTAAGAAATGGACTTTAAGCCTAAACCAACCCTACAAAACCGGCTTGTAAGGTAAGATTTACACTCACTTATATATTATAAATTGATCTTATCTCTAGTCAATGTAGAACTTTCAACACACTCCCCTCACGCTAAGATAAAAACATCTCAAGCGTGAGCCTAGACATTAATGATTGGTCTGATAACAGTCCGATAGTGGGTGGAATTATGTCCAACAAACACAAATCTCACTAAGATAGGCTTTAAATTATGGCTTTGATACTATGTTAAGAAGTAGACTCTAAATCTAACTCAAGCCCACAAAATCGGCTTGTAAGATGAGATTTACATCCACTTATATATTGTAAATTAGCCTTATTTCTAATCAATGTGGGACTTTCAACATAAACAATGGAAAGTCATGATGAAAAGATGGAGATTGTAGGGGTTTGTTAAAAAAACGATCTAATGGCTGGGAAAAGGGTAGAGTCAACAAAAAATGCGAAAGTGGGGAGGAGTGATTGGCAGTAATGGGTACAAGGTTTCATGGGCGGGGAGGTGGAGGTATAAGGGAAAGTTGTGAACACATAGGAGAATCCAAAGGAAGTGCGATGGGGCAGCACACTATCGGGTGACATGTGATCAAGGTTATCAAACTTGAGAGTTTACGTAAACTCGTTCGACTCATAAAATTTTACATGAAAAAATAATTGTATAAATAATGTCTAATTTAAATAAGTCCACAAAATTATATAACTATAAATAAATTTATTGAAATATTATTTATAAAAATATTAACATAAATTAAAATATCAAGTGTCTATTTTTAATTCTCTAATCCTTTAATGATATAATTATTAAAAACTATAAAGGGAAAAAAAATAGTGCAGAAGTTGAAGGCAAAAAAAGACACAAACAAAGGCTTAGTACTTTTCAGAAAAAAAAAATTACTTCACTTACATTACACCACACGAAGGACACAAACCAAGGGATGTGAGCATATTAGTGAAATAAAGGCACGATGAATGCGAAATGGAGCACACAATCAGAGGCGAAACAGTGTGACAACTTAAGGAGGCACGATGCGATGCGACAATCAGTGACGGCGAGATCGTGGCCAACAACGACCGCGAACAAGGGCAAAAGGCAAGCAAGGACGAAACGCGAGCGACAACTACTAAATCGTAGAGACGAAGCACAATGTTGAGTTAATTGTAGGAGACAAACAAGAAATAGAGCTTCGTCACTCAACCTATATCAGAAAACCCTAATATGGTGAGCCCTAAATCTTCACGAACTTGCCAAATCGGAAGCAAACTCGCGATTTCAGTCAAGTCTACCTATTCTACACCAAATCCGAGTTTGCTTTCGAGTTAACTCGGAAGTACTGAGTTAGCATGTAAACTCGTCCGAGTTAATGAGTCAACTCGTGAGTTTGATAACCATGCATGTGATGGTTTATTGTAGTTGTGGAGCTTGTAGAGATTGGGGATGGGTAGGTTGTGTTTTAAATTTGGGGTCGCAAGGTGTTGTTATGATGGGGGCCAGCTGGGTGAGCTAGAATTTATGTGATCGATTGGTGTGTGTGCTTGACTTTAACAGTGAGAAATGAAGGTGGGGAATAGCTTAAGGTGGAATGGGTGGTGGGATTGTCATGTTTTGTTTAAGGGTGGTTTTAGTAGTTTTAAGTGTGTGGATAGGTAAGTGGACATTGTGGTCAGCAGAACAGTTGAATTAGAGCAGAGAGAGAACTACATGTGTTTGAAATAGGTGAGGGCAATGAGACAAAACATGCAGGGAGAGGGTGTCAGGGTGGTGTGGGTGGTTCACCATTGTAAGGTTAGAGTAAGGAGATATGGAAGGGCTTATTGGGAAATGTTACCAAAAAATGTGAGTAGAAATTTGTTATTTAAAATGACAATGCTTGCAGCAGTGTTGGCAGAGGCTGTTGCAACTTTGAAACCCTTGTTTAAGGGTTAGATACAGGAAAGCATAACCCATGGTACAATGGAAAACTTGGTTGTCAAGACCACTGGTGTGACCATTGTGCCGGCAGCAGTTGCATGGTCATTGTGGAGGCCACTGTGTCGGCAACAGTTGTGGTTATGGCAACTTGTATCTTGGATGATTTGCATCAATGGAAGGTAGAGGTGATATCTGTTATTTTGCAATTGTGGAATATGTTGGAGTTGGTGTATGGTATGATGGAAACTTGGCGTTTGGGAGTAACCCCAAAGAGAAAATACAACGATGTGGAATAAAGGGACAACTGCAAGCATGTTGAACAGACCATTAATAGCAGAGGAGAAGGGGACAAGAAAAGAATCAATGGATTGTAAGCGTGTAGTGTTGTGAGAATTTTTTTGTTCTTCATAGTGGGTGATTTGGGTCTGTAAGGCATCTAGTTTCCGGTGGAAAATAGCTTGGAGATTGTCTTCCATTGTGGTGATGGCTGTGGGAGGGGAGTAAGCTGGATGAAAGCACCAAATTGTTAGGAAGATAAAGCTCAGAAACTTTAAATGCCTAAAAGCTATCATTAAAGCTAAGCAGAAGCTAGAAGATAAACTTTCATATTCCAAATGGGTAGAGAACAGTACTCTTACATAACCTATACCAACAAAAATGATGAACGTACAACTGTTACCATCTTACTACAGGGAATAAAACTATAAACTAAACAATATTCTAACTTTATTATGTAAAATCCTTTAACAATTTAATCTTTTTTTTTCTTTTGGGCCTCCACCAGCCCATCCTTTCATAGAAAGTCTATATTTGCAAAGGAACGTGTTATTATATCAATTGCTCTAAGGCATAAATCTTTTTAGATAGCACTTAAAACGGCCACACTATGCACTTCAACATAATAGCTGTTCATTTTTTAATCTTACCCCGTGCATTATGTTGGAATTATACCCCCTCCCTCCAGAATAAAAAAAGGTTACAAATGTGTTGTGCAGAATCAAGTTCAAATCTGCTAGGAAACTACAAAGCAAATAGAGAAAAGAATTTAAAGAAATGAATTATTTTTTCACTTCTCTAAATATGAACAGAACAAAAAGAAAGGTCTCTTTTCCAAGGATTTCCACTTCATAAGGGATCGAAGACCTTCTTATTTAAGCTAATTCCTACACCCTAGTATATTCCATATCAGAAACATACTATTTTAACTATACACGCGGACACAACCAAAATCCAACTACAAACCTGTGCATATAAGACTTAATAATAGAAATTGTATGGAGAAGGTGCAGCTCACCTGAATCCATTGTTGTATTTTCAAAAGACATGTATAGATGAAAATAAATACTCATTTCTATAAAACAAAAGTTACTAACATACGTACTAGGAATACAGTTCATAAGGATGTAACATATGAATTTTCAAATTATACAATTAAAAGCCTGAGAAAAAATGAGATAATAAAGAATTACCCTCTTAATGAGAAGAGAAAAGTAAAACAATTCTGTAAAACATGTCCATTTAAGCTTTAGCTTCATTTAAAAGAACCAGTTCATGAATCAAAAGTGGAAAAATTTTCCAGGAAGGCATAACATTTAATATCGCAAATCCACTCTCACCATGATTTCAGAGAAAAACATTCTATTTACTGATTTCTTAACAAGCATCCTTAGAGCACTCGTCAAAAACATCCCTTTTTTAATACTACCAACAACATTAAATTGCAAGTTAATTTCAGCAAGCTGCACATTAAATAACATAGATCAAATGAACAACAGAAGTGCAGAACTTTTTCTGCAGTACAACGAGGATGAGTCTTCACACATTTTTCACCAGCAAGTAGAGACCAAAAAATACAGTACAATACCTTTGCAATTACATCAGTAGTCTCTCTGAAATCGTTGCATCTTGAGACATTAGACTTAGCTAAAAACTCATCAATCAAACGGATTCCAATATTATAACCCCTGAAAAAACCAATCAACCACCAAAATTCACTTACACAATATAAGCAATCTAAATATGAATGGGATAATTACATCATACTAATAAACCCTCTTTCTTTTTCATCTCCTTTCACTCCATGTCGTACTGGTATGATCACACATATTTTACTTTCCTTCTCTTCCTTTTCTTTTCTCTTTCCACTCCTACTTTCCTTACACGAAATTATTTTATGGTCTAGGATCACCACATGCCCATAATCGGGACAAATTTCCACATGGCACATAACTGAGTTTTTATTATTACAAGGAGCAAAGGTTGACAAACTCTGATAGCCTCCCACTATACATCCCAGCCCAAACATATCCCAAAAGCTCACCCTTATTCATATTAATACACACTGAACCAATAAGCCTAAAAATATATATTTTTTAACCTAAAACAATAAACTATACACATTTATCTAATTCAGAAGAAGAGAGAGATTCAAAGTTTTACATTTGATCAAGCTGCTTGTTAACCTCCTCAACCTCTTCCAGATCCGTGAGCAATTGACGCACAATTGCACCATAAGTCAAAGTAAACAGCTCTGCGTTCTGCACAATCCAAACCAATTAGGATCCTATGATACGAACTCACTGAATTCCACACACTTCAGCGAAGAGAAAGTTCACATTTTTCAAAGAAAAAGAAATACAAAATCGACGAATCCACTGTTTGGAATGAAAATTGTTGCAGAATCAAGGGGAAAGAGGAACTATTGCAGGGTTATTTTCTGAAAAACCAAATGGGGCATAAGAGAGGGTTTTGGTTTTGGTTCGGTAAGAGTTGCTTACAACGCGTTCGATGTTGGCGAATATGGCATCTCCGGATCGAGGAGCGACGGGAGGCATTGTCGGAGTTCACTCTCAGAATCTGCTTTGCTGCGATCTGCTTGGCGATGAGTTGAGCAAAGATGTACGACCTTGGATCAGTGCCCACAACAACCCCAGTGTTTTTGCACTCCAACCTTCATTCATATTTGTTTCAACAAATTAATTTAATTTTTTTAAAAGAGGACATTTTAAAACATATCTTAATTTAAAAACAACAGATGCACCTATGTATTTCTATTTCTTTACTTTCTATGATAATAACCAAAAAATTCACTTTTATCATAATTATTTTAAAAATAATATATAAAATAAATATTTTTTATAATTTTATTATAGGTAGTTAATTAAATTTAAAATAACAATTATAAACTTTAAATAATAAAATAATTTATATAAATCTATACTGAAGAGGATATTTCTATTTAATGTATATAATTTTTATTTTTGTTTTAACTTTTATAATATAATTGTTAATTGGTTTTTCTAAATATATAATTGTTACCCGTTTCTTTTTAAAGTATATGTTATTTCAAAATATTTTGTATTTTGTAATAATTGTCCCTATGTTTTTTTTTTCATCATACTAGTCAAAGTGACCCCGTGTGTGTAGTATGAATTTTATTTTATAAATGTTTTTATTTTATATATAAAAATAATAAAGTAATAAAATTATTATATAATGAGAAAATTAGGTTGTATAGTATTATTGTAATTATTATTATTAAAGTAATTAAGTATGAAGTAATATGGATCAGGGGCTACAATAAGAAAATTAATGAGCTGAACTTAGAAAAGACCATGTGTAGTTGTGTGGTGGTTATTAGGATGCAAAATAATGGTAGAAGTATATCTCGGTGCTCAAATTTTATATCTCAGTGCTTGGCAAGCTCGGCTCCAACTCAGGCAGAAATGTTGCTTGATACACATATGATACAACTTTTTTTTTGTTCATGCTGGTGTGGTTTTTGTGAATGATTTCTATGCTAAAGTTGAGTGTTTGGGTAGGAAGAAGAAGTACCCAACCTAGTAATTGATAATATGGTATTTCAGTTTGCAAACACAATTTACAGTTGTCTATTTACAATAAAGTTTAAGGTAACAGATTAACATGATTACGTATAATCAGAGTGTTTGAATGGTACATTTATTAAGTTGTTACAAAAATGTGGGTGCATCCTTTGATAGTCCTATAGACCAAGCCTTTTGTTGTGTTGTTGTAAGCTAAATTTGATAAGGAACAATTAGAGATAGAAGTGGTAATAAAGACATATAAGACAATTTGGTTTGGTACACACTTGCCATAGATTCTGGATAACTTCTTTAAAAACTACATTTGTTGTATAGTCTAAAGGCATTTTTGATTGTCATGGATTAGTATTTTCAGTCCATCTTTTCTATATACTCTAGATGTTGCAACATATAGTTGGTCATGACTGAAAATTGAAGTGGTAAGTATGATCCTAGTGATGCTAGTTATTGTCCTTGGGATTTGTTAATAGTCATTGCATAGGAAAAAATCATTGCAAACTTCATGACCATGGTGATTATGATGGTGACATAAACATTCGTGGTATATATACTTCATTTATTCCTAGCAATAATCATTGCTCCTATAACATGGTTTGTCAATCTTGTCACTACTAATCTAATACCATTACAGAAACCCTCGGTTTGATCCAAGTTCCTCAAAAGCATAATCAGTGCCCTGATCTTCAAACTAATGTGATGATTTGACAGTCCAGATGTACTTAATGTATTTAGGAACTCTCGTGTAATGTGTTGGAATGCATTTTGTGTGAATCCTTCGGTATTATTAATGCTATCAGAGCTTAAATGTTGTTTTTCTAAGCTTGCAATTTTGAAATGAATTAGTCTAAGTTATTGATGTGTATAAACATAGTTAATTGTTAAGTTGAATGGCGTACATGGAATTAATGACAAAACATAATTATTTATTCCATTCATAGTTTCAATTCTACAAGCAATAATTCTTCTACACTACAAAAGGTTGTAATCGTAGTAGATATGCATGAGGTATGGGTATGTGTTGCGGACTATAGCTTTAATCGGATCATCAAAGTCCAAGATTAAAAACTATGATGGAATCTGAATTTCTATTATACCATCATTGATTTCTTTTTCTTTGTTTTTGTCTAAATGACCTTGTGATAGACACGTGGTTTTTTATAAAAAAAAAGTATTTGACAATGATCCCATGGATATGAAGCATTTATAGTTGCATGTAAAATATCTGATCTGGTTCCTCCTAAAATTACTGGAAGGATCTGTCTAAAATCACCACCAAATACTATTATTTTACCTCTAATGATCTTCTCTTCAAAATCTTCTTCATTTCTTATGCTAACACCATGAAATAAGAAGTTCCATCATTGATGTCCTTTAAAGCCTACCATGAAGATATCCACTCCAAACCATTCAAGTCTGGAAATACCACCTTTTGTTACCCACAGTCATTGAGGACGTGATTTGCGATCAACCAATCCATCCCGAGAATAGCATCAAACCCTTTAAACGACAACCAAATTAGAATAACCTTGAACTTGTCTCCCGTCAATTCAATGGGACACCTAACACAAACTAAACTAGTTGAGACTTGTCTCGATGTCGGTGTAGAAACCACTAGCTCAAACCCTATGACATGTACAAGTAAACCAAGCTCCTCCAAACACAAAAGCGATATAAAATAATGCGTAGCTCTAGAGTCAAACAAAACATACATGTCTTTTATACAAAGAAAAAGTGTCTTGGATTAAGTTACCTCACAATGATGCTTTCATTCCTATCATCGTGAACACTTTCCCAATTTCCCATAGCTTACCTTCATAATACTTTTATTGTTGTTGCGCCCCACTTCATGTCTTCCTCTTAGGAAAAAAGATCAAGAAAAGCCCAAGCTTGTGTGGCAATTAAAGCACTTCTTTTCGTTTGTCTTATGGCTTGAGAGTCTCGTACAATCCCAACTAAGATGAGCTACCCCACACTAAAAGTATTTCACGGATCCATGAATGATCTTTGGAGGTCTAGCATAAGGCTTCTTCTATTGTTGCCCACCCAAAGAATTACCCTTCTGCATTCTCACAAACTAACTCGGGTCCACTTCCAATTGCTCCACCATCTGGGTCTGCTCTAACAAAACTGAAAACTATTTGATCCTCATCGACACAATGACCTTCATCAACTCGTGTTGCAAACCCTTCTCAAACTCTTGCACCTTCATTCTTTGCCCATGTTTTAAGAGTAGAGAACCGAGCTAGATACTCGAACAAATCAACATACGCTTGCATGGTCCTATTTCCTTGTTATAGAACAAAGAACTTTGCATCCTGTGTTAGAGCGACATAGTGGAATGGTTAACGCGTTCAACAAACCTAGAGAAGGGTGAATTTTTTTCTTATGGCAAATCATTCTTTTAATAATTTTCTCACAAATATAAATTCCTTAAAAAAATTAAACAAATTAAAAGAGTAAGGAAGAGAAAAAATTGCACAAGTAATTTTTATCCTCGTTCGGATCATAGAGATCCTAAATCCAATTATTAATCTCAATCGAGAATTAACGCTTCACTAGCACAAACCAACAGATTGTTACAATCACAAAGAAAATAAACAAGTTGAAGGTTATAACACCTCTCTTGTTACCCCAAGAGATGAAACTCGCTGCCCCTGCAACCCACAAGGGATCAACGCCTCCTCCGAATGCTTCACGAAGGATGACTTCCTCCTTTGAATCTTCACAAAGGATCAACACCTCCTTTGAATCTTCACAAAGGATGACAAGCTTTCACCTTAGCAATAGCAACAACATTCAATCACACTCCCAATGAAAGTTCTCACTCTATTCCAACAGGTCAAGTTCTTAAAGCCAATACAAAAGTTATACAAACCCTAAAACAGTTATCACCGCACACTATAGATAAGAATTTCGAAATACACTTATTTTGTATGTTGTATTTCGTATTTTAGAATGAGAGTATCAATCTAATATATAGAGATCTCACTCAAGGATACCTCCAAAAATTTATTGTCAACTAATTAACATGTGATAATCAATTATTCAATTATGGTAATTTATTATGCATTTAATGAATGCACAATGGTAAAAAAGCTTGCTTAAAAATTATCATAATTGCTCGTGATAATCGATTATGGCAAGTCATAATTGATTGCTGATAATCGATTATTATAATGTGATAATCGATTATCTTAAGTATAAAATGAGGTTTTCTTATTCAAGACGAATTTTAACGCAACTTAAGGCAAACAATACATTGAATCAAAGATAAACCACATCATATACATAAATCTACTAAATTACAAAAGCTTTAACACAAAACAAGTCTTCACAAAGATCTTATTGCAATAAGAGCACTTAAGACTTGACTTTGAGACATCATCAAAACTTCTTCTCTTCAGCTATATGTTAACAATCTTCCCCCTTTTGATGATGATAGAAAAACTCCTTTGGTTTAAAGCCTTTTGTAGCCTGTACTAATCTGTAACTCATACATATCTAAAATAAAAGAGATTAGTAGATAAAAGATAAATATAATTAAGTCTTTAAACATATTTCTCCCTGTTTTTTATCATTATTAAAAAGGCGCTATGTATGATTAAAAAAAATTCCCCCCCTTAATATAAAATTCTCCAGAATATAAGCCAAAAAAAAAGGTAAAACAAATAAATAATAGTTATCATAATTTTTATTAAAGGGAAACAAGAGGCATACTTCAAAACATAGGAAATACAACAAATTTTGAAATCATAACAAATAAATATAAAGAATGTAAAGAAGTCCTCGTTATTGAGTAACTTATAAAAACATAAACTACCCCTAAATTTGGTATCTTAAGGAAGAAAGAGAAATAATTATCAAATTTTTCTTTTCATTTTAAAATCTCCCCTTCAATTTGACAAACCATACTTTACCAAGTTTTGGTGCACACCCAAAAGCTTCTTCCTTAATTTTGAAATAACCTACAAAATAGAAAAATAATATTTTTGTACCTAAAAATACTTATTTGGGTCTTTTGGGTTAGTTAGACAAATATTTAAATTATTTTATAGCCCTAGTGAAACTCTCCACAAAGAACACCGTAATGTTTTATTTTACATTTATTTGATGTATGACCCTTTTTCATGTAATAAAAACATGTAGCAACATTTGGTTTTCTATAATTAATTCCTTGCTTTACACAAATTTTATGAGTTATTTTATATTTATATTTATTTTTAATTTTTAATTATAATCATAATAATTTTGATTATAATTAGGAACATACTTGATTTGATTTTTATAATAATAATCATGATAATTATAATTATATTTAGGAACATCTTAAATTTTATTACCATAATTATAATCGTAGTAATTATAATTATTTTTGTGAAGATGTTAACACCTTTTTTATTTTTAAATTATTATTATTTTCAGTGTTGGTTGTTTTATCAAGATGCTTCTTTTTATTTGAACATAAAATACAGTCTTCACTTTTAGTATATTTACCTTTCTCATAATATAAAATGTTATTTTTCAAATCTTTATTTTCTTCTAGAATTTTTTTCATGATTTGATTTTAATATTTTAAATTCTTTCTTCAATTTCTTGTAAGCATTATCTAATTTTTTTGATTCAATTAATAATTCTTTATACGTGTCAAGTAATTCATTCTCACTATAATTTGAATATTCTGAATCGCTAGAGGAACTTACTTGATTTTTAGAGATGTCATCAGCCATCGAAAATATTTTGGCTTGCTCATCAGAGTCGCTTGAGCTTGTTGTTGATTCATTATCTTCTTCCCAAGCAATATATGCCTTCTTTTTCTTAAAGATTTTCTTTGGCCTCTTTCTTCACCCTTATTTGGGTTTGAACAATTTTCCTTCATGTGTCCTTTTTTTCGCAACCATAACATCGATAGTTTGATGATGATTCCTTATTTTCCTTCTTCCCATTTTTAAATCTTCTTTTCCCCTTGAACTTCATGAACTTGTTAAATTTCTTAATGAAGAGATCCACATTTTCATCTTCTTTAAAGTATTCTTCTTCACTAAGATGTTTCCTATTATCAATCTCATATTTGAACGTCAAAGTCTTTTTCTTTCCTTTCTCTTCATCCTTGTTCAATCTCCCGAGATCTAGTTCATGTTCTTTCAACTTACCAAACAATGGAGCCATTGACAGTGTTAAGATTTTGTGACTCACTAATGGTAGTCACCTTTGGTTGTCAAGTCCTTTCCAAAGATTTAAGAATTTTTATATTTAATTCATCATTATCAAATGACTTAGCTAACCCAATGAGATGATTCACTATATCTGTGAATCACTTCTAAACATTTAATATAGTTTCTCCTTGCTTCATGCGGAACGTGTCATACTCTTGGATTAGAGTATTTCTTCTGACTCTCCTGACATCATCAGTTCCTTCATGGGTGACTCTCAACATCTCCCACATCTCTTGAGCAGTCTTATAGGTTGAGATCCTGTAAAATTCATCAATAGTTAAAGTAGATGATATTATGCTACGAGCCTTTACGTCCTGTTGGGATCTTCTTCTATTATCATCATATCATTGTTCATGCGGTTTGGATTCCTGCAAATTGTTAATAAACACAATAGGAACAAAAGGACCATTTGTAAGAGTTTCCCAAATCTCACGATCAATAGATTCCATGAAAATTTGCATTCTCACTTTCCAAAAAGCATAATTTTCTCCAGTAAAAAATGGAGGTCTATTGATAAGGTACCCTCAGTAAAGGTTTGATGTTGCCTCATCATTTTGAATTACTATCAAAGCAAGCTCTCATACCACTTGTCAGAGCGGCGCAACGAAATGGTTAAGGCATTCAACAAACCAAGATGGGGTGAATTGGTTTCTTATCGCAAATCGCTCTTTTAATAATTTTCTCACGTAAATATAAATTCCTTAAAACAATTTAAACAAATTAAAAGAGTAAGGAAGAAAGAAAATTGCCCAGGTAATTTTTATCCAGGTTTGGATCACAAAGATTCTACATCCAGTTGTTAATCTCAATCGAGAATTAACGCTTCACTAGTACAAACCAACAAACAGTTACAATCATAAAGAAAATTATCAAGTTGAAGGTTAGAACACCTCTCTTGTTACCCCAAGAGATGAAAGTCACTTCCCCTGCAACCCACAAGAGATGAACACCTCCTCCCAATGCTTCACGAAGGATGACCACCTCCTTTGAATCTTCACAGAGGATGAATACCTCCTTGAATCTTCATAAAGGATGACAAACTTTCAACTTAGCAACAACATCAACACTCAATTACACTCCCAATGAAAGTTCTCGCTCTATGCCAAAAGACCAAGTTCACAAAGTCACAACATAATACTTATACAAATCCTAAAACACATATCATTGCACACTGCAAATAAGAATTTCGAAATAAACTTATTTTGTATGTTGTATTTTGTATTTTAGAATGAAAGCCTCAATATAATTTATAGAGATCTCACTCAAGGATTCCTCCAAAAATTTGTTGTCAACTAATTAACGTGTGACAATCAATTATCCAATTATGGTTATTGATTATGCACTTAATAAATGCACAACGATAAAAAACTTGCTTAAAAATTCTCATAATTTTTCATGATAATTGATTATGGCAAGTCATAATTGATTATTTATAATCGATTATTACAATTTGATAATCGATTATCTTGAGTTTGAAATGAGGTTTTCTATTTCAAAACGAATTTTAACGCAACCTAAGGCAATTATTACATAGAATCAAAGATAAACCACATCATATACATAAATCTATTAAATTACAAAAGCTTTAATACAAAACAAGTCATCACGAAGATCTTCTTGCAATAAGAGTACTTAAGACTTGACTTTGAGACATCTTCAAAACTTCTTCTCTTAAGCTTTATGCTAACAGCCTATGAAAAATAAAGTTATGTAAAGGTAACTGAATGTTAATTTGATATGTTATAGTAAGAAATTATATGTTTAACACAAGTAAAGTGTAGCATAGATGGTTAGAGTGCCTTGTTATGGATTAATGGTCATGTGTTTGATTCTTATGTGTGCGTAAAATGCATTTCTTTATTTTAAATATGTGTTTTTACGTGTTGTGTATGAATGTGATTATGTGAATTGTTGTGCATGGTTATAACAAAGATAATTGTGATAGTTTAGTGTAAGACGTTAAGCTTGAGGTATGTTTATTTTTCTGTTACTTTTTGTTAGGATGAGGATGGCTTAGGTTGAACCTGGACACAAACAAAATAAACCAAATATAAATAAGGTAATGAAGAATAAGAATTTTATTATGCAATCATGGTGATATTATCATATTTTTGTTTAAATGTGATTGAAAGTCGAAAAAGGAAAGATATAATCACAATTAAATGGGTAATTAACATAAAATTATTCTGAAAACAATAGGAGAGTGTAGTTGATGGCAAGTTCAAGGTTTCATAGTCGGATACTAATAATTTTACTAAGTGAGAAACCTAGCACAGTAAAATAGAAAGAAAAAACTGAGTGAACCGTGAGTATGGAGAAATTGTTTGTGGTCCTACTGAGAGCAAAAGGGCAAGGAATTTTGAGTCGTGTTGTTGGAAACACATAGGTGTTGAAGTTTTTACTATAAGAGAGGTAAGGGGAGCTAACCTTTAATGTTTACATGTGAATGATATGATGTGTAGTTTTGTGTAATGCTTTGCAATTATGGTCATGCTATTGTTATGTGTTAGATGGGTTATCATGTTGGTTTTGATGACTATTTCACTATAGAGTTGTTTTATATAATTATCCTTGCAGTGCAGATTGCCATGTTGTCGTTGGTACTTTCCTTTTTCTTTCATGTTACCATATATGATGTTTTTTTGCTTTAGGTGCTTGGTTTCAATCATGTTTAGGGTTCTATTATTACTTGTACAATGTCACGTTGTGGTTGGTGCATGTGTAGTTAAGGTTTTATTGTTGTGTTAGTCCATACTACATAAAGGGATTATTTTTGGCTGTACTGTGTTAATTGTTATGAATCATGTTGTTTAGTGATCGAGTTGTGTGGATTGCATTAAAGCCGACTTGGCCATGCTCTTTTTCATTAAGACGATGCTACACTGCTTTCGTTGCATGAAAGAATTGGTTTCACTAAATCTGCATGATTTTCTCTTAACCGTATTGATCTGCCTTAAAACCGAAATGGGTACTTTTGAATCCATGATGTTTTGACTAGAACAAAGTAATTATTCTTTTGGCCATTCTATTTTGACTATCTGTGATGTTTTCCATAATGTTAAGACATTTTACCTAGTTATGTAGTTGTCTAATATGATGGAGTGGTCGGTTCTATGCTATACTAATAATTGTCGGGTTGTTCTGATATACTATCATGAGGTTTGGGTGGTGTCAGGTTGTTTTAAACTGTTATATGGAATTTTGAGCATGTGTCATGTAGTTTCCTCTACTAGTATTATGTGTTATGCTTGAGCCTTTATGTTATAATTGTTACCATGATGTTTTTAGGGTTGTGTCAAGCTATTTAACAAGTGCTCATGATGGTTTACTTCAAAATCGTTTGATTAGACCATGGTTGTGTTGTTTCGTGATTACAAATTTGGTTTTATGTTTGTCTGAACTACACAACTTTGATATACTAATGTCTCTAGTGTTGTCAAGCTGCATATACATGATTTCTTAGTGTTCAAACATGTTGTCATGTGTTTTTGTATATTTTTTCCAAGTTCTATTGTGTGTTGTCGTGTTGGGCCAGGTTGGGTTGACTAGGCTATATTGGCCGAGCTGCATTGGCCAGGTAGTTTTATCCAAGTTGTTTTTTTTACCTCAGCTTTGGGGTTTTTAAGCTTGATTTTGGATATTTGAGGTTGGTCCTGGGATTTTTTTATCTTGGTCGAAACGTTTTTGTTGGTTGTCTTTCTATTTGTGGTTTTAGTTAGGTTGTGATGATTTTATATCAAGTTGTGATTTTGTGTTTTTCGAGCATTATGTGAGTCGGTCGAGCTGTTGCACATGTTTGCCAAGTTGTTTCTTGTGTTGGCAAGGTTGTTTGTAGGATGTTGAGTTGTTGTGACGATTGTTGTGTGTTGGTTTGTTTAGTGTGAAGTTGAAAGACATGTTTGACTGATATGTCTTCTTATCATACCTTGTAAAGTTATGGGTTGTACCTTTCGCCTATGAGAGGCAATGAAATGTAGTTTTCTTCGCCTACGCGTGACGATATAAGTGGAGAGGTTCGAGTGTTGCACATTTCACCTATGAGAGGAGATGGAAAGGGGAATATGTTTTGCCCATAGCTTTCTGGATCATTGTTGAGTATAGTGCTCGATGTGTGACATTGAAGTTTTTACTCATAAGTTCTTAAGGATCAGGGGAGACAGGTCCTTGTTGTAACACTCCAAAATTTAGGGTGTCACGAGTTATTACAAAAACTGTATATTTCAAAACTTTCTTATATCGCGAAAATGTATTTCTTAAAAATCTCAATATTTAAATTGCATTATTAATTCAAAACGTAATAGTTACAAAAGTCTTGTGCAATTACATTATTAAAAAATAATTAAAATAACTAAGGAAACAAAATAACTCCAATTACATTGTCTCAAAAGTCTCAACACAAGAACTTTAAAAGGAAATCACAAATTTTTTCCCCGTTATCTCTCGAATATATCATGCTTATGGAACACCTACAATATCATATGTATAATACATTATACGATCATCGCCGATAATTTCATTCACAAACACACACAATATTACATGTGTGATTTATAATATTACATGTGTACCAGATGACCACGGACGGTCCTAGACAGAACACGTGGGACGTTCGGTAGGACTCGAGCACTCAGACGGGACGAACATGATAGGTAGGTTTGTAGAGGTGATTAAGGTAAAACACTGATTAGAGGGTTGGGCTCGGGATTGGGCCGTGATTAAGGCCCTACTAATCTTAGGTCCATGACCAAAACTATAAATACAAGTCAAAGGTAAGAGGTAGGCAGATTCATTAATTGCACATTTATTGCAATACTGAAACAACCGATCAGACCTTTTACTGAATTAAGCATCGGAGCACCTTTAACAGATATTCTCACAGGCGCACATCGACCTACCGATGGAAGGATCACAAGAAGAGACCAGACGGACGTAGAAGAAAGCGTGCAGATTTAGGTGACTCGACCCCATACAAGAACAACATGATTTAACTCTGGTGTGTTAGTGGCTGATGAAATTGTGGTAGAGATGAATAGGGATTTATTTGAATTTAGTTTTATTATTTAATTTTTAGAATTTTTGAAGAAGTATTTGTGTTATTGTTTGAAAAAAAAATATAGGGGGTTTGGCCTACATTTATTTGTAGTGGAGGTGGGCAAGCACGCGCAGAGGGAAGCAGTTTCTTTTTAACAAATTATAACTGATTCAACGGGAAGGAATAAGAAAAGGTGGGTCTTAGTTTTAGGAGATATTTTTTAAGGTTATAAAAGTTGGCTTGGAAGAGAAGGACCAGGGAAGGATAGAAAATAAAAACCCTAGCTTCATTTATCATCTAACAGATCGAGAGAGAGTGGGAGGAACAAAGAAAAGCTTACAGTTTAGCATGACTACAGGGAGTGGGAAAGGAGATTAGCCGGGAGTCACTAGGAGGGAATACACCAGCGGTTGTGGAGAGGCGTAAGCACCAGAAAACGTTGCATTCAAGAACGTGAGCAATCCTTGGATCTACGTAAGGGGAGTGACTAGAATATTTGTGTTTGGATTGCATTATTATTCTCTTCTTGTTTTTCTTGCATTTTTTTGTTATGGTTGAGAAAGGGTGTGTCTCACTGAATATAGGAGGATCTCGGGTTGTGGTTGTGTGTGAAAGAAAGTGAGTAAAGGCATGATTGTATGGAGGGGTAGTGTTGTTGTGTGCATGGGTGTGCTTAATGGAAATGACATAAGAGCGGGGATTACATATGGGTGAGTGTTTCGCTGGTAAAAGAGTAGATGGGAGAGAGAGGTTGCAGATTTTCCTTAATTACAAAAGTTGAAGAGGGAAGATGAAGGTTAGAAGGTAGAAATGTTCATGCATGGTTTTTTTTCTACTTCCAATGCGCTTCGTAAATTTTAATAAAGAAAGAAAAAGGAATTTTTTCTTATTTATGGGTTTCTACATTAATTGATAGAGAATTAGAAAGAAAGAAAATAAAATATAAATGGATGATATGTGTATGTACGTGAATATATGCTTTTGGTTAAAGCGAAGCTGATCAGTGAGGTACATGGAAGAACTATGGGATTTTAATTTCAATGCTAATAGTTTTGTAATAGAATTCTATGAACACTTTATAGTTACATTAGGTTTATGAAATTTTCTAAATTCAGTTATAATAAATCAAAATTTTTATTTAAATGATATCTCGCAATGGTATCTGTTAAACTCGCTTTTAGTCGCATCAAAGCCAACAAACTCAGTTTCCCTACTAATGTAGTAAAAGGATAACCAAGGATCAATCCAAGGACTCGGTACAGTTAAGTTTAAAATGTTTAGTTAATTCTTGCTTTTATTTTCTCATTACTACTAACTAACAGACAAGGTGGGGAAAATGAAATTAAATGAAAACAAATTAAAAAGAAAAGAGTAAAGAAAGCAAATCTGTATAAAAGAAAAATCAAGAAATAAAATGCAAAGAAATAAAACCTACACTAAAGTAATGAAAAGATTAAACCTAATTATGCATACAAATCAAACAGTAGCTAAACTAATCTATGAATGCTAAGCAAAATAAAGGAACCTAAACTACTCTCAACTGACATAATCTCCTAAGAGCAACTATATCCTCTATCAACTCATAAAAGTCCCTAAAAGTACATAAAACCAAATACCAATTCATAAAAGTAATATGTGCACGAGAATTAAAAATAACATCTAAAATCTAAATGCTGAAACAAACAATATCAAATCAGAAACTGTAAAACAACCATTCAAGTATACGAAAGCATTAAAAATCAAAACAGAACTTCATCTAACTATATCCTAATCTATATATCACCAGAAATCAATCAATAACAGAATTTAGAAATGAAACAAAGCAAAGTTAGTGCCTAAATCCTAACTAATCAAAAGCAAAATAACACTCAAAAATATAATTGATTTCATAGGTGAAATGCACATTGATTAAATAAAAGAATGCTTAGAGTTCTCAGGAAGACATCTTGTTAAGTGAATCCCAATCCAGGGTATTCAGGTTCATATTTCAGAACCTTGAAATGACTCTTTCCACTAATTTGTCCAACCAATGTTCATTTGCCTATTCATCAATCTAAAATTCACAAACAAATGAAAGGAGGCATAGAACATAATTTAAATGTGCAAATGATTGAGAATAAAGCTTCAATTACACTCAGAAAGACATTCTGATTAAAGTAAGCCCAATCCAGGGTCTTATAGTTCATATTTCAGAACTTGCAATGGCAATTTCCACTCATTCTCAATCAATGCAAATCTAAATCTGATATACACTAAAGAAAAGAGTAGAAACAGATGAATCTTTATGCATTAGACTCATCTCTGACTCGAAAAGACATCTCGATAAAAAAATGCTCAATACAGAGTCATTTGATTCCAAAAGGAAACATAGAATGCAGAGAATTAGAGTCAAATTTGTTTCTTCATTGAAACAACACAAGAAACACAAAAGCACTAAACATAACAGAATCACAAAACACTGAACAAGCGAAATGTCAAGAACAAAATGTATTATTAACGAGAAAAGAAAATTACAAAAATGTACCGAATAAATGCGCAATCGGAGCCACCGCGGGCTGTCACCATCGTGATGTGCGCTCCAAAAGAAGGGAGAACGAAAACCTACTCTATAGAAAGCGTAAACCCTAATCTACAGAGCGTAAAACTAAAGGTATCTGAAAGTGTGTATGAAAAGTGTCCGTCCATGTGTAAGTGTCTTATTTACATGGTAAAAACCCTTTTTATAGGGTGGAAAACGAAGAAGAAAAAAAATGAGAGAGGAGAACCTTGCTTGACACACTTTAATCTTCGCCCTCCACGTGGCATCTTCGGTCAGCTCCGTTTGCTTGCTAGTCAGCTTCTCCGGGCAGGTCCAATCAGAGTCGCGCTTTCTCTTCTTCTTAAACTTTAGCCCTTTGATCCTCTTCAAGCTTTACCGGTTACGCAAGTTAGCTCCGGTCATCTTCTCTAGACAGGATCCACTTCACTTTTCCTTTGGCTGCCTCGGTCTCTTAGTAAGTACTCTTGAGCCATGAAGCTCTTCTTTCTTTCACTCTGCCCAAGCCCTAGCTTTGGTTTCTTTCTTTTCCTCTCTCGTTGGAATCTAGCTTTTCTGCCAAATGTGCTCTAGTGTCTTGCAAATGAGAAGGAAGATAGGGGACCCCTAAAGCAGCTGCTGCCTGATAACAGTTGAAAAACTATTATTTTCATGCTTAAAATTGATACTAAAGGCAACCTTTAACACTTAGAAATAAGAAAGCTGGACAGGTTTATGCTTGATTTCGGTGTTTTTGTTCAGGTTTTAAGGTGAATTTGGTGAAAGAAGTGAAGAAGGATAGAGATGGAATCAGAAAAGACATCAAAAAGTGCAAAAGGAGAAACAGTAATTGCCGCTCAGCGGCAGTTTACCGCTGAGCGGCACTCAGGCAGTCACGTTGGATCCGTTGAGGGGTGAAAAGGCCGCTGAGGGGAGAAAAACAACTCACGCACTTATCGCTGAGCGGCACTATTTTTGGGCTTGGGCCTAATTTTCTGTATTTTTAGAATAGTATATAAGCTTTAGGACGTCCTAGGGTTTGTATCTTTGGCAGAGACGAAACAAACACTCTCTTTTCCATCCCTTGAAGGAAGATCTTGGATGCTCAGGCTACCTTCTCCTCTTTCTAGGGTTTTATCTTTCATTCTTTCATTATTGTTCATCTAGTTTCACCATGAATATGGTGAACTAAACCTTGTATTGTTGTTGGGGAATCAATGTAGTCTTGTGAAACTCTCACATATGGAATTTGATTTAATGTCTTATATTAAGATATATGCTTTCTTTCATCTTTAGCTAGGGTTTTTCCTCTTTGCTTATTGCTTGCTTTGTTTAACTCATTCATTGCCATGATTATTGATTTTGTCGATACGGGAACGTACGGGGAAGTCTAGATCCGGGGAATTTCTGCCAACGGCATATTGGTTGCCTTTAAGCTCCTGCACTTTAAGAACTAATTACTAGGAATGCTAGGAATTGTATGAACTCGTAATTAAGGATATGCCTTCTTGCAAGGTGATTTAGAGAGTGGCATTAGCATTGATGATAAGAATGATGAATTCCTAAAAGTATATGAGAGTGGATAAGATGAAATTAATAACCCCAACAACATACTCATCCATCTAATTCATTGAAGTGTTTGTATTCTGTTTTTCTCCATTGATCAAATTCATGCATACATATTTAATTACTGTCTCTTGCATTGAAACCTACGATCAATTTGTTCTTAAGTCTTAAATAATCAACAAATCACATAGCTAAACTAGGTCGTGAGTCCTTTGGGAAAACGATACTTGGTCTTACCTTGTTTTATTACTTGATACGACTCGGTCACACTTGCCGATTGTTAAACAAGTTTGTGACGCCGTTTTTCGGTGTTCATAAATTTGTCATCAAGTTTTTGGCGCCGTTGCCGAGGACTCGTGGTTTAACTAGTTTATTTGTGTGATTATTGATTATCTTTGACTTGAATTTTGAATTTTGAATTTTGAATTTTGAATTTTGAATTTTGAATTTTGAATTTTGAATTTTGAATTTCTGTTTTTATTTTTTCTTTTTTTTATTTTATTTTATTTTATTTTATTTTCTGTTTTTATTTTATCTTCTTATCTCTAATCTTATATCTTCTTTTATATCTTTTTGTGCTAACCAATTTTTCTAGGGTTTTGTTTTCTTGTGTATGCAGGAAGCAATCCGAACTAGAAGCAAGAAAACTGCAGAACCTCTTCTTGAAGGTTTAGACGAGAGTAGACGGAGGAGAAGAATCCGTACATCTAGAGAACTTTTTCCTCCTCCGGAAACTCTGTTACAACCATCACCACAAGGTTTTAACCATAGCACTGAAAATATGGAGAATAATAATGCTAGAAGAACTCTTGCAGATTACACAAATATAGCTGGACCTCAACACTTTAACAACATAGCAAGACCAAGGGTCAACGCAGTCAACATGGAGGTTAAGCCAACATTAATTCAACTGGTGAAGAGTAATCAATTCAATGGGTTGTCTCACGAAAGCTCATATGAGCACCTCACAACTTTTAATGAGATTTGCAACACGGTGAAAATAAATGGGGTGCCGGATGAAGCAATCAAACTTAGCTTGTTTCCATTCTCACTAGGAGGCAATGCTAAGCTTTGGTTAAATTATTTTCCAGAAGAAAGCTTTACAGAGTGGGAAGCAGTGGTGACCAAGTTCCTAAACAAATACTTTCCACAATCAAAAGTAAATAAAGGGAAGCAAGAGATTTCATCATTTAGGCAAGGCATGGAGGAATCACTGGGGCATGCATGGGACATGTATAAAAGCTTATTAAGAAAGACACCCACGCATGGCTTTGATGATGTGCTAGTAGTACTAACCTTCCTTGGAGGTCTTGGTCCACAAACCAAGATGATGCTTGACGCCTCAACAGGAGGAAATATCAAATGGAAAACTCCAGAGGAAGCTACAGAAATCATTGACAATATGGCTACTAGTGACAATGAGCTAAACAGTGAAAGCAGATATCTTAATCAGAAGGAGTTGTTACAATCAAATGATGCTCTGCTTATTCAAAATAAAATTATTTCTCAACAGTTGGAAGAAGTAATTATGAAACTTTCTCAATTACCACAAGAAATACAAAAGGTTTCAATGGTTCAATGGCAACAGCAAAAATGGCAAATGCAATCTACTCCATCTGAGAAGACAACCAAACTTGACGAGACTTTCCAAAAATTCTTGAAGACGAATGCATCTTATTGTAAGAATGTGGAAGTTGCATTTGAAAATATGAAGATCCATATTGAGCGAATAGTTGACAAGATGAAAAATGGTAATATCAGAAAGGAGTGTAAAACTGTTGTGACCATAAGTGGTAAGGTGCTAGAGGAGAAAAAAAAAGAAAGAGAGGAAAAAGAAACATGTGAGTGGAAAGAAAGAGTTGAGAGAGAAAAAAAGAAAGAAGAAGAAGATGAAAAGAAAGAAAAAAAAAGAGAGAGAAGAGAGAGATGAGAGATAAAAAGAAAGAGAGTTTGAAAAACCACTTCCTTATCCAAAGAGCTATTCAAGGAAGGAGAAAGAAAAACAACTGGAAAGATTCATGGAGCTGTTTAAGAAGCTGGAGATCACTATACCATTCTCTGAAGCATTGCAACAGATGCCATCATATGCAAAATTTTTGAAGGAACTGCTTACAAAGAAAAACAAATACATTGAGAAGGAAACTATCAAGGTACAGGGTAACTGCAGTGCAATCATACAGAAATTACCTCATAAGCTTAAAGATTCAGGAAGCTTCACTATTCCATGCACCATAGGAGACTTGGAAGTTGGAAGAGCATTGATTGATTTGGGAGCTAGCATTAATTTAATGTCGTTATCCATGTGTAGAACAATTAAAGGTTTGGAAATCAAACCAACCAGAATGGCTCTTCAACTGGCGGACATGTCTCTTAAATATCCATATGGAGTGGTTGAAGATGTTTTAGTGAAGGTTGACAAATTTGTATTCCCAGTAGATTTTATTGTAATGGAGATGGAAGGGAATAGTGATGTACCTCTCATTCTTGGGAGACCTTTTATGAAGACTGCTAGAGTTTTAATTGATGTAGAGAATGGTAAGCTTAAATTGAGAGTTGATGATGAAGAAGTCACTTTTGACGTATCCAAGGCCATGACATATCCAAATGATGATAAAGCATGTTTTCAATTTGATGAACTTGATGAAGTTTGTATGGTGCAAGAAAGGATGGTGCGGTACGTTTCTCCACTAGAGAAAACTCTTATTGATGCTTATGAAGATTTAGATGAAGAAGAAGAGAAATTAATTGATGAATGTCTGATGGACTTGGAAACATTGAAAAAGAGTCCAGTGAAAGATCCAATGTTTGAAATAATTGAAAAGGAAGAAGAAGTCAAAGCAAACCCGCTAGAACTAAAAAGATTACCAGCACATCTGAAGTATGTTTTTCTAGAAGAAGATGGAACAAAGTCAGTCATCATCAGTAACTCTTTATCTCTACAAGAAGAAGAACAGCTGATAGAAATTCTGAAAGCTAACAAAGAAGCAATTGGGTGGTCAATCTCAGATCTTAAAGGTATTAGCCCAACTTATTGTATGCATAAGATCTTTATGGAAGAGGATTATAAATCGAGTGCTCAACCACAGAGAAGGTTAAATCCTGTAATGAAGGAGGTGGTTAGAAAAGAAGTATTGAAACTGTTAGAAGCTGGTATCATTTATCCAATCTCTGATAGTGAATGGGTGAGTCCAGTACAGGTGGTTCCAAAGAAAGGTGGGATGACAGTAATTCATAATGATAAGAATGAACTTATTCCTACTCGGACAGTTACTGGATGGCGTATGTGCATTGATTACAGGAAGCTAAATAAAGCCACTAGGAAGGATCATTTTCCTCTTCCTTTTATGGACCAGATGTTAGAAAGATTATCAGGTCAAGCTTTCTATTGTTTTCTAGATGGATACTCTGGATACAATCAAATTGTGGTAGATCCAAAAGACCAGGAGAAGACGGCCTTTACTTGTCCTTTTGGTATCTTTGCTTATAGAAAGATGCCGTTTGGATTATGTAATGCTCCAGCTACATTTCAAAGGTGTATGCAGGCAATTTTTGCAGATCTCTTAGAAAAATGCATTGAAGTATTCATGGATGATTTTTCAGTTTTTGGAAATTCTTTCCAAAGGTGTTTGGCTAATTTGAACACTGTTCTTAAAAGATGTGTTCAGACAAATCTTGTTCTTAATTGGGAGAAATGTCATTTCATGGTAACTGAAGGAATTGTGCTGGGACATAAAATTTCTGCTAAAGGAATTGAGGTAGATAAAGCTAAAGTAGAAGTAATTGAGAAACTGCCTCCACCAACAAATGTAAGGGGGATTAGGAGTTTTCTCGGTCATGCTGGGTTCTATAGAAGATTCATTAAAGACTTCTAAAAAATTGCTAAACCATTGAGTAACCTTTTGATGAAGGACGCTCCTTTTGTGATGAATGAAGAATGTTTGAAAGCTTTTGACATATTGAAGAGCAAATTAGTGTTAGCTCCAGTAATTGTAGCCCCAGATTGGAATAGAAATTTTGAATTAATGTGCGATGCAAGTGATTATGCAATAGGAGTTGTTCTTGGCCAGCGAAAAGAACAAATTTTTCATCCAATTTATTATGCCAGCAAAGTTCTGAATGATGCTCAGTTGAATTATGCTACCATAGAGAAAGAATTTCTAGCTATAGTGTATGCTCTAGAAAAATTTAGACCTTATCTTATTGGGTCTAAGGTGATTATCTATACAGATCATGCAGCTATCAAATATTTGTTGACAAAGCCAGATTCTAAGCCACGACTAATTAGATGGGTACTACTCTTGCAAAAATTTGATGTGGAAATCCGTGATAAGAAAGGAAGTGAGAACTTGATTGCTGATCATTTGTCACGGTTAGTCAACAAGGAGGTCACTAGCAAGGAATCAGAGATCTGGGAATCTTTTTCAGATGAAGCACTCATGTATATTCAGCAGAGGCCATGGTTTGCTGATATGGCTAATTTCAAAGCTGCAAGGGTTATGCCAGAAGATTTAACTTGGCAACAAAGAAAGAAATTTTTGCATGATGCCAAGCAGTTTGTCTGGGATGATCCTTATTTGTTCAAGATTGAAGCAGATAATCTTCTGAGGAGATGTGTGACAAATGAAGAAGCAGAAGGAATTCTCTGGCATTGTCATGATTCACCTTATGGAGGACATTTTAATGGAGAAAGAACAGCAACAAAAGTTCTTCAATCAGGGTTTTATTGGCCAACTTTATTTAAAGATGCTCATAATCATGCTAGAAATTGTGATAAGTGTCAAAGAGCAGGTACGATCACTAAACGTCATGAGATGCCATTACAAGGCCTTTTAGAGGTTGAGGTTTTTTATTGTTGGGGTATTGACTTTGTGGGACCTTTTCCTCCATCTTTCAACAATGAATATATTTTGGTAGCAGTGGATTATGTGAGTAAATGGGTGGAAGCATTAGCTTGTCCTAAAAATGATGCTAGCATAGTAATTAAATTTTTGAAGAAGCAGATATTTTCACGTTTTGGCACTCCAAGAGTATTGATTAGTGATGGAGGATCTCATTTGTGCAATTATCAGCTAGATAAAGTACTCAAACATTATGGAGTGAAACATAAGGTAGCTGCACTTTATCATCCACAAACCAATGGACAAGCTGAGATATCTAACAGAGAAATAAAAAGGATCCTGGAAAAAACAGTCACTTCATCAAGAAAGGATTGGTCACTAAAGCTGGATGATGCTCTTTGGGCTTATAGGACGGCAATGAAGACGTCTATGGGACTATCACCATTTCAATTAGTCTATGGGAAAGCATGTCATTTACCAGTAGAGTTGGAGCATAAAGCATTGTGGGCTTTGAAATTCTTGAATTTTGATCCTTATGAAACTCAAGGCACACGCAGAAGGCAGATTCTGGAGCTTGAAGAAATGTGATTACATGCATATGATTCATCCAAGGCTTATAAAGATAAAATCAAATTTTATCATGACAGGAAGTTGGTAAATAAAGTTTTTAATCCAGGACAACAGGTACTATTATTCAATTCAAGATTGAAGATATTCCCTGGGAAATTGAAGACAAAATGGTCAGGACCATTTGTAGTAAAAGGAGTGCATCCACATGGAGCAATTGAAATATTTAATCCAGCTGTTGATGATCCACAGAAAAGCTGGGTGGTGAATGGTCAACGTCTCAAGCCTTATTTAGGGGGAGAAGTGCAACACTTGTCCACAATGATGCAGTTGGTTGATCCTTGAAATTCTGGGTCAGGCTCGTGACGTTAAACAAGCACTTGCTAGGAGGCAACCCAGTGTTCTAAACTTATTTACTGTTGTTTTAGAATAGGGTTTGATGTACTCAATTGGAAACTTTGTCTGGTATGATGGTTTACTTATGAATTTGATAAGTGATGCTTGATGATACTTTGATATGGATTGATGTTGAGATGCACATTATATGCTTATACAGGTGATTTGCAAGCTTTGTGAACAAATGCATGATGTTGTGAATGTGATTATGATTCTAAGCAGGATGTTATATGTGGAATGTGAATGAGCTTATATGTGAGGTTTTGAGCTCCAGAATTGTTATTGAATGCTATTACTTTGGAAGCATGAATGACTTTGCCCAGGTTTTCTATGCTTGAATCAATTGCTTGTTTGCATCATATGATCAAGGCCATTTGTTGGTAACCCTTTTTATTAGCCAAATTCATAAATTTAGCCCATTAAAAGAGAGCACTATGTGTTCTATCCTTTGAACCCTTAGCCTTGAACATGTTTTGGAAACCCTTGTTGAAAAGCTTTACCTTGAGTTAAGTAGAAAATATTTTGTGGTATTGATAAATTTTCAAGTTTGGGGTTGTTGTAAAATAGAAAGGGAAATTGAAAGCATTGAGCTAAGAGCTAAGAAAAAGAAAAAGAGAAAGAAAAGAAAAGAAAAGAAAAAGCAAAGCTCAATGCAAAAGAAAGTTGGGAATAAATAAGAATAATTGTGTTGATATGATTCTCTTAACTCAAGGGTTTTGTGATCCAGAAAAACCAATTTTCTTGTTAGCCCAGCCACATTATAAGCCATTGAAAAAGTCCTTGTGATGATGCATGCTTGTGAATTTATTTGATTGTGGTTAAATGAAAGGCAAAGACAATTCATGTGACATTGTGATAGTAGAGTGAATGAGTGATTACCTCTTATACACTTGTGTTTGAGTGAAACACTTTACCTAGTGAGGAAATATTCATTGAGCACATGAACATCCATGTTTAGTTGATTGATCATTCATGAAAAATAGCATTTGTTGGATATTAAGTGACTTTGTGAACACCAAAGCATGTGTACATCTTGATTGAAATCTTTGTCATGAGTTTGATTGAAGTTTTACTTACCTTGAAAAGAGGATTTTTGAATGGGTGAACCATTATAAGGATTGGTAGAAGATTGAGTTACATCTTGTTTGCTTGAGGACAAGCAAAGTTCTAAGTTTAAGGTTGTGATAACAGTTGAAAAACTGTTATTTTCATGCTTGAAATTGATATTAAAAGCAACCTTTAACACTTAGAAACTAGCTTGAAATCATGCTTTTGGTCATATTTTTAGAAATAAGAGAGCTGGACAGGTTTATGCTTGATTTCAGTGTTTTTGTGCAGGTTTTAAGGTGAATTTGGTGAAAGAAGTGAAGAAGGATAGAGATGGAATCAGAAAAGACATCAAAAAGTGCAAAAGGAGAAGTCGTAACTGCCGCTTAGCGGTAGTTTACCGCTGAGCGGCACTCAGGCAGTCACGTTGGATCCGCTAAGGGGTGAAAAGGCCGCTAAGGGGAGAAAAACAACTCACGCACTTACCGCTGAGCGGTAATTTACCGCTGAGCGGTAATTTACCGCTGAGCGGTAATTTACCGCTGAGTGGCACTATTTTTGGGCTTGGGCCTAATTTTCTGTATTTTTAGAATAGTATATAAGCTTTAGGACGTCCTAGGGTTTGTATCTTTGGCAGAGACGAAACAAACACTCTCTTTTCCATCCCTTGAAGGAAGATCTTGGATGCTCAGGCTACCTTCTCCTCTTTCTAGGGTTTTATCTTTCATTCTTTCATTATTGTTCATCTAGTTTCACCATGAATATGGTGAACTAAACCTTGTATTGTTGTTGGGGAATCAATGTAGTCTTGTGAAACTCTCATATATGGAATTTGATTTAATGTCTTATATTAAGATATATGCTTTCTTTCATCTTTAGCTAGGGTTTTTCCTCTTTGCTTATTGCTTGCTTTGTTTAACTCATTCATTGCCATGATTATTGATTTTATCGATACGGGAACGTACGGGGAAGTCTAGATCCGGGAAATTTCTCCCAATAGCATATCGGTTGCCTTTAAGCTCCTGCACTTTAAGAACTAATTACTAGGAATGCTAGGAATTGTATGAACTCGTAATTAAGGATAGGCCTTCTTGCAAGGTGATTTAGAGAGTGGCATTAGCATTGATGATAAGAATGATGAATTCCTAAAAGTATATGAGAGTGGATAAGATGAAATTGATAACCCCAACAACATACTCATCCATCTAATTCATTGAAGTGTTTGTATTATGTTTTTCTCCATTGATCAAATTCATGCATACATATTTAATTACTGTCTCTTGCATTGAAACCTACGATCAATTTGTTCTTAAGTCTTAAATAATCAACAAATCACATAGCTAAACTAGGCCATGAGTCCTTTGGGAAAATGATACTTGGTCTTACCTTGTTTTATTACTTGATACGATTCGGTCACACTTGCCGATTGTTAAACAAGTTTGTGGCGCCGTTTTTCGGTGTTCATAAATTTGTCATCACTGTCAAGACTTCAATACGCTGCGTTTCACTTAAGCCCAAGATGTGCACATTCCCAATTGCTTCAGTTACTTCCAATGGTGGCAGTTCAGACCAGCAGCGCCCCAAGCGGCCCAATTCCAGCACGTTCTCAACTGCTCAATTGTGGCAGCAACATCAATTCCAATCTGTCAACCCAATTCAGTAGCAGCCCAACATCATTGGCAGTA
This sequence comes from Vigna umbellata, assembly GCF_029865625.1. NCBI lineage: Eukaryota > Viridiplantae > Streptophyta > Magnoliopsida > Fabales > Fabaceae > Vigna > Vigna umbellata. The sequence continues at coordinate 20,524,258 of NC_142170.1, forward strand.
GTAGTGGCCTAATATACTTTTGTTCTCCAAATCGCCCAGTTGACCAAGGCCCAAAACCCAATCTGCAGAAAAAAAATCAATCAACAATTAAAGAAAAGAACATTTCAGAAATTAAAGAAAATAAAAGCCTATCTAAACAAAAATAAAGAAAAGAATTCTTAAAAAAAAACTAATTTCCTATTTATGAACAAACACTAAAAAAAGTACTCCTAAAAACCTAATTTTAACTACAATTTTATAAAACTAAAGAATTTAAAGAAAAACCTAAAACTAGCCTAATTCTAAACAATTAAAGACTAAAAGAAGCTAAGAAAGACTCCTAATCACAGAAAAATGTGCAAATATAGAGAGTTATCAGTATCAGAGTTAAGTTTTAAAAAGTTTTTGTAAACTCGTGGCATCCCAGAATTGGGGTGTTATAGATTCCCTATAGTGGTTATCTATAGTTTCCCCATTCAGGCCCGCTCGAGTCGTCCTGCCTTCGCGACTAAAGGATATGTTTCCCTATCACACAGGACTAAGCAAAACATCATTCCCTCCATACAAAGAAGATTTAACACTCGAACACCATTTTATTTTTCACAACCATTGTCAAAGAGAGTTGATATCTCGTGTCACACAAAAATAATCTTAGGATTTACTAGGTACAACAAGCATACGCATCTTCCATGTCTCATGCTCATTGATCAATCACACACCTTTGTGCATTCCATCACCCATTCATGCTCCATTACCAATCAAAAGTCAAATCTGACCCTAAATAGATCAATTATTCTCATTTCGTGCTCAACATCACAATTTGAAGCCCTTGAAGCTTGTCCCTTCTCTATTTTTTCTCAAAAGCGCACTTTTGTAGCAAAAATACATTGGGATAATCAATTATCACCTTATGATAATCAATTATTCCAGACAGTTGTAGTACCAAATTTTCAGTTATACAACGTATGAAAGGATAAATGATTATCATCCCAGATAATCGATTATTCTAGTTATGAAACTAAAAAATGACGCACAAACTCATTATGGACAAATATCAAATGTTCAAAACACATATATATCATCCCCAAACCACGAGAAAACATACTTAACACATCATACATGCATTCAAGCCTCACATACCCTTGTAAACAAACCCAATTACATACATTACATCATTTTAATCATCCAAAACCCATCATTATGCAGATTACAATTCAAACAAACCCAACATACTACATATGATCATCATACCACTCTTTACAACAGATATTTTCATGGTAAACCCCCCAAAAAGCGTATATTTGTCCCCTCTTGGTATCAATACATATTATCATGGAAAAACCCAACAAAGCCATACATGTTTTCATAAGGAAAACCCAAAAAAAACATCATATAAACCCTATCACCATGCAGGACATGATCTCATACATACACAATTATCAAAACAAGCATTACCTTTTAAGATAATCAAGAACATATAACATACAACAAACAAGGTAAGTTTTCCCATACCATGACCAATACTAAAACTTTGTCTATACCTAAAGATCTCTTCCACTACAGTTTCACCCTCACACTCACTCTCTCTCTTTTCCTCTAACCTTCAAAATTTCTGTCTCATTTTCCTAATTGCCAGAGTTTCTATAGAAGGTGTCTAATATAGTTATAACTATGTGTTGGATTAATTTTCCCTGTGTGGAATATACACATTGGATATATTTATAATAAAGGCCCATAAGGAGTAATAACAACCAACTAAGATAAAAGATATAGATAAGATAAAATACATTTATCTTTCACTTAATTAATTATGAGAAGTCCCTAGATAACATATTCTATCTTAATATTTTTATTCTAATTTATTATGATAAGTCCCTAAATAATGCCTTATATTTTAATATTATTATCTAACAATAATATCTAATTATATATAATAATATCTCAAGATATCTTTTAAAGTATTTAACAATATCTAATAATGATTTTTCTAATAATAATATCTCTTTTAATCTCTAAACCCACTAAGTTTATATCTTGTATCTTTCTTAACAAGCTTTTAAAATGACTACTACCCAATCTTCTAAAAAATTATCATAATTTATTATTTTGTATACTTCTCCTTTCTATAACCCCTTATTTTAGTTTTTGCAATTAATAAATAAAAGGTAAAAGATCATTTTGTCTCAAGGCAAACATATAAATAAAATCAGATAAATAACATAACAATTATGTTCTTACAAAGATATACACACAAGAATACTAATTACCAAAATTTCAAGACTACTTTATTTTTAATATCCTTATTTTTCCGAGTCTTACACTTGCTGTGAAGGCAGGACGACTCAAATCGCCCTATTTTGATAACCAACGTTTGTATTATAGGGCACGAAAGAATGATATATGGTTTGGAATCACATATAGTGTACCTTTGGTTTGATTTTAATTGAAATGACATTAATATTGTGACATTGGTAATGTTATTCTTTTATTATATTATGAACCTAATTAACTTGTATATGTCAATAAATTACATAAATATTATACATAATTAAATACTAAAAGACTAATAAAATAACATTTATTAGTTTATCGACAAAAGAAGCAATACACTAACGGTGTAATACACTAAGGGTGTGTTTACTTTGGGGAGATGTTTTAGGGGAGAGGGAGTGGGTGGATTTGAGGGGATTTGAAGATAAATTTTTTGTTATTTATTTGAGTGAATTTGGAAGGGATATGAAAGTAAAGTTTGTGAGAATTATGATAGAATTTGATTAATGTGACAGATAAAAAAAATTTGTTTAATTGGTAGAAATTGAAGATTACCAAAATGTCTTTAGTTATTAAAGTAATATAAAATGATAATTATTAATGTTGTATTTAATTGTAAAAATGTTTATAAAGAGTAAAAAATTAACACTAATTATTAAAATTAATTTTAAAAATGTAAAAAAATTATAATTTAGTAAAAATAAATTTATTTTTAAATGTAAAAAAATTATTATTATTGTTACAATTATTAATTATTTTTATTACTATTATTATTATTACTAGTTATTATTATTATTATTAGTTCTAATAATAATTATTATTATTATTAGTTATTATTAGTTATTATTATTATTATTATTATTATTAATTATTATTTCTGTTTCCTTCGTTGACATGGAATTATCTACTTATATATGTATCACAGGAAAAGTAAATTAGCCGAGAAGCTAGCAAACTAGAATGACTATGTAGGTAAGTAAAGGGTATTAGAGAGAAGGAGATAAGTTTGGTTGACATCTTACAATATTTTTTCCCTTGCTTTGACAGTGAGGGCTTAGTGTAAAAAATCTTAAAAGTTGAAGTTAAAATTAACAGTTTTTCAGAAGTGAAGAAGGGAGAAAGGACCTTTATGTTTTACATGATGCGATAAAAAAAATTAAAGGAGTGCTGGAACGGGACACACACCAATGGAACTAGATACATCATAATTTCACTCATGAAAAATCGAATACAATATAGAGGAATCAAATACAGGTTCCTTTACATTTATTCATAATAGTGGAATTGAATATGGTTCACGTGGAACCAAATACCTGAAGAACCCAATTCCTTCAAACTTTGTTCTTCATCTTCAACCACTCATCGCCATCTTCTTCATATCTTCAAGCCCTCTGATATTCATCTTCATCTTCATCTTTAAGCATCTGTTATTCATCTTCATCTTCAATATAGCCATCAACCTCGCATGAACCATAGACCAGTCTCGTTCTTGGTTTTCATCTCCAACGAATAAGTCAAGGACAAATGTGACTTTTTAAGCACAATCTTCTCAAATCTGAACAGTTTCGAAAGTGATGGAAAAACTATAAATCTTGCAAATCAACTAAAATCATTATTCGCTTATCTATTAAAACGAACATGTTTGATCTTTCAAATATGCGCTTGCCTTTATTCTTGAAAGGTTTAATGTCTCAATAGGTCCCTATTTTTGTTCAGAATTTGAAATAGGTCCCTTTATTTTTTGGCGTCTCAATTGGGTCCTTGTACTGACAGGTCCTCCCAGCATAGACCGAGCGAGCGGTTAACACTGCCGCCCATCAAAATGGCAATCAGGACGAGCGTCCAGCCATGCAAGATGGGACGTCCGCCCAAGATGGTAATCAGGACGAGCGTCCAGCCATTCAAGATGGGACATCTGCCCAAGATGGTAATCAGGACGAGCGTCCAGCCATTCAAGATGGGGCGTTCGCCCAAGATGGCATTCAGGAAACCGAACGTCCTCCCAAAGATGGGACGTCCGCCCGTGTCGAGCACCAAGGCCGAGCGTTCAGTATGGCCGAACGTTGCCATCCTACTGGTTCCCATCCTGACCGTCCATCCTGGCTGACCATCATTATGACCGGTTAACCACACAGTTAAATACTAATGACACATTAAAAGCCCTTAATAAAGATTAATGTATTATTGGGCCATTTCCGGGCCCCCAAAAAGGTAAAAGCCCATCACAATCAGTATAAATAAAGGTCTCAGGTATGATTTCTGGACAGATTGCTTAGAACGCAACACATACATGCATTATATAACGCTCTGTCATATTACTGACTTGAGCGTCGGAGTGCCTTTGACAGGTACCCGACCATCCGGCTTGGAGTATGGAGCTGCGCTTGGAGTACGAGGACGACCGCCCGGCTTGGAGTGAGGAACAGCGTTCGTCCATCACTGTACCGTCCGCCCGCTCTGCATCAGCTGGAGAGAAAGCGTCCGTCCGGTCCGCGCTGCCGCATCGTTCGTCCGACCGTCTCCAGCGTTCGCGATCGTTCGTCCGCACGGTCAAGTGTGTTTTAACAGGATCCGCTCGGATTCAGTCGAAACATTTTGGCGCCCACCGTGGGGCCGAGTGCGTATTTCCCATCGTAAACACAAGGAACCAGTGAGGGGCACCTCAAAAGAGTGTCAACATCCTCCGTTCAGCACTTGGCACTCGACTCCATCATCTCAACAAATGTCTCCAAGCCGTCCGGCCTCAACTCTCGGCCAGTTGACCTCAGCTGTCGGCTATCGGCCTCAAGTCTCTCCCATCCGGCCACAGCCGCCAGGTCGTTCGTCCCAAAGGTTCCCGGTCGTTCGTCCAAATTTATTACTCAATCGTTCGACCTCAAACTTGGCCGTTTCGGCCTCAGCAAGATCTCGGCCGTACGGCCTCCCCTGTCCGCCATCCGGCCTCGAACTTTCGGTCGTTCGCCCAGAGCGACCAGGACGTCCGTCCACCAACTCCACTCCCGGATGTCAAGACTGATGTTCTCGTCCATCCGGGATCAAAGAGCGCTCGTCCATCAGGTCTGAGCGAGCGCCCGTCCCTCAAGCTTCCAAAAGCGCTCGTCCATCCGGCCTCGGCGAGTGCTCGTCCGTCGCTTCAAAGAGCGCACGCCCATCCGGCTTCAGCGAGCGCTCGTCCATCCGGCTCAAAGAGCGCTCGTCCAGACGGCCTAAACATGCGCTCGTCCAGCCGGCCTCCGCATGCGCTCGACAATTCGACCGTTCGGCCACAAAGATACTTGGCCACCAGGCCTTTATCGTCCGTCCTTTATGGCTTCAAGGGTTAAGGCACCCAACGAGCGTGCTCTTTAGGAACAATCCTTCTCATCCGAATACTTTCAACCGACCGGTCCACCTTACAAGGTATGAACACATACTTTCTTTAAAACTGGAAATACGATCATGTTTCCTCGTAATACAGGTGACCTGCTATAATTACACGACTGCGCAAAGCAAAAAGAGCTCTCCTTAATCATCCCCATCAGCAAAAAGTCCAAGTTGATGAACGGAGTTTCACTCCTGTCAGCTTGGCCGGACGGTGCACGGAGAGTTCTTCCGAGAACCACTGTCGTCCGCCCCATAAAGACAAAGTTGGCGAAAAAGAGTGTTCCTCCGAGAACAACTCTCAACTTGGTTGGGCTCCAAACGAAGAAGCGTCCGCTCCATAAAGACCAAGTTGGTGAAAAGAGGGTTCCAACGAGAACCACTCTCAATTTGGCCGGGCTACGAACGAAGAACCGTCAAGCATCAACAGACTCGGCCATCAGGCCTCAACAATCGACCGGTCGTCCATAACTTACCCAAATCTGGCATTCATCAATCAATCGACCGGCCGTCCATAACTTAGCCAAATTTGGCACTCATCAATCAATCGACCGGTCGTCCATAACTTGGCCAAATCTGCCATTCATCAATCAATTTACCGGCCGTCCATAACTTAGCCAAATCTGGCATTCATCAATCAATCGACCGGCCGTCCATAACTTAGCCAAATCTGGCATTCATCAATCAATCGACCGGCCGTCCATAACTTGGCCAAATCTGGCATTCATCAATCAATCGACCGGCCGTCCATAACTTAGCAAAATCTGGCACTCATCAATCAATCGACCGGCCGTCCATAACTTGGCCAAATCTGGCACTCATCAATCAATCGACCGGCCGTCCATAACTTAGCCAAATCTGGCACTCATCAATCAATCGACTGGCCGTCCATAACTTAGCCAAATCTGGCACTCATCAATCAATCTACCGGCCGTCCATAACTTAGCCAAATCTGGCATTCATCAATCAATCGACCGACCGTCCATAACTTAGCTAAATCTGGCACTCATCAATCAATCGACCGGCCGTCCATAACTTGGCCAAATCTGACACTCATCAATCAATCGACCGGCTGTCCATAACTTAGCCAAATCTGGCACTCATCAATCAATCGACCGGCCGTCCATAACTTAGCCAAATCTGGCATTCATCAATCAATCGACCGGCCGTCCATAACTTAGCCAAATCTCGCATTCATCAATCAATCGACCGGCCGTCCATAACTTAGCCAAATCTGGCACTCATCAATCAATCGACCGGCCGTCCATAACTTAGCCAAATCTGGCACTCATCAATCAATCGACCGGCCGTCCATAACTTAGCCAAATCTGGCACTCATCAATCAATCGACCGCCCGTCCATAACTTAGCCAAATCTGGCATTCATCAATCAATCGACCGGCCGTCCATAACTTAGCCAAATCTGGCATTCAAAATCGTCCGGCCATTTGTCCTCCAAGGTACGCCAAGTCGACCTCCACGTGGACCCAGCAATTCGGGGACCATCTAAAAAATCCCTTCGCACAATAAAATAATGCTCGGGCTTGGGGGGCTTATGTACTGACAGGTCCTCCCAGCATAGACCGAGCGAGCGGTTAACACTGCCCCCATCAAAATGGCAATCAGGACGAGCGTCCAGCCATGCAAGATGGGACGTCCGCCCAAGATGGTAATCAGGACGAGCGTCCAGCCATTCAAGATGGGACGTCCGCCCAAGATGGTAATCAGGACGAGCGTCCAGCCATTCAAGATGGGGCGTTCGCCCAAGATGGCATTCAGGAAACCGAACGTCCTCCCAAAGATGGGACGTCCGCCCGTGTCGAGCACCAAGGCCGAGCGTTCAGTATGGCCGAACGTTGCCATCCTACTGGTTCCCATCCTGACCGTCCATCCTGGCTGACCATCATTATGACCGGTTAACCACACAGTTAAATACTAATGACACATTAAAAGCCCAATAATACATTAATCTTTATTAAGGGCTTTTAATGTGTCATTAGTATTTAACTGTGTGGTTAACCGGTCATAATGATGGTCAGCCAGGATGGACGGTCAGGATGGGAACCAGTAGGATGGCAACGTTCGGCCATACTGAACGCTCGGCCTTGGTGCTCGACACGGGCGGACGTCCCATCTTTGGGAGGACGTTCGGTTTCCTGAATGCCATCTTGGGCGAACGCCCCATCTTGAATGGCTGGACGCTCGTCCTGATTACCATCTTGGGTGGACGTCCCATCTTGAATAGCTGGACGCTCGTCCTGATTACCATCTTGGGCGGACGTCCCATCTTGCATGGCTGGACGCTCGTCCTGATTGCCATTTTGATGGGCGGCAGTGTTAACCGCTTGCTCGGTCTATGCTGGGAGGACCTGTCAGTACAGTCCTTATTTTTGTTAATTTGATGCAAATAAATCCTTTCCGTCAATTTCATCAAACGGCGTTAATGAATGTGTGACGTGGCCTTACACGTGTCAATACTGTCCTCAGGCCACGTCACACATTCATTAACGCCGTTTGATGAATTTGACGGAAAGGATTTATTTGCATCAAATTAACAAAAATAAGGACCCAATTGAGACGCCAAAAAATAAACGGACCTATTTTAAATTCTAACAAAAAATAGGGACCTATTGAGACATTAAACCTTCTTGAAAAGTAAAATTCCTTTTTGTGTGAACATATCCTAAATTTATAAAATAAAAATATATTCAAAATTTTAATAAATTTTGAAAAAACTATATGACTTACTTAAATTAACATGTCAAAATGAATAAATTATTTAATCTAAAATAACATTAATTAAAATAAATAAATAAATAAAAAGATGAAAAAGCCCTCGATCAAAAATTTATTAACCTTTATTTTAATTACGTCAAATAAATAATTAGTTTATTTGTATTATGAATAATTATAGATTAAATATATTTTTAATTTCTAAATTTTGATGACGTATCTAAATTCTTTTCATAGATTTTGTTTTAAAATTTAAAAATAATAAATATAATTTTTTTAATTTAGTTATGAGAAATTTTTTAACGTGTTAAGTTAACTATGTTTTAGTTTTTAAATTTTAATTCGAAATTAGAATTCATAAATTTGATATATTTTAATTTTTAAATTTTAAAACTAAATGAAATATAATTATTTTAATCTAATTATATTAAATTTTTTTAAGTATTAAGTAATATTTTGGATTAACTTGAGTTATTTATACAGTAGGTTAAATGTGAATCTTAAATATCATTTAACATATAAAACAGAGTTAGCACTTTTCAGTTATGAAGATTATATTGGTTTGTTTTTAAAATTATGAAATCAAATATATCAAAGAATAGATTTTATTATAATTAATCCAAAAATTTATATTTAGTCATGGAATAGAAAGAGTGTTTATATTTATTTATTATTAAGAAAACTTTCTGCACGTGCAACACACGTGCCGCTCTCAAGTTCCTTATTAAAGAGATCCTTCTCTCCCAAACATGACCATTCCTCAGCGTTTTGCAGACATAGAAAGCAATAACACTTTCACTTCAGCCTTATCCAATTTAGGGTTTCGGTTCCTGACCCTACTTTTGACGTATCGAAACCTTAAATTTAGGATCAGGTAACCTCTGTTAATCCTTTTTAAGATTTCGTTTATCTTTGTCGCTAATTTTAGGGTTTGGCTCTCCCTTTGTCACCAATAATCTTAGTTTGCCCCAATTTTCTCTCGGACTTTTGTTTCTCCGGACATCTTATACACTTTTGGGGTTTTTGATTTGATATAGTCTTGATCTGGTCTTTCCATTAGAAATCTTGTGTTTGTTATGGTGAAAGGGGTTTCTTACTAATTCGTTTCTTTAGGATGATTTTGGTGTACAATGATTTTTGAGATATGAAAATTTTCTTCTGTGATAAGTTTTTGACGATTTAATTCTTAAATCGTCACTATCAATTTCAAAGCAAAATCTGAACCCTAGGATATATTTTGCTTTGTGCTACTGAGATTTTTTGAAAATTTTAAAATTAGTTTTAAATTGTGGCGAATAAACTAAGTGTGGATTGTTTAGTCATTTTTATTTATAATATAGTGTATTTGTTTTGGATCTTTAACTTGGTACGGATGTCAGAATTTTTTTAATACATTTGATGGTCATTGATGAATTTTTCTCTAGTTTGTTGTGTTGAAGATTCTTTTTATGTGGAGATTATTAATGGCAGAGATTTGGCTTTTGTAATTTTTTCAAGTGTGCTATTATTGTTATTCAATTTTGCTAACATGTTGATTGCAATGTCAGGTCTGAACAATCTGGTTGGTGGAACCTTTGGTCATAGAGAGTCAAGTTTTATGTCTGAATTAGACGATCAAATTCCTACTGCCTTCGGTATGTTGCGACTCCTTGATAAAATAATTTTGATAGGTTTGGCCTGGTGTATAAAAGGAGAAATAATTAAATGAAACAGTTATAACCTCCTGCTGATGTTTCCTTATAACTGAGAATTATAAATAGTCAGGGTTTTGTTTTAGGGAGGGTAGCTTGTATTTTAGAAAGGAAAGGAGTGGTGGGAGAGTAAGGTCCTCTCAAAGGAACCTCAATTGTTTTATTCTGTTACTGTTTTCTACCACATTGGCAGAAACATTCTTGTTGGTAATAAAATCATTCAAGAGTCTGTTTGAATATTTCTGTAAGTTCTGTTAGCCTATCAGATTTAGTCTGTGGATTACTTGTCTTGTTCACGATATGTGATATTTCTAAAGTGAATAAATATCAGTTCATTATTTTGTATGTGTGATTAACGTATGTTTTCCTTCCTGAACTCTGTTGTGCTACATGTACTTGCAGAATAGAATATTTATATGTTCTCTAACTTTTATGTCTTATTGTTGTTATTTTGTGTGATTGTCTTTATATTTCAGCAGTATGCGCCTAAATAAATATTTATTATACACTTTTCCTTTTGATTCTCAAAGTTATGTACCTTCTAATATACAGTTCAGTGAAAATTTGGTTGCGAACAGTGTTCCTTTCATTTGTTCTCCCTGAGTGTGGAATTAGACATTTCCCTTGACTTTTCAGTTTTATGAACGACATGTTATTTTGAATACTAATTTGATTATATCCCATGGTTCACCAATATTATTGTCCTGTACATTCATACTATCTTATGTTTTTCTTTACTTGAATAGGAGATTATTGTGCAAAAGGGATATGCTAGTTGTACGAGTTTTCTGAGTGTTGGTTTATGGTGAATTTTATGTTGAGCTTTTCATACATTGTATTGCATTTTAGTTTTATCATTTCTGGAAGTTATGGTATTACACGTGCTTGCTCACTATTGTATATTATGAGAAGTACTTTGTTACTGTTATTAAGCAACTAAGATTAAAGATCGAGTTTGGTGAATAATGAGTTTGCCTCAATTTATAGATCCTTTTGCTGAGGCAAATGCTGATGACTCGGGTGCTGGGTCAAAGGAGTATGTGCATATTCGCGTACAACAGCGAAATGGTAGGAAAAGCCTGACAACTGTTCAGGGATTGAAAAAGGAATTCAGCTATAACAAGATACTTAAAGACGTTAAGAAAGAGTTCTGTTGCAATGGCACCGTTGTTCAGGACCCAGAACTAGGACAGGTCTGTGTTGACATTCCCCTCTCTGATAATGATCTACCCTATTGTAACTTCAAGTAACAAGTGTTTGTGGTTGTAGGTTATTCAACTTCAAGGTGATCAGCGGAAGAATGTTTCTGCCTTCCTAGTCCAGGTAACTCTCGTCCTCATCTTTGTGTTATGAAGCGTATTCTATGATTACTTATCTATTTTGATTTTCATCTTTTCGGTTCACTTCTTTATGTGCTATTTTCATTATTGTGCTTTAAGGCTTGTTTTTTTGAATCTCCCATTTCTGAGAATAAGTGCCTTTTGCTGCTATTTTATTGGGAATGACCTAGTAATAGTGTATGCAACTGGATATCCTGTTGTAGAATACTCCGTTAGTCTTAAATGTGTTACTAACGTAAATGGTCAGTCTTCTCACAAGTAATTTTTCACTTACATATTCGAGACCATATCCAATATTTTTTAATTTTGGGTCAAATTTGAACCTAGGCCCTGTATACTCTGCTGAATTGTAGACAATTTATTTTACTTAATCTTTTTTTTATGCTTGAGAAAAAGAAAGCCAAGAAAAACAAAAGGAAGCACAAATAGCTTTTATTTGTGTAAATCATTGTTTTATTGTAGCTGAATGAACTTTATTTAGCACAAATCATTGTTGGGTCTTAGCACAATGTTTTCGATTTTGTAATTTAATTGATGGTATCTGTAACACTAGAAAAGGGATCAAGCATGCTACATAACAAGTGTATACTTCCATCCATTCCTCTGGATATGTGGGAAAAAATCGTAATTGTTTTTGAGAATGTACCAAGGAATATTTGGACAGAAGGATTCTCCATCTAATTATCTTGTTGGTTGTTGTCTTGTGAATGGGAACAGGCTGGTATAGTGAAGAAGGAGCATATCAAGATTCATGGTTTCTGAGCTATTGGAGTGTCAAGTATCCAGACTTACCTGCCAAAATATGTGCTGGGCATAGATAATTTGAGTTGTCTGTTACTGTGGTATATCAAGTGTGTTCTGGTATTTAACTTCTATGTGTGGGATTATGGATTTTAGAACATTGTGTGTTATTTGCTTAAGACATATATGAAAAACCAGTTTAATGGACTTCTATTCGATCCTTTTTCACTAATAAAACCTAAGTGAAAAGAAAGAGATAGGTGAGAAATATAGGAGAAATGGTTGAAAATAAATCGTTTTATTGCAGTGATGTTTTATATATTTATATTATTAGTATTATTTTTTCTTTATAAAAAAGAACTAGATTTGAAAAAAGAAAAAGAAATTGCAGTCTCGTATAATCAGTTATTAACCTCCTAATCGTTTTTCCGGATGTTCTAAACCAGTCCGCGCGCTGTTACAAAATACTATTTAACAACTTTTTTCTAAAATTTAATTTTGGTTTGAGTTTTAATTTAATTTTTTAACTGAAATTTAAGTGAAAGTTGTTCTTCAAAGACATTCACATCAAATTTATGTGATTTCCCTCATGGTTTAAACCTATTTTTTGTGGATATATTCACATGTATATATGTGTATATACGTATATATAATTTCACTATACGTCTTCCAAGCCATTTTCTCGTCCTCTTTTCGTTTTCTTTCTATTCTTTCATGTTTACTAACAAATGATAAGTTGGAGATTTTCCTACGAGTGCCTCCTCGGGCAAAGATCTTTTTACATGTTTACTGTTTTTTTATCGCTCTTTCCCAGCATAAGCAACTTAGAAAAAATCATGGAATTATTTTTTTAATTTTATTCACACTATGAAGGGATAACTAATCCAATGCCTAGATTTTGAAATATTTCTTAAATACCGGACTTCTTGTTTATCAAGAAAATCTTTCAACGACAACACTGTAAATGAAGGTTTTTTTATTGAGATTTGTTCACTTTCAAGTGTTTTCAAGCACCTAAAGATTAAGATATGAAATGAGAGTGTTTCATCCTACACCTCCAAGATTTCATCCTGCACCTCCAAAAATTCCACTTTTAACCTTCTGACATCTCATCATCATCCTGCACCTCCAACTTTTTCAAAACTTTATTTTTAACTTTAATAAATATTTTTCCATTTTCTTTTCTTTTTTATTAAAAATAATCTTCACTACCTTAATAATAATTTAATTTAATTTATTTTAAAATTTAAATATTATTTAAAATAATTTTGTATTTTAATAATTATTAAAATATAATTTATATTATAATAATAGTTATATTAAAAACATAAAAATAAAATAATAACAATAATAAATAATAATAAAAATAAATTTGATTTAATATATTCAAATATATTAAATTATAATAAAATATTAAAATAAATTAAATAATTATTAAATTTTAAATAAAAATGAAAATTTTAAAAAGTTTATTTATATATTAAAATCTATAAAATATGTTAATACTTTACCTTTTATTTAAAATTTAATAAATATTAAACTTAAATAAAAATTATAATATAATAACTAAAATAAGAATAAAAATAAAAATAAAAACAATATTTAAAATCATATTTAATATATTTAAATATATTAAATTATATTAAAATATTAAATTAAATTTAATAATTATTAAAATTTTAGAAAAACAAAATTTTGAAAAATTTGTTAATCGGATATAGATATCCGATAAGTTATAAATCGGATATCCATATCCGATAAAGAGTTTTTAAAATTTTATTTTATATATAAATTTTAATAATTATTTAATTTAATTTAATATTTTAATATAATTTAGTATATTTAAATATTTTATTTAATATAATTTTATTTGTTAAATAACTGTTTTAAAATTTTGTTTATTATTTAAATTTTAATAATTATTTAATTTAATTTAATATTTTAATATAATTTAATATATTTGAATATATTAAATATTTTATTTAATATAATTTATTTTTTTGTTATTATTTTTATTTTTAATTATTTTATTTTTATATTTTTAATATAATTATTATTATAACATAAATCATATTTTAATAATTATTAAAATATGAAATTATATTAAATAATATTTGAATTTTAAATTTAGTTATTATTAAGGTGATATAGAGTCTTTTTAACAAGAAAAAGAAGAAAATAAAAATATATTTATTAAAATTAAAAATAAAATTTTCTATAAAGTTAAAGGTGTAGGATAATGATGAGATGTCAGAAGGTTAAAAGTGGAATTTTTGGAGGTGCAGGATGAGATCTTGGAGGTGTAGGATGAAACACTCATGAAATGATTATGGCTTAGTATTTGAAAAAGTTGGTTTCTTCTCCTTACACCCCATAATTACTAATTGCACCCAATGATTTTTAAAAAACCGTTCTACTCTTCAAAATTGTGACTTCGGGATTAGATCAGAACTTCTCTTACAAGATTTTTGGAACATGAGTTTTCAAAAACAAAATTTCGGGAACATATTCTGGATTAAATTTTTTTGGAACATGTGAAATAATTTTCAAAACAAGTTTTTCAACCCAACATTTTACTGTTTTTTTCTTCTGTTAAAATGAAGGTGCACTCAGTAAAAATTTTAATCACAAAGATAAAAGCCGAAATGTTTGGTAACACAGTGGGTTGTGCCAACCTTTTTTGTTTCCTCAAAGGTCACTTCTATGTTTCAAAAGATGAAATATTGTTTAAGATAATATTTTATATAAAAAAAAACTACATGACAACTTTAATTTTGTAATGTTATCGCTGAATATCCAATCACATGAAATTTTAGGTAAACTTTTATATTTAAGTTCAGAGTGTGTTTATATATATATATGCTTTTTAATTTATAAAAAAATAATTTAGAGTAGTTTTTAAAAAAATAATACTGTTTTATGATTACTGTTTATTATGAAAAAAGAGCAGAAGTTGTAAAACCACTATGGAATAAGTAAAGCTTGATAATTTTATAGGAGTTATCTATTTTTGTTAAAATAGAGAAATATATAAATAATTATTGAACAATTAAATAAGGATCCTTATCATTAAAGAATCATTACTATAATCTTTTTTCATATTCTTTTCAATATTCAAATTTAACATAAAATATTTATTGTTGATGTTATTCACACCCAACCTCTAAAGAATTTCTACAGTGCTTTGAATTTCCCAAGTGTTATCAAGAAACTCAAATTTTTTTCTTCTTAATTCCACAATCAAACCCTTCTTTGCATGGTGAGAAAATCTTTCTCATGTAAATATTTCAACTGTTAATTTAAAAAGTAATCTGTTCCCTTTTCAAGTTTTATACTAATGTGAAATATCTTTAGAAAAACGGTTTTGATGCATATGTGAGTTTACATGAATATGAATAGGAAAATGACACTTGAACAACCATTTTTGACAACATTTAGACACGCGCACACGTGTCAAAATCTGAGTGGTCCAGTTGGAAAAATTAAATGAAAATGGACCACTCAGATTTTGACACGTGTGCGCGTGTCTAAATGTTGTAAAAAATGGTTGTTCAAGTATCATTTTCCATATGAATATCTTAATTACTAAAATAACAAAGCAAATAAACTGAATCAGATTAATTTCTAATTCCGTAAACCGGTAAGCATAGGATGAATAATTATATTTATGTATATGCTATAATAAATCATATAATATTTATCAAAATTATATGTAGTGTCTTTTATTTTTTATAAGTATCTTAGAATATAAATTATAAAATAAAATAATCTATATCTACTAATGAAAAATATTATTTTTATAACTGTTTTTAGTGTATATAATTAGTTTCCAACTTTATTGTTACTAACATATTCACTTTTATTATTTTACTATTTAGGTTTTGTAAGTATTTTTAACTCAATTAACTACTTATAATGACAATTATAAAAATTAACTACATATGATAAAAATATAAAAATATTTATTTTATAATTATTTTTCATAAACATATTTTTATATTTTTCTCATTAAATAAAGAATGAAGATATTAGTTTATATTGATATCATTAATTAGTATTATTAATATAAGAAATTCAATATATATATATATATATAAATATATATATATATATATATATATATATATATATATATATATATATATATATATATATATATATATATATATCAGTTTATATTTGTTAATTTTATATTTGTAATAACTTTTTACATTGAAATAATTATTCATAATAATATTTTTCAATTTTGCTTTTGAATAATTGTTTTATTAAATTTAAATAATTGTTTATAATAAAAAGAATCATTTACATACTAAACCGTTATTATTTATAAAAATAAAAATTAAAAATTATCTTATAATTTAGTAAAATATTTGGTGTAAAATAAAAGTAGATAGACACCTAGAAAAAGTACTAGAGAATTCTTTTATGATAAAGCAAATTTCTGGTATGCGTGTTGTCTACTCACAACTAGATCCTGACTTCTTTACACGGGACACTCGTTTTTGATCTCTCTATTATATAAATCTATTTTCTTTCAAAAGCAAATACCTCACCGAGTCTCCCATATAGAGAAACCGATCAAAGTTTCACTTCAGTCTAGGGTTTCGGTTTTTGATCCTATTTTTCAGGTATATAAACCTTCAATTCAAGATCAGGTAATATCTCATCATCCTTTTTAAGATTTGGTTTCTCTTCCTAACTAATTTTGGGGTTGGGATTTTTGCTTTATCATCCTTCTTTTAAGTTTGTTAAATATTTACTCCCTATTTTTGTTTTTCCTAAATCTTTCGTCTTTTGTGGGTGGATTTGATTCTGATACAGTCTTGATTGGATCTTTCATTTAGAAATTTGTGTTTCTTATCAGTGAAAAGAATATTTTTTTTTAATTTAATTTGTTTGCGGTTGATTTGGGTGTAAAATGATATTTGAGGCATGGTATTTTTATGCTGTGATGGTTCTTGACTGTGTGGTTCTTGTCACTATCGATTTCAATGCAAAATCTGAAATCTAGGAAGGGATTTTGCTATGTGGTATTTAGATCTTTTGAATTTTTCTGTAGTTAGTGTTTTAAATTGTGGTGTAGGTTAAACTAGTTTTTTTTTCCAAGCGCTGTCATTTTAAATCATTGAGTGTAATTATTTTGGAGCTTTATTTCGATACAGAGGTCGGAAATTTTTTAATACATGGATGGTCACTGATGAAATTTTCTCTAGTTTGTTGTGTTGAAGATTCTTTTGGTGTGATGGAGATTATTAATGAGAGGGATTTTGCTTTTTGTGCTTTTTTGAAGTGTGCTTCTATTCTAAATCAATTTAGCTAACATGTTTATTGCAATGTCAGGTCTGAGCAATCTGTTTGGTGGAACCTTTGGTCATAGAGAGTCAAATTTTATGTCTGAATTAGACGCTCAAATTCCCACTGCCTTCGGTATGTTGTGAGTTCTTGCAGATGTTTTAGTATGTGGATGAATTGTCTTCTCCGTGATGTTTCTTAAGGGAATAATTATCAGTTCATTATACATGTGTTATTATCATTATATATGTACTTGCAGAAACAGGACAGCTCTAGTTGTTTATAGGCTCTAACTTTTATGTTTTACCTTTATTTCACCATAGTAGTTTTATACGTGGTCGTCTTTAGATTTCTTTTTAAGATTTTAGTACTGTCTGACTAAATATGTATCTGCTCTTCCATTTAATTCTAAGTTATATTCCATCTGATCTATACAGTTCAGGGAAATTTTAATTGCTTACTGGATGAAGTTCATTTGTACTCCTGAGTGTGGAATTTGGTATTTCCCTTCAGTTTTATCAGGGACATGTAATTTTGATTATAAATTTGACCATGTTCAATGGTTGAACAGGACTGTCTGTTAATTCAGACATTTTATAGTTTTCTGGTTATTGGTTTATGGTGGATTTTATATTCAGCTTTTCAAATTTTGAGTTTTATCAGGAACATGTTATTTTCATCATGAACATGATCATGTTCCATGGTTGAACAAGACTGTTGTCCTGAAAATTCAGACGTCTTACGGTTTGCTGATTGTTGGTTTATAGTGAATTTTATACTAAGCTTTTAAAATTGAGTTTTATCAGGTACATGCTATTTTCATTATAAATTTGATTATGTTCCATGGTTTTCTGATTGTTGGTTTACAGTGAATTTTGTATTCATCTTTTCAAATTTTGAGTTTTATCAGGGACATGTTATTTTCAATATAAATTTGATCATGTTCTATGGTTGAAGACTGTTGCACTGTAAATTCAGACAATCTTATAGTTTTTGCTGGTGAATTTTATGTTTAGTTTTTTCAACATTGGTACGTCAGTTCCAAAGTTGTGTTATTACACATGCATGCTCTCACTGTTGTCACTATTGTATATTCCGAGTGCGTAGATACTGTGATTATGTCAATTAGGGTTAGTGGTTAAATCTAATAAATGATCTGCCCTCGATTTATAGATCCTTTTGCTGAGGCAAATGCTGATGACTCGGGTGCTGGGTCAAAGGAGTATGTGCATATTCGCGTACAGCAGCGAAATGGTAGAAAAAGCCTGACAACTGTTCAGGGATTGAAAAAAGAATTCAGCTATAACAAGATACTTAAAGACGTTAAGAAAGAGTTCTGTTGCAATGGCACCGTTGTTCAGGACCCAGAACTAGGACAGGTCTGTGTGGCATCTTCCTGTCAAATAATGATCTATCCCTTGTTGCTTACGTGTTTGTGTTTGTAGGTTATTCAACTTCAAGGTGATCAGCGGAAGAATGTTTCGACCTTTCTAGTCCAGGTAACTATATCTTTATGTGTTATGCAATGTGTTACTATAATTGAATTCTTTTTTGATTTTCATCTCTTGTCTCTTATTCGTTTGCTTTATTTCATAGTTGTTTCAAGGCTTATGGCCTATTGGAATGACCCATTCTAGAGAATTGTGCATTTTTCTTCCATTTTATTGGTTTAGGGAATGATCTAATAATAGTATACCCAACTGAATGTCCTTTTGAAGAATATTCTTTTTGTCATTTTAATCTTTTGCCAAGTAGTTTGCCATTTACATATTAGAGACCGTATATAATACCTTTTTGAAATTATATGGTTAATGCGAACCTAGTTGTCATATTCTCTTCTAAAGAGTAGTAAATTTATTTAACTCAACCTATTAGATGTGTAAGAAAAAGAAAGCAAAAGAAAAAAGAAACAAACATAAAGAAAGCAACTACATAAATCACGGTTTTGTTTGTAGCTTAATGAACTGTATTTAGCACAAATCATAGTTGGTTCTTAGCACAATAATTTTGTAGCATGTTCAATGAAATATTTGGACACCAGGATTCTTCATCTAACTATCCTTCTGGTTGTTTTAACCTGTGAATATAAACAGGCTGGTATTGTGAAGAAGGAGCATATCAAGATTCATGGTTTCTGAGTGGTTGGTGTCTTAAGTGTCAAGTCTTACCTGCCTAGTGTGTTGGGCATAGATAACCTGAGTTGTGTATGTGATTGTGGATTTCTGTGTTTCGATGTACTACACCATGTGATGTGGGATTATGGATTCTAGAACATTGTGAGTTATTTGCTTTCAATACATATGAAAAAACAGTTTAATGGTCTTGTATTTGATCTTATTACATCATTTAGTGTTTTTTCCGGGTTTTTTTTTTACAAACTTGGTTTACTTTTGGGGAGAAATTGCCCAAATGGACAAGTTTTAAAAATATTATAGTTAGGGGAACTCGTGTATAAGAAGGAAGTCTCCACATGATGAATAGGAAGGAGTCGTGTGGGGCAGTAACGACTTTGGATTTGGTTTAATTTCTTTTAAAACGAACAGAGTTTTTATATAAAATTTTTTGAATAAGAAGGAAGATGTAATTGATTTATGTGAATTAATTTTGTGTAATGGTTTGGGACGAATATAAATTATTGTTAATTTGAAAAGAATAATATTAAACAGAAGATGGTAAGTAAAAAAATAGAAAACATGAAATTAAATTGGTGGAAATTTTTTTTATTATATATTACAATAAGTACATCATTTATTTATTTGTAGGAACCAGTGTAACATGGTTGTCTTCTGTGTCTTTTTAATTGTCTTTGCACCTCCTGTTCGGGAGGTAGAGTATCTTCATCGCCGTGTCCAAATTAAATTTAGTAAACTGAATTGTAGGGGTCGGCAAATACTGCACTACTAAAATTTGTTTTATATAGGTTTAATTGCTTCCTTTGTCCCCAGTTTGGTTGAATTGTGTCAAATTCATCCTCATTTTTAAAAAAATTTCATTGTCATCCTCACGTGGTGTAAAAGTTTCATTGTCGTCCTCACGTGGTGTAAAAGTGTCAATTGAATCCAAACATAGAAAAAATTTGTGTCAAAGTAGTCATTTTTCCTATATATTTGTGTCTTCCTTTCATACAATCAAGTACATATATTCATTTTACCTTATCCAATTTAAGGCTTTTCATAGCTCCAGAGAAGTGACATATGAAAGGAAGACACAGAGATATAGGAAAAATGACTACTTTGACACAAATTTTTTCTATGTTTGGATTCAATTGACACTTTTATACCACGTGAGGACGACAATGAAACTTTTTTAAAAATGAGGATGAATTTGACACAATTCAACCAAACTGGGGACAAAGGAAGCAATTAAACCTTTTATATATTATGAAATTTGTACTGAACTAAAAAATATTATGATTTTATAAATATTATGATTTTACAAATATTATGATTTTACTTAAAAAATATTATGATTTTATAAACATTTTTTATTTAACATATTTTTTAAAATATTTTTGAAGAATTCGTTTAATTTTAGATGGAGTTTTTTTTAGAAAATTTATTATCTGCTGTAATATAAAAAAAATACTAAAAATTTATTTTAATATTTATTTTATTTTATTTATAGTGTCTTACAAATTAGTTTTTTAATTATTTGATATTATTATTTTTTATTTTATTTATATTTCTATTATTATTATATGTATGAAAATTATTTTATTTTTATTTATTTATTTTATTTTATTTTATTTTTATTTTTTTATTTATATTTATGTATATAATTTATTTTATCTTTTTATCTACTTATTTTATTTTAAAATAACTTTTTAGTTATATTTATTTTGTTGTCTCATAAAATTGTTTTATTAATCAATTATTTATAATTTATATTTTATTATGTAGAAATTAAATTAATATTTATTAATTATTATAATATAATAAAAGATGATACTAGAAAAGTTACAATTAATAGACGTTTGTTAATTTTTTTATCATTTGATATTTCTATAATATTAAATATTTTTCTATATTATTATTTTTTTATGATATTTCATTATATAGTTATTTAATAAAATTTAACATTAAAAAATATATTTTAGTTTTAGTCTGTAAAATATTATCATTTTAAAAATAATATTATTGATATTTATTTTAAAATTAGTTGATTTTTAAAATAAATAATTATTTTAGTGTGCGTTTACACATATTTTAATATCATTAAAAGTTTTTTTAACATATTTTTACATATTTAATATGTTAAAGAATATAATATATTTAAAGTATTATTTTTTTATATAGTTTTTTTTTTATGATTTCTATTACTTAATCATTTAATAAAATTTTCATATAAAATATATATTTTACTTTTATTTCTTAAAATAATATTATTTAAAAAGTAATATATGTTTATTGATAAAAAAATATAAAAATTTGTGATTAAAAGATTTTGTCTTAAAAAATTTATTATTAATTTTTTATGTGAACGATTTCTTTTATTAATATTTTATTATTAAATAACGTTTTTTTGACCAGACGAAACAATTGAACGGAAACTAGAGAAGAAGAAAGAGTATATAAAGTTGCAGTTAACTGAACCGAAAATATTATAAGTTCAGTTTTTATAAATTAAAGCATAAAATAGTATACTGAACTTTTAGTAAAAGTGGATATGTTTTTTTAAGATAATATAGTATCATTAACTATAGTGCAGTATAAATAAGTTATTTTTGCCCAGTCCTATTGAATTGGATTTTGTGAGGTGTCATGGTAGAGGTGATGAAAATGTTGGATGGACCTGGATGATACTTGTTAGTATAAAAAGTGAGATGGGATGTTGTGTAAAAGATGGTGCATGCTAGATTGATCATAAGATTACGTTGATATTTAAAAGAATTAGAAAAAGATCTGGCATAGTGATGCTAGGTTTGTGTGGGAGGCTGACCAAGCTCATGTGATATATTATATTGTTATAGAAATAATTGTTTAATTTAAATGTCTAGAATTTTAACAAGTCAAGTTGAACAAAAACAAACTTATGCCGTCATTGAAAGATTGTTGTGGAGATATGTAGCTCATGATCAATGTACCATTGAATATATATTGTGTTGTTACGTAGATGGTTATTTTTGTTGAGTGGATTTGTCAATGACATGATTATTCAGTCATTCCAAATTGGTATTCATCGTGTGGTATTGTATCAATTTCTATTGGTATGTTGTATCCATTTCTATCTTCTGATGTAAGTTTATCTTATAATTTGAGTGATTGCAAGGTGTTGTCTTAATGATAGAGGACTATCTTTTACTTTAATATATTTTACCAAATTTGAAATTTAGAGAAAAAAAATAATCAGGAGTACTATTATAGAATAGTTTTATACAATTAAAAATATTTGTATTTGTTTTTTAATTTCAACATTTTATTATTGTTGTTGGGTAAATGAATTTGTTAAGCGTCAAAATCATTTGTTTTTAAATTTTTAAATTATTTTTGGGTTTAATGTTTTTTATTTCTTTTTAAATTTTTGAGTGGCTTAAATATTTGTGTCTATATGTAAGACATTAAATATATTTGTAGACATCTTGGATAATTAATATATAAAATTTGTTTTTATTAAGAGATGATTCATAGTTTTTATTATAAAATTCTGGTTCAAGGATGAATTTTTTTTTTAGTTTGACTTACCAATTTGTTAATTGTGTCATTTTTAATTTTGATTTTTATCGAAGATAAAAATCTTTGTAGCGAATCTTCATTTATTTATCAATATGTTAGTTGTGACGCTTATATTTTTGTCTTATTTCACGTTTTTCTTTGATTTATTTTTGTTTATGACTTTTTAGGATTCAAATTTAAAACGAGTACTATTTTTTAGATAAGATTATATCATCTGGTATTTAGAATAAGAATCTTGTTTGAATAAGTACTATTTTTTTTGTTCATATATTGAAAACTAATTTTTTTAATATTTATGTATGTACATGTTTATCAATTATGTTCGATTCATTATTCTTAGAATCTTGCAAGAAGTAAAACACCTATGGTTTTATATGATTCCATTGAGTTTTCATATTCTTTGCATTTTTTATTTTAAATTGTGCCTTTTTAAGTTTGATTTGTGAAAATTATCCATTCTTGTATTTTTTTATTAATTGTAATTCTAATTAACTATTTACAAGTGCAATTACATTGATTTACTTGAATATGGAGGTTTAAAGGACAACTGAAAAGAAAAAGTTAATCGATCCAAGTACAAAAGAAAACAAATTATATTTTGAAAGAAAAGAAAAGAATAAAAAAAAATCCAAAAGCAAAAACGAAGAAAGAATTGAAGAGTTCAACACAAATTTTTAATGCATTTTTTGTTTGTTTGTGGTCTAATGATTAATTGAATTGCAATTAGCCTCATCCTTAAAGTCTGCACATTATCTCATTTAAATCTTTTTTGATAGTCCTATTACTTTCCAATTTTATTGTTTTGTATCTTTTAAAATTTCTTAAAGTTTTGTCTAGAGTTTTATTTTTGAGCTCTTGAGTCAAGATTTAGAGTTTGCAACATTTTTCACATTGATTTATCACTCTTTGCTTAAGCTAATGGAATTTTTTGTTAAAAGCTAAAGGGAATTTTATGAAAAAAAGACAAGAGAGTACTTAAAATAAAATAAAAGAAAAAGAGAGCCTACAAGTGTGATATAAAAAGTGAATTTTTGAGTGAACCACTTAGCAGAATGGTGAAGTTTTAAATATATTTTATTATTATTTTGCTTTAATATCATTTCTTGCAAGATCTAGCAATATTGAGCAATGCAACATGTTTCAATAGAGACATTCTTTTGGGAGTGGTTTTACACATGGTTTAACCTATAATACTCTTAATAGGGTTCATTAGGTTAAAGGATTTGAAAGTACTAAGAGAGTAACATGAAGAGATACACCTAGTGTTTGTGTGGCCCCATTGGAGGATGTTAATGAAATCGCACAACACATAGTACATCTAAATGGAAAAATATGTGAGCTTAGGAGAAATCACAAAGATGACATCAAATCATTGCCAAGGGCCAAAACAAGTACTCTAAGATACACTAAATGTGAAGGTTATGGTCATGAAACTCACCAATGTCCTAATTTGAATGCAAATCCTATGACTAATGAAGATTTCAAGAATTACATTGTATACTTGAAAAAGGAGGAAGAAAAGATATTGCAAAAAGTAGATGTCTTGAAAAGAGAAAGACAAGGGAAAAAGTTAAAGAGAGCATGAGAGAAGGAAGCAAAAGAAATAAGAGAAAGAAAAGAGAAAGAAATAAGAGAAAGAGAAAGGAAAGAAAAGAGATATAGAAGAGAAATAAAAGAGTGAGAAGAGAAAGAAAAGAAAGAGAGAGAAGAGAGAGAAAAGAAAAGAGAGAAAAAAAAAGAGAAAGAAAAGAGAGTAAAAGAAATAACAAAAATAGAGAAAAATAAAAGGAAAGAAGAGAGCATGCTAATTTGTAATTGAAAGGAAGCAATAACTTGTCTCTTTTTGTTTTAATGCTTAGTGAAGATTTGTTTATCAAGGAATAATGACATCAACAACGGAAAGAAAGAATGATAACAAAAAAGGAAGACACAAGTTTGGAATTTAATTAACATGTGTTTGACACTCCATTAGCTTACTTGTTAATTAATTACATTGGATAGTCAAAGACATTCTTTTAGTTTGGACACAAGCTTGGAAATATATGCACATCAGTTAGCTTATTTGTCCATCTCTAAGTAACCATTTAACAATAAGAGATTTGTTTTATCTAGATCTAAATCTCAATTTAGTAGAATTTCTATTTTGGATTATTTTATATTTGTGTTTGAGTGAAATTTCTTCTAGAATTCGTGGTCGAATTCTCTATAAGAAGGGGAGGATAATGATAAATTGATCAGGTCAAGAGGAACAACAACTAAATAGAAGACACTCCTACAAGAAATCATCCACTTCATGAAAGGATAAGGATAAATTTAAGGAGGGAGCTACTTCTACCACTACCAATTTGAGGGGAACTTCTCTTCAAGAAGGGGGGGGGGGGGGGAGGGATGTTATGATGGAGGGTTATATCCTAAATCTTCACGTGGCACGAATTTGAGGACAAACTCGCTTTAAAAAGGAGGGTATGATAGATGACTATCTCCTAATCCAATACATTATGAAGCATGGAATTCAAAAGACATGAAGATCATGGCTTATAGGACAATTATAGAATATTTTTATGCAATTAAAAATATTTATAACTTTCTTATAATTTTAACAGTTTGTAACTGTCGTTGGACGAGTGAATTCGTTGAGTAATGTAATGAGTTTGTTTCTGTTTTTAAGTTTTTAAGTTATTTTTGGGCTTGATGTCTTTGAGCTTTCTTTTAGGATTTCTTACGTGGCTTAAACATTTGTGTCTATATATAAGGACACCAAATACATTTTTAGACACATTGGATGATCAATATATGAAATTGGTTTTCATTAAAAGAGGATTCTCTTAGTTTATGTTATATAACTCTGGTTCTTATCAAAGATGGATTTCTTTGTGGCAAATCTTCCTTAACTTATCAATTTGTTAGATTGTGGCATCTTCAACTATGATCTTATCAAAGATGATAATTTTTGTGGTGAATCTTCATTGACTTATCAATCTGCTAGATTGTGGCGTCTTTATCTCTGTCTTATTTCTTGTTTTTCTTTGATTTATTTTTATTTGTGTGTGTTGATGATCTAAATTTAGAATGATCATATTTTTTCCTAGATAGGATAATATCATCTAACATAAATCCTGTATTTAGTGCTCTATATATAGGCAAAAATGTTTAAGCAATGTAAGAAACCCTTAAAGAAAGTCCAAATTCAGATTTATTACTCAATGTTGCTTAAGAAAGCTCTAAGAAAATTTCTACTAGACATTAAGATAACCAAAAGTTTATCTAGATGTAAAAGTTACTTTAAAGGAGCTTAAAGAGAAGAATAAATGATTCAACTAAAATAATAATTGATGACAACAACAAAATGAACATGAAGGTAGGGAAGCAATAAAGACTTGATCATAAAAGAACATGAATTAAAGAAGTAAAAAATGAAGAGAATAGAAAAGGATGGATAATGAGAATATGTGAGGATAGGGGTTAAGGCTAAAACACAAGCAAACACGGGGTGAACAATGTCTTCAAAATCCTTAATGAAAACAACATTTTATGGTTTGTAAAGGAGATATATAATTTATAAGATGTTTAGACGTTGGCTATGAGATGAGTAAATGGAAAATGTTTTAAATAACAAAGCAATAAACTACAAATTTTATACTAGCTCACTCACAAACAAAACAATAGAAAACATAGAACCTTGAACAAACGCTGAAAGCATTAAATGCTCAATGCTTGAAAACATAAAAGCAAACAAGAAATAGGACAATAATGTTGTACATACTTCTGTTCAATTTTGTGCAGGACGATTACTACAAGCGTTCATCTGCCTCATCTTATAAGAATAGAAAATGAACGTTGGAAAGAAGAAAGATAAAAGAAGAATGATTCGTTCATCAAAATGTTTTCCAAATGAGAAGTCAAATATGCTTTTGATAAAGTTCTGAAAAACATGTTTACTCTGACAAAAAGACTACATCATATGACAGACATCTACAATAATAGCCAGAAGAGATAAGATTCCGAGACAAGCTTTGTCAAATTGTCATATTATGTCAAGACAAGTATTGTCAAAATTGCTATATCATTAAGGAGTATAAATATAAGATAAAAAGAAGAAGAAAATGATGATTGATGAGAATCCAGAGGGGTGGAATTGTTTGTTTACGAATCTATCTAGGTTGAAATGGTAAGAAATTTGGACATAATTAGTTTTTTTGAATTCTGGTGAAGAACATGCAAGAAGTGAATATGAAATGTGGAAAGAAAGAATCACTCTTTCCAAGGGAGACAACACACAAAGGATGGAAAAATTATTTGATACAGCCAAGGATTCTTGAATCACTCAAGAACTTAGGGGAATCACTCTCACTAAGATAAAAGAGATAAAACTCTAATATTTTGTTTTTTAATAAAACTCAATTCATATACATTTGATCAAAATGGTTCAACGTATATAAAACCTTAAACCATCATAATTACAAAAAAACCATTAATTGCAATTATATTTCACTTAAGCTAAGAATGATCCCACTAAACTAATGGCTTATGGTAGCCAAAAGTCACCCAAAGGCATTCAACTTTGCATCCTTTTTGTCTCCCAAAGGCTAAAGGCTGATGACTAAGTGGTCAACTAGGTCTTTATTACAACTTGAAATAAAACCAAAATATAAGGCCCATGTAATGGATTAACCGAAAACATAATTTGGTCCACCAATTTTACAAAGAATTGGGTCATTTTTTAAACAAACTAATTACTTAAAATTTGCAACAGAGTGGCACATTACCATTATTGGTTGGTTTCACATCATACCCTCCTTCTTTGAGAAGATTCATCTTGAATCTTAAAGATTTATTTTCCTGCTGGTTTTGTAAAAAGTTTATTGTGTCCATGTAAAGGACTTTGTTTCTCAAGAACTTGAAACTAATTCTCGTCCTCCAAGATCAAATACAACTTGAATAAATTTAGATTTTTTCCTTTCTAATGGTTGCAATCCCTAGAGCTCCTCTCTTGCCAACACCCTTTCACCTTCATATGTAACAACAAATAACAACATGCCAGGTGTTTTATTATCCTCCAGATTTTGTTTTTCATTAGCGAACTGTATGTGTAATAAAGCACTACAAACAAGCTTCCTTTTCAAACATTGGGAGTTGGTTTATTTCATTCACATGCCCATCCTTTTGTTTCTATAAAATGACATGACAAACAGTAGAAGAAATATCATTAACAAATAAATTTTCCATGCTCTATTTCTCAAGTTCTTTATCTTTTTCTTCATTTTCTCTTCATTCGTTTTCTCTCATTCTTTCTTTTTCTATTTTCTCCTTTAGCCTATATTGATCCTTACTGACTTGTCTAGGTGTATAAAATTAAAGCTTAATTTTGTTTCCCTCATGCCTCAAATAAAACGAGCGTTCGTCAATATTGAATATTTTAAAACGAAGCCATGACCATCCTAAACTAAGATGACAAGAATCAATCGGAGCAATATCACATGATAATTCTTGCACACACTACCCCGTAGTGAATCTGATCCATGTTCGATTCAGATAAGAGCTTGTTGGTAAGTGAAGTTTCAACACCAATCTTTGACTCACAACATTGTTGACGCTTCAATGATTGTATGCAACTAAATAAGGACGACCTTCGATTAAACACCTTGTATAGAAAGTTTCTATTGTCATTCGAAACCCAAAGCCGAAACTCTAATACCAAATGATCAGAATCCAGAGGGATGGATTAGTTTGTTTATGGATCTATCTAGGTTGGAATGGTAATAAGCAAGAAATTTGGACAAAATTAGTTTTTTTGAATTCTGGTGAAGAAAAAGCAAGAGGTGAATATGAAAGGTGGAAAGAAAGAATCACTCTTTCCAAGAGAGACTACACACAAAGGATAAAAAATCCTTTGATACAACCAAGGATTCTTGAATCACACAAGAACTTAGGAAAATCACTCTCACCATGATAAAAGAGATAAAACACTATTTTTTTTTAATAAAACTCAATTCATATCCATTTGATTAAAATGATTCAACTTATATAAAAGTTTAAACCATGATGATTATAAAAAGAACATTAATTGCAATTATATTCCACTTAAGCAAATAATGATCCCACTAAGCTAATGACTGATTGTAACTGCAATTGTAATAGCAAAAAGTCACTAAAAAATATTCAACTTTTCATCCTTTTGGTCTCCCAAAAGCTGATGACCAAGTGACCAACTAGGCCTTTATTACAACTTGAAATAAAACCAAAAAATAAGGTCTATTTAATAGATTAACCCAAAACATAATTTGGTCAACCAATTTTACAAAGGATTGAGTCATTATTTAAAAAACTAATTACTTAAAATCTATAACAAAGTGATAATGGTTGAATTTACCATTATTTGATACTTAATTTTGATACTAAAAACATCATTTTTGACTTATAAACTAGCTTTGGAGTCATAGTTTTGATGAATAAGAGAGTTGAAGGTGAATTTAATGGTTTTGTTCTAGATTTCCTTGTTTTCAACAAAAGTTGAGATGATTTGGAAGAAGAAGTGAAGAAGTAAGGAGTTAGAACTTAATGGAAAAGCATTAGAAAGGAGGATCGCAACAGCATTGAGCGCCACTTTAAGGGCCCCCAGCGCCAAAGTACACTGTCTCATGCTTGACTGCCCTTTTCTGGAGCCCTCAGCACAGGATACCCCTGGCTCGTGCCTGGGTGCCATTTTTAGGGGCAGTGAGCGCAACTTCCTCGAGTCGCACCACGCTTGGTTGCCTTCTGAGCTGACCCTAAGCACCAATTCTGAGTTGCACACCGTTGGGCACCATAAGTGGGGTGTTGAGCGTCAGTTTCGTGGGCTTGGACATGTTTTCTGTTATTTTTATGTTCTATTTAAGGACTTGTACGTCCTAGGGTTCACATCTTTGGACGAAATAGGCTCAGAAACACACTTTTTGCTCCCTTGAAGGCGGATTTGGATGCGGAAGCTCCTATCTTCAATTTCTAGGGTTTTATCTTTCATTCTTTTTCCACTATTCATCTAGTTTCACCATGTCAATGGTGAACTAAACTTTATTTGTTGTTGGGGAATGATGTAACCTTTGTAAACTCTCATGTGTTGAATTGATTCTTGATTATATATGGTTCTTTCATTAATATTTAGGGTAATTCTTCTTTGTGTAAGCTTGCTTTGTTTAACTCATTCTTTAGCATGATGTATGATTTGCATGAGTACCGGAAGGTATCTTACAATTCATGATCTGGAGAACTATTCCGAGAAACAGTATTGCTCAGGAATGAGGGTATGAGTTCTGGTTGTCTTAAGCTTCTGTCTTCAGAATTAATTATTAGGAATGCTAGGAATCATATGAACTAATAGTTAAGGATAGACTTTATTCGCCGAGGAATCGGGTTTTAAGTATTTTAGAGAGTGACATTGACATTAATGAAGAAGAAGAATTCGTATATACATGAGAGTAAACTAGGTGAAATCTAACCCCAACAACATATTCATCTCATAATATCAAATCCGTTCATCTTTGCACTTTTGTCCAATTGATCAAATTGTATGCTTATTTACTTTTCAATATTTGCATTCTAAACCCAAAAAAGTTTGTTTTCAAGTCTTATTTAATTAAGAAATCACATAACTGTTTAGGCCGTGAGTCTCTGGGAACAAGATACTTGGTCTTACCATGTTTATTACTTGATACGATTCGGTACACTTGCCGGAGTCTAAACATTAACCCAAAACATAATTTGGTAACCAATTTTACAAAGGATTGGGTCATTATTTAAAAAAACTAATTACTTAAAATCTATA
Source organism: Vigna umbellata (assembly GCF_029865625.1). Taxonomy (NCBI): domain Eukaryota; kingdom Viridiplantae; phylum Streptophyta; class Magnoliopsida; order Fabales; family Fabaceae; genus Vigna; species Vigna umbellata. The sequence continues at coordinate 20,555,140 of NC_142170.1, forward strand.
ACAAAGTGACACGTCACCATCATTAGTTGAATTCACATCAATGATGAAGAAAAGATGGATATGAAGATATATCATCATCAATTGAGCAAGGAAATATCTATGAGCTATTAAAGATAAATTCCTCTAACCAAGGAAAAAGAGAAAGAGAAGAACTCAAGAAAAGAAGTATACTCTCAAGCTTCATCAGAAGATTCACTTGAAGAAAGAAGAGAGAGTAATAGAGTAAAACATTAAGAAATTCTCTCAAGCTTTATTGTAATATCTACTTACCTTTGTAAGAAGAGAGAAGAAAGAAAAAGATAAGTCAAGCAACACTTTGGAGCTTCATTGTAGTATTTGCTTACTTTTGTAAGATGAGAGAAAATAGTGAGGAGAGAAACACCTGCGAGTGTTTAGACTGTATTGTATTGTACTCATATCCTCTCTGCGAGAATAATAGTCTAAATGACTTGTAATTTTGAAGAGAATAAAAAAACTTGCAACATTACTTTGGAGAGTTAAGGAAATCTAGACAACGCATAAGAGGATACCATAATTGTCTAGTACCAGGAGTGGTGCAAATACTCAACTAGTCTAGGGTAACTGACGGTTATTCACTGACTCGGGATACTAGGAGTGGTGAAGAATACTGCACAACTAGGAGTGAGTGAAACTCAACTAGGCGGTGTATCAATGGAGACCAATAGTGCCTAGGGATACCAACAGTGGTGCGAATACTCATCAAATCTAGGGTAACAGGAAGTTATTTGTTGACTGAGGATACTAGGAGTGGTGCGAATACTCATCTAGTCTAGGGTAACTAAAAGCTACTTGTTGACTGAGTGTTAAAATAGAATAACTCAATTTCTCGCACCAAGAGAGGGGGGGGGGGTTGAATTGGTAAATTGTAAAAGACAAAAGCTTTTAAAATCTTTTCCACAAAAAAATGATATCTTTATACTTTTCTTGAATCGCAAGGTAAAAGATTTTCAATGCAGCGGAAACTTAATCGAATAAGTAAAGAAAGTAATCGATTGAATGAAAGAGAGTAGGGATCATAAAATTCAAACACTGCATTTTTATACTGGTTCGGCCAAGCTGCCTACATCTAGTGTCCTTTCAACCACGGGAAGCAAATGCACTATAATGATCAAGGTTTTTACAATAAGGTTTTTACAGAAGACCTCACGTCAAAAATGTAAAACACCTATCTAACCCTCTAATCAAAATATAGGCAATACACAACCAGACCAGCAGCAAGAATTCCCTCTTCTGTCGTCTAACCCCTTTGAGGCACCCTCAAAGTCAGGAACACACACGTTCTTCTTCCTGTAGTCACAACATGGAACTCAAACCAATCTTTAAGAGATTGCAGAAAATCTGATCATGTTGTAACACCCAAATGTTCAAATTGATCAGTCTTTGAAACACAACAGTCTTGCTCTTCAAGAAATCACAAGTTGTTGATCACCGCGGTCAATCTTGTTTCTTGGAGCTTTTCCTCTCTTTCTGTAAGACCACAATTTTTTGTAAAGGATATGAAATTGTTAGAATCACAAAAGTTCTTACAGAATTCAAATTTGCGTCAATTTATAGTATAACACATATCATACGTTTTTTAATCGATTGAGCTACTAATGTAATCGAATATAACAATCAATTATAACAGATTTAGCAGTAGTCAAACAAATAATTGAGTGTACAATTAATGCAATCGACTATCATTTAATTCTTGGTCAAAATATTTAAAATATGATCGTTATGTTTGTTGTTACAAACATTTAACAGATTTTCAAAACATCAACTAACTTATTCGAATACAGAGAGCATGCATTCGATTAAGTGAAATCTTTTTGCATAGTTTTGAAAACATTTCTCTTTGAAAAATCTCACAGCACACTTCAAAAAAGATGTGCAAACGCACGAGTTTTAATCAATTCACCCCATAATGTAATCGACTTAAAATTGTTGTTTTGCCACACATTTTAAAGTTCAACCATAGTGGTTATGATTTTCCTTTTCCAAAAACATGTCATGCATACACATATAAAATAACATATTTAACACAGTGATATGCAATGAACAACACAAACATGTTCTCAGATATGCTTTAACAGATTTAACACATTAAAGAAAAACATATAACATGTAAACATAGAACATGTAACACAAAATACACATGTGTTATTAATTATGTGTTGTCATCATCAAAAACTCAAATATCGCTGAGATTGTGGGTTAAGCTAAACCTGTGCTCCCCTTATCAACAATCTCAACACTGAGGATACTAGGAGTGGTGAGAATACTCAACTGGTCTAGGATAACTGGAGGTTATTCGTTGATCAAGGATAACAGGAGTGGTAAAGAATACTTCACAACCAGAGTGGGTGAAACTCAACTAGAATATAAGAGTGATACTAAAAGTGTATAGGGATTTCAAGAGTGGTGAATAATATTATGCAATCAGGAGTGAGTAAAACTCAACTAGTCAAAAGTAATAATGGTTACTCAATATGACTAGGAACACCAATAGTGGTTTAGAATACTCAATTGTACTTCATTGAATATTTAATGAAACCCTCTAAGTTAACTTAGAGGAGAACTGGACGTAGCTCTAACAAGTGAACCAATATAAAATTATTTGTGTGTTATATCTCGTTTGGTAAACAATTAAATCTAGAGTGAAGCTACCTTTATGTGTACACAAGTCAACAAGTCATCAACAAGCATTTACATCGTCTAAGGAGTTACTACCTACATACACCTTTTGGGATACATTGAATTAATTTTGTAAACAATCTCAATGGGATATGTTTACAAATGAAGCACAATCAACTCACAAGCGTTACATACATCATGTTTAATCCCTTATCGGCGAAGAAAAAGTTATGAAAACATTATTTAACCCCCGTTCTAGTGTTTTCTCACAACTTCAGTATCACTTAGCCAAAACTACGTAAGCTTCAACTTAGGTAAATGAGTCATTAGGCCGCATTAACCACACCCAGGTCCATTCAGGTAAAGGACCACACATTTTAAAATTATATTATAAATACAACAAAAATCCAAGTTTGACTTTACTTTTACATATTAATTTCCATTTGGACTATTTTCTAATTCTTAAATATGACTTCTTGAATGTTGGAGAATCTTCTATGGACACAACACTGATTCATCTACTGAAGGATGAGTGTCGAGATGAGGAAGGAATAGTAGCTGAAAAAGAAAATATTAAAGGAGTTCGTAAAATTGAAGTTTCTTTACAAGATATCTTTAAGCTATGTAAGTACAATCTATTTAGAGAAACTCATGGAACAGAAGTCTAAACTACGTACATGGGTAAAATAAATTGGTCAACTTAATTTTAATATAATTCAGATATCCTATATTACTTCACTAAGTTATATTATTCATGTTTTATATACTTTATGTTACACTAAAAATGTAGCTTGAAAATATTGAAGTAAAAAAAAATTGATCTAAATCATAAACATTTTTTTTATTCTTTTTGAGTTCTAATTTTTGCTTTTACTATTGTCTTAGAATATTTGTTGATAGTTTAAATTAATCTTTAATTAAAATTCTTGTCATTTTTCTTAACTGTAATAATATTTTGTTAAGTGAGAAAGTAAATATTCACATGTATACGCTTGGAACATATATAACGTAATAAAACACTTAACTTGTACTCTTGGATCAAGTGTTACTAGGTTCTCATCCTATATGTTTAGAATAAGTAATTTACACCAGTTTAGTTAATTCAAACTTGTAGATTTGCTTAATATAAAAAAAGAAAAATGGATTATTATTTTAATCATGGACATTTGCAAAGTATAACTAAATCTCATTAAAGACGTTTAAAATGAATTAGAGTTTTAATGAATTAAGTGAGACTTATTTAGTTAGTTTAACATCTCTATTTATAAAATAAATGAAAATAATCATATAATAATAAATAAGAATTCAATTATGGAAAAGCTTGAAAATCAATCTATCTTTTATATTTGTTTTGTTTCTTTTATCATTTATTACTTAAAAAAAATCCAATTTTGTTATTTTTATGTTTCTTAATTGTGTTGATTGAAAGACGACTTGACTTATCTTTACCCTATAATATCTTGTAATGGACTGGTTTCATTAAAATATGATTCTAAGTTTTGAGAAAATATTTAGAAATTTCAATTCATCCTCTATTTAACTTAGCCCTCTTTAAATCTATGTTGGTCGATGTTGCAATCTCTAAAATTAGTAACTCCCTCGCACATTGTAACACATGGGAATAGCTTTCTGGAACAAAAACTGAAATGCATTGTAAGACTAAAAAGAAGAAAAAATAATATAACGGCTCTATAAAAAATAACAAAGCCTTTTTCTTACTCTATTTTTCAATTCTCTGTTTTAAATATGATAGTAGAGGTAAGCCGTTTTTTAATGTTAACTTTGCACATTTAAAATTTGTACAAAACATTAAGTTGCTTGAGTTCATGCGAAGACAAACTAAAAAATTAAATATGAGGAATGAAATGTACCAAGGAAATTCAAAGAGCATTTCCTCTCACCTTACTTTTATAACAATGTTTGTCTTTTGAATGTATTACTAAAAACCTGCGCTACAGAGCTGCCAAATGAATGTAGATCTTGCTAGTTTACAAACGGATAATGATATTTGATAATATTTTTTTGACAATATTTTAACATCATCTACGTGTTATTTTGTGATTGGTTCATGTTGGTGTTTATAATTATTATTATTGATTATAGAGTAATTTTGGACCAATCATAAAATGACACGTAGATGATATTAAAATGTTGTTAAAGTATCGTTATCTTTTATAAACCGATACCCATACTTTTTTATTTCATACATAATCATATCCGGAATGTGGTCCCTGCTTTCATTATGAAGTCTTTTCGGGTTCCATACTGAAAATATCAATCTGGAGTTACAAAATTTGCGTTGTTGCCCAAGGCACTGTTGACGAGAGAAATAAAATAGCCGTTTATGATCTGAGTGGTCCACACATACATATTGTCTCAAAATCGGAGAAATTATTTCTCGGTCTACACGATTCTGATTAACTGCACTGATATCGCACAACACACAACACCAATCCAATTATTGTCATGCATAACAGAGATGTCTATGATTATTGAATTGTCTATGCTCAGAAGCTGATTGTTGAACCACACTGGTATTTCACTTCCAGGGATAATACTTTCAACACTTGAGCTGAATAAAGTGGGTGTAAGACATATTGCCTTGTACCACGACAGAGTTATGTTATGCGTCAGTAGTTGTTTTCCAACCCAAAATAAATTAAGGTTATGTTCACTTGAATGAAGTTAAGGAAGTGATAGATTTGATGGAATTTGAAAGTTTTGTTATTTATTTGAGTGGATTTGGAGACAAGCAGTGGATTTGAAAGTAAAGTTTGTGAGAATTAATGTAGAATTTGATTGATGTGACAGATTAAAAAAATTTACTTTCAAATCCACTCTTACCTCCAAATCTACTCAAATAAACAACAAAAAAATTTATCTTCAAATCTTTTCAAATCCATTCAATCACTCTTCCTTAAATCTATTCAAGTGAACAAAGTGTAAAAGAAGAAAAATATAAAGAAGAAACACGCACAGCTGAACAATTTGTAGCATCCATGAAACACTCTTGCTAGTGCACCGTTCCCTCTCAACTATTTCTGGGCAGTCAAACATGATTAATCCTACTATATCTTCATCGTTCTCTCTTATATTTTCGAAATGTATCGGAAGCTTGTAAGCTTTTAAGGGCAAGTAAGTTTGTAAAGGGAGATCTGGCAAGTATTTCAATCGGTCGCAATGCTGTAAATTTAAATAATACAGTCTAAAAAGGTTCTTGAGGTTAGGCAACGTAACAATTGTTTCCCTTCAAATTTAACTTTTCTAGGCAACTTAACTTTCCAATGTCATCAGGGATTTTAACTAAGAGACAAAATCTTAGATTGAGTTCAAACAAGGGAGAGTAGGAGAGGAGAGTATTTTTTTATTCAAGGGGATGTTGAGTGTAACTTCTTCAAATGCTTTGTGTTCCTTGCTTCATCTAATAACTTTCCAGGATATCTTTAAGCTATGTAAGTACAATCTATCTAGAGAAACTCATGGAACACAAGTCTAAACTATGTACATGGGTAAAATAAATTGGTAAACTTAATTTTAATATAATTCAGATATCCTAGATTACTTCAGTAACAAGTTATATTATTCATGTTTTATATACTTTATGTTACAATAAAAGATGTAGCTTGAAAATATTGAAGTAAAAAAAAATTGATCTAAATCATAAACATTTTTTTTATTCTTTTTGAGTTCTAATTTTTGCTTTTACTATTGTCTTAGAATATTTGTTGATAGTTTAAATTAATCTTTAATTAAAATTCTTGTCATTTTTCTTAACTGTAATAATATTTTGTTAAGTGAGAAAGTAAATATTCACATGTATACGCTTGGAACATATATAACGTAATAAAACACTTAACTTGTACTCTTGGATCAAGTGTTACTAGGTTCTCATCCTATATGTTTAGAATAAGTAATTTACACCAGTTTAGTTAATTCAAACTTGTAGATTTGCTTAATATAAAAAAAGAAAAATGGATTATTATTTTAATCATGGACATTTGCAATAAGTAAAGTATAACTAAATCTCATTAAAGACGTTTAAAATGAATTAGAGTTTTAATGAATTAAGCGAGACTTATTTAGTTAGTTTAACATCTCTATTTATAAAATAAATGAAAATAATCATATAATAATAAATAAGAATTCAATTATGGAAAAGCTTGAAAATCAATCTATCTTTTATATTTGTTTTGTTTCTTTTATCATTTATTACTTAAAAAAAATCCAATTTTGTTATTTTTATGTTTCTTAATTGTGTTGATTGAAAGACGACTTGACTTATCTTTACCCTATAATATCTTGTAATGGACTGGTTTCATTAAAATATGATTCTAAGTTTTGAGAAAATATTTAGAAATTTCAATTCATCCTCTATTTAACTTAGCACTCTTTAAATCTATGTTGGTCGATGTTGCAATCTCTAAAATTAGTAACTCCCTCGCACATTGTAACACATGGGAATAGCTTTCTGGAACAAAAACTGAAATGCATTGTAAGACTAAAAAGAAGAAAAAATAATATAACGGCTCTATAAAAGATAACAAAGCCTTTTTCTTACTCTATTTTTCAATTCTCTGTTTTAAATATGATAGTAGAGGTAAGCCGTTTTTTAATGTTAACTTTGCACATTTAAAATTTGTACAAAACATTAAGTTGCTTGAGTTCATGCGAAGACAAACTAAAAAATTAAATATGAGGAATGAAATGGACGAAGGAAATACAAAGAACATTTCCTCTCACCTTACTTTTAAAACAAATGAATTTTACAATAACAATTTTTGTCTTTTGAATGTATTACTAAAAACCTACCCTACAGAGCTGCCAAATGAATGTAGATCTTGCTCATTTTGGATAATGATACTTTGATAATATTTTTTTGACAACATTTTAACATCATCTTCTTATTATTTTGTGATTGGTCCATGTTGGTATTTATAATTATTATTATTGATTGTAGAGTAATTTTGGACCAATCATAGAATGACACGTAGATGATGTTAAAATGTTGTTAAAGTATCATTATCCTTTAGAAACCGATACCCATACTTTTTTATTTCATACATAATCATATCCGGAATGTGGTCCCTGCTTTCATTATGAAGTCTTTTCGGGTTCCATACTGAAAATATCAATCTGGAGTTACAAAATTTGCGTTGTTCCCTAAGGCATTGTTGACGAGAGAAAAATAAAATAGCCATTTATGATCTGAGTGGTCCACACATACATATTGTCTCAAAATCGGAGAAATTATTTCTCGGTTTACACAATTCTGATTAACTGCACTAATATCGCACAACACACAACACCAATCCAATTATTGTCATGCATAAAAGAGATGTCTATGATTATTGAATTGTCTATGCTCAGAAGCTGATTGTTGAACCACATTGGTATTTCACTTCCAGGGATAATACTTTCAACACTTGAGTTGAACCACAGGGTGTAAGACATATTGCCTTGTACCACGACAGAGTTATGTTATGCGTTAGTAGTTGTTTCCCAACCCCAAAATAAATTAAGGCTTTGTTCACTTGAACGGAGTTGGGGAAGAATAATTGATGGATTTGATAGAATTTGAAAGTAAATTTTTTGTTATTTATTTGAGTGGATTTGGAGACAAGTAGTGGATTTAAAAGTAAAGTTTGTGAGAATTAATGTAGGATTTGATTGATGTGACAGATTAAAAAAATTTACTTCCAAATTCACTCTTACTTACTTCCAAATCCACTCAAATAAACAACAAAAAAATTTACCTTCAAATCCTCTCAAATCTATTCAATCACTCTCCCTCAAATCCATTCAAGTGAACAAAGTGTAAAAGAAGGAAAGTATAAGGAAGAAACACGCACAAGTGAACAATTTGTAGCATCCGTGAAACACTCTTGCTAGTGCCTCTCAACTATTTCTAGGCAGTCAAACATGATTGATCCTACTATATCTTCATCGTTCTCTCTTATATTTTCGAAATGTATCGGAAGCTTGTAAGCTTTTAAGGGCAAGTAAGTTTGTAAAGGGAGATCTGGCAAGTATTTCAATCGGTTGCAATGCTGTAAATTTAAATAATACAGTCTAAAAAGGTTCTTGAGGTTAGGCAACGTAACAATTGTTTCCCTTCAAATTTAACTTTTCTAGGCAACTTAACTTTCCAATGTCATCAGGGATTTTAACTAAGCGACAAAATCTTAGATTGAGTTCACGCAAACAAGGGAGAGTAGGAGAGGAGAGTGTTTTTATTTATTGAAGGGGATGTTGAGTGTAACTTTTTCAAATGCTTTGTGTTCCTTGCTTCATCTAATAATTTATTATTAAACTTACGCATTGAACAATTAGTGACACCCAGATATCAAAGAGAATTCAGGCCCAATATGCTATTGGGTAAGCTTACTAAGTTTATACATCTTTTCAAATTCAAAATCGTAAGCTTTCTCAATAGACCAATCGATGGACTGAGTGTTGGAAGCTTCGAGCATCCTTGAAGATTTATCTCTTCAAGACTCAGGGCCTCTGCTGTTATGACCTGAGAACAATTATGCAGAAGTGGGAAATATGCAGATAATGAAAGAATACAGAGGGAAGAGAGAGCTAGAGAAAGTGAGAGCTTTTCTCATTAACAAATGAATACAAAACAACAGTATTTAAACAAAACACAGTAAAGAAGACTTAACTGTCAATAGACAGTTATTACAGTTATAATATTCAGATTAATCTCAACACACCCTCCTTAATCTGAATTCACATCAATTTAACACCAAGCAAATCTCTAAGTTTCTCAAATCTGATCTGCTTTAAGGCTTTAGTGAAAACATCTGCAGTTTGATCTTCAGTGCCGCAATGGACCAATTCCAATCTACCTTTATTAACTTGATCTCTCAAAAAATGAAACTTGGTTTCAATGTGTTTACTTCTACCATGAAATACTGGGTTTTTAGATAGACTTATAGCTGATTTATTATCAACTAGAAGCTGTACCGGTTTTTTATATTCAATTTTCAGCTCATCAAACATTGTTTCCAGCCACACACATTGACAAGCAGTTTCAGCAGCTGCGATGTACTCTGCCTCACAGGATGATAGAGCAACCACATTCTGTTTCTTGGAGCACCATGAAATTGTAGCTCCCATATATTTAAACAGATACCCAAACGTGCTTTTCCTGTCAACTTTGTCACCACACCAATCAGCATCACACCAAGCCTCCAATGCCCCTCTCGTATTGTCAAGATTCTTGGGGTAGAATAGACCAAAGTCTGTTGTTCCCTTTAAGTAACGCAATATATGTTTGGCAGTAGCAAGATGAGATTGCCTAGGATCATTCATAAATCTGCTCACCAGCCCAACTCCAAAACTAATATCAGGTCTGGAGTTACAAATATATCGCAAAGACCCCACAATTTGCTTATACAGTGTGGCATCCACTCTCTTCTCGTCTAGTTTATCAGTCAGTTTCAGATTTGCCATGATTGGTACTGAAGCACTATTGCAATTTTCCATATTAAATCTTCTCAACACTTCACTTATATACCTCCTCTGAATAAGAAACACTCCATCATCTGTCTGTATGCATTCTAGTCCCAGAAAGTAGCTTAGACTGCCAAGATCAGTCATCTCGAATTCTTCTTTCATTCTCTTCTGTGTCTCCCTTCGCAGGTTCTTTAAACCCTTTCTTGACAATTTCATCAACTTCTTGAAAGCCTAAGATAGCATTCATTTTCACGCACCAGTCATCATAATTTTTTCCGTCGAACACCGGCAAATTACTCTGAATCATTCCTGCCATCACCTTTCAACGTGAAGCCTTCTTCACTTAAACGATTCTTTTGTTTGTAAGCCACTCCACCAGGTTCAGCAACCTGAAGCTCTGGATACCACTGTTATGACCTGAGAACAATTATGCAGAAGTGGGAAATATGCAGATAATGAAAGAATACAGAGGGAAGAGAGAGCTAGAGAAAGTGAGAGCTTTTCTCATTAACAAATGAATACAAAACAACAGTATTTAAACAAAACACAGTAAAGAAGACTTAACTGTCAATAGACAGTTATTACAATTATAATATTCAGATTAATCTCAACATCTGCAACATTTGGCATCTCAACTAAGAGTAAGAGAGATCCAAAAGCTTCAAATTAGGTAGCACCTACAAAGATTGGCAAATACAAGAACCCAATTAATAATGACACTTAGGTCTTCTTTCATTTTTTTCTTAGAAATATAAATTTAATATACATCACCTTTGTGTCACTCCATAGTCGTTGAATACTGCTCCCTCTCAATTTTAACTCAATTAGTCTGTGGCTGAAAACTTTGAAGTAAACACTCAAAAGGATAATTTTTCCAAGTAAGATATCCTAGTTCATTGGAAAGATGACTGAGACTTCTTGAAAATTTCACTTTCTAAAGTTCAAACAACTTAAGGTGTCTAATTTTTGATAGACCATCTAGCCTCACAGTTTCAAAACTCTCACATGTGAATTAACAGCTAGGACTTCAAGAATTTCAGTTGTCTACGCACAAAGAGTTGAAAAGTCTCAACTTGCAACACATTCCTCCGTTCAGATTTTTATTCAACAATCTATGTTTTTCATCATTCTCACATATTTGATGGATGACTTTGTAGTACGTGAGTATTTACATCCATTTACTTAAACTTTGTATCACATGTAGTTTTGAATGAACTTATAAAACACGGTTAGTTAAATTTTTGAAGGAAAAGAATAAAATAGGTTTTTGAGTTCTTTTTATTTATTTTATTGAAGATAATTAAATATAATTTTTGATTAAAAATATTAAATTAATCAAAGATAAATATTTGTTCTAGACCAATGGATGCTATTATTCTCGATTTCTTTTTTACAAAAATGATGTAATTTTGTACTAAAATTATCACAAATTGTGGATAAGTTGTGTTTACGAAGAACGACTTCACTTATAGAAATCGTGTTTCATACGATTTCAGTAACACGTAGAACTGAATATTATATAAAGGTCGTTTCACGACTTTGTCTATGTTAATTTAATTCAAAAATACTGAAATCCAACGTGTAGAAGAAACATAGAACGACTTTCAATTGTTTTATTTTGGAATCATAAGTTTACAATTTAGTTTTCTTAATCAGACGTTGAGTTGGATGATGAAATTAAAAAAATCGGATGATTCAGTTTGAGACAAACCTTCTTGAATGTATAGGAAAAGCTAAAGTAAGGATAGTTAGAAAGGTTTGGAGAATTGAAAGTGCAATGGATGATAGTGATAGAAAAACCTGAGTGAAAATTTTTTCTTGTTGAATTGGGTTTGCGTGGCCTGACAAAGGGATAAGCAATAATCTAGAACCATTTCATCCAACCATTGCTTCCTCTCTTTTCTTAACTTCTTTTTCCTTACTTTCACATATATACTATGCAATTCTACCCTTTATTCTTTCTTTATTATAAGTTTGTGTTCTTTGTGCAAGGACAGTAAGGGTGAATAAATTATTAATGCAGATTAAGATAATAATAATAATAATAATATTATGCCTTTGAAAAAATATTAAAGAAAAAAATTTACGTCTATTATAGAGGCAATAGGCGTAAATTATTTTTGCATCTTTTTTTCTTTATTTTAAGTCAAAATTTATATCTGCATGAAAAATCTCTGTATAAATAAAATAAAATACCGCAAAAAATTTAAGAATTTTTTAAATTGTATATGGATAATTAAATAAATTTGTAAAGTATAAAAAAATAGTCAAAAACAAAGAAAATAAAAAATATATAGTAAATAATTGAATTTTTAAAATTCAAGTGTGTTCCTCATCCCATTTCCAACAACTTTCATTTTTAGAATATCTCCATCCAATATTTGTAGCGAATGTTAAACCATTTAAAAATTTTAACCACTAAATTCTGACAACTCTAGATCTATGACTAATAAGTCAGATGTCAATACTCTTCCTCTTTAACTTCAGCAACCTCCATTTCTCTTTAACTCATTCTTCTTTAACTTCAGCAACCTCCTTTTCTCTTTAACTCATTCTTTCAGTCGTGGTCTTGACGTGAGGGTGGCTACTACATTGATCTTGTTGTGAGGAAGTTGTAGTACTCACTCGTGAAGAGGTTGCTGCTGAGGGTTCGTGTTGTGTATGAGGGATATTTGTTGTGGAACTTTGGTCGATGGTCCCTTGTCGTCATTGAGGAAGGTTGTTATCATTGAGGGAGGTTGTGTTCATTGAGGGAGGCTGTTTTGAGCCCCTATCGTTGAGGTAAGTTCTGAATGAACTATAAAATTTGAGCCCTTATTCTTCGTAAAAGATGTGTTAAATTTGTGCAATGATAGGCATTTTCACTTGGTTTGTGAAATTTGATTTCATAGGGTATTGAAATTGATCCCCACTTTCTTGTTCTGTGTCATTGAGCCATGCTTTGTTGTTCTTTGACTTATAAAATTACAATCAGACACTACTACAAAATTATCAATAAACAATGTTTTTTAAAAATAAATGCTATAAATCAATACACAGAATCAATAGATAACGTTTATTTAAAAAACCTCTAAATGTTATGCCATTGTCAAGGAATTGTGTTGACGAGACCACCATCGTCGAAATCACCATGGTCAAGCATATCCCAAGTGGTTGCAACTCGTTGGGCGAGTGGCCAAAAAGTGGGGTCGTTGGGTGAGCATATCCCAGTTGTTGGGCGAGTCACTTGCTATGATAGTTGGTCAACTCATTGGGCGAAAAGATCAACGCATGAATAGTGAAAATTTTAAGGACCTTTTTATCTTCTCCAATCCTTATTCATCTGCAAAATAAACACACAAAGACAATTAAACTAATTTATGAACAATAAAACACAATTTTTACATCTTTCCATGAGACTTATTACACAAACACATGAAAAAGAGATTAAAATAAGTGTGAATATAAGGTAAATATCACACTTATCATGGGGTGAGGTTGTAAGCTCCACAATTTATTTAATTAATCGAACTCCTTCTAGTGTGCTTAACTTTCAAAGGCCTTTCGATGTGTTGTGTGATCATTGTATCATTCCTTCCATAGTTTATTTACTCTCTCATGTTTTTGGATGTGTTATATATGTTCACTTACACCCACATCAACATACAAAACTTGAAGAACGAGTTATCAAATGTGTTTTTGTTGGGTATGGATAAACTAAAAAATGTTATCATGCTTACCATCCACCATCAAAGAAATTTTATATCTCTATGGATGTGACATTTAATGAGCATACACTTTTTTATGTTGATTCTACACTTCAGGGATGGAATAAAAGTGAAGTGCATAATCATGACGTTAGTATGTTGATATATCTCAGATATAAAATTATATTGTGAAGATAAATTATCATGTGAGGATCATTCTCTAGGAAGTGAGCCAATCCTAAATATGGACACTTCTTTTTTGGATAATACAATGTCTTATGATCATAACCAATTGGCTCAATCCTCTCCACAAATTCAACTTGACTCTTTTGATAATACTAATGTAGATGAAACTAATCATGAACTTGTTTCTCTTGATTCTACCTTTGATAATACTAATTTAGATGAAACCAATCATGAAATTGATTCTTGTCTCCTTGAGACCACCAACACACCAAACATTGAGTCTACTACTGTTCAATATAATCTTTTCCACCCGTTCTAACCGTGGTCAACCTCCAACTACATATGAACCAGACCTCTAAGCCAAAGTTAAATATCTCATTAGTTAATATGTTTCATCTTACAGGTTATCCAAGTCATATGCATAATTTGTATATCAGTTATCTTCAATTTCTATTCGTAGTAATATAGAGGAAGCTTTGACAGATCCTAGATAAACCAAAGCAATGATTGATGAGATGACAACTTTAAAAAGAAACACCACTTTGGATCTTGTGTCCTTACCAAGAGGAAAGAAACATGTGGGCTACAAATGGTTATTTACAATTAAGCATAAAGATGATGGAACTATTGAGAGGTATAAAGCATGACTTGTGGCTAAAGGTTACACTTAGTCTTATGGTGTAGATTACCAATAGACGTTCGCACCGGTAGCTGATAACGATAATTCTTACCATTATCTCTGGTGCATTTTTACACCAAATAATTGTCTTTGAGCTTGAAACCTGCTTAATCCTCTCTTTTATATAACTTTTGTGAATAAGTTTAGTTTAGGTTACACTTAGGGGTTTTCATCACTAATTCCCTCATTTTTATAGGCAAATTGTGTGCATTAGAAGAGCATCAAAACCATCAAGAGTTGGAACCCAAGAAAAGAAGCAAAAGCACATGAATAGAAGACTCTTGAAGACATTTTTCACGCCTACGCACCCCACCAGGGGCATTGAGCTTCATTTACCTTGTAGTTTCCACGCCTGCGCGCCCCTCTATGGGCGTTGAGCCTCATTTAGTTCGCATCTCTCACGCTCGGACTCCTCAGAAAGAGCGCTAAGCGCCATTCCTCGCACAAACCTGGCGCCTGCGCGCCCCAATCATGGCGCTGAGCGCCATCTACTACGCAGTTCTCGCGCCTAGGCGCCCTCTTGTCTGGGCGCTGAGCATGACACTCACTTTCTTGGACCTCTTAGAGCAATTTTGGGTGTGTAAGAGCTCTTTCTTCTTCCTCCTTGGGTCTTCATTGCTTTCCATTTCTTCCATTGTAAGCTCAAGCTCTCCATGAAAATGGAGAGCTAACTTCAATTTTTGTTGGAAAAAGATGTAACCTCTTAACTTTATGTATATGAACATATTTTGAATATATTAAGCTTCTTTAATTGAATGCTAGTGGTTTTTTCCTACTCTTAATGCTTGTTGTGTTTTGGCCATTCATAACTTGATGTTTGGGTTTGTTTGTTATTGGAAGATAACTCATGAACCATGACTTGGAGTAAGCTACATAAAGGAAATAATATCTAGAAATGGAGCTAGGACCTTTAGTTGTCATGAACTTCATTTCTTAATGCAAAATTGATTATTAGGATTTTCAAGATATTGAAGTCTAATAAGCAAGTTTAAGCTTTTTACTCCAAGGAATTGGGTTCTAAGTAATCTAGTAAGTTGACATTAGCATTTTAATGAAGAAGATGAGTTTTAATATGCATGAAAGTGAAGTAGGTGAAGTCTAACCCCAACATTACCATTTCATTGTTTCAAATCTCATTCATTTCCAAGTGTTTTTGGCTACAAAAGATCATTTAATATTCACGCAATATGTTTACTTTAAGTGCATTTAAACCTTACTTAATGGAATCATTCTTTAGTCTTAATTAGTTAAACGATTATACGATCGTTTAGTGTCACACGAGTCTCTTGGGAAATGATACTTGGTCTTACCAATTTATATTACTTGATACGATTCAATACACTTGTCGAAGTCTTAACAGTAGCCAAGCTTAACATTGTGAGAATACTTTTATCGCTAGTGGCAAACAAAGATTGACCTATTCTACAATTTGATGTCAAAAGTTCTTTCTTACATAGAAAAATTTTAGAAAAAATTTATATGGATTCTCCACCAAGCATGACAGAATCAATTAGGGAAGGTATGCAAATTAAAGAAGGCTCTATATGGATTAAAACAATCCCCAAGAGCATGGTTTGGAAGGTTTACCTAGTCTATGATATGAAGGGTTTTGGCTATAGTGCAAGTAACTCTAGTCACACCTTATTTTTGAAGATAGGAAAAGGAAATATTACAACTTTGATTATATATGTAGATGACATGATTGTTACAGGAAATGATCAAGATGAGACTTTTAGTTTACAACAATACCTTGCATTTGAATTTGAGATGAAACAACTTGGAAACCTTAAATATTTTTTGGGCATTGAAGTAGCTATATCAAAACATGGTATTTTTCTATGCCAAAGAAAATACACTATTGACTTATTATCAGAAACTAGGCTACTTGGGAGTAAACCAGTTAATATACTAATTGAACAAAATCATAAACTATTTCAATGGTCAAATTCAACAAGCATAGACAAAGGGAGATACCAAAGACTGGTAGGAAAATTAATTTATTTATCCCATACATGTCCAGATATTACCTCTGCACTAAATGTTGTTAGTCAATTTATGCATGACCCACAAAAATTTCATATGGATGATGTTGCGAGAATTTTGAGATATTTGAAGTACACTCCTGGAAAAGGAATTTTCTTCTCAAATCATGGAAACTTAAAGGTAGAAGGGTATACTGTTGCAACTTTGGTAGGATAAAAAGATGATAGAAGATCTACTTGTGGATACTTTACTTTGTAGGAGAGAATCTTGTAACTTGGAGGAGTAAAAAGCAACATGTAGTAAAAGGACCTAGTGTTGAAGTAGAATTCAGAAGCATGACACTAGGTGTATGTGAAATTTTGTGGAATTAAACATGTGCTCTCAGATTTGGGCTTTAAAATAAATGAAACTATGAGTTTGTATTGTGACAATACGTCAGCTATAGCAATTGCTCACAATCCTGTGCAACATGATAGAACAAAGCATGTAGAGATTGATAGACATTTCATCAAAGAGAAACTTGAAGCTGAAATAATTTCCTTTTCCTTTGCAAGATCAAAATTGCAGTTGGTTGATGTTCTCACCAAAGGAGTGTCAAGCAGAGGGTTTAATGAGTCTATATTCAAATTTGGGAATGTGTGATATCCATGCACCAACTTGAGGGGGTGTGTTGGAAGTCTCACATCGACGAGAGATAAGGCCAATTTATAGTATATAAGTTGGGTGCAAACCTTACCTTACAAGTCGGCTTTGTGGGGGTTGAGTTAGACTTAAAGTTCATTTCTTAACATGGTATCAGAGTCAGGTTAGAGTCTATCCTAACGATATTTGTTGTGTGTTGGGCATATTGTTCCACCAGCTATCGGGTCGCTATCAGACCACCCATTAATGTCTAGCTTCACGCTCGAGATGTATATACCTCGACGTGAGGGGTTGTGTTGGAAGTCTTACATCGACTAAAAAATTCCAATTTATAATATATATATATATATATATATATATATAAATCTCACTTTACAAACTGATTTTATGGAGTTGAGTTAGACTTAAAGTCTAGTTCTTGGCTTTACATTTTGTTACATTATTTTCAACAACGACTAAGGAAATAAGACGACAACGGTTAGATATTATAAGATGGAAGGTAAGGACAAACAGCCTTTATGAAGTCCCTGGTGAGTAATATTTTGATGAAGAAGAATTAACAATTTATCCAATCGTAACAATATTTTTATAGCTGTATTTTAGCTCGGAGTGGTCCGTGGATTCTAATTGAGTAATTTTCAAGATGTATAGGTGAACTATGTAAATGCTCATGCCACATAAACACTGGCTGGTGACCTGGCTGAAGTTAATGCAATTAAAAAGGTTTTTAAGGACACATCAGAGTTGAAAATGAATGCAACAAGTTTATACACGTAGAGGAAATGCATGCTTATCAGCAGGTTCAGAAGGAAGAATACGCACGGGTGGTAGGTCGCGATCAAAGACGAAAGGAGGGAAAACGAGCACGAGAGCAAGAGGATGAGGGGAACTTCAAAAGAAGAGATTTCCCTAAGGGACCCCGATATACCCGGTATACACCGTTAACTGCAATGAGAGCAAGGGTGATGGAAGAGGCTTTGCGAGCATATCTCTTATCCCTGACACAGGCACCCACTCCTAGGAATGTTGATGGATAGAAGCACTGTAAGTATCACCAAAACTTGGGGCATGACACAGAAGATTGTGGCACACTGAGGGATAAGTTGGACGAACTAGTTAGAGGGGGTCATCTCAAGAGATACGTACAGTAAGAAAAGAGCCGGGAGACAGAACGCTGGGAAGATCGGCGAGGGGAAAGAAAGGTGACAGAACGATCCTTTAAAGGCCATATCAACACCATCTCGGGGGGTTTCGCAGGAGGAGGAGCTACCTCTTCAGCCAAGAAGAGGCACTTGAGAAGCTTAAGAAGCGTCAATCAAGCAGATGTAAGGCAGAGGTCAATGCCAAGGATTACTTTCTTGGACGAAGATTTTCATGCTCCCGACCCTAATCAGGATGACCCGATGGTAATAACGACGGTAATAACTTAGTATACCGTGGCTAAGGTTTTGATAGATCAGGGAAGCTTGGCCAACATATTGTATTGGAAGACGTTCCAGCAAATGAGCCTATCGGAAGATATCATAGCGCCGTTTAACGAGCAGATTCTGGGTTTTGCTGGTGAAAGGGTGGATACAAGGGGGTATGTAGATCTCAGAACGAGTTTGGGGACTGAGCAGGGGGCCAAATAATTGAAGGTCAGATTCTTGTTAGTTGAGGCTAACACTTCGTACAATGTCTTGCTAGGGCTACCTTGCTTGAATGCCCTTGGAGCAATGATGTCTACACCTCACTTGACGTTGAAGTATTCGTCAGACGAGGGCAAGATTTGTACGGTCAGGGCAGATCAGAGGATGGCGCGAGAGTGTTATGTGGCAGGACTGAAAATGGAACCGTGGACACCAAGACCAAAAGCAAGACGAGTGGAGGTAGCTATGGCGGATCTAGATCCTAGGACGAATACCGAAGATCGAATGGAACCGCTCAGTGAACTACAGTCGTGGAGTTTGGGAGAAAAGGAAGAGCAATATACCTCCATTGGAGGGAACCTCGAGAATGATCAGAAGGAGGCCATTGGAGGAACATTGAGGGATAATAAAGGCTTGTTTGCATGGATGGCGGTAGATATGCCAGGAATTCACCCCAGCATAATGTCCCACAAGTTATCTTTATTCAGATAAGCTCGTTCGGTGGCACAAAAGAAACGGAGGCTAGGGCGGAAAAAAGAAGGGCGGTGGATAAGGAAGTTAAGAAGTTGATGGGGGCAGGATTCATTCGGGAGGTGAAATACACCACGTGGCTAGCTAATGTGGTAATTGTTAAAAAGTGGAACGAACAATGGCGCATATGTACAAATTTCACCGATTTGAATAAGGCATGTTGTCCGAAAGACGCGTATCCACTCCCTAACATTGATGGATTAGTAGATGGCACATCAGATTCTTAGCTTTTTGGAAGCTTACTCTTGGTATAATCAAATTCCCATGTATCATCCGGATTGTGAAAAAACAACAATTATCAGGGAGCGGTTTAATTATTGTTATGAGGTCATGCCATTCGGCCTTAAAAACACCGGGGGTACTTACCAGCGGTTGATGGATAAAGTCTTCAAGCAGCAAATTGAGAGATGTATGGAAGTCTATATTGATGATATGGTGGTGAGAAGCCGAACGGTGGAGGAGCATGTGAAGGATTTGGTAGAAGTTTTTGGGCAGGTGCGGAGATACGGTATGCGATTTAATCCTACCAAGTTCTCGTTCGGGGTTGCGGCAGGAAAATTCTTGGGTTTCATGCTGACTGAACGAGGGATTGAAGCTAATCCAGAGAAGTGTCAGGCAGTGTTAGAAATGAGAAGTCCTCAAACTTTGAATGAGGTGCAACGATTAGTGGGACGATTGACTTCTTTATCTAGGTTCATCCCTAAACTAGCCGAACGGATAAGGCCAATTGTTAAAATAATGAAGAAAGATGTTAAAGGTTGTGGAACGATCAGTGTGAAGGTGCATTTGCGAAAGTAAAGTAGATATTAACTAGCCCACCTGTCATGGGGCGACCGAAAAATGGACATGATTTGCAACTCTATTTAGCCACGACGAATGTCACGATTAGCGCCGCATTGGTACAGGAAACTCCAGAGTTCAAACCAGTATACTTTGTTAGTAGAATTCTCAAAGATTCAGAGACAAGGTATCAGCAACTAGAGAAGGTAGCGTTGATAGTATTGAACGCAGCACGATGCTTCCTTACTTCCAGAGTCACCAGGTAGTGGTAAGAACCGATCACCCAGTGACTAAAATCCTGCGAAAACCAGATTTGGCTGGAAGGATAGTGGGTTGGTCTGTTGAGTTATCAGAGTTCGGTTTACGTTATGAACCGCTCGGGTCGGTACGAGGACAACACTTGGCAACGTTTGTGGCGGAGCTTCCTGTAGAGGAGGGGATGGCCCATTCATCTGGAAAATTTTCGTCGATGGATCAGCTAGTAAGAGCAGAGGAGAAGTGGGAATTGTGCTTAAAGAGCCAGACGGTGTGATAATTGAATAATCGCTTATCTTTAGATTCAATATCAATAACAACCAAGCTGACTATGAAGCCTTGATAGTAGGTATGGAGCTTGCTCTTGACTTAGGCGTTCTCTCGTTGGAGTGCAGGACTGATTCACAGCTGGTCGAGGGGCATATGAATGGAAGCTTCCAAGTAAAAGACAATCTGATGGACGAACAGTTCCGAGAAGTGAACGAAGGCGCGATGCGGACTCCTCGAAGCTTCCTCCAGAAAGATGACGCAGTGGAATTTGATAAAAACTCGAAGAAAAACAAAAATAGAGGGTTAAACTCGATAGATACCCTAGAAATGGAAGGAAAGCCTAATATGAACCGATTAATCGGTTCAAAATGAAGATTAAACGGTGGAAAAGGTTTGGAATGGATCAAAAGTGTTTTTAATCGGCTAAAATCAGAGAAAATAATGAAAGATGAAGAAACCCTAGTGGAGAAGATGATATTCGGTGGAAAATGGTGGAGATGAGTGGAAACCCTAGAAGAAGATGAGGGAGTGTGGTGAACGAAGAGAAGATACCTTCGTGTACGGAGTGTGGATCTGTGGTCGGAGATAAAGAACTCTCGAGAGCGAGAATGAGACGCTCTGAGATGTGAATGGATGCGTCGAGAGAAAGAAAGGAGAGGCGCGGTTCTGTGAAAGTGAAGGAGGATGACGCGTGGCTAAGGAGACTGACGCCACTGAAGCGGATTGGAGCAAGGGTGACGTGAGAGAAATAAGGTGGAGCACGGTGGAATTCAAGGAAAATGAAAATGGAGGCAGTGTGCAAGGAAGGTGGCTAGAGGGAGTCTTTGGACTCTCTAGCATATGACTTTCAAGACAGAATTATTTCTGAATGTCAGAAAATCAAATTCTCATTAAGCTCAAAAAGTCCTAATACAAGAGAGGAGTTGGATATTTATAGTAACCCATACTCCTTAAGAGCTAAGCTAGGAAAAGTAAAAATACAAAAGGAAAACTAAGTCAAGTAGGATTCCATCACGATCAGTTGCTTCAATATTTTCACAAAGCTCAAAGGCTAAGGGAGCGATTCAAAACAATAGAGGTGAAGCATATACCTCGAGAGGAGAACGCTCGCGCGAATGTGTTATCCAAGTTAGCCTACGGGAAAGAAAAGGGCAAGCCGTCGTCAATGATTAGAAGGACCTTGATGAAACCTATCATAGAATGTTCAGCCACCTTCCAACCGACTGAGCAATTTCATTCGGGGCAAGAAATTGTAGAGTTAATCAAGGGGCAGGAGGAAGGGAGACCAATGAAAGTGAAAGACGCTAAGAGAATTCCTCGGTATCTTTTGATCGGGGAAGAATTGTACCGAAGAGGCTTCGCAGTTCCGTTGATGAAGTGTTTAATGCCGGAGGAAGCGGAATATGTTTTGAGGGAATTACACGAGCGGGTGTGCGGGAGACATACTGGCCAAAGGGCACTCCAAGCCCGAGTATTGAGAGTAGGATACTTCTGGCCAACATTGAGTAAAGATTGTGGTACTTTTGTCCAAAAGTGCCTGAGCTGCCAAAAGCCTGAGAATGTGATCAAAGCCCCCGCAATCGAGCTACATAGTCTTGTATCCCCATGGCCATTTGCCCAATGGGGAATGGACATTATAGGTCCCATGTCAGTCGGCAGAGCTTAGAGAAAGTTTCTCTTGGTAGCCATTGATTACTTTACAAAGTGGGTGAAAGCTGAGCCTCTCGCTACCATATCCGCCGCACAAGTCCAAAAGTTTGTATGGAAGCTCATCTGTAGGTTTGGATTATCGCAGACGATAATCACGGACAATGGAAGGCAATTCGTGGACAAGAAATTGATAGCTTTTTACCAGAGATTGGGAATAAAGCACATTACCAGCTCGGTGGAGCATCCCCAAACTAATGGGCAGACAGAGGCAGTGAACAAGGCCATTGTTCAAGAATGGAAGAGGCGGCTTGGAGAGGCAAAAAAAGCATGGTCAGATGAGTTGCTGGAAGTCTCGTGGAGTTAGTACAATACACCGAACGGTACCATAGGGGAATCTCCTTTCAATCTCACATATGGCACCGATGCGATGCTTCCCATTGAGGTAGGAGAACCCACGGTCAGGAGAAGGTTGGAGGATGCTAGGCGGAATGAGGAGTCCTTGAGGACTAGGTTAGATGTTCTGCAAGAAAAGCGATAGGAATCAGTTGATCGGTTAGAGGCGCAAAAAGGGCTGATTGCAAGAAGATATAATACGAAGTCCGACCTAGGCAGTTTGTAGAGGGTGATTTGGTGTGGCGTAAAACAACGGATGCTAGGAAGGAACGAGCCCGTGGAAAATTCACGGCCAACTGGGAGGGACTGTTCAAGGTAGCTGAAAGCGTTGGCGGTGGAGCGTATCAGTTGGAGCATCTAAATGGCAAAGTCGTCCCGAGTAATTGGAACGCAACTCATTTGAAGTTTTATTTTAGCTAAAAACCATGTAAATTTGCATTCAGTTAATTAATAACATTAGGGGATTTTTTCAACAATTTCTGTTCATGTTCTAGCTTTGGCACGGGTCAAAAGGGGTCGTTGTCGTTCGTCGCTCAATGCAGGAAAAGGCCCTCGGGCTGTTAAGGTCAAAAAGAGGTCCCTGCCGTTTGTCTCTTATTGTAGGAAAAGGCCCTTGGTCTGTTAAGCTCAAAAGGGGGTCCCTGTAGCTTCATTTGACAAGTTTCACCTCCCAAAAGCTCCTTGGGGAGCGCTTCAGCCACAACTGGGGAGTGCAGACCAGTTTTCTGTACAAATGTGGTTTTTTACACTGGTAATCGATTACGGCGTAAATGTAATCGTTTACAACAACCAAACTTAGACCCCTTCATCAACCAGCCCCCCTGAGGTGCACCCAAATGAACACCTTACACCTTGATAGACCAATAGCTTCATCTCTAGTGCTAGGCGTTGGACGAAGAACTTCATTTGACAAATTTCACCTCCCAAAAGCTAGTTGGGGAGCGCTTCATCTAGAGCTAGGGAGTACAAACCAATTTTCTGTACAAATGTGGTTTTCTATACTAGTAATCGATTACAACATAAATGTAATCGATTACAACAACCAAACTTGGACCCCTTCATCAACCAGCCCCCTTGAGGTGCACCTAAATGAACACCTTACACCTTGTTAGACCTATAGCTTCATCTCCAGTCCTAGGAATTGGAGGAAGAACTTCATTTGACAAGTTTCACGTCCCAAAAGCTCCTTGGGGAGTGCTTCAGCTACAGCTGGGGAGTGCAGACCATTTTTCTATACAAATGTGGTTTTTTACACTTGTAATTGATTACAACGTAAATGTAATCGATTACAACAGCCAAACTTGAAACTAAAAACTTTGTTCAACCTGCTCATTCATTCAAACTCATTCATTCAAACTTATGTTATGTACATCAAAACCAACCTTGTAAAGAACTACAATAACAATCACCAATGAAATTAATCAAACATCTGAATTAACAATGTACTAATGAACTATCTGTAATCAACAAAACGTCACTTCTATTCAAGTTATGTCTCACAAGTACAAAATTACAATTTACATAACAATGCAAAATATGTACAATGTCTTAATGAAGGACTATACAATTCAAAATTTGATCCTTCTTTCTATTCTTATTAAAGTGCTATATTAATCCAAAACGTTCCAGGGTGTCGAATCTTGGGACGCTGTCGGTGTCAAGGATCCAGTCACATACATACTTTTTCCTGAATCCTACCAACTCCTCCTGAAATTAACGTATTGGAATTTAGCAAAAAAACCAATCCCCAACAATCATCAAATATTTGACCAAACAAAATTTAACTTACATTTGTATAATCAGGCAAGCTTTTGCCATTATATTTGTCATCTTCATCCCACAATTCAATTGCTTTCAACATAATAGCACCATAGTCATATCTGTATGAAATAAACAAAAACAATCATTAATTTTGGTTCAACAATCAAATTTAACAACTCATACATGGCCAGCCAACTTACGTGTTAGGTTGGACTGGGATATTGGCTTGTAAAGGACATTTAGAATCTTCAAGTCTATTCCACAACAGACCAAAAAAACGTTGAATATTTTGAGCCTGTGATGTAAAATCATATCTTAATAAATTTCAAAATAAGTACAGTTGAAGTACTTTAAGATTTGATGGACATGAAGAAAAAAATTTACAAAATAAAATCTAAAAAATACCATGCTTTTGTCAATCCGAGCACGCCCTTTAATACCACTCCCTAGTGAGTCAATCACAAAAAAAATCAAAGGTGCAAATTTTTAATGCATAACACCACCAATGATCATCACTTAGAAATGGGATAAAAACCTATAAGTGCCCAAAATAAATGAAAAATGTTAACAATTTATCAACCAAATAACAAACACGATGGTACTTACAAATAACAACTTACTCACCAAATCAACAGACAAGATGTCTTGCAGTTCAATCAGATCACAAGAAAAATAAGGTTTGTAATCCTGAAGTTGCCACACATGTTGATTGGTTGGACGTCTCCTATACTCATGCCGCATATGGTTCTGCAATCAATAAACAATACAAAATTAAAAGACCACACTACAAAAAAAATTAACATAAAAAACAATGTCGTGTAACATAAATCTTTTACCCCAAACGTAGGACTAAATACAATCCTCTTTACTACTCCAGTCAACCTTTTCTCGAAATACATGAAAATTGATGATGCAAAAAGTACCACCTACAAAATAAAACAAACAAATTTAGCACTAACAAAAAACAACCTTCTAGATTGATGATCAACATCATTATTGATTAATATCATGTAAGTGCATAATTACCAAGTTGTCTACATATTGTCTTGGCCTTAAAGACTCACATTCATGTGTGCTCAATGGTTGACCAAATATTTCAGCGACAAAGCTGTAAAAACAACAATATGAAATCACATACCAACATGATTGTTCAATAAAAATAAAGCATTATTGTATTACCTCCGTTCAATCCCTTTTGCAGAAACTGAGTGGTACAATTTATCCAAATGAAGCATCGTTCTAGGATCACCAACATAAGTACGCAAAGGAGGTACGGACATCGGTACAACATTAACATCTCCTTCATCATCATCACCAATGTCAATGACACCTGCTGGATGGTCATGGGGTACACCTACAGGTTCTTCATCCGATTCACTTCCAGGTTCACAATCTGCTTCACCTACACCTCCTTCATCCGCTTGACAAGTAGGTTCTACATCTTTTGCACGTCCAGGTTCTTCGTCTATTCCACTTGCAGATTCTTCATATTTTATACCTGCAAGTTCCTCATCTACTTCACCTGCAGGCTCTTCATAGCCTCTACATTCCTCATCCACTTGACCTGAAGGTTCTTCATAACATGCAGGTTCCTCATGTACTTCACTTGAAGGTTCTTCATAGCCTGTAGGTTCTGCATGTTCCTCATTCCCCTCAACATCACCACCAACTTCAAGACTTGAAAGATCTTCTTTTACCTTTCTACACTTACAAAGATGACGAAGTTTCTTCCTAACACCCGCAATTTTTTCTCTTAGACTTCTTATCTTCAGGTTGTTTCTTCTAATCTTTTACTCAACTTCTGATTCCCAACTTTCTTCACCTTCGTTCATATGTCTGTCTACTGCAGGCCTGCAACATTTAGGCCTTGCTCCATCATCCATATAGAAAGCACCACGTATGAGGGGCTCCCAAAGATCATGCTTACTAAGGTACCAATCAAATTATACCTATAACAATCAAAAACAAAAACCTAACTCAAATAACAACATCAATAATACAAGAAAAAAATAGTCAAAGATGTTAATAAACTTATATCGCTTGTCTTAAACAAAGCATCAATTTTTTTCGTGCTTAAATGAAAGGAACAAATATGTCTCACACAATATCTTATGAGATGAATGGCGATGCAAAGAAAGGCATTCAAATGCCCAAAGCTACAATGTCACAAATACAACTTCAGTAATAAATTATGACAATCACTTTAACGAATACAACAAAAACAAAAAATACATCATATTACTTGTAACACAACAACATTGCCACTAATACTCAAGGAGTCAACAATCGTTCTAGACAGTATTTTCTTATTAGACTATGTGCAAGATATTTATGTACAACACTATCTCAATCATATTGAGACAACCTATCTAAATCATCTAATACTAAACAAGGCATGTTAGAAACAAACATTGACTTCCTAGGAAAATAAAATACCACCAAACATACTAATATATACAAACGAAAAATCACATCTACCTCAATAGCATCATTAAGTACGACCCCATCAAACATATTCATCAGGTCTTTCAAAGTGGTTGTTTTTGGATTCAACATCTGACCTACTTTACCAACTACTGAATCATCGCACGGAACCTCAAAACCTCCTACTCCTAAGCCTAAAGTCATCACAACATCAACCGTAGTGAATGGCAGTAGATTTTGGCTAACTCTAAATGATTGATGGTGCTCAACCCATCTACAAACCATCTGCTTTACCAATTTTAAACTGACCTATGGAGGTTTAACAATGTCTAAACACTACCTAAATGGAGTCTTTCCAATGCACGTTTGATGTCTGGTTCGTAGTAACGAATTCATATGGACAATGGATGATGTATCCATCCATGCTCGCATGCGCCACTATAAAACAGTCCAAATTTCAAACATTACAATTAATGTTCCAAAACAACAACCACAACACAAATACTGAAACTCTACTTACATTACTATTACATGCTTCCATTTCGGTTTCCACTCAAGTCAAGAATTAAATCATAAAATTACCTACAACAAAAAAACAACCAAGGGCAAAACCAATAATTTTCATTTTATTCTCCAAAAAAAAATCAAAGTTTATTAATAAATTACTATATCTATTATTACACACTAACCCAAATTTGAACAACATACAAAACTAACCTAAAAATGGAGAAATGCATCAAGTATTAAGTGTAACGGTGTGTGCGAAAAAACCAACCTCCAACTCACCGGTGATTTCAAAAAACCAACCTCCACCTCGCCGGTGTGTGCGAAAAACCAACCACCAACTTGCCGGTGATTTCGAAAAACAAACCTCCACCTCGTCGGTGTGTGCGAAAGAACAAAACATTGCCAGAAATAGCGCTTATTAAACCACCGACGAACCTCCAAATAGGGGAAACTGAGAGAACTCTCACAATGCGAAAATACAAAACCTTGGTACAACAAGTCGAAAATAGGGACAGAGACAATACGGGTGTTTCTCAAGAGTGGCGGAGAGAGAGTTCGGAAAAGTCGAAATCTTCCAAAAAAGAGAAGACTCAACCCGCCAAAAGGGTTTCTGAATATTTTTTCTTTCCAAAAATGCCTTCCTAAACAAGCGGTTCCATTTAAAA
Source organism: Vigna umbellata (assembly GCF_029865625.1). NCBI lineage: Eukaryota > Viridiplantae > Streptophyta > Magnoliopsida > Fabales > Fabaceae > Vigna > Vigna umbellata. The sequence goes on from NC_142170.1 coordinate 20,583,278, forward strand.
TAAACAACTAATCATAACGCGACATGTGGCGTTGTCAAATAGTTGGTAAAAATATGTTGTCAAAGAAACATTTTCAATAAAAAAAAGGGAAAAAGAAGATGGACTAATATTAAATTGAAGAAGTATTATCGGGAGAGAGATGGGAGTTACGTTCACTAGTACAAAATAGACTTTTTATAGCGTGTGTTTATACCTGTTCAATTTTATCAGGTGTAAAAAATGATGCGGTGGCAAAATGGTAAATAAAAATAACTTTTTTACACCAGTTACTCTAAAAATAGGTATAAAAAATAACATAGTGACAATATCGTAATAAATAATAAATAATTCTACACCGGTTACATTGAGAACCAGTGTAGAAAATAATTTTTATACCTATTTTACTTCAAACCGGTGTGAAATATTAAATGTACCCACTCCTATTCCTATTCCCATTCCCGCTTCACTCTGCGCGCATCTTCTTTTCTTCTCTTAGTTCTCTACATTTCTTCATCTTTGCTTCACATCTTCTCCTAATTCTCTCTGGCACGCGCGCGATTCTCCTCCGCAAGCTCCTTTGCATTGAGGGCAAAGTTCAAAACCTCCAATGTCGCGACTCTTCCCGATCGACTGCTCGTTAAAACTCTCGTGTTCTTGGACCGCGACTCCTCTATAAGGTTAGATCCTCTCTTTTGCTATGCTTGGGCGATTAGGGTTCCGCGCAACACAAGAATGAAATTTAATGTGTGCATATGCTCTGTTTTGTTATATCTAGCAATATACCTACTCCAAAGTACCTTAGTTTATTTGCTTTAGGAGCTGGGAGCATTATCAGTTTATGTATTTTGTTTCCTTATCGTCAATCTTGCTTCTGACTAAGATCTGGGCACTGTAGGAAGCTTTCCTTATTTTTTGAACTTGAAGAATATGAAAATATGACCTGCATTTTCACTTCTTAAGATCTTTTCAGATTGTGTAAAATGGAATTGTATACATAATTTCATTTAAGGGTCAGAAGACAGGATTTTATGCATACCAGCGTGAGAATCGGAAGTTTATATCAACAATTTCAGATGGTCTAAAGGTTCTTGATCTTTGCTGCTATAGTGGTGGTTTTGCTCTAAATGCCGTGGGTGGAGGTGCTTTAAATGTCACAGGTGGTTATATATTTTTAGTTCTCATTTTTTTTCTAATAATTATCACTACTTACAATTGACATTATAATGTTGTTGATACTTTGCTGTTTTACTGTCTCATGATTGAAATTTGGAAAGGAAGGATGCATACACCTTACCATCCTTGAGCTAGTGATGTTAAGTAATCCTGACTCGGATCCAAACTTGAAACTAAACTTATAACATTTATTGCTAAATTTTAATAGTTAAACCTATTAATAGTTAATCATTAATCAAGCCAGAGTCTTCCTCTATTGTGGACCATTGATTTGAACGGCTTTGAGTCATCCAATTGCCTGCATATCATATGTATATTGGCTGTGACTCATCCTGTTTGTTAGAGAAGAAGATTAAGAATATGATGAAAACTTAAGAGTAGGAATGACCGACTCTGTATAGTTTTTCTCCATACCAGATATATAGGCCCACCCGAGTGGGTTATAATAACCTAAGAACTATTCTGTATCACTGCTGATAGTTTTTTTATTTTTAATGTTTTAAAGTAGGTGAATTTCTTTTCCCTGGCTTGAAATACTATATGTCTTCAGAAGTAGATTTGTCATTCATCAGTAACAATTGAGAATTTTCTTTTTATATTATAGTAATCTTTTAAAAAGTTTTTTTTTTCAATCTTTTTAAAGAGCTTTATTTACTTTTCTCTTCCAAATGTGTAACTTTTGCTATTGCTGCTTCATCCTTTATAATTAATGTGATATGTTGGAGCAAGTGAAGATTTGCTCAAGAACAGGACTTATGGTGCCTACTGAAAATGATGCAGAAAAGTTGGAGTCGAAACATAATTCTGTCAAGCAATATCTTGTTAAGTGGAAGGGACTCTCATATTTGCACTGCACATGGTAAATTCAATGATTATTTTGTTATTTCATAACTTTATATTCCTTTCTTTGAATCTTGCAGTCTTGTTCTCTATTATTGTATCAGTGCAATTATTATTTTGAATACATGTTCATTAATTTTTCTTTCAAAACTGCATGTTGATTTTTTATTTGATCTTAATTTATTTACTTGTGCAGCCTTTATATTTGATCTTAATTTATTTTATTGAAAGGTATAAGCAGCGTTCTCTGCCCATTATTTTCAAGGTTTTACTTTAATCTTATTATAGATGATACTACTTTCAACCTGACGCTTCAAATATGTAACTTTTGAAACATGTTTCAGTTTTATAAATTTAAGAGTCAAAATTTAAAATAATTTAAATATTTTTTCTTTTTTTCATTTTTTAAAATATTTTTTAAGAACAAAACTGTGATTAAAAACATATTTCTATACATACTTCTATGGAACTAAGCCTTCTACACAACATAATATTATTTGAAATATTTTATATATCATTTGTGCATTATTTTCTAATTGACGTAAAAGTATTCTTCTCCAGTACCAAAAGAAAAAATAGTTTTAATTGTGTACCATAATGACGGTTGGATATCTAATCTTGAATATTTGAATAACATGACAACATTATATTTTAGAACTTTGGTTAGTTTCTGTCAATTGTTGTCGCAAAACCCTTCTCTGAATAGAGGTCTTTTCTTCCCATCTATTGTGTTTCTAACTTTTCTGGCAAAATTAAAAGATGAAAACAAATTTTTCTGATGTATCTGAGCCAAGGGATGTTACCGAAGATTTCCAGTCTGATTTCTTTCCAATGCTTCGTTATGTGACAGTTGTGTAGTGGAGTTGATGAAAAGGCAAATGAAGCGTGCTCCACAGTTGCTTTCCAGGCATTGCTTTGTCATTTGGTGGAATGATCTTTGTCCTGTCTACTGCACTGCTGGTATGTCAGGTTAGAAATGCAAGCAAACTCAATACTTAATACTATTAGTATATGAGCTTGATATTTCCTTTTGATATTATCTATGTTTTTTTTCTTTTTCAGGCTCTTCTATCTGGATGTTCTGTAGGAGGTTTAGCTACCATTATACATTGTGACGAATTTCGGGAATTGTTTCCTAGAACCATAAGAGTAAAATGCCTGAGTATAGGTAATATTCATGTTTGCAAATACAATAGCAAGTAATTACTTTCTTGAGTCAATAACATCAATTTTTCAATTTGGTGTTAGAGCCACCTACAACAAAACAAGATTCAAATGATCAAATCTCAAACAGTTTTTTCAATGAAAGCTCAAATTCTGGTGTCCAAGTCCTGGTGTGTCTTTTTCCTTTGTTTTTTTTTCCTTTTCTCTTTCTTGGGTGATATTTTTGTATGGCAATTATTAGTTAACTTGATACGTATTATGATGCATTGATATCTCTTCCAAAGCAGCTTAGTTCATAGTGCATGTTTCTGGAAGTAGTATTCTTTTAGAGCCTAATGTGTCTTTGACAAGTGATTTCTATTATATGATACTTAAACATTGATACGACCTCTGTTACTATTGTATTGTTCTCAAAAGAATGTTATAAAAGATGTTGAAAAGGTCCACAGAGAAAGCTAGTAAGAGAGAAAGCTAGTAAACATCAAAGTTAAATTCTTGATTGATTTTGATTCACCTTATGAATGAGTAGGGTTATTAGTGTGTTATTGGGGCTGAAGGGGTTCTTTTTATAGGATTTCACTTGGATTCCCAATGAAATTCAATCTCAGTGTGGAAGTTAATAACCTCGTTTATATACACGTCTTGAGTTTTGAGCCAATTCTCCCCCACAAATAATGATTCTCCGCTTCTTCTTTTTCTTTTTTAAATTTAGTTGCAATGGGGTTTACTGTTTTAATTATTTTATTTTTTCCTTGCAGTGACATTGTGTCTAATAATCCTAAAAACGTCTTCTACTTAGCTTTTCTTATATGGAAGAACTTAAAAGATGAAATTATATTTAATTTATAAGCTTTGTTATGCCTAGTGTCAAGAGTTTTGTTCTTTGTTATGAAATTATATGACTTTATATTTGCGAGTTATAAGTCAAAGAAAACATTTCATTGGCAAAGAAAATATTTAATGTTTTACTTGATTTAAACTATTCAATGTGTAGATATTTGATGACACATCTCTAATGGAGCAACATGTCATAAACGATGTTCGGAGGCAGTGGGCTGCATTTTTTAACCATTTGTAAATGATTAAATATTTCGATATTACATTTTGAGTTTAGAAACTATTTTATATGTAACGATGTTAAGTAACTATGTTATGTAAATATATATTTAGAAATTTTGTTAGGTAAGTATTATATTTTGATGTGTTAATAGAAATGATATTGATTATTTTGTTTAATATTGATTATTTAGACTGGATTATGTAATTGAATTTTAGGCACGTCTAGATATGGATAATAGCACAAACAAATCAAACATTTTTAAAAAAAAGTCATTTTTTATACCGGTTAAAACCAAAACAAGTATAAAAGCCTTGCATTTTTTACACCGGTTATAACATCACAAGGTATAAAAGTAAGATTCTTTTATACCTATTCTATGACTAGCAGGTGTAAAAGTGATATCATTTTATACTTGTTTCCAGATTAGGTATAAATAACATACTTTTATACCTAACGTGTAACAGGTGTAAAAAAGTGAAAACATTCTATACCCCCCACTTCTATACCAACAAAAAATAGGTATAAAAAGTCTATTTTAACAGGTATAAAAAGTCTATTTTACACTAGTGGTTAGTAGAAAATAAAGTGGGAAGAAACTTTTAAAATAGTGTGGGACCCATGGGCTTGTTAACTAGAAATGTGATTAATTAAATAAGAGGTGTGTGTTTAGTAAAGATTTGATTAGATGTTCCGATTAACTTATATTGATGTGATATTTGCTGGTAGCAAATATATGTTTGATTATTTTATATTTTTGGTTGATTTGAAATAGTTACAATAATTGTTTGATTATTGGCTTGTGAATATCACTATGTGATGGATAATTTTTAGGAGGATTGTGAGACAACATATTTTCGGGTATAAAGTTGAGGACAAGAGGGTTACCATGTGGTGGTATGCGGGTGAAAATAAGACAGGATGTTGTGGGGTTGCCTCACCGTACCTAGTGAATCAAGGATGACTCTTGGTCATGGATGCGGGAAAGACATTCTTTTCGGCAGTGGATGCGGGAAGAGGATGAGTTCAAGTGGTGATGATTCTTTTGGCCATGGATTCGAGAAGAGATGAGATTGAGTTTTGAATAACTTACCATCGTGGATATGAAGAAAAGATTCTCTTTGATCGTGGATGCGGAAAGATGATAGGTCTGGTGACGAATGGGGAATGACTTGAACTGGTTGATTTTGATGAACAGGAAGTATGGTAGGGCACGAGGGGATCGATCACTGATTTGTGATGATGATGGGTGACCGCGTTGAAATTCTGTGTGTGTTGTTGTTTTACTACTGTGATGAATGTTTAGCGTATGTGTGTTATGTAATTCTCTTATGATTGATTCTCAGTTAGCTCAACTTATATTTGTGGTTGTAATTTTCATCTACGATGATTACAGGAGCAGACGATTATACAGATAATTCAGTTGCATTAGGATACGGCGAGCAAATTGATAAAGAGTTAAGAAATTTACGAGTTATTTTATATAAATTATTTTATTAAGAATTTTATTTTGTAATCAATTGGAATTATGATTTATTTTTAGTTAATATGAAAAGATTTATTTAATCAAAATTTTCGTAATATATTATATTTTAAGTTTTTTTTTTAAGAAAAAACTATTCATAACATTTAAAAAAAATTGGGGTGTTACACTTAAAATCTTCAACAACATGTTACAGTGACCAAATGAGCTGAAAGTTTGCTTCAATGAAAACTGACGTTGTTTACATCATGTTAAGTAATTGGATTATGGAACAGCTTCAGGATTATTAAGAACATGCTTTTTTTTTTTAATTTTTAGTATGTTATTTGAGCAATTAATTGTATTGAACAATCTTATTTAAATATATTACACCGTATACGCATAGACGTTTAAGTTTTATAACTCTTAATTTTTAAATTTAATCACGATTTTAAGTAATGAATATTAAATTTAATTACATATTTAAAAATATTTTTTATAAATATATATATATATATATATATATATATATATATATATATATAAAGTATATAAATATTAAATTTAATTACATATTTAAAAATTATATTTGTCATAATCAAATAAATTAAATAATATAAAAAAATTATCTGATTTACATTTCCAACGTTTGGAACCTTCGCAAAGAACGGCAATTTCTTGAAACTCCGAAAATCGTAACGTTTTGAAAAAACTGCCAGTAAATACTTTTTATCAATGTTGTTGTTTCCAGTGGTTTTCGTAACTACAAGTATTTTTCAAAAATTAAAACTGTCAATGTCAAAAATAATACCTGATAAAATTTTATATTTTTGTAGTGTATTTAACGTGTGAATTTTGCCTGAAAATCATATTTTCGAAAATACTACGGTCTTATTTTTTGCTTTTTGAAAAATCTTCTTGAAAGATTTTATGAAAAAAACAATTAAGTATACCAATTGATTTTAATTAGCATATGAGAGAAACTTAATTCATTTTTTGTTTTGTTCTTTATAATTTCATGAAAAATGATAAAAGAAATTAGTGTTAATAATAAACATTTAAGAATCATATTTAAACTTTTTTAATAATGAATAATAGAATCCTCATTACATTGAGAAAAATAATTTCTAGGAAAGATATAAATAAAAATAAATTATCTATTTCACTATACAAAAATTAATAATAATGCAGTAAAATAACATTACTTTTTTTAGCACTAGTAAACCAATTATTTGTATAGACAGAAAAAAGATACAACACATTGCATCAAAATCATTCTCATATTGTATAAATGTAAAAATTTTGTTCCTAGATGATCTCTAAATATCACTATAAATTTTTATTATTATTAAAGTATGTTTTGAAGTTGATGAGTCTCAAAAACCAACCTAAACATAAAAGAAAATACAAATAATGGATTTTATTAATAAGCAATACTTTTCTAAAGATACTCTAGATCAATTCCCATGCAAATCAAAGTATCTTCATGAACATTACAGAAGAAATCAAAGAGATCCAAATGATAGCCATATATATAATACAATATATTTTCCTTTTCATAAATTCAAATTTCCTACGGACAAGTTTAATAATTTTGATGCAATATCCGTGATATCTTTACACAGAAGAAAGTGAAGCCATATATTTAATTTCGTAGTCATGTGATTACAAAAAAATGAATACCTTTTTTGGTGGGTAAATATCACAAAAAGTGATAGATTGAACCCTATTACCAACACCATTCAAATTTTGAAAGCCTCTATGATGAATTTTGACTAGAATCATGAATCATGCTTGTTGCCCTTAGAATAATGCAGAATGATATATCATTTCATAACATAAAAAACCCTAACATTATAGTTTTTTTTTTATATTATATTATTATTCAACTACTGTAATTTAATATTGAAAGTTTTAGGGTGGTGTTTGTCTTTTAATATAGTGTAAATTGAAATTGATGTAAGATTTTAAAAATTCCTTGAGACATTCATGGAATTATTTATTTATGGATGGTTCAACATCATTTCTAATACAGTTCATTAAAATAGATCCTGGCAAATTATTATATATGTAATTTATCAATGTAAACTGTCCAATGGTTTTATTTAAAACATCTAATATTATAAATTATAAATTGAACCATGTATTTTTTAGCAAAATATTTATTAGCATTTATGCCTGAATTATTAATAATATGTTTTAACTTATATATCTTGTACTAAAATGATAAGAACAGAAAATATTTTCAGGCACATGAAAATTTACATATATTATATAAAATATTTTCAGAAACTGTCTGGAAGTTACCATTAGTAATCAGTATGATAATTGAGGGTATGTTTCTTTAAATAATTTTTTTTAAAATTTTTTATTCACAATTTCAACGACAAAAAATAAATTTAAAAACTAAATAATAAATAATAGAAATTGCAAATGATTATTCTAACTACAAATAATAGAATATATTCTTATAACTACTGCAAAACAATTTAAATTGCTATTTAGCAAATAAAAAATTAATGACCAACGGAAATATATAAAAGAAATAATTGTACAGAATCCATGTAATAATATTATATAAGTAATCACATAAGTATATAAAAGACATAAATCTAATATGATATTATGTATAGTCCTTTTTTTATCACAAAATAGAGATAAGAGTATTTCAAAATAAAAGGAAATAAATAATTAGTGCATAACATTACAAACTATATCTATATTAAGTTATCTACTTATCTCGTTCGATATAGTATTAACATTGTTTCTTTTTAAGTCCTATATTATCATATGTTTTCGTGAATTTTAGGATTATATCAGATGAATAACAATACCATAAAAATAGAAAGGATAAGCTAAATAAGTTTTAAATAAAAAGATAATATATTAGAAATTCAAAAAATAATAACATAGTTTTTACAATCTACGTCCAAATATAATAACTCTCATAGTTTAGTCATATACCAAGAATCATAAACACAGTCTCTAGAAGGCCGGTGTATTATCTAAAATCTTTAGATCTTATATTTGTTATTGTTTAATCACTTATACATCTCAAGAACTATAATTATAAGATATACGAGTCACTCCTCAATCTATAAAGTATGACAACATGAATTATATATCTAACATGTTCAATCATTATCGACACTTTAGATATGAACTTTCCAATTCTTATAACAAGTTATTTTTATTTAAGTGATTTTAATTATTAGTGGAGTCAAGATAATCTTATTTTAGTTCTTATCGTTTAACAATTTATCTTTGAAAAAACACCTCCTTAACAAATAAATGACCCATATAATGAATTAAACTTCGGAAAGGAAAGAATTATATATTAATGCGCTTAGTTTAATTTAAATATCTATCTATTGACTAGTGTTTTAGTTTAATTTAAAAATCTCTTTATTGATAAATTATCAAATTTTATTTTTAATTTTTTATTCCTCACAAATATTTTCTTTTGTTTCTCATAAGATAATTTAAATAATACTTCAAACAGTAAAATAGTAACTTTTAAGTAGCACTTCTTTAAAGAGTGAAATAAATTATTTTAAATAATACTAAAGACAAAATATTTTTTTCTAAACACAAAAAAAAAAACATAATCACATGCCAACAGAAATAGTTGTTTAATCATTTTACTACTTTGTAAGGGAGATATTTCCACATAAGATGAGTGTGGTCACAGTTGCAGCAACAGTACCAAACAGTGATTGGTTCGGAAAACAGAAAACTCTGCACCTTTGATTTCCAACAAAATTCCACGTGTCTTCCATGCACACCATCAAAGAACAGTTCTCACAAACTTTCTCTCTCCATTTCTGATTTGTCACCTTTGAAACTTTTCCATTCTTGCAAACTACTCTCCTCAATAAATACCACACTCTCCAGACCAAAACCACATCTCACACTTTCACTTATTGATTCTTTTTCATGGCTTCCACAATCACCTCTTCCTCCTTATTCTCTGCCTCCATTCTCTCTCCACCCTCTTCATCCCTCTTCTCCACCAAACCCACTCATGCCAACCCCACTCCCCGCTTCCACGCACCTCGCGCGTCTATGTCCGTCGCTTCCCCACCCCCTTACGACTTGTCTTCTTTCAGGTTCCAGCCAATCAAGGAGTCGATTGTGTCACGTGAGATGACGCGCCGCTACATGACCGACATGGTCACGCATGCTGACACTGATGTTGTCATCATCGGTGCTGGGTCTGCGGGACTTTCCTGTGCCTATGAACTCAGCAAGAACCCTTCTGTTAATGTTGCCATTATCGAACAGTCCGTCAGTCCCGGTGGCGGCGCGTGGCTCGGTGGCCAGCTCTTCTCCGCCATGGTAAGTAACTTCTCTAAAGACCAGCCACCTTGCTTCTACTGTTATTATTTTGTTTCTGATATTTATTTTCTTCTAACTAGGAAAAAATAAAAGGAGATCTTATAAAATAACTACTGAAACGCATGCATGACTTTTGTGTTTATTAATAATTATTTAATATTATGTTTTTAAATTATTAATAATTATTTAAATATATTTTATATTTAGTGTTTATTTTATTCAGATGAAATTTTTTATTAAATTAAATAATTTTATTCAAAAAAAATAATTACAAAATAAATATCATGGTATGAGATTAAGTCTTATTCAAATGTATTTACATCTCGTTGAAATAGTAAAATTTGTTATCTAATTTCAAGTAAATCAAGACATGATAATGATAGACCTGTACTTCTTTAGAAGGATAAGTTTTTATGTATCATGATTTAATATTTTAATTTTGCTAGGGGATTTTTTTTATTTAGATTTAATATTGGACTATGTTAGATCTGAAGAATTTTTTAGTATTCCGATAGAACATGAGATTTTTTTTTAAGGCAAGATAAAAATGTTTCTTGGACATTAAATGTGTAAAATATGAATAAATTTAAAACAAAATTTAATTTTTATTTTATCAGAATAATAAAAGTATTTATTTGAGGCATAGATCCAGAACATTCGACCATGTTTGCACTAAAATGCATTTATTTGACATAATAATAATAATATTATTATTATTATTATTATTATTATTATAATTAATTTTTATTAAATACTTTAATAAATGGAAAAAAATAATTATTAATGGCACATTAAATCTCTATAAAATAGTTATGAAAAACAGAGATAACTAAAACATTTATTAAATTTTTAAATATTTTAATTATTAATTTACCAAATGTAACAAAAGTATTATTTTTTTCCGTAAAACAGTTATAAAAGTAGGAATTTTACTCGCGCTTCTTCCTATTGAAACTTGATCAAATTATGTGTTTTAAAATTAAATTATATATGGAAACTTGATCAAATTATGTGTTTTAAAATCAAGTTATTAATATCTGACTGAACTGTCCTGTTAGAAGGGAATTTGGACTGATCTTATTTAAAGGAAAATAGTTGCATGCCATTTTTTTATATGTTGAATTCTATTTTTTTATCACATATTTCCTTTAATTACTCGATTTGAAAGGTTCTCTTTTATACAAAGAGAAATGTTATAAAATTTCCTCTAGCATTATTTTTATATTATTATTAGAAAATTATGTATAGGTTCAAAATATATAATACAGGTGTATATTGTTTTAATAATTTTTGGTTAAATAATTATTGTAAGAAAAAAAATGGTATCAAAGCGTAAGAAACAAATAGTGAAAAATATGAATATGTGATTGACTTAATCAATTTTAATTAATAGTGTAAGAGTATATTGAAGGGTCATTATGAAACAAAGCATATTAAACTCTATGAATCAAATGTTAAATAATGTGAAGAATAATAATTTAATAACTTTACCTTTTTAAAAAATATAAGAGTAAATTAAAAATTAAAAGGATCATTGTAGAAAAAAAAATACTATTAAAGGTTATGCAAAAAATGGTAAAAAATGAATTACAAAAGGAATATATTAAAGGGTCAATGAATCATATATATAAATTTTAATTAATAGAATAACAGTGTATTATAGGGACTTACAAACTAAAGGAGAAGCACTACTGAAAGGTAGATGAAAAGAAAAGAATAGCAGTAGAAAATTGTGAAGAGATAGGAAAGAGATAATCTAAATGTAATGGTATCATGAATGTGAAAGTGCAGATAGTGCGAAAGCCAGCACATCTTTTCCTTGACGAGCTTGGTCTTGAGTATGACGAGCAAGATAACTACGTGGTGATCAAGCACGCTGCACTGTTCACATCGACCATCATGAGCAAGCTGTTGGCTAGGCCAAACGTGAAGCTGTTCAATGCCGTAGCAGCTGAGGATTTGATCGTGAAGAATGGGAGAGTTGGTGGGGTTGTCACTAACTGGGCCTTGGTTTCCATGAACCATGACACTCAATCCTGCATGGACCCCAATGTGATGGAGGCTAAAGTGGTGGTGAGTTCTTGTGGACATGATGGACCCTTTGGAGCCACTGGTGTGAAGAGGCTCAAGAGCATTGGCTTGATTGATAATGTGCAAGGAATGAAGGCCCTTGACATGAACATGGCTGAGGATGCCATTGTGAGACTCACTAGAGAAATTGTTCCTGGCATGATTGTTACTGGAATGGAAGTTGCTGAGATTGATGGTGCTCCAAGAATGGTAAAACTTTCTCTCTTCATATTCATGTTGAAAAAATTTAGATTTTTTCTACTGTTAGGACTGTTCTGATAGACTGATTCTTTAGCTTAGACATGCTGGTACTCTGGTGCATGTATTATGAGTTCTTGGGAGTGTTTGTGTTTTTTATATATTAAGTAGTTTTTGAATAATTTTTTATTTTCAAAAAATTAATTTATTTGTTTGGGGTTTGGTCAATTGGAAATGCAGGGTCCAACCTTTGGAGCAATGATGATATCAGGGCAGAAAGCAGCTCATCTGGCTTTGAGATCTTTGAAACTTCCCAGTGCTTTGGAATCTGTGGGAAATGTTCATCCTGAGCTTGTCCTAGCTGCTGCTGCTGCTGCCGAATCTGTTGAAATCGCAGATGCTTAAATCAATGTTGCATTGAATTTAACTTGGTATGCTTGGAACTAGAAATAAGTAGTTCAAACATTAAGCTTTTAAGACGTTGGTAGTGATGGATTGGAGTGGTTGATTAGACTCTATGAGGTTCTTGGTAATATCATGAATTATGTTTGTCAACTCGTTTTTTTCTCACAACCTCAAGCTTCTGTTTTAATGGTCACATTCTTGTGCCAAGTTTCATGCTATGTTTAACTTTTTTTTTTTTTGAAAAAATTGAAATCAAAGCTTCTGAAATAGTACTATTTTAGATGAAGTTTTATATGAAAACTCCCTTATCATGGTATAATCTTATTTTATAAAAAAATTAAAATAATTTATGGTGAAGTATATGATTTAGATGAATTGTTTCTAATAAAATAAATTTTAAAAAATTATCAGAATATTTTATTATTTAAACGTATGATAATTTAAACTTCATTAAAAAAGTTTGAAAATTTTCACACTTTTCATATTTATGTATATTTTTTTCTTATAACATTTTTAAAAATAATTGATATTTAATCATTAAATTATTTTTTTAAATATATTTAATTTGTGTTACATATAATAGAAACTTATTTAAACTTTCATTCCAACAAAGCATTTTAAATTTAAATACTTAAATCAAAATATTGTAATTTGGAAATTGTTCCCTGGAACACATCCCAAAGGCATTTTATTGAAATTGAGTGGTAGTTTCCAAAATATGGGAAAATTATACTTCATTTAAGGATGTTTAACAAAACGAGATCATTTTTTTTATAATTAAATCATTTTAGTAGTTTGCAACATTAATTTTTCATTTTTCATGACTATTTATTAAAATTTTAATAAATATTTTATTTTACAAAAAGGATGATATGTGACTTGATTAAAATTATAAAAAGATAAATTCATCTATATTTTTATTATTATTATTATTATTATTTATATCTATTAATAAGATGTCAATGTAAAAAATGGATATAGTGAACTGAATTGTAGAAGACTGAGTAAAAGATTTTATTTTTAAAAATTGAATTAAAAATTAATTTTGACTAATTAAATTATCTTTTATTTAATAAAATGTCAATGTAAAAAATGGATATAGTGAACTGAATTGTAAAAAACTGAATAAAAGATTTTATTGTTAAAAATTGAATTAAAAATTAATTTTGACTAATTAAATTATCTTTTATTTTATCAATTTACACTGTACTAATAGAACTTGAAGTTCACTAATATTTTAATATTTCACTATTTTTTTATTACAAATGATTAGTAAGTGTTAACAGCTAAGTAAATAATATTGAATTTATTTTATCTTATTTATTTTATTCCATTCTATTTTATGTTATTGTATTTTATATTATTTTTTATTATTCAATTTTATTTTATGTTATTTTATTTTGTGAATTTGAGTTATTGTATTTTATTCTATTTTTATTTTTTCTTATTTTATGTTAGTTTTACTTTTATTTTATTGTTTTAACATTTTGTTATTTAGAGTTATTTTATTTTAGTCTATTTTTATTTTATTCTATTTTTACGTTAGTTTTTTTTGTTATTTAATTTAATTTTTTCTTTTTTATTTTATTTCATTTGTTATACATTCTAGAAATAAAAATAAAAATGCAACTCGTCCAATTTAGAGTCAACTTTCTGAATCATAATCAATTTTCCTCTTATTTTTTTTTTATTTACGCTATCTCCCATTTTTGGATGAGATTATTTTGTTCAGTCATGCACACAAACCTACACTATCTTTGGCTAATTACCAAAAGTGAAAAAATCTTCTCTGACCATGAGAGCGGATGAGAGTAGAAAATAGGGTAGCTGGATTGCAGAGTAAAATTGTAGGTGCCCTATCTTTCGCATGTGAAAAAGTGAGAACAAAGTAGCATGACCTCAGATACACTAACAAAAAATTCAATCAGATCAAGCCACTATGGATTCCCCAATTCACTCATCAGATATCACGCCACCTTCATCACCCAACTTCAACTTCATCTTCCAACTATCAAAACTCCAAACCCATTTTCATACAGAGAACAAAAGAAGAGACATTCATTAATCATCTCTCACAGACAAAAGTTGACTTCTCTTTATCCTCACGACATCCGTTTTCACTAGCCTTCCTCGTCATCTAATCATCTTTCATTCTCCCCTCCATCTTGTTCAACGCCTAAAAAACAGAGAACAAGTAAGCCCCAAGCTTCATCACCTTCATTGCTAACACCAAAACACAAAGCACAAAAACAGAGGGAAAAGAGAAACAGAGGAAGAATGAAGGGTTTGGAACGCTACGAGGAGGGGCAGCGCTCCTACCCTGAGTAACTTTATCGATGGTCTTGGCGACGACCGGTGGTAGCACCTTTAGCCGAGCTTGAAGATCGTCATGGTGACGACTCCAAAATCTCTTTTTTAAATCCGTTCTTTTTTTGGATCATCATCCCATCGCGATTCCGGTTGCGACAAATGGCGACTCCACTGGGGACTCTAGAGAGTCAAGCCATTTGATTAGATGTGCGAATTCAATGTGGTTTTGCTTTATGTTGTTCTTCCCTTTTTCTTTTTTCATGTTTGTATATTCTTATCTATGTTTGATATTTGGAATTATTGTATGTGAATTGTTTTGCTTGTTCTTTTAATTTGAAATAATTGTTGGATGTTAAAACCTAGGATAAATGACATGTTTATATCTGCTTGGGAAAATCTTCTGGTTGTTTTGCAGGTAAGGGTTTGGGTGTGCATTGCATTCTCCCTTCACACATATGCATATCATGAGTGGGGCCCTACACCTGGGTCCGATTGTAACTTAGAATTAGAAGGGTTGTATAACGGTGTCACTTGGGACATACTTCCTGTTTGGCTATCATGGGAACTCCAACTAGAGTTTGTTCTCTTCATCTATGTTTTCACACCGAGTTAATTACTCGACTGTTGTGAAGGGGGCTATAACTCTAGTAACCATTGATCTTTAGGCTAAGGGAACCATCATTCTTATGAGATTACATATACTTAACTTTGAATCTTAAGCGTTGAACCTTGCTAGGGCATAAAGGGAGAAGTGTGCAGCTCTACAACCCTCATTTTCGCTTAATAAAATTAAGCACCTTGTACATATTATTATATCTTTTATACATATTTTTCCTTTCTTTCTTTTTTGGTCATGCTCTTTTATCTTCTTGCCACATTTTGTGGTTCTAGGCAGGAAGTTATAAATTTGTGACTAAGCGCTGAAGGTAAAATGAAAATTAAGATGGGATTTGAAGTCGAGGGGCGTTCAAGTTCAGACATTTTAAAGGAAAGGATAGCCATTGAAGCCAAGAAAGGTAATATGGATGGCTTGAGAGAGCTAGTGATGGAATTGAAGACAACCCAAAAGGATGCATTCAAAAAGAAGTATGGGAATTTGTTGAGCCTGTTAGAGGTGGAGGTCCAAACATCAGCAATTACTACTTTAGTTCAGTACTATGACCCACCACTAAGATGTTTTACTTTTTGAGATTTCCAATTGGTGCCAACAGTGGAAGAATTCGAGCAAATCTTAGATATACCTCTCGAGGGCAAAGCTCCATACAACTA
Source organism: Vigna umbellata (assembly GCF_029865625.1). Taxonomy (NCBI): domain Eukaryota; kingdom Viridiplantae; phylum Streptophyta; class Magnoliopsida; order Fabales; family Fabaceae; genus Vigna; species Vigna umbellata. The sequence continues at coordinate 20,599,543 of NC_142170.1, forward strand.
CCTTGGGCAGTATACTCCTATCTTGCAGCTAGCGAGAATCATGAAAGTACACCCTATGAAGTTGGAGAGCGAGTTCATAATCAAGGGTAAAGTGAGGGGCCTTCCTCAAGGATACCTAGAGTGGTACTTACATCGTTTGGTTGAAGACGAAAAGTGGGAAACATTTATGGATGTATTGGCTCTTATCCTCTATGGTATCATGCTTTTTCCTAATGTTAAGAATTTCTTCGACTACACCGCCATGAACGCGTTTGTGAGATACAAAGAGCGCTTTGAGAATTTAGTCATTGTTGTCCTAGCTGAAGTTTATGGGACCCTTAATCAATGTTATGAGCTAAAGGGAGGAAAAATGTTATGTTGTCTACCAATGTTATATGTGTGGTTCGTCTCTCGTGTGAGTGAGGACGCCTTGAATGCCACATTTCCCTAGGTGAGCTACTGCAGTGTAAACCAAAGATGAAAGGGGCAAACAAATGGGTACAACTCTATGCAAGTTTAAATGAGAAACAAATTAAATGGTGTGTCCCTTGGCAGCGAAGATCGCATATCATATATCATTGCGGGAATTACCTTAATGTGCCCCTCGTGGGTATCCGGTGTTGTATTAATTACAATCTTGTGTTAGCACAAAAGCAATTCAGACATCCTATGAGAGGGAACTTGCATCTCTTGTCACATTGTTGGTCTATTACAAGGAAGAAACTTTTGCTGAAGTGCTTCCTCAAGTTAGGGACGCTTGGAGCAACATTGTTTGTGCGGAGAGGGACCCAAAATCATGGACTATTGATGAAGGAATTCCTTATAGTCATTGGATTGTAGAGAGGGTTAGGACAATTAAGTTGCCTTTCAGGTTAATTTCTCCTAACTTGGATTGTGAAAAGCGGTTTCATAAGGCTCAAAGTGAGGAGGTGCAACTGTTGAAGGCAGAATTAGAGCGGGTGAAACTAGAAAATATCAAGTTGACCAGTAATATTCAGAACCTATAACAAGATTATGCGAATCTCAAGCAAGATAGTGTGGAAAACAATGGAGTATATGAAGCATTGTAAGAAAACAAAAGCAAGAACCGGTAGCAGCCAATACTGAGCTGACCTTAAAAAATCGGGAATATGGTATAATTGAGATATCAGAGCATGTTACAAAGCAGATGTGTGATGAGTTCAAGAGGGACAAGCAAAAAGCACTAGAGAGGTTGCACGAAATGCATATTAGAATGGACGATGCCAAACAACGAGTGGAAGCAGTAGTGGCAAAATTGAAGAAGGAACATTGACATCAGGCTGAATCAGAGAAAAGACATCAAGAATTGATGAATCAAATGAAGGAGTATATCGTTGAACAAGGGCGAGTTATAGAAAACTAGAAGAGAAGTTTCTCACAACTAGCCTTCCTTGCTAATGAAGCCATTGAAGATGTCCCTAAGTTATTAGCTGATGTTGAGTCTGCAATACCGATCTTTAATCCGCCTAAGAAGATTGAAATTTTCCTCATTTAGTGCAAGAAACTGATGAGAGAAATGAAGAATGTGATAGCTAGGGCTCAAGATAGTTGATAATGACTTTGTATACCTCCTATGTGGTGAACTTATAAATGTTGTGGATGTTTTAGGAACTGTCCTATTGACTTTGTTTCATGTTAACTTCCAGATTATACATTTGACAATGTTTTCACATCTTTATAAATTCTTACTATAGTAGTTACACTACGTTGTCGTTTCTTTTTCTTCTCGTTTTTATTTTCTTTTTTTAATTTATTTCATCTAATGAAATTTAGTTAAAAAATAATAAAATGACTAAGTCTCCAAGACACCCTAAAGGACACAAACCAGTGGCAAAATCATGGAGAACCAAGGAGAAGTGTAAGAGGGGATGAAAACCGATATCCAACAATTGAAGGGACAAATGAGCCAAATCCTAGAGGCCTTGAATGTCCTACAAAGCCCTGGAGATTTGGGCGCACTGCGACCACAACAAAGAGTTCTAGAAGAACAAATTTTCCCTCCTTATGGTCTCCCCCCAAATTACACTCCATCCTTAGGAGTGAACTTGGGACATGTTGACACTCAAAAGGCCAGAAATAACACAGATGAAGGAGAAAACGAGCTCGGCGCAACCATTTCCACAATTCCTGGGGAGACGAATCGACTGGGTATTGCGAGTATGATAATAACAAAACAACCTGAGACGAAGTCTTCACCTTATGTCGTTACATCAACAGATTTTAAGGATGACAATAGTAAATTAGAAATGCTTAAGAAGAGGTTGAGAACCATGGAGATTGAGAACCAATGGTCGAATCCAGATGTTTGTTTTGTGATATTGGCATTCTGCTAGGCAATGGTCAAATTCAGGTTATTATTTTTGGATATCGGCCCTCTGCTAGGAAATGGTCAAATCCAAGTGTTTGTTTTGTGATATTGGCCCTTTGCTAGGCAATGGTCAAATTCAGTTTGTTGTTCTGCGATATTGGCCCTCTACTAGGTAATGGTCAAATCCCGATTTTTTCTTTCATATTTTAGCCCTCTGCTAGGCAATGGTCGAATTCAATTTCTCTTTGGGATTTTGGCCTTCTGCTAAGCAACGATCATACCCAAGTTTTTTGTTTTGTGATGTTGATCCTCTACTAGGCAATGCTCCAATCCAGGGTTTTCCTTTTGTATTTCGGCCCTCTACTAGAAAATGGTCGAATTGAGTTTCTCTTTGGGATTTCGATCCTCTGTTACGCAATGGTAGAACCCTCTTTGTTGCATTGTGACCATCTTCATGAATTTGGTTACCATACCTACATTAATCAATTTTTATTCTCCCACTTAGTCTTTGAAACCCAGACGAAATTAATGTTTCAATCTTTACTTAGCTTTTATTATGATAATACGAAAATATCAAATTTTCACATATCCAGTAATATATAAGTAAAGAGGGGCAATTTTCAACATCCAATTTCGTCCGGGTAACTAAATAAGTAAATAATGATTGAATTTATTTTATCTTATTTATTTTATTCGATTTTATGTTATTGTGTTTTATATTATTTTTTCTTATTCTAATTTTATTTTATGTTATTTTATTTTGTTATTTTGAGTTATTGTATTTTATTCTATTTTTATTTTTCATTTTATTTTATGTTGTTTTACTTTTATTTTATTATTTTAATTTTTATTTATTTAGAGTTATTTTATTTTATTCTATTTTTACGTTAGTTTTTTTGTTATTTAATTTTATTTTATCTCCTTATACTTTATTTAATTTGTTAAAAATTCTAGAAAACAAAAAAAAAACAAAAATGGAACACGTCCAATTTAGGTCACACTATTCCAACAAGTCAACTCTCTGAATCATAATCAACTTTCTCTTCATTTTTATTTATTTACGCTATCTCCCATTTTTGGATAAGATTATTGTGCTCAGCCATGCACACAGACCTACACTATCTTTGGCTGATTACCAAAAGTGGAAAAATCTTCTCTTACCATGAGAGCAAATGAGAGTAGGAAACAGGGTAGCTGGATTGCAGAGTCAAATTAGTCAAATTCCAAGTGCACATTGTCTTTCGCATGTGAGAAAGTGCGAACAGAGGAGCATTAACCATAGATACACTCAGAGAAAAAAATTGAATCAGATCACACCACTATGAATTCCCCCATTCACTCATAAGATATCACGCCACCTTCATCATCCAACTTCAACTTCATCTTCCAACTATCAAAACTCCAACCCCATTTTCATACAGAAAAAAAAAGAAACATTCCTTAATCATCTCTCACAAACAAAAGTTGACTCCTCTTTTATCCTCACGACATTCGTTCTTACTAGCCTTCCTCATCATCAATTCATCTTTCATTCTTCCCTCCATCTTGTTCAACGCCTGAAAAATTGAGAACAAGTAAGCCCCAAACTTCATCACCTCCATTGCTAACACCAAAACACAAATCACTGAAACAGAGGAAGAAGAGAAATAGAGGAAGAATGAAGGGTTTGAAACGCTACGAAGAGGGGCGGCGTTCCTGCCCTGAGTAACGTCGCCGATGGTCTTGGCGACGACCGGTGGCAACATCTTTAGTCGATCTTCACAGTTAAAGTTGTCACAACCATATTGTTTCGGGTGTAGAATTAAGCGATTTTTACAAACACGCCTTCACACTTTCAATCCTAAGCTGTTCGATTAATTGTTCCTTTCCTTCATCCAAGTTCTCCATTGTCCTCACTTCAAGCCGATCGGGAGGTATCTGTCAAAGGTACTTTGATGCTTAAGTCAGTAAATAGTCTGTACGGGGTCAGAGCAAAGTCTTAAATTCACAATAAATACGATCACCTACCTCTTACCTTTGACATCTATTTATAGATTTTGAGATGAGCCTAATATTAGTGGAACCTTAATCATGGTCTAATCTCAACCCATTATACAAATTGATACTTACTTTTAACTTCGATTCCTAACATCTTTTGAGAAGTACTTTTACAGCTGAGACCGCCCGACCAGCTTCTACTCATGTTTGGTCGGATGACCTTCACATTTGTCTTGTTTGTATTTGGGGCTTTAGATGTTCCAGGCCGTCCGCTCCTTTTTTGTGTGGTACACATATTGTCGAAGTTTGTTGTGATATCTAGTCTTATATTTATATTGTGAAAGTATTTTTGTAGAAAGTCTTAACCTTTTATATTATTGACTATTATTTTGTCGAGACTTTTAACCTCTTTTGAAACTTACTATTATTTTGTCGAGGCTTTAAAACTTTTTTATTTATAATTATCCACCTACATTCATAATTTCTTAATTTAATGAAATATGTGTTTATAATAAGAAATAAATAAAATATATAAAATTGTAAAGTACAAAAACTTAATCAAAATTAATTTTGTTGATTATTTAAGATAAAGTACATTCATTGATAATTACAATGTAAATAAAAACAAATACATAATGTTTAAGGAACATGACTGACTAAAAATCTAACATGATTGAAAACAACTAGGTCATAGACTAATGTCGATGACTTAAACAAAGTCATTACAAAACATCATATTGCTTTAGTTTCAACTTTGTTGAAACTAATATATCTTAGACTCGTTGAATTTGTTAAGGTTTCTTATGCTTTATTATTTAGTAAGTACTTCCATACCTTCTTTTAGTAATGGTAAATCAAATAGGTCAATGACAACACTAAGTAAGACCCTAAGAAAATGTGATAATTAGGAAAGGGTTAAATATGTTTTTAGTCTCTAAACTATCAAGCGAATTTGTTTTTAGTCCCTCTTTCAAAGTAAGGTACATTTTAGTCCTCATTCTTCAAAAAAATCTTAATTTTTGGTCCTCCCGGGAGGATCAAAAATTAACGTTTTTTTTAAATAGAAGGACTAAAATGTACCTTATCTTGAAAGAGGGACTAAAAACAAATTCGCTTGATAATTTAGGGACTAAAAACATATTTAACCCATTAGGAAATAATGTGGTTATGATAATTGAATACTTTTGTCTAGAAATTGGTATTTGATGATTAGATGTTGTCTAGAATTATAATTATTAGGTTTATTATTTAATGTTACTATTGACTAACCAGAACATATGATTTATATGTTGTTATTTGAATGATTTGTGTTGTGTGTTGTTACTAATATGATGTGTTGGATTGATGGTAGAAGGGTGCTTTAGTATTGAATAGGTGTGGGACAAATTCTGAAAAGAAAAATAGTTAAAGTAAACTTTTGTTTAATTTGTATTTTTTGGCATAAGGGCAAAATGGTCTTTTACCTTTATTAATTGGTGTTGAATTAATATAAGTGGGTGTAGAAGGTAAGAGAGTAAAAATAAATCTGAAATTTAAAATACTAGTGGTTGTTGATATTATTTTAATTAAAAAGATAAAGATAGAATAAGAAAAGATAAAAAGGAGGGGAAATTAGGGTTGTAAATTTTAACTTACATCTAAAACGAGAAAAAAAAGGTTTAATAGCCAACTTTGTCCCCAGTTTGGTTGACAAATCTCAATTTAGTCCCTTTTTATAAAAATGTTTGAAATTGGTCCTTACTTTTAAATTTTTGAGTCAAAATAGTCCCTTCCGTTAAGTATAACCAAACGGAGTTAATGGGTTAATGATGTGGCACTATTTATTGATTACGTGTCAAAAAATGTGCTTACGTGTTGGTTAATTAGGAAATAAATTAGGGAAGAAAGGATTTTATTCAGAAAGGATTTTTTAATTTGGGAAGAAAGGATTTTATTCATAAATTGGGTTTTTTAATTGAGCAGCCATCTTCTCCCCACTCGCGGCATCGCACCTCTTTTCTGCCGGCCAAGAGCATCACCGACGATGCCACCTATGTTGGACGCAGCAGGTCGAAACCTTCGTCCCCGCTTTTCGCGCGCGAGAGGAGTTTCGTCTATTCCTGCAACGCCAACGACATGAACCAGGATCGCCACCGTCGCGATTCTCCGCCTCGATCCGCTGCATCTCCTCCGGCTGGCTGAGACCCGTGCCGGTTGCAGCAGCCAACCACTCACGCTAACGCCGCCACCAAGAGCACCACCATACTACCCGTTGGACTGTCGCCGACGACGCCGCGGTTCAGAATGGAGAAGGAACAAATCTTTTGGGCGAGGGAACTCGTCGCAACAACCTCGGCACCGGTAACGCGAATGAACTCACCAATCATCTAATAAGGATCAGTCTCTGTTATCGTTATCGTTGGACAGTGGATTTCTTCACTAAAGGGTGCGGATTAGGGTTTGCGTACTAAACAGGAATTGGGGAAATGGGGAATGAAATCCTAGGTTAAAATTTGATGAAGATGATGGGAGTAGATTCTGCCTCATTTTTTATTGGATTAAGAAAATGAAGCAGATTGAATTTGATTTTTGGGGAGTGTGATGTTTATTGGCTAGTCTTCTCCACTTAATGTTTTTCTTCTCTGGATATTGCTTTGCTTTTTCTGGGTGCAGGTTAAAGAGATGTTGGTGAATGAAGGTACGTAAAGATGAAGAGTGTGATGGTTGGTGGCAGCATAAGAAGGAGTATGAAAATGATGATGGTTCTGTGTTGATATGGGTGGAGCAGAGGGGAGAAGAGGATGAAGATAGATTAGGGTTATGGGCGATATTATTTTTTTTTAGAAAAAAAGAATGAAACAGTTGCAGATTATTTTATTTCCGCAATTAAAAAATTCCTTTTTGAATAAAATCTTTTCTTCCCTAATTTATTTCCTAATTAACCAACACTTAAGCACATTTTTTGACACGTAATCAATAAGTAGTGCCACGTCATTAACCTATTAACTCCGTTTGGTTATACTTAACGGAAGGGACTATTTTGACTCAAAAATTTAAAAGTAAGGACCAATTTCAAACATTTTTATAAAAAAAGACTAAATTGAGATTTTCCAACCAAACTAGGGACAAAGTTGGCTATTAAACCGAAAAAAAAAGAGATAGAGTGAGGGAGGCAGTTTTGGGAGAGAAGAGAAAGAACTCCAGAAATCTTCTTTGTAGCGATTGACACAACAATCAATCTTCTTTGTTGCCAATCCCAACTTAGAAACACATCTTTTAGCTTCATAATAAATATGTGACAAAGAATTATTTGGTAGTGTTAAATCTAAAAAGATTCTTGAAATGAAGTTCAATGCTTAATTGGGAACGTTCCAATTAGATTTACAAATCATAAGTCTAATGCACATTGATAATTTTGACTAATTTAACCCTTGAAATACATGCTCATTTGCCTTTGCCAATAAATTGTAAAACCTCTTAGTGACTTCATTTGGAGACTCTTCTAAATGACTATCATCTGCTTGTTGTTGTTCAACGTGTCGACTAAGAGCATTATTGACAATCTCTTGCATATTCTAAGAGGTCTCTACAAAAGTGTTCGAACTTGAAGGCTGTAAACTTTCACAAGCAGTCGAGGTAGAAGGAATTTCTTCACCATGAAATGTCCAAATCTTGTAATTTGGCATGAAACACTAGTGCAAAAACATTATAGAACGTCGGTGTTTTTTCGGTCTTTCACGTCGAATTCAAGGTCGACGTCATATCGGGAGACGTTAAATTGACGTCGAACATAGAACAATTCGACGTTCATTGTAAAGCAAATTAAGGTCAAATTTTGTCAATATTCGTCATTAATCAATTTCTTTTGTTTTTTAAATTAATTGTGATCTTTTTTACAACTCTAAGAGAGAAAGCAGAAAAACAACAAATTTCAGTTTTTGGTATTTTATAAAGTATGAACTATGAACGTGTAATGTATTATCAACAACAAACAACAAACAAGTTCAATCAAACAACAACAACAAACATGTTCAACTGAACAACAACAACAAACAAGTTCAACAAAAAAAACAAACAAGTTCAACAAATAAGTTCTTCAAAACGAAAATGAAAACTAACCTTCAAAAGGTGGGTTCATCGGAATAAAGTGTTGTCACGAGTGAGAGAGAAAACAGAATGAGCTTATGAAGGACAAGAACATGAAAATAATTGGTCAAAACAAAATGAAAATCATATTTAAAGTAGTTGATTAACATACATTTGTAACAAATGAAAGAAAGATTACATGTGATGGTCGTCAAACTTCGTTCCAGAAAAGTTTGAGCAGAGAAGAGGGTATCGCGCGATAAGATAAAGTGAATGAATTTTCAATCTCCCGCTCAAATTTTTATTGAATTTACTAACCTTTTAATGTATAACACAGGGACATTCGACGTTTTATATCCTTTTTAACGTCTAATTCTAGGGAATTCATTGTCATATGTAAATACATTTTCACCTTTGCGCCAAACATTTTCGCAAAGTTTACCTAATATAACAAATTGATGTCGATTACAATTCTAAAAAACTTCTAATAATTGCATTTATTTACAAAAATATCATCGATCATTTTTAAGGTTGGTTATTCAATGGTTGCACGTTAAATGCGTGACGTTATATTTCCGCGTCGTCCGAACAAAGTTTTCAACTCCTTTGACAAAATTTTCCTTCAAACCTCTCTTATCGCTATAACAATAATCAAATATCCACCCACGGTAGTTGAAAACTTCGTCTATGTTTTGTGATAAGTCAAAGAAAGAAAATGTTCAGTGAATTAAAGGTGATTACAACTTTATAAAGAATTAACTAGTTATTCCCATTAGGATTAACTAGTTATTGTTAGCCTTGACCTAGTTAACTTACTACAACACCACTTGTAAGTGTAGTATTGTGTTTATAATACAAATACAATTAGAGAAATAGAGGAATATATTAATATAATTAAAAATTTGCCACCTAACTTGAAAATATACTTCTTAACTTGAAAACTTGTTGCCTACATGATATGTTTGAGTACTTTAATTAGTTAAACTAGTTTGTACACTACTTCACTAGTTCTAGGCAATGAAAGATGACCTGTACTAGCCAGTTAGAAGTTGAACATCATATTTTTAGACTTGAAGTTACCTATGGTAACTAGTTTCACTTGGACAAAGTTAACTTGAAAACTTGTTGCCTAAGTGATAGGTTCAGGTAGTTTAATTACTTAAACTAGCTTGTACACTAGTTGATTGGTTCTAGGAAGTCAAAGTCACTTGTAATTACCTGTTTTTCCAGGTTGTTGGTTGCTTAGACATCAACCAACAAATAAAAATTGAAAGCAACCAAAAACTAAAAAATAAACTACCTAAAACCCTACTAAAATCCTATTGATAATGTTGTCATTAACAAGATCAAGTTAATACTACTAAACTATAGTAACTTCAGTATTTCTAAGATAGTAGCCAACAAAATAGAAAAGGTAAAGTTTGACTAAAATCGTCTCCCAACGAAAACATAATTGATTCTTAACCAATTAGTTCTTATAAAAACTATACAAAAGGATTAGTAAAATAGATGATATAGATCAACAAAAGATTAAAGAACAAAATAACCAAAGATAGAAAGAAATAAATTTTTAAAAAGATTTAAAAAGATAAAAGAAATTATAAAGAAAAATAGATTGATTTTACTATTTTTTTAAATAGGATTCATCATTGGTTATCTAAAAATTATTGTTCATTCAATTATTGTCTTAAATTTTCAAAATAAATTCTTAATTATTAACAAATTACGATTCATTAAGTAGTAATTTCATTGGTAACGCGCTATTATCGATAAAATTACAATTCGTCAGTACATATATGCCAACAATTTCATGTTTTCTTGTAGTGTAAATAACCTAAATTTTCCAGGTGGAGGTAGCTTGGTTTTAAGACAAGTGTAATAAGCTTTTTAGTCAAATTAAAAAAAAAATTATTTCTACTTAAATATACACTAATATATTTTTTTTTAATTTCTACCAAGAGTATGCCTTTTGGATATTTCGTAATTTAGTTTGCTTTATCAACTTTTTTTTATGATATTGTTGAATCCGATTGAGCATTTTGCAGAAGTAAAATTAAACACCAATTTACAATGGCTGAAATTCTAAATTATTTTTCTCATGCATATAATTATTTTTTGTATATTTTTTCGCATCTTTTACCGCGTATAACACATTACATATATGAAAGAAAAAAAAGATTGTAACACATACCAAAAATAAGATTAATTTAACATACAACAATTGTGTTTCATGATACAATGGTTGGAACCCTTCTTCAATGCTGAAATAAAATATAATTCAAATTTTTTTTAGAAGAATCAAAGTTGTCTTCTAAACAAGGGCTCAGCAACACATCACTTGGTAAGTGGAAAACCAAATATTGCGAGCTATATATTATGTTAGGGATTCTTAGCCTGCAAAAATCACAATTTTTGTGTATATAATTACGTGGATAACTAAAGAAAATTTTGATAAAAACAAAATAAATTTTAAAACAAGCTAGCACAATATAAGCACTATATGTCACTTAATTTACGACAAAATAATAATAATAATAGTAATAATAATAATAAATAATAATATATTAATATATTAATGACAAAAGAAATGTAATATACTGCTAACTTTTTTTCCAATTAAAAGTAAATATCGTATACCCATACTCATAATTTGATGAAATAATATATATCGATTATTTTCTTAAAATAATTATTTTCTAGTGATATGATGTATCATGTTATGAGCATGGATCCGAGATTTAGTTTCCACTATAAAAAGATACTATGTATCATTAATGTGACATTTTTTTAGTTCTTATTCCCATAAACAAAGATAATTAAACAAAAGGTTATATAATTCATTTTTCCTTTTTCAAATATAGATATCAACGTAGCTAATCTTTTGCTTCCTTCAGCATAAAAGAAGTCAAATGAATAGGAGTTTATAATGATATCAGTGAGAACATGTTAGAAAACAAAAACAATAGGTTTAACTTTAAGCATGACAAAATTCAAAAAACACATAAGGTTGTGTATCCTTATTATCACTTTAATTACAAATAATTTAGTAGCAATTGAGAACTTTATATTAGGGAATTTGTTCAGGTATGACAACAAAATGTCAATGGTAAATGATGATCTTTAGATTTACTTTATAGATTAAAATTAAAAGATAACATAATCTTTTTTAAGTATTATTTAGTCACTAACAAATTGATTACATTATTCCCACAATCTTGAAATTATAATTTTTTCATCATATCTCTTCATGTATAGAATTTTAACATTATGTTATAACTATAAAGGAATAGAACACTGTGTTTAATTTTTTCCTTAATGCTAATTGTTTTTCAATAGTATTATATGAAAACATGAAAATATAAACACAAGAAACTGTGGAAGATATTAAAAAAAAATGTTTTACAATACCTTTTTCAAATACTTCTTGTGAAGTTTAAGTGCAGCCATACAAGCTTTCTTGGCATCAAGGTTTCCATTCACATCATTCAATATCTGAGAAAATAAATAGGCAGTAAAAGAGAAGTTCCTAACCATATAAAAAGGATTCTCTTTTTTTGTGGCATTTTTTTTTTTACTTTTATCTTTCAAGTTACTATTTTATTTAAATTTAATTGATTATTTAAATTTAACCATTTTTTCTAAATTATAATTTTCACAATTAAATAAATAAAAATTATGTACTAAATAAATAAAAAATATATACAATTATATATTATAATTTCATTATTGTTTGTTATTAAAAAAAAGTAAATATACATGCGCTATGCACTAGTGTAATATGTAACTATTCTTTCCATAATTTCAAGAAAAGTTATTCATGTAGATTTAAAATATTGATAAACTCTTTTATATATATAATATAAAACTTACAAATTTATAGAATATATATGTGATAAGATGAAATATAAAAAAGAAAAAAAAAGTATGTAATAGGTGTATATAAAATAAGAGTGCCAAATATGTCTCAATTTAGTTTAAATGAAATAATTTTACTATAGATTAAATTAAAAGTAAGTCAATTTAACTTGATTAACTTTTTTTTAGTTAGATTTCTTTTTAATGCAACTCAATTATCACATATTGATGGGTTAATTCATTTAAAAATATTTTACTATCAACTTGTTCAATATATTTATTTGTTGCAATAAAGTAAAAGTTGACTCATTAAACTTACTAATTTATAATGGTACGTCACTTATTTTACTGAATATCGCTCACAAACTTAAAATGATATTATGCTGAATCACTCAAACATTATTAAATTCCATTCTATTATTAAAAAAAATTATCAACTCACATAAGTAAAAATAATAAATAATTAAATTAAAAAAAGAAATTATTTTAAGAATTGTTGACAAATTACTAATTAACCCATTTCTAATAGAAGAGAAATGATTTAACTCACCCCTCAAACAAAATGAAAAAACTGGATTTTTTAACTTGACATGAATGAAATCTATATAATTTATTTTAACAATAATAATAAATGAAGGTATATATATGTGTATAATTAATGAATAATTGAAATTAATGGAAAGTTAAGGTAAAGAAGTGTATACCTTGACAACATCATCCAAACCTTTTGCTTGTTGGAGTAATATTGCACTTTTTTCCTTCAAAACACTAGCAACAAGGAAAACAGATATGGGAAATGGAGGATCTTCTCCATTCTTTCCTCCATTTTTCATATTTTCTCTCTCATACTTCCCATAGTGACGTAACGACTTCATTCTTCCTTTAAATTCCTCAGATTTATCATCAGCCTCCTCGTACATCCAAAACAAGTCAGGATCGTATTCTAGAGCCCACATCATCTGTTTCATTCAAAATAACATTTTTTATTTTATATAAAATCATTCACATTCTTAAACATTTTAATAGTTAAAATTTTGTTGTTATTGTTTTAGTACAATTATAGGTTATTATTCTGTATGCTATCATTTTCTAATGGAAAAAATTAATGTAAATATGAAATTTAATGTTTCTTTTATGAAGATATATGAGCTTAAACAAATAGAAATAAAAAAAGAAAACAAACCTCCCAAAGGTACAATGAGTCACAAAAGGAGAATTCTCGTCGAAATAAAACCATTATCATCCGAAAAGCAAATAGATAGTCACCTCCACCAATTTGTTCTGTTCTCCATCAATAAAAATTAAATGTTATTTTTGTCAATGTTATGGAAACAAGATATTTACAAAATATATAAATCTAAAATCAAATGTTACTTTTGTGAATGTTATGGAAACATGATATTTACAAAATATAGAAATATATTTGTTCAGTTATTTTAGGTTATATAATGAGAAATGTGGTGCTAACAAGTTCAACTCGTATAAATTTCTGACAACATATTTAATTTAAAATTTAAAAAATAATAAACTTACAGTTTTTTTTTTGTATTTTTGTATCTTTTTATTTAATGTAAAACTTAAACTCACAATTAAAATAATCCACCACTTATGGGTGACCTTGCACTGATTTCTCTTTCATTATTTTTGAAGAAATCTCACAAAAACTATATTGTATATATAATTAGATTTTCTGCTCATAAATAAAAATAGACACAAGGAAATATACCTATATGTTGATGAAGTTTTGGATCAATTACTTGAGTGATTGTTGCCAAATTACTTAATTGTGCCTCAACCCCAACAGAGTTAGCAGTGCATCTAAAGTTTCCTCGCTTAAAAAAATAAACAATGTTGATTGTAAGAAATAAATACGTTTAAATATTGTTTAAACATATTTTAATTTCATATATATAATTCTAAATATTCAAATCTTGGTTAGTCAATTTATTTTGCAACATGGCATGGAAGTCATTAATTTTGTAATAGATAGGATTGGAGTTTACCAATCTACGCATCAAACGTTCAAAGCACCAAAAAGCATCGGCTTCATCATTAAGAAGTATTATCATAGGAGAGCACAGGTCGCTCATTCCTGCAAAAAGTGTAACCAAAAAGTAAAAATTTTATGGTGTTACATTTGGAGCTTCTTTGGTTTCAAGAATAATTATATTTTTTTTTTATCTTCACTCATTTATACTATTATATAAAGAGGAATTTTTTTAGGGTACATATTTTGTTTCTAATTTAATTTTTTTAATTTTTTTTAAATTAAAATAATTATTTTATTAATTTTATCTTTTATGAGACCGTTTTCTTCAAATTTATTTTTTCTGTTCGTTATAAAAATCCTTTAAAACAACAAATAAAGTTAAAAGGGATTTTTTAGGTATCTATAAAAATAAGAAGTGAAAGACATCTCTCAAATCAAACAATGAACACTTTTAAAGAATTAAGAGTTTATTTTCATACCTTGTTTTTTTTTGCGAGAAGCTTATTGGCTTTTATTTTTTTATTTCTTTTATTTTCCTCTTTCTATGAGTCAAATTTGGTTGAGAGTATGCCCATAAACAAAAAATATTTTTTATTGTTTTCTATAAAGAAAAGAGACTACTTTGATTTGAAGGGTAAACTCGTTTAAAGTAAAAACATATAACACTCTCATTTAAAGTAAAAACATATAACACTCTCATCTAAGTAAAAACATACCACACTAAAACATCTCTTTATAGTTATGATTTAGGTCTTACATCATATGGTCGGACATGAATTTGGCTATTATTTCAACTATGCTAAAAACCCAATTATGACAGATGTAAACTACAAAATGAATTACATCTTTGGGAAGTTCTCAAGCAAGAATCTTTAACTCAAGAAGTGAATACAAACACACTATATCTTGTTTTCAAACTTTATTTGTGAATCAATAATAAGGTGCTCATTTGGTTCAGGTATTCATACTTTGTATAAACTAAGTACTAAAATGGTAAGGTGAAGGTTAATGAATATTTTTCTCTATATTAAGTTGAATGCGAAAAAAATAAACTAAAGGATTTATAATAAATAACTACGGAGTAAGATCAAAGTGAGCAAGGCGGTATACAAGTATTCTTTAAGAGTGAACAAAAAATTCAAATTATTAAATAAATTATCTAAATTCATATCACTCTAAATATACTTAAATAGTTTCATCTCAAATTCAAATTCATATTTTTGGATTTTAAACTCAATACATTTAGCTAGATTTAAATTGGATTTAGATCAGATAATGTTTTTGGATTTTGAAAGTTCAAAATCAAGGTACGTATAGTTCATTTTAAGTTATGAAATATTATGTCAGGTTATACCCAAGAAAGGTAAAATTGGATTGAGCTTATGTAAGGTCGAGTTGGATCGACTTGAGTTAAAGTCAAACCAAGTTGACCTAAGTCCAATCGAATCGAGTGGTTAGGTCTAAATTAAGCTAAATAAACCCAAATCTTGGTCAAATAATCGAGTCAAGTCAGGCATAGGTCAAACAGAGCCGACCTAGGCACAGGTTGAGATAAGTCATGGTGAGCCCACGTTCAATTGAGTTGAGGGGACTCCAAGTCCATATAATTCTGAACCAATCCATGTTTAGCCGAGTTGATTTAGGACAAGGTAAATCTTAGCAAGCTTGGCCTTGGTCAAGTTGAGTTAGGCTTAGGCTAGGTTAAGTCGAGTCAAGTTGAGCTTAGATTGAGTTGAGCTGATCTAGGTTCAAGGTGAGTCGAGTTAGACAAGACCCATGTTGAGTTGAATTGATTTAGGCCCAGGTTGAGCAAACCTAAACCCAAATAGGGTCAAGTTAGCTTAGGTTGACCATAGTTGGCTCGGGCTATTCAAGTTGAGTCAACCTTGACCTTAGTCGATCTGAGTCAACTCGAGTTATAATAGAGCTAGTCGTCTAGTATGAGGTCAACTAAGTCAATCCAAGTAAGTTCAAGACGAGTCGACAAGATCTTAGGTCAATCGAAGTCATCCTAGTCCTAATTCCAACCAAGTTAGCCCATGGTTAAGTAAAGCAAAGTCAGGCTGGGCCCATGTCTAATAAAGTTGATCTAGGTCTATGTTAAGCCGAGTTAAATTGGGTCCATGACGAGCCGAGTCAATCCTAGGTTGAGATTGAGTCGAGTCAGCCTAGGCTGAGGTCGATTTAATCCCACATCGAGCCAAGTCGACTCGTGTCTTGGTTTGACTTGGCCTAAGTTGAGTTCGTTCAAGATTATGTTAGTTTAGGTTCAGATTGAGTTGAGTTAAGTCGAGATCAAGTTAGACTAGGTTGGACTAAGTCAAGTTAAACCTGTGTTAAGTCAATACATTGTGTACTACATCTAATCATCGAAACCATGCAAACTAAGTTGAGTTAATCTCAAGTCAGGTTGATTAGATCAATTCCATGTTAAAGTTAATCTAATTTACAAAGTGGATTTAATCTTAATTTATTCTAATTTAAATTGGATTTGAAAAATCCAAACCATTGCAATCTAGTTAAAATTAATCTATATTTTAAATCCAATCTATATTATTGGATTCCAATTGTATGAATTTTAAAAAATCTTATCCATAATCAACCCAAGTATTTTTATGTTATTTCAAAACATTGTAGTCAAATAAAACTAGGTGTTTCTTTATCAGACAAAAACAAGGTGTTTACTACCGTACAATAATATTAAATATTAAAGTGATGGTTTGTTCATTTGTCTTTGTTTTTTAAGGTTGTAAAGTTACATGGAATTATCCTTTATATTAAGGCAAATAAGATCTAAAAAGAATAATGATAGATTCTATGTATATTGGTCAGCATCCAAATTTGGTAATGTGAAGTATTTAAGATTGAAATTTAAAAACTGACCTTGACCATAGCCAACATCTGAATCTATTTTAGCATAAACAGAGAGAATATCCCATAGTTTTGACAAGTTTTCTTTCTTTTCATAAAATACTAATGTTCTATCAGTGCGAACAACATCAAGACCTGAAACATGTGTTTGTGCAAGAATTAGGATAATTTTCATCGTAGTTTTACCAACATAAAAAAAAATAAAAAATCACAAACCTATTTGATGAAGTGTTAACATCCATTGAATTATTCTCTTGTCTGTGATCTTTTCTAAGTAAGATGGAGGAGTGACATCTTGAAGAACAACTGGTCCATTCTCTGGATTCTTTTCTAACAAAACCAATGGATCTAAACATTGTGTACCATCTTCAGCAACTGCAGGTGCTGTGATAAATCTACCACTTCCTACAAGAGGAAACAATATACGACATTCTTCTTTCCATGTATTATAAAGATCCCTGAAAACATTATTATAAAAGTTAAACTACCCAACTAATCATCCACTAAATTCAGAAAAAAAAAGTCTTAAATTGTAGAATATATTCTTGTTATAATCATTAATCCATTTTTATTTTTAAAGGGAAAACATGGTAGTAAAGATAGTTAAAATGCTTTGCATGGTTCATGTAAAATGTTGTAACTAAAAAGGTATCTTGAAGCTGAGAATGTTTACCTTCGACGTTGTCTTATTTCATCTCTTTCCTGAAATGTACTCTTGGGATCATAGCAACCAAGTAGAAATTCCCAAACTTCTCCCCTAATTGATGGATGGATTCCCTGATTTTAAAATTTTAATAAAGTTATAGATTCCTTATTACATAACTTTTATATAGCAAGCTACATATATATATAAACAAATTACATTTTAAATACTTGATTAAAATAAAAGTGGCAAAGTGATTTTAAATCATTGAAATGTGTTGCATGATAATGGTAATAAAATCTCATGGTTTTGCAAAGAAAATCAAAGTATTTCCAAAAACATTAGTTATTAATTTTATTTGCAAGACAATATTGCATCAAATTTCACATGATCAAGTTTTCTAATGTGAACAAACCCTAAACCCTAAAAAAAAGTGAAAGAAAGAAATATGAATTACCCCTCGGTGGATTCGACCTAGAGTCTTGCCTATATCTAGATACCCTTCTGGAGAAAACGCGGCATGCCATTTTCTTGCACTTAATGTTTTGCCAGCCTGAATCACATTACAAGAAGCTTAATTCAAAACATATATGTTAATGCTGCACGACTAAACACATAAAAAATAAACTTCTTAATTAAAAGATTATAACTTTTATAATATAATAATACAAATTGTTTAATTATAATACTTAGATATTTTCATGATCCATCATAATCAACCAGAGTAATGTTATTAATACTTATTTTCTTGAAGTTAATTAAGTATATAGAGAATCAAACCAAAGATACCCAAAAACTATCCTAATATAGTAACTAACAATTACAACATTGCCTTTTTGTTTTATGAAAATATATACCATCATTATGGCACCCACCATTAACCTTTCTATCAAGGCCAATTAGTCCATTTTAGACATATTTATATACACATTTCCAATCACCCGTTTGCATAAAAGTTTCACAAAGTTAAGTAACTTTTCAAATAATGGCTCAAAGAATTCACCATAGCACCAACAAAAATACTTAAAACATTCGTAAATAACCAATGAATTGACAGAGTTATTGATAACATTGGTGGCATAAGATTATAACGTAAATTTCTTTGAATGCTGAAATGAAAGAGAAAAGAAGATACCTTGATCCTAAATTTAGACTTTGGAACATCAGTGCATTCAGGACGAGTTTCATAAAACGAATCGGCGGGAGCTCCAGGATCTCTCCACATCCCAAAAATCAGAAGTGTTCTTGGAAAAAATGAATGCAAAAACAATGATAATGATTCCTAACCAGGAGTTGGACCCCTTTGAAATGATATGGCAAACCCAAGAAATTAATCTTCAATGAAGAATTCAAAGGGGATCCAACCAAGGTTCAATGGGTAGGGCAAAGTTCTAAAGCCAAATACTACAAAAAAAATTCAAAAACTTTTTATTCTTTTTTAGTATTTGTGGTTTTGTGGGGTTAACAAATGGTGATTGTGTTTGATGAAGGAAACTCTCCCAATACCATGTCAAAAATCATTCACAACCTCACAAACTCTAACATTCACCGTTTAATGCGTAAATTTACACAAACCATTTCGTTTCTATTTTTCTATCTCTCTCATTATACTTTTAAATTATTTTATTTTTATGTGTACGTGTTTCGTATGATTCCTTGAAATTAGTCGTGATCCATGTTCACGTATATCTTATGGAAAAAATGCTCTTTCATTATAAATTTTGTTTATAAACAAAGTTTATTAATAAATTTTATTGAGAAATTTAAAAATTTTAGTTATTGATGAATACCTTTGTCATTAATGGATCCGTCCATAAATTATAATTTTTATTCCTGATCACTAATGAATTCATTCGTAACAGGTTTGGTAAAATCTTTCCATAATGTTTATTATCATTATCGAAGGAAGTTTTTATCGATAAATTTCATAGTTAAAATGGGTGTCAAACTTTTCATATTGACCAAATTTTTAAAAAATGATAAATGAATAATTTATTCTAATCGGATGGATGTAATTTTTCGTCATGAGTTCAGAGGTGATCTCTAATTGAAAAAAATATAAGAGATGGATGAAGGAGTTTAGAGAGAAGTAAAAAGGAAGACTAGGAAAATGTTTTTAGATAGATATTTTCATCTAAACTATATATAATTAGTTTAACCTTTTTATTAATAAAATATTCATATATCACTTTATTAAACCAAATTTACTAGAGAGCTTCATGTTGTACATATAATTGTACAAAATCAATTTCTTACAAAGTTTAATCATACGTATTTTAATTGTACAAAATTTATTCCTACAATTTTATTTTATTTTTTTCCAAGGTGTTCACTTAAGATATGATTTGAACAACTATTTTTGTAATTCACTATGACTTTGTATAATTTATTATTATATAAAAAATATCATACTAAAAATAGAATTTAAAATTTAAAATATATTTAAAAGTTTATAAATACATTTAAGTTTTAAAATTTAAACAACTTTTTTAGTTAAATTTTCACAAAATTGTAATCCAATAATTTTACTTCTAATCAAAATGATCTATTTTATTTATCTAATATTATTTGATGAACCAGTAGGATTAAATTTGCTTAGGATAAGATCTTAATTCTACTGCTTGTTTTATATATAAAAACATACACATACCGTACTTTTCTACTATGTTTTTTCTTCTTTACTCAACCAATACTATTTCTATACGTTTCCACAAAAGTTGTGTATCTTTTATAAAAACTTTTGAAGCATCCAAAATATGCAAAGTCACTGCAACAATACACACAGTGAAATTCATTACTGAAAAAATTTGACAAAATTTACCATAGAGGATATTAGACGATAAAGGAGATAAAGGCTGAAGAGTAAAAGTCATATGTAGAGAAGCCAAAGAAAAAACTAATGCTTGCATAGTGTTAATCTATCACGTAACAACGCACAAAAAACTTCACATAGATATATGCAACTATGTACAAAATTATACCAAAAATACAATAACAAGAAAATGTAATATATATATATATATATATATATATATATATATATATTACATTTTCTTGTTATTGTTTCTTTGTTTTTTGTATAATTTTGTACATACATCTAGTTTTATGTGAAGCTTATATATATATATATATATATATACTAAAAAATGTATGAAATTTATTAAAAACATATAATAATTATTGTGTGAATTCAAATTAAAATAATATATATTAAATATTATAAAAATAAAAACTTATAAATCATGATAAATATACTAATATTTTATAAATTAAATACTTCATGGTTAAATATTATTAGAATGCCTTAAAAATATCGAATACAAATACATATTAAATAAAAATATGATATAGATTGGAGTATTGGGAATCATATTTTTACTCATATAATTGTGTGATTAGCTAGTTTAGCCCTATGTCACAAGACATGAATATTCTTGGTAGTACCAAAGCAAAGCACAAACCCACATATCAAGTTTTGAGAAAGATTCTAAAAGAGATCATAGTCCAGATAATAAAAGGGAACTTGTGCTTTGCATCAGAATCAAAGTAAACCCTAACAGAAGGGAGAATAATGAAAGTTGTAATGGCTTCCCTGCCACAGTTCCACGGAACCTACACCTACATAAACCCTCATCATGGTTCAATGTCACTCATCTCTCCAACCAACTTTTCTAGCATTTGGGTTGCAAATTGCAATACCAACTTCCCATTTGCAAAATCTTTGAGATCTTTCAATGGCCACATTCATCTTTAGGTCTAACAAAGCAGTGCATGCCTTTGTTGGCTGGCTTTGTCTTCTGCTGATGGTTCAAAAGGGTGCTTCCTATGATTTTGTAGTTGGTGGCCAAAAGGGTTGGAGTGTTCCCAATGATCCCACTTTCAATCCTTTCAATCAATGGGCAGAAAAGAGCCGTTTTCAAGTTGGAGACTCCCTTGGTGAGCTTTCTTCATTCAATCTATGCTTCCTATTTTTTACACAGTTTAACATTTCACTTTAGATCATCCAATTGATATACTTCTACTTTGACTTTGGTTAATGATTCTTATATTCTTTTGTCCCAAATCAACCTTTTCAATATATGTATAACTTTGATAATCTGATATACGTTGCAAAAATCAGAGTACAAAACCAGTATTGCTTTTCACACATTCACATAGAAAGATTTAAAGCCCTGAGTATAATTATATATTTCTATCTTTCTCAGCAAAACGTCACCATCAACACTAGTTATTAAACTTTAAAATATATGGGTATTGCAGTGTTCAACTACCAATCTGGCCAAGACTCAGTGCTGTATGTAAAGAGTGAAGACTATGCGAGCTGCAACACCGATTCACCTTATTCAAAATTCTCTGATGGCCACACAGTCTTCAAGCTAGACAAATCAGGGCCTCACTTTTTCATAAGTGGAAGCAAAGACAACTGCCTGAAAAATGAAAAGTTAACAGTGATTGTGCTTGCTGAAAGGAACAAAAACAGCAACCAAAGCACCAATGCTTCTCCACCTTCACCACAATCATCATCTTCATCACCACCACCTACTACTGGGCAAGAGGGTCAATCTCCAACTTCAGACACAAACCAAACACCAAGCCCCGTTAGTGAACCTCCACCTCCCAATGCTGCTCCTTCAGCCTTTCTCTCTCTTGTTGGCTCTGTTGGAGCATTCATGGTTTCAGTCATCATGCTTTTATCTTTCTAAGAATTTATGAGTGGTTGAGGATTGATTTCGTCTCTTTTTTTTCTTTTCCATACAATTCTTTTATATTTTTTCATTTTTCTGTTCTTTGTTTCCTATGCTTTGAGGTAAGAACTACTGAACTTGCTGGTCTTTGGTTCAAAGTTGGGATGATGTTTGATATATATTTGTGAAGATTGAATAATAATAATAATAAGCTGACAGTGATTGATTTAGCCTTCTGTGTCATTCTTTCTTTCTTATATACCACCTTCTTGTATAAACGATATTCTCGTGAAATGAACTAAAACCATTATTCATTTATTTAGTTACAAAACGCAGGAAAATGTTTCGTGATAATATGAAACATGAGACAATTTATTTCTTCGAAATGTTTTTTCAAAATATAAGATAGAGAAAAAAAGACAAAATGTGTATTTACAATTTTATTATTTAATAATTATTTAATCATTTTAAATCACTTTTTTAATTAGTTACTTTATTAAATAAAAAAATTATTTAATAAAGAGTTGAATTATCTAACTAAAGGATGTCATGTTATATCAACTAGTTTATATGTAAATAATAGATGTCTTTATATATTATTGATATATTATAATTACGAATATTTATTTTATTTTATTATTGATTAGAAGATATATTTTTAACCTATTTATAGACACAATTTTGGTCATACTTATTAATACTAGCTGATGAATTTTTTTGGTTGTAAGTTTGTCTTGTGTAATAGATTTTTGTAATATGTGTATTTATATTGATCGCTTGATGGATATAGAAGCATTCATTTTCTTAATTTAAAAATTTTATAATCATATTTGTTGAATATATATGTATGAGATTAATATGGGCCATAATAAAAAAATATGGGCTAATTTCAAAATATAAAAAGAAGTAATAATAAACTAACTAAGATATATAAGATATTTAATAATTTAACATCTAACACTATCAAGCTGACGCATACAAATTGTATGTATTAAACTTGTTACAAATATAATTAATTCTCAGTCGTAAAAACTTAGTGAAAATATTTACTAACTAATCACTTGAATTAATGAACTCAGTCTTGATGTCTCTAGATATAATCTTCTCTTGAATGAAAGATAAGATTAGAACTAATATGAAAAGTAGCCTTATTGTCACAATAAGCGTCATTTGAGTGACAACTTCAAATTATAACTCTAAAAGCAATTGTTTAAGCCAAATAAGCTTACAAGTGGCTAACGCTATAGCTCTATATTTTACTTCTACACTAGATCTTGTCACAACACTCTTGGAAAATCACTCTTGTATGGTTATTAAAACCATATAACAACCACTTTTCAAGATATCCTTTAATGCACTCTAATATACGGATAATTGTATTCCAATGATCTTCACACAAGGAATTAAGGAATTGGTTTACCACAGTAACTACAAAGGAAATGTTAGAACAAATAACTATAAGATAATTCAATTTTTCAATTATTCTTCTATATTTTTCGGGGTCTCACATAGAATCCTCCTGTTTTGATAAAGTTTAGTATTAAGATTCATGGGTGTGTCAATATATTTTGAATCCATCATCCTAGTTTCAACCAAAATATTCAATGCATACTTCCTTTGATATATAATAATATCATCGTTGGATTGTCCCACCTCAATACCCAAGAAATATCTAAGTTTGTAAGAATGATGTCATCAACATATATTATCAAGTAGACTCATTCAACACTCGAGTGAAGATAAAGAACTTAATGATCTGCCTCATACTAAGTCATTCCAAATTATTGAACAACGTTACTAAATTTTCCAAACCAAGTTCTAGGAGACTATTCTAGACCATATAAGGATTTGCAAGATGACATATCAACAGTTGGTTGGCCTATTGTTTTAGTTGAGGATTCTTCCATGTGTAAGATTCTGATTGGATCTACTTTTTGTGAGTAGTAAAAGGGGTGTGAAATAAGAAAATCAAGGGGTGTAGAAGTAAAATGACTCATTGCTAATAAAGGGAGTGTATAAGTGAAACTAGGGGTGCATTCAACTCCTTATATATTTCTTTCCCGAATTCACTAATTTTAGCCTTATTTTATGACTCAAACAATTTAGTTTCATGCTTTGAATGAATCAAACTTTATTTCAGCCGCATCAACAAGCATTTAATTTCATGCTTTGAATGAATCAAATTTTATTTCAGCCGCATCAACAAGCATTAGAATATGCAAAAATAGTTATGCAACTAAAAATCACATTTTAATACTTTTTAATTCCCAAACTCGATAAGTTTAATGTCACAAATCTTATTTAAACCAATTATTTAAACATAAAAATTCCATCAAAATTTCAAAATTAAACCTAAAATGTGGACATAAATATACACTCATCAGAGTGACAGTAACACAGGATGGGTATATGCACTAAATTTAAGAAAATCCTAAGCTACCAAGAAATCAAATTAAGCCAAAAAAATATGTTATTCACAAGACAATCAAATTGAATATGCAGATATTAAAAGAAACATAAAAAAACAATTATAAGACCAGTGTCATCAAAGGTTGTAGAAATCAATCATCATAGCAAAAATCAAAGTTGATTATTAAATTCATTTGCCTAATTGAATCCCAATGTGACTCAAGAAGACCACTTAAATAAAATAGATCCAATTTAGGGTTCTGCAATTCCAATTTCAGAAATTGGAATTGTGCACATTCCCATTCAATTATTCAAACAAATCAAAGTTTAAATCTGAATTAAGCTTGAGAAAGAATTAGTGCTGTCAAAATGAATCACCTAGTCCTACCCGATTTAGCCCATCACGCGTTGGCCACTTAGTCCCAACCCAGCTCAATTATTAGCTAGTTGAAAAAATTTAAATCCAGCTTCAGTCACCACAGGTTGGTGGGTTAAACTAGTTGGCTCACTGACTCACTTAATTACAAGTTTTTTTTTTCAATAAAAAAATAACATTTTTTTTCTAATTCAATCTAAATTAATTTCAATCCAAAATCATATTAGACTTCAAAGACAATTCAAAATAAAAAGAATATAGTATAATTCAAATACAATCCAAAACCATTTTAGACTCTGAATATAATCCAAATGCAAACCAAAAAACCAAAATTAGGTGGGTTAGTGAGTCAACCCGGCTCACCACAACCTGGGAGTTCTTAGTGGGCTAGGCTCAAAATTAACCCATATTGAAATTTCAATTTTTTTTTTCAATCCAACTCAATCCAAACCCGTGGTAGGCTGGATCGGTTCATGGGTTCCAACCCATTTTGACAACACTAGAAAGAACACAACATGATAAGTACTACTACGATGTAAATTGAATGACCCAAAGCTAAACTAAAAATAGATAGCAAGAATTATAACGCTAGTGTCCATCTACATTATCTTTACTACAACCACCCTACCAGATTGTAAACAACCTAAGAACTAGGATCAAATCAGAGAAAACCTACTCAATGTTGAATAAAAAAAATTAAGAATTCTGTTGAATATAGTGAAAAGCTATATTTGGATTAATCTCCCTTGTGTTAAATACACACAGAGGGTTCTCTATTTATAATAGAAGAAATATGGGCTAAGCCCAAAATACAAATGAGAAATAATAACAAACTAACTAAAAGATAAAAGATAAAAGATATAATATATCTAACACTCCCCCTCAAGCTGGAGCATACAAATTGTATGAACTAAGCTTAGAATAGATGAACTCAGTATTGAACTAGATGATTTGTCTTCAAGAGTGTGAGGCAAAAATAGATGGACTAACAACAGCTTGTGAAACTTCAACTTCAAAAGTGGATGAAGGAGAGCAGTGGTGGACAATGACAAACTGCAAGGACTAATTCCCAATCAATGATGGATGAGTGACGAGATCAACAATGGTAGCTGAAAGCTAAGAGCTACAAAACTGCAGGGACTACACCCATATATATGTGACTTGTAGTGTCTTGGAAACGTACTCCCCCTCAGTGTGAACGGTGGAAATGTGGAATATCACAGTTGCTGGACCACTAAAATAAAACAAAATATTAAGCTACAATGCTGAAACAAAGACATCAAAGATCCAAAGATACGTTGGAGGTCCAAAATTCTTTGCTGGACAACTCCCAAGTGGTGATACTTAGTCGTGTATCACAAGAAGATCGCGCTAAACTCTAGCCCAAGAAGAACTGACGCAGTTGCGTCTGTCTGAGGCGGTAGCGACTGCAGCGGCAGTTGACTGCTATAAAACTGTAGGGACTAAATTGCCATCACTGACTGATGGGGCCTGTAGTGGCTGGAAGCGACAAAACTACAGGGACTGCCATCACTAACTGACGAGGTGATGGGGCCTACAGTGGTTGGAAGCATACGACGCTTGGACAGCAGCAAACGGCGCTTGGACAGTGGCAAATGACGCTTGGACAACGGCAAACGGCGCTGACAGCGGAAAACGGCGCGGACAGCGGCAAACGACGCGGACATCGACAAACTGTGCGGACAGCGACAAACGGTGCGGACAGCGGTAAACGGCACGGACAGCGTCAAACGGCGCGGACAGCGGCAAACGGCGTGGACAACGGCAAACGGCACGGATAGCGGCAAACGGCGCGAACAGCGGCAAACGACTATGGATCATCAACGGCAGAGACGAAGACAGACGAAGATGGCATCAATGGCTGCTCTGGAGGGTCTGAACAGAGAGAGGGAGGTCCGACGACGGCTATGGAGGTGTCGCGGTGAAACTCTGACACCGGGAAGGCGGCGCGTGCAGAACACGCGGCCGAGAAGAAGCGGCGCGTGACAGCTGGTGCGGAGGCTTCGGAGAACGGGACCACTAGGGTTGGGTTGCGCTTCTCAAGGCGCACCTAACCCTTGACTTCGCCGGAGCAAACGACGTTCGGCGGCGGCGGCGACGGCGGACTGGCCGGAAAGAAGCGTTGCGTGGCAGCGCGTGATTGAGAAGTGGCTCTCGAAACTAGCGTGGTTGGCCGTCGCTCGAAGAGACGGTCCAGATCCGCAGGTCACCGATCCAAACTGTGACGGTGGCCGGCGGTGGCGGCGGCGACGACGGTGGCCGGAGTTAGCAGCGACGGCAGCGGAAAGTGGCGGCGATAGCAGTGGCACTGGGTCTGGACTGGTGCTGACTGTGGCACAGATTTAAGAAGAAAAGATGGACGGCCCACTGAGATTTTAGGGGCTGTCGGCGGCCATGGCGGCCGGCCGCCGGTAAACAGCAGAGACCCTGGAAGAAGATCAGAGAACCTGCTTTGATACCATGTTGAATATAGTGAAAAACTATATTTGGATTAATCTCCCTTGTGTTAAATACACACATAGGGTTCTCTATTTATAATAGAAGAAATATGGGTTAAGCCCAAAATACAAATGAGAAATAATAACAAACTAACTAAAAGATAAAAGATATAATATATCTAACAAATTCTATAGAAGAAACATAATTGCAAGAGAGAGAAAAATTGAACAAATAAAGAATCACACGTTTACATGTTGAAAGAAATTCAAGACAACTTCGGTGACTAAAAATCTAGTTTGTAAAGCAAACATTCTAGAAGCTTGTGGGCCTTTGACTAAAATAGTCTCCAAGTTGCTCTCTTTTGTGAGACATATGCTCTTACCACATGGCATTCTCCTAACGGTGGGATTTCTCCTTAGTAGTGACCATGTGTCATGTTCCTAATGAAGAGTATTTCTCCTTAGTAGTGGTCATATGTGTCATCCTTTTAATGGAGAGGTTTTTACCTTGGTCTCCAAGTTAGAGTATTAACGTTTTACTTCCATAATTTGCAGACACTTTTAGGGTTACCTAAGCTTATAAATAGAGGTATCTTCCCATGTAAATTAACCTTTGAATTTGAGTAACATTATGTTGTCAAATTTGTATCATACTACTGAACTCTAGGTCACAAAGGCTAGAGCACTCCTTTTATGTTTCTTCTAGTCACCCTTTCTTAAGAGTTGGCTCAACCTCTTTTGAGAGTACCAAAATACCACCCTAGTCTCTCTCTCTTGAGTCATATAGTTTAGAAGAGTTATCATCTCACCACATTAAACCTATTATGCATAATATTCTCATCACCGTCAAACTTATGCAATCACCAACTCATTTAAAAATCTCCACCGTACTCCAGTCATATAGCTTATAAAAGCTTATTCCATCTATTATACTATTTTAATTTAAATGGATAAGTAAATAAGATTTAAGGTAAAAAGAATAAATTTTACATTGATTTAAAAATTAAAGTTGAGAAATTTTAAGAAATGCTATTAATATTTTTTTAAAATAATAATAATAATAATGCAATAAAATTATATTAAGAAGTGATTCCATATATGAAAGTTATTTTAGCAACCTTCGAATTTAAAGTCTGACTAAATCAGTCAAATCATGAACAAGCTAGATTTGACTTTAGTAGATGCGTGAATAGAAAAAACATCTTTACGTGTTCACTTTATACGCTTACTTACCATAAATTAGTTCAATTTAACCAAATTAGATCCCCATGTATGCATTATCAACTGTCGTAACAATTCAATAAATATTAAAGTATACATTTCAATCAATTAAATCATGAATTAAAAAATACATTATCTTTTCTAAAATTTTACCAACAATACGATAAAAACAAGCTAACGCTTCTAAAGTCTTCTCAATATAATATTTCAATAATGGTTTCCTTTTATAGGAAGTTTTCTAATAGATCTGATAGATTCTTTGTTTTTTAAGACTAAATTGTACAATTTATTATCATACCTTTATTTTGTTTTAAGATTAAATTGTGCAATTTATTATCAGAATGATATTTAACAGAAGTGTCAAAGTAAAGTAATGGATCTTTAACATTATTTTCCTATTCAAAATTATAATCTTTTTATTTTTTTATCCTTTATTTTCCTTTTGCTACAACAGTAATAATAAACACTTAACCAAACACATCTTTAATTTCTCACATTTTCCTACATGTAAATTGTCCTAAACCATATTCATAGATTGATCTTCTTCTATAATAATATTTTCCACGATAGATTACATTGGAGTAGACATGTCACGTATATCAGAGATATACTTCCATATTATATACTATAGATATGAATTTTAAAAAAATTGTTCCAAAAGTCTTATTTCAAAGAATTTGTTCGAAAATACATTTAATGTGTTCTAAAAACTCTGTTCTAAAAATTTTATTCTGAACATCTTATTCCAAAAATTTTTGAAAAACTTATTCTAAAAACTTTTGAGAACATCTAATCCAAACATCACTGATTAAATGATTATTTTAAAAATTTGAGGGTGGACAAAGAAATTGAGGGAGGCCTTTCTTTGGACCACCATCAAATCAGAGAAAGGAATGTTTGGAAAAACGAATCAGAAAACGGATTACGAGTTAAAAATAATTTAATTAACTAAAATATAAAAAGATAAGATAAATAAATAAACGTATATATAATTGAATAGTGAAAAAAAATTATGAATTTTCTAAAACTAAATACCACAATAGCAGAAAAAAATTAATGGGAGGTCAAATCACGAATCAAGAACTAAAGAAACCAAAATTGCAATTTTATGAAAGGAAAGAAAAGAACTAGCACATCAAGTCATCGAATCTTCTATTTT
Organism: Vigna umbellata; assembly: GCF_029865625.1. Classification (NCBI taxonomy): domain Eukaryota; kingdom Viridiplantae; phylum Streptophyta; class Magnoliopsida; order Fabales; family Fabaceae; genus Vigna; species Vigna umbellata. Next base: position 20,629,561 of record NC_142170.1, read on the forward strand.
ATTTCTTTTCCTTTCTTTCCTTCTCTGGTATACTACGAGTGGGGGCACACCAGTTTTCGTCTCATATAACACCACAAAAGACAAAAAGGTGAAGAATGACTTCAATAAATTTGCATCCACATTTCTTCGTCATTATGGTACTCCATACCAATTTCCCCCTCTACTCTTTAATAAATTAATAGATATTCTTTCCTCAGCCATAAAAGAAACAAGAATTCGATGAAGGAAAATGTTGGAGGCATTGCGTACCTCGGAATTCTTATCCCTGTAATGATCATTTTACTGAAGTAGCAAGAAAATTATATTTGTAAGAACATATAGCATAGCTAGTTACCTATAATACTGCTAAGTGAAAGTGAACATAAAAAAAATCAGAGGCCCAACACTATACAATGATCACCTATCTATCAAAAATTTTTCCCAAGCTCAACTTTTTTCATCATTCTGATAGTGTTGTGCAGAATCGAGTCCAAAATTCCAGCTACCTGAAATTACGAAAGGAAAAAGTAAAACTTATCAACAATATAATTTTTAAAAAAAGAATAAAACAAAATCTGGAACAATGGCAAATACAAACCGTGAAAACACCTCCAATAATGGCACAGACATTAGTAATAAAATGTGAAAAAGACCTCTGGTTTTCTGTTATTAAGACCTGCAGACATAAACATTGTTAACCATGAATAAATTTTATTAATACGGCACAAATTCATCCAAAATTATGACCTCCGTATGCAGACCTGCATTGGGGAGAGCTCAAGATGAAACTTCGCAACAGGAATGTCAACACTGTGAGCCACACTGCTGTGCGCTGTGTACTCGTACTCCTCGATTAATCTGTGACCTTTTCTATTCACAACCTCTGTTTTAACTATCTGAATATAATGCTCTATCTGCAGAAACAAGAGGCTTAGAACTATAAGAGATTTGGAAGAAAAGGAGAAAGGAAAAAATAATAAAAACTTCCAAAGGTCCTGGACATTCAATCCCACTTTGCAACCAAACACTCAATTCATATACTAACCAAAATAAAGTCAAATAGCAAAGTTAATACTAAATTATAAGACTTGAAAAGATTAATATGAAAAAAAAAATTATTCAATTGATTTATTTAAAACAATACACTAGTAATAATTACAAAGAAATCTCTAAATCTTCTAACAGCTTCTAGTAATACACTTGATATCCTACTAACAAGAAATCTCTAAATCTTCTAACAGCTTCTAGTAATACACTTGATATCCTACTAACAACACTCCCCTCAATTTGGTAAATGAGTATATCCATAACTCCGAGCTTATATGTGACATCCTGAAAAGACCTTTGGTAAACAGATATGCTAACTAAAGCCCATATAGAACATAAGAAGTAGTGATAAGACCACTATCCAATTTCTCTTTAATAAAGTGTCGATCTATCTCTATGTGTTTGACCTATCAAATTGAGTTGGATTATGAGCAATGCTAATAGTTGACTTATTATCACAATAAAGAATCATAGGCTATTCACATGCTACTTTAAGATCATTTAGAATAATTCTGGCCATAATAATTCATACACCCCATACACCATAGCCAAAATTCAGCCCTGAACTAGACCTATCAACAAAATTTTGTTTTTTACTTCTCCAAGTCCTTAAATTTCCACCCAAGAACATGCAATATGGTAGATTTCCTATGCGACAGACCTTGCATAATTTACATTAGTATACAGTTCAATTTTTAGTTTTTCATTCTTCAACAAATACAATTCCGAGACTTGTCTTCAAATATTGAAAGATTTTGTTCATAGCTTGTAAATGTCTCTCCCTTGGATCATGCATGAATGGACTAACTATACTCACAACATCGGCTATGCTAAATTTGGTTACCACAAGTGTTTGATATTGATCTCTATTTATAGTAGACCTGCCTTCATCACTCTCAATTCTATGACTTTGTTCTATAGAAATTCTAGTGATCATGCAATCAATCTTACCAATTTCTTTGAGAAGACCAAGAACATACTTTCTTTGAGAGATAAAGATGTCTTTCTTCAAGTGAGTTACTACTATCCCTCTAGATTCTTCATTTCAAACTAAGCAACAAGCTTTTGATTCAAGATATGTTTGCCTTGTTCATCATCTCCTACAACAATCATATCATCAACATAGGCCAAGGGAAAAGTAAGTTTACCTTCCAGGGAATGTTTGATGAACAGGTTATGGTCACCTTGACTTATGTTCATACCCCATAGATATCATAACTTGAGTGAATCTACCAAACCAAACAAGGGGTGATCGCTTGAGTCCATACAAGGCTTTCTTTAACTTGCACACCTTATTCCCTTCTTCAATAGACCTAAACCAGGAGGAATTTCCATGTAAACTTCCTTCTGTAATTGTCCATGCAGGAAAACAATTTTCACATCAAATTGTTGCAGTTCCCAACAAAAGATAAGCTAATGAGAGAATAATTCTAACAGTATTCTATGTTGCCACTGGAGAAAATGTTTCCTCATAACACAAGTCTGAGTATATCCTTTAGCAACTAACCTTTGTAATGTTCTAATGTGTCATCCGATTCATACTTTACATTATAAACCCATTTGCATCCTACTTCCTTTTTATCTAATGGCTTTTCAACAATTTCTCATGTCTTGTTCTTTTCTAGGGCTCTCATCTTCATTCTTGACTTGAACCCAATTTTCATCTTTCGATGCTTCTTGAAGTAAAGTAAGATTTCTAATTGCATCAATAGCAGAGAGGAAACCCCAATGCTACATAAAAAGGACTGTAGTGGACATAATGAAAAATAGAATACTTGGTACAAGATTGGATTCTTTTCTCAAAGTAATGGGCAAGTCATCAATGTCAAGTTAACAATTATTATTCAAGGAATTTTTCAAAGGGTCAAGGGTGTCAGCAGAAGGAGCAACAAGATTGGATTCTTTTCTCAAAGTAATGGGCAAGTCATCAATGTCAAGTTCACAATTATTATTCAAGGAATTTTTCAAAGGGTCAAGGGTGTTAGCAGAAGGAGCACTTACCCCTAGTTCAGACAATTGAAGTTGTTCTTAGATTAGGTTAGGTTGATTTTGGAAGAAACTCTTTGTACAACTAATTTCTAGAGCTGAGCCTAACTTGGGAACAAATATGCCCTTCTTAGGAGGAACTTCAAAGACATCCATACGAGATGAGTTAAGGGAAGTATTAGGAGTACCAAGAGTAGTATCAGTATGAGACGGTTCCCGTGTGAAAGGGACAAGTGATGACTATAGATTCAAAAGACTTCACTTCAAAAGAACTCTTTACCTGAAGCAAAGGACGCATGTAACATATTTAGTTTCATAAAAGATGGCATCCATGGAGATAAAACACTTTTGACTTCGAAGATGGTAACAAAGATATCTCTTTCCATTAGATGCATAACCAATGAATATGTGTTTAACAAATCTAGGATCTAACTTTCCACGGAGCTAATTATGAATATGGACAAACACAACACATCCCAACCCTCGACTATGAAGACAATAGAGAAAAGAAACATATTGATAGGAATAAGAAGAAATGGTTAGTCTATGAGAGAAGGAAGAAGGGTAATTAGCTGTAATAGCCTAACTGCCTGTGACAGTTAGAAGTGGGCGGGAGAGGGAGTATAAATAGAGGCCTGTTAGTTGGTAAAAGGCATGTATGTTGAGTTGTTTGTTGACAGATACACTACTGTGAATAATATTCAATTTTCCCTATCTTTCTTGTGTCTTTTGGTGAAAGAGAGTTCTTGATTAGGTTCCCAATTTAGGAACCTATCACATATGTAAAGAAGGAAAACATGAACTCAATGAAACTCAGACCATCTAGGACCAAAGAGGGAACTGGTTAATAAGATAGGTTGTAGTGAGTATATCCTCGCCCCAATAAGATATAGGGGCAAACATTTAGAAAAGAAGTGTTCATGTCACCTTAAGAAGATAATTATTTTTTCTTTTAGCAATGTCATTTTGTTGTGCTGTATACACACATGTAGATTCATGAACACCATTTTCGAAAAGGAATTTACACACACCATGATATTCCCTCCCATTATCAAGCACCTAGGACTCAGAGAGCATCGTGCGCTGGCAACATAACACTAGTTGAAAAAGGTAAGAGCGTTGGGCTTCTCATGGGTTGGGTCAATCATAGGACCAGAAGGATCGACACAGCCCACAATGCCCTGATTCATCAAGTATCTGAATCTTCCCGTACCCGCTCACGATCTGCTCTCCGCATCAACTCTCTTGGTGCTCCAAACTCGCAGGATCGTGTGAGTTTAAGATCTTATTCACGGTTTTAACAACACTGAAGTACCCGAAGGTGGCTTACTAATAGAATCCATGAGAGATTTTAGATATTCAATTTCAAAACATAGTGCATGCATTCCTTCTTCAATTTTAGAGGATGAAAAGAGTTGTCAGGATTTTTCAGAATCTTAAGTTGCCATGTTAAAACAAATAATAGGAATTCTTTAACTCCCTTCCTAATAAGACAGAAAGCTCCAACGATGGCAGCAGAGACAGTACTAAGGATAGCTATGGCCAATGCTTTAGCAATGACTCTGAAAAAATCTCCAACGACAACTCCAGTGTGTCTCTGACGACAGTTTTGGTGGATGGCACTGGTTGGGGCAGCAGTGTCAAAACCGCTTGAATGCACTTCAGGCAACCCCAATAATTAAAGGAAATGAGTGCACATCTAGCAAGCCTAAAAAGAACCATAACTAAGATGGTATAGAAGAAATACGGAAGCAGGACTCTGAAGGTCGGGAGCTCTAATACCAACTTAAAAACATTAATATGAAAGAAACAAGACTTTTATTCAATTGATTTATTTGAAGCAATACAGCAGCCTCTATAAATAGAGAACTCTAACCCTATAATAATAATTATATAAAGATCTCTATAATCTTCAAAGAGCTTCTAGTAGTATACTGAATATCCAACTAACAATAATAAGTTTTTCTGTTTTTCATATAAAATATTTCACTTACAGTAACATTTGCTCCGAAATCACGAGTATTAGAGAATGACCGGCCACTGAGCCTATCATGGCTGCTACCTATGTATGGTATCAAGAGCTTCACATCACTCATGGCCCTAGGCGTCACTTTCTTTCCAAAAAACAAGTTGTTTATGACATGTGACATGTTCATTTGAGAAGCATCAAAAGAATGGGAATCAGATCTAGCTGAGATGATCAAATTTCCTGGAACCTGCAAATTGCAAAACAGATTTACATTTCGAAATCTTAGAAAAAAAGAACTAGTTATTTTAGAAATTTTACTATTACAAAATGAAGCTTCTAGAAAAAGCAAAAGAAAACAAAACAAGAAATCCATTGACCATTATATATAAACACTATGGAACAAAATACGAATTTTGCTATAAATAACTGTTGAAGGTTAAACATCAACCTTTTGGGCATTTACCTTTTTCACTCGCACATATCCCTCAATTCTACATCCACCCGCTGATGGTGCTGGCCTTTTTGCATTTTCTGCAGCATTAGACTTATCTTCCAGAGCTGGCTTTTGAGATGCTGTTGGGAGAGATGCAACTAAACTCTCCATAAACTGTAGGAAGAAAGTGAAGTTTAATAACATTATTAAAACAATTAAGTCAACTGATTCAAATATGTAAATTTAAAACAAATATAGCATGAACCTGGACAAGGCTTTCTGTATCACGATCGCCATAATAGGACTCGTGTTCGTGATGCCCATGTTCACTTCTGAAATTGCAAAAGAATTCAACAAATTAAAATAAATAAAAATATCCAAAACGTTAAAACTCTAATCATGAACCAGTATGGTACACAGTAGCCAGGATGTGCGAAACATCATAGAGATATGACACAAAATTGAAAGACCCAAGGTAGTCAAAATCGAGATCTTAATCAAGATCGGAAAGGAAAATATAAATCGTAGATTGGAAGATCATAACGCCGGTCAGCTACGTTGGAGCACGGTCAGCCGGGTTGAATGACACATTGGGAATAGGTGGCGCATGGGGGCACTGCAGCGACAGATCGGAACAGTGAAAGAAGATGCTCAGTGTTAGAGAAAAGGGGCACATAGTGGCCGTGGTATTGTTCATCTAAAACAGAAAAAAAAAAACAGATCGAAAACCTAAACTATTGATACCATATAGAAGTGTATATGTTTTGAATGTATTGTATTCTTATCGAAAGAAACCTTATCTCATGGAAAACCAAGAAGCAAAATATTGTTAACATAAGATCGTCTAAGCAAACCTTGTTTTGAAGTTTAACATATATGTCTAAACAAAATAATGCTTAATCGTCTAGGACAAATAATTAGAAGTGCTAAACGCTACTCTTTAGCTGCTTAAACGATATAAGAGCGTCCAACGTAAGTTTGATAAGGACTAAACAATATCTATCATGGTCTGCTGCTATTGAAATGTGGTTCCTTGGCCAAGGGCATTATGACCACCTTGAGCAAGATGGAAGCCATGTGCCTACTAAAAAAGTTGATCAGTGGAAACAAGCAGATTTCCAATTGTGTGCCATGTTCTGGCAATCAGTGGAACCCAAACTTCTTATATCTTTAAGGGCTTTCAAAACTTGTCACTCCTTTTGGACGAAAGCTCAAAGCATTTATGTCAACGATATTCAACGTCTCTATGACACTGCAAACAAGCTTGCATCTCTGAAAATGGTAGACCGTGATATGGTGTCCTTCATGGCTAAAGCCCAATCTGCTGTCAAAGAACTCAGCATGTTTTTGGAAGCGGACCCATTAGAGGATATCAAAATTAAACTAGACAAATTTTACATGGTGTTCATCCTTCGTGCCCTACATCCAGATTTTAATCATCTCAGAGATCAACTTCTGACAATTCATGAGGTCCCCTCCATGGAAACATTGACCACTCGCCTTCTGCGTGTCCCGGTACCTCAAACTCTGGAAGCGCATGAACTAGTGGAACCATCTATCATGGTTGCCACACGAGGAAGAGGAGGACGTGGCACTAGAAGAGGAAGACGAGGAGGTCGGGGACGTCCTCAATGCACATACTATAAAAGGATGGGTCACACTCAAGAGAATTGCTACTCCTTACATGGGTTCCCTTCCAAAACTGCCAATATTTCGAAGACTGAAACTTCTACTTCGAAGACTAAAACTTCTACTTCTAAGTTCTCCGAGGATAAATATCAAGAGTATTTAAGGTTAAAGTCTAACAGTTTGGAACAACCATCTTAATCTCCCAGTACATCAACAGCCTGCGTTTCTCAATCCATGGAAGGTAAAAATTCATGGGTAATTGACTCAGGTGCTTCTGATCACATTTCTAGTAATACCTCTTTGTTCTCATTTATTTCCTTTCGAGAAAAACCTCATTTCATAACCCTTTCATAACCCTTGCAAATGGATCTATAGCTTCCTCCAAAGGAGTCGGTCATGTTTCCTTGTCTCCCTCCCTCAATCTCAACTCTGTTCTTTTTGTTCCTAATTGTCCTTTTAATTTAATTTCCCTAAGCCAAATGACCAAAATGTTAAATTGTTTAATAACCTTTGATCACAAATCATTTGTTATACAGGAGCGTGGTTCGGGGAGACAGATTGGAGAAGGATATGAAGCTGGCGGATTATACCATTTTGGATCTCGTCTAAGGGTGTCCTATGTTGCTGCTCCTAATCCTAAACTACTACATGATTGACTTGACCATCCTCATTTGTCCAAATTAAAAAAGATGTGTCCTGAACTTAGTGGTCTCCGGACCTTAGAATATGAGTCATGTCAATTAGGAAAACATGTTAGATCTTTCTTCCTAAAAGGTCTCAATCAATATGTAATTCTAGTTTTTCCATCATCCATTCTGATATATGGAGACCTAGTCGTCTCTCCTCCTTTGGTTTTAGATATTTTGTTACCTTCATTGATAAATATTCAAGATATACTTGGGTTTATTTTATGAATATTCATTGTTGCCACATGGTCTATCCACTTATTCTTCCTTACCGCTAGGAGGGTTTGCAACACAAGGCCACGAGAGAAGCACCATCACGAGCTCTGTTGGCTTCTCCCTCGTCGTTGGGAGTTGCATCGCCAAAATCGCCGCTCCCACACGAGTTGCGATGTATAACGGCAATCTAACACATTATGTGAAAATCGCGAGTTTTAAGTAAAGAAAGATTGAAGAGGGAGAAAAAGATCGTAAAAACTCGTACAATCTTACACTTTGGATCGCAATTTTGACTACCATGGAAAGACCTCTAAATACAATGGAGAACCAAACACTGTAGCGAAACCCTTGAAATTTAACCAAGTTTGTACTAAATTGCTAGCTTTTAAACTTCTAAAATAATTTCTTATCCCAATTCCATCATAAATAGTCAATTTGAATAGAAAAATAATAATGAGGATTTTAAAAATGAGGATAATAGACAAGTTGACATAATTTGCCAAATTTTAAAAATAGGGTCTTAAGAAAATTTAATACAACCACAAAATTAAGTATATAATACCCTGAAAAGGATAAGCAGATGCCACAAGAGCAAGTGTTCATTATTGCCAAAATAGCCAAGGTGAAGAAAACCAAAAATGCATGACTTGTATATTTTGGGGTTTGTGCAGGGATAACAATGATATTAATGCTAATAACATGGAATTAATAATCATAAATAACACGCAACATATAAAGTAAATGGCTGTTAATCAAAAGACAGAAATAGAGGTCGAAATTTTTCATCAAACACTGGTTGATGAAAAATGGCTGTTAATCAAAAGAGTGAAATAGAGGTAGAATTTTTTCATCAAACACTGGTTGACCAATTGATTTATCACCTGACATCACTTCCTCTACGGAAGATTCGAATGGATGGATATCCTTGAATATGATTCCTGGACAATGATAGAGATACAAATGAATTGCAAAATAAGTATCAGTGCAGAATAGCAAATGTTCAATAACAAGACAACGAACCAAGGCAAAAAACAATAATAACTATAATGAAGAAAAAATAATTTTGTGCTCAATTTGGATACAATCTGCAGCAATCATATAATGGTTGAGAAGTTTTTCTTAACATGGATTCTTCATTTGTCTCAAAAGTTAAATTAGGCAACGGAGAATGTGTTGAAGGAGGCAAAGACAAAAATGGATTTACAACAAACTGTGAGGAGAAAAACAAGACTGAAAAGAACGAAGAAAAACTCCCAAACTCAATTATTCACTATTATTAGCTGTATAAGCCAAAGTTTACAAAGGAAAAGCTTCCTTTCACACAGCATATCCTCTATCACATAGTCAAAAGACTGTCAATACAAAAGAATTCCTCTCCAAGGAACTGATTGGTCTAATTATACAGACCAACTCCCAACCAACAGCACCGCATCCACTTACCTTTCCACCACTTACTTTCATTTCTCCTTCTACAATTAACCTTCCATATCCTATCATTCCTTCTATAATACATATTCCATTCTTCCTCATTATTTATATGCCTAACAGTATGTGTCAAAAAACTAGATGAAAATATGTTGGGTATTGAACAACTTTTACAGTATGGTTATTCTTTGATTTGAGAATTTAAACTCTTATTAAAAAAGAAGAATTGTTAATACGGTGAAAATGAGAAAAAACAGAAATTTTCTACTCTCACTTAATTGAGAAAAAAGAGAAAAGAGAAACCAAGAAGGCATATAATGAATTATTCTTGTTTATAATCAATAAGAGATACAGTAATAAGGAATAAAATCAATAATTAATAATGAGAAATGTTCACTAAGATATTTCCCTATTGATGTAATCAAATATCATATTTCTCTATTTAATACAATCAAATCATACATTAAGCACAGGGATTATACCAAAACCCATTTTTTCTTTCCATGAATGTTCTTTTCCTTCTTTTCTACCAAAGTTAAGAAAAATATATTCACCATTTTTCTTTCTCCACTCGAGTTCATCAAAAGCATAGTCTGTATAGCTTTTTAATCAAATGTAAGAATGTTATTGCATCACTATGCTGACTGAAACCCTAACTAGCTTACACCCCAATCAAACATAGCCTCCATAGTTCTTACAATAACTTATTTTTCAAGTATGACTTGGCAACATTGTCTATATATATGATTCAAAAGCCAAATTTCATTAAGTAATGGATTTAAATATTGAAAAAAAAAAGCAAAATATGTCAATTGTAGGTAAGAAGCACAATCTTTTGGGGGAAACAGAAAAGTAAAGAAACTAGCAATAATACCTCCTGCATAAATCTGCCTCTAGAGTGCAATCCACCTTTGCCAAAATAATGCGCCCATCGATTTCTGGGTCATACCTATTAAAGTTAATTCTAATTAATCAAATACACATCGGACATTGAATTAGTGAACTTATGATAAAAATTAACTCTAAATCCGTTAGGAATCTCAGTGAAAAATCCTAACAGATTCTCTAACAAAATCTACCAAAGGAGAGGGGGAAATCTATCTCTAAAATGTAATTTCAAGAAGTGAGAAACAATGAATCAATAATAAAGTACCTCTCTTTCATAAGTTTAGCTGTTTTCTCCCATGCAGGTTTCTGAAAGAAACCAGTACAAGATAAATTCATGTAAAGTTTAAAATCTATTAATCCACCAAAAATATTAAAAAAGTATAAACCAGCCATCATTCATTAAAGGAAAGAACTTCTACATAATTCACTCATTGTATCAAAGCACGTGGCTAACAATCTTGTATGGGTGAAATGCAACCACCCTCATCGTAATATGTTATTAAATATTATAAATCATATTTTTGCATTAGTCACTATTAAAGTGTAACTGATGAAATAGCCTTTGCCACTGCTAATTAGTGGCTTGTACTGAGAGGGAAATTCCCCTTTTAAGGAATGAGACATTGATGAAACAGAATCCAGTCTATTTAGGAAACAACAAAGACATCAGGTTACAGGTGCCAATCTTATTTCCTGATGAAGAGGAACAGAATTATGATAAAAAAATTATTACCATACAGAATTATGATAAAAATTATTACCAAACGCTGACACCAGGAACACCAAGGTGCATAAAAATTTACAACTGTAATTGGGAACCTGCAAAAGGATTATGAATCATAGAGTAAATAATGCATTTTGCAAGGAACTTGGCTAAAACAAGGAAAAATCAAATGAAATATTCTCAGAAGTGGCCACTTACTGATGAACATAATTATCAAAATTATGTGTTGTAAGTGCTAATGAACCTTCAACAGATTCTCCTTCTACTTCATCATCATGCTTTACAGCATTTGCAAATGTACCTGAATGAAACTCAGATCCAGTGGGTCTTAAATTTGAATCAATAGAAAACTTCCGAACTGTTTTTGTTATATTGAGCCTGTTCTGAAAACAAGAGGTAAAATATTAAGTACAAGGACTAAAACTTAAAAGAATGGATGAGGTATCATATCATAAGTGAGTATAAAATGCATAAGAAGAAAGAGTAACAGAGACTTACTGTTCCCAGCACATCACTCACATCAACTGATGCAAACTCACAAGAGAGTGCAGGAAAACTACAAAATAAGTTGAAGCAATAAGCCAACAGCAACAGAGAAAGAGGAAGATAAAGTTTACAAATAGTCATTAAATTGATTTAATGAACTGAGGATAATACTATGACTTGCTATGGTATCAAATGTGTTGTGGAGGACTAGAAGCTCTTAGAAAAACCAATGAACTGTGAGAGATGACCGCAATGTTTGGGGAACACCTTGACCACATGTCAATTTCACAAGCAATTACTATACAACAAATACCGATATTTACTCCTAGCCTTCTAATGATAATTTTCTAAGGTCCCCATCCCACTCTCAATTTCAACAATCACCCAGTTTCATTGGAAAGTTTTTCCCTCTTCCTTCTATAGTAGGGTTATTGGATGTGGAGTTTTAAGAGAGAATTTCAATTTTCACATTCGTTTGGATCTTAAATCCAAAGAATTTTTAAAATGATGGTAAGTTGACAGGAGATTTGTTTAAAAGTAATAAGAAGGCCGTTCATATCAAGTTGAAAAATGAAAGAATTTGAAAATTCCTACTCTTTTACAGTCTCACTGTCGACTCTCTCATCCGAAGCTTTGGTGAGTACTCTCTCTCTTGCACCTCTTCGCCTATGTTGCTTTTGTTTGAGTTTCTCTCTCTCCCTCTTTTCTACTCCTCTCTCTTTCACACCTGCCTCTCACTCTTTTGCACCTCTGCTTCTATTTCCCTATCTATCTTTGTTATGCATTTTTATAAATAAAAATTTTAAAATGAAATTCTACATACAATAGAAATTAAATTACTTTACACAAACAAAGAATTTCAAATGCAAGAAATTTAAAATGCTTTAATAAAAAATTGAAAATGAAAAAAATTAAGCTAAAGAAATTAAATTTCCAAGCATTGTAAATTCCTTGGAATTTAAATGCTCTATCCGAACCCTACATAAGTGAATTTCAAGATTCTAGTCAAACTTTAAACCGTTTTGTTTAATAATTAACCAATAGACAGTAAACAACGTATCAACCCCTAACCAGCCTCAATTTGCAAATAGAAGTAGATTGAAGCTCGCATTCCTTGTAACATGACAAGTTCTTATCAAGACTCAACAAAAACCTCAAACCCACCAGTTTATACGTAATATTCAACAATAGTTAAGACATGAGCATTCACCATCTTTGAAAAACATCCTATTCAACCACGGACAGCAAATGCCTGGATAGTATTCTACCTGATATTGAAATCGATACGTAAATAGTCATGATCAGAACTCTTGTCAACAATCACAGATGTGGAGGTGCTAACAGTCAAATAATTACTTAGTTCCTGAAACAAGGATGCAAGTGAAATATCAATATTAAATTTGAACATCCAATTCTTAAAAATTTAACAAAACTATAAATAAGATGTTCATAATTAGAGGTCTAATAGTAAAGCAGTATGGGACCTAACATCAATCTAAACTACAACATTTTGTTCAACAATTCACAAGTCATAAACATGATGGAGATTTCAGTCACTGACCATTCCAAACAAAAACATCATGAAGAGAGCTGCCAATATGGATAGTCCCGCTCCCGATAACGATGCCTCAGTCAAATCTCTCGGGATTTTTCTGTTGACACAAGTCAACATCAATAACATAAAGAAATCATTCCTAATTTCAAGAAGCAAAAGAAAAAAAGAGGGAACCTGCATTCACAAATTACTCGTAAAATTTACATCGCAAGCGGTAACATCCATAACCACAAAACTAATAAAAAGATTTACACCAAAACACTTCCAATTACACAAGAAGCCTCGAATCTAGGCAATGGACAAGTCTTCTTGCAGACAGACACCGAAAGATATCAGTCTCCGTGTTTTCTTACAGTGTGGACTTCGGTTTGAACCGTTATACAAAGAACTTAACAATGAGCACAACAAAATCCAACTAAATCTGTAACAGAAAAAACCTATTCTGCACATTCGCAAGCAAATTGAAACCGATAGGAATAACGGAGAGAAATTCCGACCTGTAAAAATCAACGGATTTGAGCTTAGTTGCAGAAATCATGATGGCGAAATGGTGGAATCACAGTGAGAGAGAACGAGAGAGAAACAAAATTCTCTGAAACAGAAAGCGCAATAGCTATAGATTGCAGATCGAAGGAGCTTCCCTTTCTGCTGTAGCTTCTTCGTCCCCCACTCTCTCCTCCTCAGGGTGACGAAAAAAAGTTGAATATATTCAGAAAAGAAAAAGGTAGAATATTTAATTACTAATTAGATTTTGGGGGAAAATTGAATTTTGCATAGTTAATATACTTAAATAAAAATATAGCTAAGTTTGAATATTGCACTACTTCATGACTATAATTTAAAAGTACATTTTAAAGTATAATTTTAAAATAATTTTGCTGGTTTAGTAAAAATTATTTAAGAGCAATATATAGTTGATTATATACAATTATAAATGAAAATAAATTTTTTGTTTTATAGAGAAAAATAATAGAAAAATACAACATAGGCAAAGGCAAAGCCCAATGTGAATCACACTATCAAAAGACATCTACTGGTTTTTGTTTTTTTTTTTTCGCAATTTATCTTCATTCAATTTAGGTCATGAATTGGCTTGCATCATGTGGTTGGAATGGTGGAAACAAAAGATAAGGAGGAAGGGAAAATAAAACAAAGGGTGTGGAATGAGGAAGTGAATTGAGGATTTTAATTTTCTACTTTTTATTTTAATTTTATTTAAGTAACTTTTTAATCGATAATTTGTATAATTTGATTTTATTAGTTTCCCCCAAAATTAGTTTAGTTCTTAGAATTCAAACATTTTAATTTTCGTTACAAAAGTTTATTTTTATTATTTTCTTTCCTAAATTTGTTAAAAAATATTTTAAGTTTTAACTCCACAAAACTACTTTACAATATAAGCTTTATAGTCATTTGTATATTAATTTGTATATCAGCGGGTGAAACAATAAATTAAAAAAATTATAAATTTAGTAAAATACATGGTTAAGAATTTTAAGCTTAACTCGTAAAACTTTACTTTGTGAGATAATGTTTTACTTCCATTTATATATACTAGGGTCTCTAGTTAACTTAAGACTTCAAAATGGACTATCACATTATCTTTTAACATTGTTTTTTTAATAAAGCTAAAAATGTTCCAAAAAGTTTAAATATCCAAATAATTTTATAAAATTAAAAACAGAATGATGGAAACTAAAGAATATTTAATTTAGAAAATTACAAATATTTTTATAACAAAAAATAAGAGCACCTAATTGAAATTTTTAATATTCGAAAAAAAAATAACAATACTTTTTTTATAAAATGACCATCTGCTAAATTTTAGGTTTAATTAGTATATGGTGTCATAAAATTTACGTTTAACTTTTATATTTAAAATTATTAATTTTAGTCTTTATTTATGTGGTATTTTTAATCTGTTTTAATTCTTATAAAGTTACATGTTATGGATTAACAAATTTAAAATCATATTATAAGAATTAAAATGGCATGGGTAACAATTAAAATAAATATTTGTTAATATATGAATTAAAAGGTAAAATATGTGCCACCAATTAAGCCTAAAACTTAGAGCAAAAGTATTTATTATCCTAACAAGTTGAATTTCACAAGTCAACTCTAATAAATAATGTGAAATTAAAAAAAATCATGATTATGCAAAAAAAAACATCAAGTCAATAAAATATTTTGACTAACTAACTCTTGTTTTTTTAATCTTTCGAGTTGTTTTCTTATTTAAGAAAATATAACATTTTACATGGGTTTTGGTTTTAAACGAACACAAATAATGTTAACCAATTATTGGAAGGAATAGCTTATGTTTTCATGATGTATTTTATTTGGTGTCAAAGTTTTGTTTCATTGATAAAAATAGACTAGAATATAAGTTCACAGGGAGAATAATTTTAGTAACTAAAAGAGATATCCTTAAAAAGATTCAATATTTCCATTAACCTTACTAAAGAGGAAAATGAAATTTAACATATCTTCTTTTTCTCTTGTTTTTTTTTCTTCATTCCTCGTTATCAAATATTCATTTTCCTTCAAAACTTATCAACCTTCTATTTTTCTCATCTTTTATTTTCGAGTTAACTTCTTTAGTGTGAAACAACAAATTGAGTTTTCTTTTGAAGTAAGGCTTTTGTTTTTCTTATTAAACATTTTTTCTCTTCCACCAAGTTTATACATGCAAAAGCGTTGAAGGTTTTAGATGGATGGAGTTTAATTTTTTTAACTAATTTTAGTGTGATTGCATATTAGGGTTAGTGGTAAAGCAAAAGTTAAATATACATTGTGATTTTGATTAAGTGTTAAAAATAATTAAGCATAGAATATGGTTATGCTTCATCTATAAAACAATAAAATTTGTTTCAATAACAAATAATGTAAGATGTAAGTGTTTCGTCTAATAAATAATATAATTTATGTTTGGCAAAGCATAATTATGATCAAATAATGTGCATATATTTAAGTTAACATCGTACTACACATGTGTGTGTGTTTCGTCTAATAAATAATATAGTTTATGTTTGACAAAGCATAATTATGATCAAACAATATGTACATATATTTAACTTAACATCGTATTGCACTGTGTGTGTCTGTGTGTAGGTGTGTGGGTGTGTATGTGTGTGTTTATGTGTGTGTGTTTGTGTGTGTGTGTGTTTATGTGTGTATGTGTGTATGTGTTTGTGTATATGTGTGTTTGTGTATGTGTCTGTGTGTGTGTGTTTGTGCATCTGTGTGTTTGTGTATGTGTGTGTGTCTGTGTTTGTGTTTGTTTTTGTGTCTGTGTGTGTACTTATGGTGTGCCTGTGTTTGTGTTTGTGTGTGTTTATGTGTGTGTGTGTGCTTGTGTGTGTCTGTTTGTGTATGTGTGTGTTTTTGTGTCTATGTTTGTGTATGTGTCAGTGTTTGTGTGTATCTATGTTTGTGTTTGTTTCTTTGTGTATGTATGTGTCTCTATGTGTGTATGTGTGTGTTTGTGTTTGTATGCATGTGTATGTATTTGTGTGTTTGTGTATATGTGTCTTTGTACATGTGTGTGTGTATATGTGTAAGTATGTGTGTATGCATTTGTATCTGTGTTTGTGTGCGTGTGCATGTGTGTGTCTGTACGACTATCTGTGTCTGTATGTGTGTTTGTGTATGTGTATTTGTGTTTGTGTGTGAGTGTGTGTGTGTGTGTTTATGTGTATGTCTATGTCTGTGTGTTTGTGTTTCTGTGTCTGTCTATGTTTGTGTCTCTATTTGTATGTGACGAGGGCGTGACCAAGATCAAAGGAAAGGGTCCACTTGAAGAACTTGGAGGACCTATGACAAGGACCAAAGCAAGAAAGAAAAGGAAGCTCTTCAACAAGTGTTGTCCATATTAATTGAATAGTCCAAATGTCAAGGAGAAAAGGCTAAGATGGTGAATTGCATTATGGCAAAAATGGAGGAGAACTAAAGCACCATTATGTTGCCGTTTTATTTTATAAATTAGTTTTTTTTAAATAGCTCAATCTTTGTAAAATTGGATAACCAAATTATGTCTTTATGTCAATCAATTAGCGAGATTTAACTTGACTTTATTTTCAAAAGGGCCCGATTTGGAAACTTAGACATCAGCCTTTAAAAATACCAAATTAACTACACTTTTATAAATCTTCTATTTTTACATCCAAAAAAATCTAATCTAATTCTAAAGACTTAGAAACTAAAAGAGACTTAAAAGGGATTTTTACAAAAGAAAAAGATGAAAAAGTGGAGAGTAATCAAGGATTATAAAATTTACTTGATAATTGTGTTATTATGATATATAGTTATTTTGATGTTTATTCCTGTTAGCTCACTCTTGCTTGTTTATGTTTGAGCGATGAACATATAACTCGTATTATTGTACGGGAGCAGATGATTCTACGATGTTCTAGTGGATGAGTAAAGCGGCGAGTTTATCTTGTTGGGGAGCTTTCAAGTTTATTGAACGATTTTTTCTTATTTCATAACATAATGTTTCTATAGTTTTCTTTGGAAGGTTTAAACCTTTGATTGTGTTTTTATTTAATATATATGATTTTAGTTTTTTTTTATAAACATGTCAATTTTGAAAAGTTTTTTTTTAATTCACATTTTTGCAAGTTGGGGTTTTACATGTTATTCGTGGCATCCTAAGTTAGAATAATTCATTCATTATTTCAACAACGTCATCCAAAACTTCCACTCGAAAACAAATGTTGCTATCTCCAGGATATTGCATTGGTTCTAAAATAATGAAAGTCATAGTTTCATCCTGCACACGTACCTTAAGATGGCCATCATCCACATCAGTGATCACTTTAGCAATCTTCTTAAACGGTCTACCCAAGGTAAGAGGAACCTCAATATACTCCTCCATGTCTAAAATGACAAAATCTACTTGAAAGGTGAATTTGTCAGCTTTAACTAAGACATCTTCAATGACACCATATGAACACATGATAGACCGATCTACTAATTGAAGTGTCATTCTTGTGGGTTTAACCTCTATACACTACTATAGAAAAGGCTTTTAATGTTTGATATTTTGGGTCTTTGACTTATGATCCCTCCTGACGTCATATTGGATGATGGCATACCCCTTGCCATGACTTAGCACATTCATGAAGAGTTGGAGGCATATATGGAAGATGGGCCTAAACTCTTTCTCTTGGGCCATCTTAAGTCATCATGAAGATTTACTAGAGTAAGAATAATTTTGGGCTTTGTATTTTGGGCCAAGTAGTCTAGATTTTATTTGAGCTTTATATTTTGGGTCAAGTAGTCTAGATTTTATTTGGGCTTTGTATTATGGGCCTAGTAGTGTAGGATTTCAATTGGGCCTTGTATTTTGGGCCAAGTATAATAGGATTTTGACCAAACAAGTCAACAAAGGGCCAAGGCCCAAAGTTGACTATGCTTAGACCTCCAAAATGGGTGTGTTGACCAAGGGGTCAACATTTTGGCTAAGCTTGGAGAACAATGGAGAAGAATTTCGTCCAAGACATGTGGAAGCTTCCCATTGGAGAGCTTTCCTCCTAGTTAGTGGCCATGTGTCACTCTAGGAATGGAGAGTTTTTCCATAGGTAGTGGCCACATGTCACTCTCTCATTTGAGAGGATTTTTGCCACTTGTCTCCCTTATATTGGAGAGGATTTCTCCTTGCTCTCCAAGCCAACTAAGGTGGCTCTTTTAGGTTAAAGTTTCAGTCCATTTTGAGACACCTTAGCCTATAAATAGAGGTGTTCTCCATCAAGTAATCACCTTTGATTTAGAGTAAAGTTATGCTGCCATTTTTGTGCCATACTACTCTTTTAAGGTCACCCTAGGCTAAAGCAACCCAAGTGGCCTCCTCTAGCCACCTTTCTCCAAGAGTTGGCCCAACCTCTCTTAGATAACCCTTAAACACATCTTCCCTCACCATACAACTCAATAAAACCATGAGCTATCAACATCTTTCACCACCACCAAATTCCGCAATCTTCATCCATGAACTTATGCTTGATTTGCTTCTAGATTTGGCATGTCCTAGCTAGAGCATTGCCATCATTTGGTATCAAGAGCTTAGGTTCTTCAAGAGCTAAGTCTTTTGGTTCTTATTTATCCTTTATTGTTCTGTGTTGCTGATGTTATTCCTTACTTGTCTTGTGTTTTGTTTTCATTTATAATTTTTTTTCTGGCAGTAAACTGTGACAATTTTCAAACTTAAACTGCATTTAGCCCAGTTTTCCAAAAAATACGTAAAAATACTCAAATGAAACCCTTTCAGTCTAGTTTCAAACAAAAAAAGAATCACTTCATGTGGATTTTTGTGGAGAAAGTTATGAGTAAAACACTCAGCTTTAGTGGTAGAGGTAGCTCTAGCATTAATTTTTGCAGCTTTAGTTCATTTCAATTCAATAATTTTTGCATAGGATGAGTAGCAAGTCAGTTTTAACAAATTTTAAACCCTTGCGTGATTTTGGGCCAATTTTTGTCTTTCTTGTGTGATTTCATGCATGTTTAACTTTAATTCTAATTTTGCATTGATTCTTTGTGATAAGCTTGCTCTTGGTAGAATTTAGACATGATTTAGGCATTCTTTCTTTTCATCTATAGCCATTTAGCTTAACCATTTCAGTTTTTTTATCCATTGTACCTTTCTTTTGAGCCATAGCCTATTTTTTTTTTCCACTCATTACAAGCCTTTTTACCCCATCATTTATCAACCATTAGAGATTTGTGAGAAGTAGGGGGAGCTAGAACTTGGTGAGTGCAATAGAAAAGAAAGGCCAAAAGTGAAAAAGAAAATAAAAATGAGCTAAGAAATTTGGTTGTGTGAAAAAGAAAAGGGCAGGTTTGAAAAAGAGCAAAAATGCAAAAGAAGTGAAAAAAAATGAGACTGATAGTGTGGAAAAACCAGAGAAAAATAAATAAATTAGACTGGCAAAAATATCAAAAACAGTGCACTGAGTTCTAGGTTCCTTACTCTTCTTCACAGTTTCTCTACTTCCATTTAAGCCTTGTATTTTCTGACCTTTCATGCCATTTACATTACAAGCCATAAAGACCTTTTGATCTAGATAAAATCATGAGTTGAGCACTATCACATAGAGTTTTTTCAAAGTTAAGAATGGAGGTTGACATGTCATGAGTGAGTGAAACAGGACAATCCTAAACAATTGAGTGAAACTGAGTGCATACACTGCATCTTGTGAGGTTGAGATTGACTGTTACTTTTCCATATGTTTGCTTTGTTTATTTTGATTGGATTAAGATGTTATAATGCTTGCTGGAATTGCTGAAGCTTGAGTTTAAAGTTGAAATTTCTTTTGTGCAGTTCTGATTTGATGAAATAGTTAGGAATTGGTGTGTTTTGGCAGGTTTGAGTTAGCTGAAATAAAATTTAGAAGTTTCCTAGTGAGTCTTTAGTCTTTTCTTTTGTAGTTTGAGTCTTTTTGTTTTTCTTTTCTCTTTAGTTTGTCCTTGCCCAAGAGGGCAGTTGTCTAAGTGTGGGGGTGTGATAACACTCTAGTTTTGCATATTTTTCTTTGTTAAAATTCTTTTCTTAAGCTTCTTTAGTTTTTAATTCTTTAGAAATAGAATAGATTAGTTTAAACACCTAGAAATAGCTTTTAAATAAAAATTGGTTAACTTTCTCTTTTTAGGCAAATAAAATAGGTTTTAAATAATTAGATTCTTTTTAGAAAAATAATTTAGAAAACAAAAGAAAAATATATTTTAGAATAGGTTGTTTTTTCTTACTCTTCTTTAATACATTCTTTTTCTTTTTGCAGACTTCTTTTTGTGCTTGGTCAATGGTCAACTATGCAAGGTTGATGTGCACAGTTGGGGCTAATTGGGCTTGAAAAGCCAACAAAAATTTTGGGCTGATGCAAACTGCATTGAACATGTAATTGGCTGAGTATGCATTGGTTGCTGTATGGGAATTGGGCTGCTGGTGCATTGGACTTGAGGCAGCTGGATTGGGTTCCAATTAAATGAAACGTAGTGTATTGGATGACTTGGCAGCTGCTGCCTTCCCAATTGGGGGTCCTAATGTAGCAATTCATTTGGAAAGAAAGCACTCCTTCGTGCTAGAGCTAGGGCAGAACAACACCTTCAACTTGAGGTTTCCAGAGAGAGCGTAAGAGAAGGATCAAAGTTAGTGCGTCACTTACCGAAGCTTGTGCACATGACTGGATGTTGCTCTGCAAAGAAGATGAAGACGATCGGAGGGTTGGGAGACGCGGTTCATGAATGAGAAGAAGGAGGTCGTTTGATTAATGCAAAGCGAAGCGTCAAGGTTTTCTTTCATCTTCTTTCTTTTCTTTTCAACCCTATATAAAGGGGTTTTCAGCCATGTAAACACACACAACTTTTCGCTACAGTTCTCCATTCTTTAGATTAGGGTTTTACTCGCTTTTGTAGAGTAGGGATTTTGTTGTTGGATTTGGCGGAGGAATTCACGAGAGTGACAAAAGTGAGCTTGCTCTGTGGTTTCTGGTATGCTTATAGTGTTAGTTTTTGATTGTGAATAAATCCTTGATGTTACTTTCAGATTCTTGTTCGATTTCTACTTTCTTGTTTTTTCAATTTTGTTCTTATTTTGTTCATGATTTTTTAAGTGTTTTTGCTTTGGAAATTTATTTGGACTTTGTATCTCTGCATTCTATAATTCCTTTTGGAATTAAATGACTCTGTATTGAGCATTCTTTATCGAGATGTCTTCTCGAGTCAGAGATGAGTCCAATGAATAAAAATTGATTTAAATTTGTGTTTCTTTTATCAGATTTAGGTTTGCATGGATTAAGAATGAGTAGGAATTACCACTGTAAGTTCTGAAATATGAACTATAAACCTTGTGACGGGCTTACTTTAGTCAGAATGTCTTTCTGAGTGTAATTGAAACTTTATCCTCAATCATTTGCACATTTAAATTCTGTTTGTGAATTTTAGATTGATGAATAGGCAAATGAACATTGGTTGGACAAATGAGTGGAAATAGTCAATTTAAAGTTCTGAAATATGAACTAGAATACCGTGGATTGGGATTCATATTATCATGATGTCTTCCTGAGAACTCTAAGCACTCTTTTATTCAGTCCAATGTACATTCACCTATGAAATCAATTCTGTTTTTGAGTTTGTTATTTTTTTTTCGATTAATTAGAATTTAGGTACTTTTCCTGCATACTTTAGTTAGTTTCTGTTTGATAGAATTTTTTGTTAATTTGTTGATTGAGATAATTGTAGAATAGGTTTCTATTGCTAATTTCTGTTTTAGCCAATGTTTCCTGTTTAGCCCCTTTATTTTTGGTATTTCTTGTGAATAGAGGTTAGGATGTTTAGCTTAGATAATGAAATTTTCCATTCTTTCATTTGGTTCTGTTATGTGTATACATCTTTCATTTCCACTGAATTGATTTCATACATCATTTGTTTTCATATCTAGTTTATTTTTATTCTTCTTTTATAATTGTTTCATAGCATTTATAGGTTAGTTTATATATACATAGATTCTATAGTTTAGCTTAGGTTTTATTTTCTTACATTTTATTTTCTTCTTTTCTTTTTTTAAAACAGATTTTGTTTTCTTACTCTTTTCTTTTTAATTTGTTTGTTTAATTTCTTTTCCCCACCCTGTTTTTTTTTAATAAATAGTAGTAGTAGAATAACAATATTTTAACCAAACATTTATGAACTTAACTGTACCGTGTCCGAGGATTAATACCTAGGTTGTCCCTTTACTACATTAGTGGGAAAATCTAGTTTGTTCTGATTTTAGGCGACACAAATCAGTTTAACAGTAGTAGCATATGTAACATAATTACAACTAACACATTTCCAATTGAATGAACAATTAATGTAATCGATTTACAATAATGCTAGTCAAACATATTTAAAAATATGATCGTTATTTCAGATATGACTAAGCTTGAAAAACAATTTTCAAATTATAATAGACTTAATTGATTACATAACCAGTGTAATCGATTAAGATCTTTACTTAAACAGATTTTGAAATATTTTCGTCAACATATGTATTCGTCAAGAAATATTTTCATAGCAACATATGTATCAATCACAAATACACATTTTTGTTGTGTCATGACAACATCTATATGTTGTTACAATCAATGTGTTGTCATCATAAAAAACAAACACATCAAGGATTGGGTTTAGCACTCACATTGCTCCCCTATCAACAATCTCCCCCTTTTTCTGATGATGCACAACCATGATGTATAAAACAACCATGATGTACAACAATGCACAATCTGAAATTGTTTCAAACAGTTATAAATAGACACATAGTCACACATATAGTTAAGCTCTTCTTGAGCATTTGGTTACATGACACATTACCCATTTGTATGATCACCACCACACAACTCACAGCCTTGCACAAACTGTTGATGTTGAGCTTGAGACACATTCTAAATCTCTTTTGGTAATTAAGAGAGTTTCTATGTGAGGGTTTCAAGTTGTTGAGTCATGATTTTATTATGAGCCAACAAGGAATCTTGAGATTGAAGCTCTAACATACCTTTCTTCAAAGGTTGGTTTCTCTCATTTTCACTTTATTGTCATTACATGTCATATTCACAATCAACTCATGTGTCTTAATAGTTGTCTTCCACCTAATGTTGGCTCTCACCAAGTAATCTAACATCAATTTTGTACGAGATTTCAAACCTCCTAAGAAGAGATTAATTTGTGTGAGTACTTCAAAACCATGAGTGAAAGTCTTTCTTAACAATCCGTTAAACCAATCCCATGCTTGACTCAACAACTCATCAACATATTGTTAAAAGGATGAAATTTCCTACTTCCTTTTTTTTATCTTTGATTGGGGAAAGCAGTTGTGCAAGAATTTGGCAACAACATCCTCCCAAATAGTTAAACTACTCTCAGGGAATGAATTTAGCCAAAGTTTGGTATTGCCAACCAAAGAGAAAGGAAAAAGAGTGAGTCTTAGGGCCTCATCTAACACTTGATGGATCATAACAGTGTTGCAGATCTCCAAAAAGGTAGCAAGATTAGTGTATAGATTCTCATGCGACAATCCATGAAATTGATTATTCTAGACCAAATGAACCCGGGTCAGCTTCATTTTCATATTGGTAGCATTCACAATTGGGCGAGCTATTCTATTGAAATTTAGCAGTGTTGAAAATTAAGCATAGTCTTCCAGAGTACGTCGACCCTCACTATGATACTCATCTTGATGACCAGCCACATCTTCCTCCTCTAGTTGAAATGAGGAGAAAAGAGTATGCTCAAGAGTTGAACTTGCTTCCCTAGCTTCTCTAGTTTTTTAGTTATGTCTTCTCTTCATACTGTTATTCTCATGAGTTGTGGTCTCTATTTCTGGATCAAATAATAGATTATTAGATTTTGTTCTACTTCTTGTGCAGAACAAGAAAACCTAGATAAATCAGGAAAAGAAGAACAAAATGAATATAAACACAATCTAAATCTGCATAAACTAAAACAAAATAAATGTAAAAATGAATGAAAAGCCGAAACTGGTAAATAACACAATTTTGACTAAACAACAACAAATAAAGCCCAGACAACGACACCAAAAACTTGTTAACTCATTGGCAAGTGTACCAATTTGTTACAAGTAGTAAATGAAAGTTCTAAGTATCATTTTTCCAAGGGATTTGCGCTTGTTTATCTAATTATGCTTATTTACCAATTACAACTTTAATACAAGTCATGATTTGCTTTATAAATGATAAATTCATATTGTAAACAACAAAATTTTAAGAATTATGATAAGATTCAATAAAAGCTTAATCCATATTTGATTGCATGAATCAAATAATGCAGAAACTCTATACAATATATCTCTATCTCATTCAAATGTTCATATAAAAAGCATACCAATCCTAATTTCTTAGGAACAAGTTCTAAATCTATATGTTAAATTATTAATTTTTTAGTTGATTTAACATACAATTTGCATTAAATTCAAATGTCTAGAATGACCTAGAGAGATTGAATCCATTCCTAGAACCAATCCTCTTTAGTGTTATATCTATGTTTATGTTCCAATTCACTTTCCAATCATAAGATACATTCAAATGAATGATATTCCAACATACACATTAATATTCATATCTAACGTATGAATGAACATAAATTATATTTGACAAGAATATTTACATCAGTTTGAGTACATTACGTCCAATCCTAACGTAGTGAGAGTTTAACTACTCCTAATCATCTATAACATACAAGTTTAATGGAAATTGATGATTGAACAAAGTCTTGATGCCCAATATTCTGATAGAAATCCTAAGTTTCTCTAAATTTCCACACAACAGAACCACCTTTCTTTATTTCATTCACGACTAAATAACCACTTTTAGAAATTAACCTCTCATTGGGCGAGAATCAACTTCTATTTTGCTTTTAACTGCTATCTTGTTGAGTGAGACAATATACTCATTGGGCAAGTATCTTTCTTCTCAGCTAAGTGAACAAACTATGGTTGAGTGAAAGGGTCCTGGTAGAAAACTCTCACCCTATTTAAATCTCCATTTTCCTACATAATAATCTATAAAAGACCACATAATATTTAACTTGAACTAAACAAAAAAATTTACATGTTCCCATGAGAAACAAACATAATACAAGAATAAATACAAATTTAAGGTTAAAATAAGTATGAATGATAAGTATTTATCACACTTATCATATCTAGAGAGACTATACTCGTGTTGTAATCAAATTGGGATATTTGATTAGTGAATATCTTAAGCGTGTTACTTAATATATTAGACGTAGCCCTTGGGTTAAGTGTGAACCAATATACATTTTATGTGTCCCTTTTATTCTTTACAATTACATTTCATTCACAAAAATATATAAATTTTTTATGGACTCTATTCATGCTCCTTCCCTCTTTTAGAATCATCTTGCACCAACAAGATGGTCACCCAGTGGTTAATGTAACTTGATTGAATATATTGTAATAGTTGTGTTAGGGACATCGAGAGATAGGATACTCGTGCTTTACTAATAGGACAAATCATATAAATGAATCTATAAGGTGGTAAAAAGTCAAAGGAGGTTTATCTCATATATTTGATTATGGTTATGTAAGGAGCTACCTTTTTGTAAGTTGTTACAATATTAGTCAAGCTATAGTTCAATAATTGGTTTTTCGTATGGGAAATTTCATGTCTAGGTATTTTGGAAAAGTTAGTATGAATCAAATTATGGGAACAAAATCAATGGACTTTTATATAAGTCATTTGATAACTAAGCCTTTCTTTTATTTTGTTTTAAATATGTGATAACATAGCACTAACCTTGATAACGTATGATGTGGCACCTTTGGTAAAGTAAGCTATGATTTGAAACTTTGTACAATTGCTTAACCTTATGTTTGGACAAGGAATTTTAGTAATTCTAAGAAATTAAAATATATGACATTTGAATTATTTATGATTGAATTTTCTTTATTTCTTAAATAGTTTGTTTGTATGGAGTAATTGAAATATCTTGAATTTCAATTTTCTTGTTTGATAAAGAAAATTAAATTCTCTTTCAAGGAAAATTATATTTCAAAAATATTTGGTTCGACCTTTGGATTGGGTTGATTTATGTAAACCCTCGGTCATGGTTGACTTTGCTCATCCTTCTTCCCAGGATGACTCATCTCGACCTCTAGTATTGAAGGTTAAGCTAAGTCGATATGAGTCAAAGGGTCAAGCCAAGTCGACCACGATGGAAGGTTAAGTCAAGTTGACTTAGGCGGAAGGCCTTGCTAAGTTAGTCCTTGCCAACGATTGAGACTAACCAATAAATGCACTAGTTGAAAAGAGTATGTTCTGACAGAAGGTTGAGAAAAGTCTATCCTAACCAATAAATGCACTAGTTGACCTTAGTCGAAGGTTGATAAAAATCGGTCTTAGTCGAAAGTTGAAAAGAGTCGGTTCTGACAGAAGGTTGAGAAAAGTCTATCCTAACCAATAAATGCACTAGTTAACCTTAGTCGAAGGTTGATAAAATTCAAATTTGACTGAAGGTTGAGAAAAATTGGACCTTGACTAAAAATCAAGATAAGTTGACCATCGAGATGAGCTGAAATGTGACGAAGGTTAAGAATAGTCGACAAGGAGCGAAGGTCAAGTCGAGTATGTCGAGGTTAAAGGTCGAGTCTTGAGTTGAGCAAAGTCAACTCGACTAAAGGTTGAAAAGAGTCAACCTTGATTAAAGTTCGAGACAAGTCCATCTTCGCAAAAAATCAAAACGAGTCAACCATGGTGAAAGGTTGAGCCAAGTCAAGTATGCCAAAGAACAAATGTTGATTCGAACACCACTCCCTTTTCGCACATAAGGCGAAAGCGAGTCGTTATCCTATATCGCACGATAGATAATATCATGATTTACTAGGTACAACAAGTAGACACATGTCCTTCACCTCTAATGCTTATTGATCAACCACACACCTTAGTGCCTCCCATCGCATATCCATGCTTCAATTTCAAACAAGATTCTAAAATTACCCCAACTTATTAAACAGTTCCATTCCATACTCAATATCACGTTCTACAGCCTTTGAAGTTTGTCACTCCTGCATTCTTCTTAAAAATGCACTTTCCTAGTAAAAATACACTAAGCTAATCGATTATCACCTGACGATAATCGATTAATCCAGAGAGGTACGTTGCCTAATTTTTCAGTTATATAACGTATGAAAGGATAATAGATTATCATTCCAGATAATCGATTATTCTAGTGACAAAACTCAAAAACAATGCTCAAATAATCGATTATCACTTACGATAATCGATTATTGTCGAACCCAATCTTATTCTAGAAAAATATCAAGTATTTAAAACACACAAACATCATCCCCAAACCATGGGAAAACATAGATAACACATCATACATGCATTCAAGCCTTACATTCCCTTATAAACAGACCCAAATACACATTACATCACTTTAATCATCAAAAACCCATCATTATGCAGATTACAACACAAACAAACCCCACATACTACATATGGTTATCATACCACTCTTTACAACCTATATTTGCATAGTCAAACCTCCAAACAACATTCATTTATCCCCTCTTGGCATCAATATCTTGAAACCCAACAAAACCCTACATACTTTGATAGTAAAACCCAGCAACCACCATGATATTCACCATATCATAATGCAGAAACACATTCTCATACATACACATGCATCAGATATAAGATTATCATTCCAGATAATCAATATCATATACACATATAATGAAAACAAGCTCACCTCTCCATACCTGATGGACAAATTTATGAACACCAAAATATGATGTCACAAACTTGTTTTTCAATCGGCAAGTATGACCGAATCGTTCAAGTAATAAACTTGGTAAGACCAAGTATCGTTCTTCCCAAAGGACTCACGGCCTAGTTTAGTTGTGTGGTTTATTGATTAGCTAAGACTTAAAGACGAAATATTTGGATTTTTATATGCAAAAGACGAAAATTAAATATGTATGCATGAAGTTTTGATCAATGGCAAAAACAAAAGATAAACACTTTCAATGAAATATATGTATGAATATGTTGTTGGGGGTCAATTTCATCTTATCCACTCTCATATATTTTAGGAATTCAACATTCAAATCAATACCACACAATATTTTCTACTTTTTCATGTTTTCCCAACAACCCCAAACTTGAACATTTATCAATACCACACAATATTTTCTACTTAACTCAAGGTAAAGATTTTCAATCAAGGGTTTCAGTGTATGTTCAAGGCTAAGGGTTCAAAGGATAGAACAATAAGTGTTCTCTTTTAGTGGGCTAACTTTATGAATTTGGCCAATAAAAAGGGTTCCAACAAACGGCCTTGATCATATGATGCAAAACAAGCAATTGATTCAATCATAGAAAACCTGGGCAAAGTCATTCATGCTTTCAAAGTAATAGCATTTAACAATAACAACTCTGGAGCTCAAAACCTCACATATAAGCTCATTCACATTTGACATACACATCCTGCTTAATTTCACAATCACAATCATAATATCATGCATTTGTTCACAAAGCTTGTGAACCACCTGTATAAGCATTTTAATGTGCACATCATCTCATCATCAATCAATCAATCAGCATCATCAAGCATTACTTATCAAACAATCACAACTAATAGCAAACCATCATAACAAACCAGGTGTTCAATAGAGTACATCAAACCCTAATCTAAAAACAAAAACAAATAAGTTCAGAAAACTTAAACCACAAAAGCATAATCATATGATAGCATTTATCAGTAAATGCTATCTCAACTCCTTATCAGTCTGAGCTGTCCTCTGTATCTTCCTCTTCCTCCTCATCTTCATCATCTTCAAATGCATCATCATCATCAGCTTCATCTTCTTCCATCTCTCTAGCTGAAGCTTCAGCTGCTCCAGCTCCTCCTCCATGCACTGGTTCCTCTGGCCAAGCTACTACATTATGGAATTCATCCATAGTCCACCTGTGGGTTGGAGGTGTATCATACATCCCCACAATCATCTCAGCAGTGGCCATCTGCCCTCTGTGAATGGACTGCAACTGAGCACCTATAAGAGACATATACATGTCCCTCATCTGGAATGGTTCTGCTTCATGTGTCTCAGCAGATGTCTGGCTCTGTGTTGGCCCTCTCTCTCTACGAGCACGGCGTGGTGGAACTGGCTGAGCTGCTTCCTCACCTCCACAGTACTGCCTGTAATAAGCCTCATCAATAGCTTTTCTTGGCCTCTCAAATGGTGGAGCAGAAATGTCCACCCCAGCTATCTTGCAAAGGTGCGTGATCAAAGAGGGATGTCCTAGTGGTGCTTTGTTGTTTGAGGTATTGGCGCACATACTAATCTCATCAGCTATCACCTGCCCAATATTAACATTCAAGTTTCTGATAGCACAATAAATGAATAGTGCCCTGCTGAGAGTAATATCTGACACATGTGAACATGGCTGAATGTTGGCATGAGAAAACGCCATCCAATACTTTGCAAGAGGAGTCAAATCCGTCCTCCTAATGTTAACCACTGAGCTAGATCGATTCCTTTGGAAGTGTCCTCCAGGTATACACAATACTCTCTCCACATCCTCATAATCAGCACCTTCCTCCATGCAAAGAGCAAACTGGCACTACTCACCAGCCCACACAGTGTCCAGGAAGTTATTGATAGAATCAGGATCATACCTGATAGCATGGCCTCTGACATAGCCCAAATAATTTTCAGCTGGATAATCACCAATCTTCTTTGCATTGGTATAGAATTCCTTCACCACAACTATGTTAGCAGGTGCAGGATAGGTGGCTAGCTTTCCCCAATCATTCCCTAACACTTGTTCTCCAAATTGAGGAGCAAAGTTAGGTATCATTCCAATCTTCCTCTCCATCAGAAGTCTCCTGTCCTGAACCACCCTAAAGTGCTTCTCATGTTTCCTAGAGAGGAACCTGCTAGAGTGGGGTTGCTCTGGTTCCTTTTCCTTTCTCTTAGTTGCCATGGTTTTCAATCTCTTTCCTGAAGAGGATGCCATTCCTACATTCAAACACAAATACAAAACCACAGAACATGATGTTAATCATTAGTAAAACATAGAACACAACTCCTTTCGAAGCTAAACCACCGCTGAGGGCCAGAATTTCCCCTCAGCGCCACCAGTGCAATAGTCCAGATCACAAAAAACCAGAAAAACCAAATCTGGCAGAGTGCCGCTCAGCAGCAGTTTACCCCTCAGCGGTAACTCTGCAGATTTTTGAAAATCTTGTTTTAAAGCTGTCCTAACTCCACCCAAATGCAATTTTCAGTTTTCCAGTTCATAATCATGCAGTTTAATTGGTTCAAACATCAAATATATCATCAAATCATGCATAGAAATCAAAACCCCTAAATATTCATGCTTTGACAATCACATTCAAATTCAAGAACCCTAGAATGAAGAAAATGCATTTTACTTACTTGGGTGGAGATACTAGATGCAATGAGAATGTTTCCAATCTAAGATACTCTCTTCCAACCCCAAACTTGAATGGAACACTAGTGAGCAAGTGAGTGGAAGAGAAATTTTCAAGAGGAAAGAATGAAAAGATGTGGAAAACCTTGGAAAAGGTATGTGGGAGTGTTTGTGCAGAGAAGAGCCTGGAAAGAAAACCTAAAACGCAGCTTGGGGTTTAAAAATACCCTAATGGGCTCGGGTCCCGCTAAGGGGAACTAAAGCCCATTCTGCGAGAGTACCGCTCAGCGGTAAATTACCGCTCAGCGGCACTTTCGTGATGTGCTCTTCTCCTTCTTTTCTTAACCTACGTGCCTCCCATACATGCCCCTCATTGGTTCCCTGCAATTCAATGTTTAAAATGCTTATGCAAACCCTAACTAAAATAAACAAACAGAAATATTCAATCAACTGGGTTGCCTCCCAGGTAGCGCTTGTTTAACGTCACGAGCCTGACCCAAAATCCACCAACACCCATCAGTAGGTGCAAAATTTTCTTACCAACACCCATCAGTAGGTGTTACAAACATAGTATCCTTCAGTAGATACTTAACCACCTAGCATCCTTCAGTAGATGCTATCTCCAACAAAATAATTACAAAAATAATGTTCACAAATTAAAAATTACAAAACCAAATCAAAAGTCTTTAAATCCACTGGGTTGCCTCCCAGCAAGCGCTCTTTTAACGTCATTAGCTTGACCTAGTAAAGTTCAAGTTCCATCTTCTTTTTCTTCTTCTTTCTACTGAACTTCTTTAGAAATTTAATCAAACCAGGAACCTGTTGCAGTGTCTCAATCATAGGAACTTTAATCTCCAATTTCTTGAAGATTTCCATAAAGCACTTAAATTTCTTTTCCTTCCTATGATTCTTCTTTAGATGAGGATGGGATTTTTCATATGATTCCTTCTTCTTTCCTCTCATCTTCTTTTTCTTACGCTTTCTCTCCCCAAATTTTCTCTTTTTCTTTTCTTTTATTTTTTCTTCCCTTCTCTTTTTCTCCTCAACTTCTTTATTTTCACACAAATTTTCTTTCTCTCTTCTCTCTCAACCACTTCTTTTTCTTTTTCTTCATCTTTATCTTTCTCACTCAACTCTTCTTTCTCTTTTCTCTCTACCCTTTCCTCATCTCCCTCTAATTTTTCCTCATCAAGAATCTTGTCACTTTCAGTGATAATGACTTGCCCTTCCTCCTTAAGGTTAACTTCAGTATTAACATCATCATTCAATCTTTGATTGATGTAACGAAGTTGCATCTCCATTCTTTTACATGATTCTTCAATGCTTTTCTGAGTAGAGTTGGAATTTTTCAAAAATCGTTGAAGGGTGTCCTCCAACCTATCCAAACTTCCTGATAGAAAGGGTTGTTGCTGCCATTGTTGTTGTGGTTGGTTCTCAAATTGTCCAGCAGCTTGCCAAAATTGACTTTGATCCATGCTTGAGTGAGGTTCCCACCAGTGGTTGAGATTACTTTGGTAGAATTAAGTGCCCATATAGTTAAATTCTTGACCAAATTGCATTCTGCAGACATTAGGCACAAAACCCTAAAAACAATTGTTAGCACAAAAAGATATAAAAGAAGATATAAGATCAGAGATAAGAAGATAAAATAATAACAGAAAACAAAAAAACAGAAAACAGAAAAATAAAATAAAATAAAATAAAATCTAATCTAATCAAATAAAAACCGAAAAATAAAAAAAAAAACAGAAAATAAAAACAGCAATTCAAAATTAAAGTCAAAGATAATCAACAATCACACAAATTAACCAGTTAAACCAAAGTCCCCGGCAACGGCGCCAAAAACTTGATGGACAAATTTATGAACCAAAATATGATGTCACAAACTTGTTTTTCAATCGGCAAGTATGACCGAATCGTTCAAGTAATAAACTTGGTAAGACCAAGTATCGTTCTTCCCAAAGGACTCACGGCCTAGTTTAGTTGTGTGGTTTATTGATTAGCTAAGACTTAAAGACGAAATATTTGGATTTTTATATGCAAAAGACGAAAATTAAATATGTATGCATGAAGTTTTGATCAATGGCAAAAACAAAAGATAAACACTTTCAATGAAATATATGTATGAATATGTTGTTGGGGGTCAATTTCATCTTATCCACTCTCATATATTTTAGGAATTCAACATTCAAATCATCATTGTTAATGCCACTCTCTAAAGTACCTTTCAAGAAGGCTTCTCCCTAATTACGAGTTCATACAATTCCTAGTATTCCTAATAATTAGTTCATAAGTGCAGGAGCTTAACGATAACCAATATAATATTGGGAGAAATTCCCCGGATCTAGACTTCCCCGTACGTGCCCGTATCGACAAAACCAATAATCATGCATCGAATGAGTTAAATAACGCAAGCATTAAGCAAAGAGGAAAAACCCTAACTAATGATGAAAGAAAGCATAGATCTTAAATAAAAGATGTAAAAACAAATTCCATATATGAGAGCTTCAAAAGATTACATTGATTCACCAACAAACATACAGAGTTTAGTTCACCATATTCATGGTGAACCTAGATGAATAACAATGAAAGAATGAAAGATAAAACCCTAAAAAGGTGAAGAGGAAGCCTTATCATCCAAGATCCTCCTTCAAAGGGGTGGAAGAGAGAGTGTTTGCTTCGTTCCAGCCAAAGATGCCTAACCCTAGGAAACCCTAAAGCTTATATATTATTCGTAAATTACAGAAAATTAGGTCCAAGCCCATAAAAGTGCCGCTCAGCGGTAAAGTACCGCTCAGCGGTAAGTGCGTGAGTCGTTTCTTCCCCTCAGCGGCCATTTTGCCCCTCAGCGGACCTCCCTTGACTTCCTGAGTGCCGCTCAGCGGTAAACTGCCGCTGAGCGGTGACTTCGGCTTCTCTTTTTGCACTTTTTGATGTCTTTTCTGATTCCATCTCTCTCCTTCTTCACTTCTTTCACTAAATTCACCTTAAAACCTGCACAAAAACACTGAAATCAAGCATAAACCTGTCCAGCTCTCTTATTTCTGAAAATATGGATAAAAGCATGAGTTCAAGCTAGTTTCTAATTGTAAAGGTTGCTTTTTGTGTCAATTTTAAGCATGAAAATAACAATTTTTCAACTGTTATCAATACCCTGGTGTTAACGGTTTAAAATACCGTTATCTGATATGTAATTTTGATGTTAAATGCACCCTTTTTGACTTAGAAACTTGTTTGGACTCATGCTTTTTCATTAAGTTGTGTGAATAAAAGAGTTGAGGTTGAATTTGATGATTTTATGACTAGTTCCCTTTGTTTTGATAGAAAATGAGTTAATACAAGAAGCATAGATGAAGTGCTAAGGATATAGAGCTCAGAAAGGCTTAGAAAAAAGAACCAGAAGAGGGAACCGCACAAAGCTTGGGCGACCTGCAGGAGGCTTGAGCGTGGAAAAATCGACGCCCGCCGTCCGGGCGCCCTAGCCGCCCAAGCGTCGGACCCTGAAGCCTGGGCGAAATTGAAGGCTCAAGCCCTAAGGAAATCGACGTCCACCGCTTGGGCGCCCTAAATGGGGCGCCCCGAGCGTTGTGCGTCGTGGATTAGGCCTAGTTTTTGCTCTGTTTCGACTCTTTTGGGCCGGGCCCTGTTACTACTCTTTTTCGACTCTATTTAAAGGATCCCGACGCTCTAGGTTTTGTATCTCTGGATGGAGCAACACAATAACACACTCTTCTACTCTCTGAAGGCGGATCTGGAGGCGGAAGCTTCCTCTTCTACTCTTAGGGTTTTACTGTCCCATGCTTTTCCATTGTACATCTAGTTTCTCCATGTCTATGGGGAACTAAACTCTATTTGTTGTTGGGGAATGATGTAACCTTGTGAACTCTCATGTATTTGAATTGATTCTTAATCATATATGCTTTATTCATTAATTCTTAGGGAATTCATCTATTTTAATGCTTGCTCTATTTAACTCATTTAGTCGCATGATTTATGAATTGCATGAGTGCCGGGAGGTTCCTTACAATTCAGGTTCCTTACAATTCAGGTTCTTGTTGGATTCTCCCAAGGGTAATATTTCTCAAGGATGAGGGTATGAGTACTTGGTCGTCTTAAACTCTTGATGTTCAGACTTAATTTTCTAGGAACACTAGGAATTGCACGAACTAGGAATTAAGGCAGGCTTATTGCGCCAAGGGATTGGGTTCTAAGTACTTTAGTGAGTGACGTTAACATTAATGCATAAAGAGGAATTCTTATATACATGAGAGGGAACTTGGTGAAATCTAACCCCAACAACATATTCATCTCATATTAAACAACATCCGTTCATCTTTGTGTTACTCTACTATTGATCAATTTGCATTCATATTTTATTTTCTGTTTTTGCATCTCAAACTAATGATCTCATTTATTTTAAATCTTAATTAATTAAGTTATCACATGACTGCTTAGTGCCGAGAGTCCTCTGAGACACGATACTTGGTCTTACCATTTTATATTACTTGTGCGATTCGGTACACTTGCCGATCCATCAACAGGTTTTTGGTTTCGTTTCTCGAGATTAAAAATATTGTCAACACTTGGCCAATACTAGGGCTTTATCTACATCCCGAAGATCACAACAACTTTAATCCCTTCTTTCCTTTCCAATCTACGCAGATTTCCTCCTCTCCCACGTGTAGCCTCTTCTCTCCCAATAGAACGTCTCTCTCTCTCTCTTTCTCTCTCTTCTCACGTTAGTTTTAGATTTTTCTAAAGCTCTCTTTCTTTCTTCTATCTCTTTCTATTAATAATATCTATTTTAGATTATATCTCTTATCTTTCCCCAACTAATTTTTAAAATAACAACAACTCAATCCTCTAAAAGATTCGCATAATCTCCCTTAAAAATTTAGTTTATAATATAACTTTGCATGCTTATCCTTTCTACGCCTCCTACTTTAATTTCTATACCTAATTAATAAAGGTAAAAAGGACCATTTTGCCCTAGACAAAAATACAAATAAAACTAAAGTTTCGCTTAAGCTTTCTCCCTAAGAATTGAACTCATAATCATCCAATCCTAGACAACTATCTACCAACAAGCCAACACATCACATTGGTAATATCACACACATACCACAATCCAGTTGGCCTGACCCAAGGGTTGAGATAAGTCGGCCTTGGTCGAAAGTCAATCTAAGTCGAGACTAGACAACCATGGTTGAAGTTTAAGATGATTTGGCACTAGTTGAAGGTCAAGTTTAGTAGGCCCAGACCGACAATTAAGTTGAGTATGTTTGGGCCAAAAGTAGAGCAAGGGCACCGGAGACAAAGGTCCAACTTAGTCGACCCAAATCAAAGTGTCAAGCTAAGTTTACTCAGGTAGAAGATCGAGTTGAGTTGGTAAAATAGAAAGTAGACACGAGCCACTCTTGACTATAAATAGAGATAAGATCGACTTTGGTTGAAGGTCAACACAAGTCGGTCTAGACTTATAGTCATGTTGAGTCAACATAGACTTAATATTAAGACAATTCACCTGAAACTAAAGGTCGACCTAGACTTATAGTCAAACCGTGTCAACTTAGACTTAATATTAAGACAACTCACCTGAAACTAAAGGTCGATACAAGTTGACTTTTGGAACTTGTGGACCTTTTTCATCATGACTAATAAGAAATTTCACACATTACGAAATTTAAATTTTCTTCCTTTTTAATTAATTTCAAATTCTTTTATTTTAATTATTTAAAATATATTTTCAAATTTTACAATTTCAATTTTATTTTAATTTTTTCGTCTATCATTTTATATAAAATAATTTTAAAATTTCTAAATAAATGAATTATTCTCTTAAGTTTCCTTGTACAAATGATATCTTTCTGTTCTTAACATCTTTTGGTGGAAATGTAGTTTTTCTAGGAGGTAATTTTAGACAATTTTATCAATAGTTCACATAGATTCAAAGCAAGCTACTGTAGACTCAAGTTAATTCTTCGTATATCTGGACATGCTAAGAACACAAGACTTAACAATAACAAGTCATTTAATAAATGTATTTTAAAATTTGGATATGGTTTTACAATAGATTCAATATAAGGTGAGATAGATTAAAAAATACCTTAATATTCTCATTTCAAATTATGAATATGCTTCAATGATTTTTTTTTATTATTTTCGTTATTCTTATATATATATATATATATATATATATATATATATATATATATATATATATATATATATATATATATATATATATATATATATATATATATATATATATATATATATATATCAACAAGACTATTTTAAATTTTCAAAGTAAAACTTTCAATTACATAAATTTAAATTGACACTAGCTAGTACCATGTTAGACGTAAAACACATTGAGGTAAAATGATTAGAAATCAAAACAGAATAATGAGATTATATATACTTTACTAACAAAGATAATTATAATTTGAATAATATACATATACAGAAATAATAGATATCTCCATTCCATACATGAATATTTGAATATTAAAATTTGATCTTTGTTACTACAGTATTTTTCGTTCTTTTGAGTTTTTTTTTCTTCTATTTTAGAAGTGAGATCTTTCATATACTTGTAACACTCCTATTTATAGCAGAAATCATCATGATTGCATTTATTTCACTTTGTACTCTAATTTTATTAATTG
This sequence comes from Vigna umbellata, assembly GCF_029865625.1. Taxonomy (NCBI): domain Eukaryota; kingdom Viridiplantae; phylum Streptophyta; class Magnoliopsida; order Fabales; family Fabaceae; genus Vigna; species Vigna umbellata. The sequence continues at coordinate 20,667,209 of NC_142170.1, forward strand.
AATTAAAATTTTGATGGTTAGTTTGTAAGAGATGATAAAAGGATAAGTCATCTAAGAAATTGTAAATCGTAATTTGGCATGAAAGGTTATTAATAAAGTAGAAGAAAAAGAATGTATACAAACTTATCTCTTGCATTAAATTCGTCATACCATAAATAGTACAAAGGAAAAAAGAGTCCTTTTATTTACTTCTTATATGAGCAAAGAAAGACTTTCGAAAGTTTTGTATCCATTGGTTTGAGTTTTAGTATAATTTTCCTTCAAATACTTCTACAAATTAAACCTATATTATTCAGACGATTATTTCAACGTGTGCTTCATGCAAGCTTTATTTAATCAACGTAGTTCGCCTATTCATATTAGAATCTTTTATGCAGCGTTTGTCCATGAAACCTGGATTGGAAGGGATGCTGCAACTAAATTCTCCATAAACTGCACGAAGAAAGTGATAACATTATATAAAGCATTAATCATTCAAAGTATGTTTATTTAAAATAAATATAGCATGAACCTGGACAAGGCTTTCAGTATCACGATCTCCAGAATAGGACTCGCGAACACGTTGCCCATCTTCATTTCTGAAATTGGAAAAGCATCACCAAATTAGATTTAATGAATAAAATCCAAAACTTTAGAACTTTTAATCGTTGACCAGTATGGTACACAGAAGCAAGGATGTGTGAAATATCATAAAGATATGACAAAATGAATTGAAAGACCTCTAAACACAACATTATAAAGAAATCCTTGAAATTTGATCAAGTTTCTACTAAATTTCTAACTTCCACACTTCTAAAACAATTTCATATCACCAACCCATCATAAACCCTCAATTTGGATAAAATAATAATAATAGAAAATAGATAGGGTGATACAATTTGCCGAATTTTAAAAGTGGTGTCTTGAGAAAATTTAATAGACCCACAAATTAAATATATAATACCTTGAAAAGGATATGTAGATGCCACAAGAGCAAGTGTTCATTATTGCCAAAAAAGAAAAAGTGAAGAATACCAAAAAGGTATGACCTATATCTGAGGTTTGTGCAGGGGTAACAATGATATTATTGCTAATAACATGAGTCAATAATCATAACTAACATGTAACATATGGAGTAAATAGAGGAAGAAATTGTTCATCAAACACTGGTTGACCAATTGATTTTTCCCTAATGGATTTATTACCTTACATCACTTCCTTTACGAAAGACTAGAATAGATGGATACCCATTTATGTGATGCCTGGAAAATAGTGATGAGATACAAATGAATGACAAAATAAGTATCAGTGGAGAATAACAAGTGTCAATAAGAATGTCAGCAAACCAAGGCAGGAAACCATAAATTATACTGAAGAAAAAAAAGTTCCATGCTCAGCGTAGCAAATAAAGCAGAAATTGTTTGATGTTTATCTTCTACAATCTTGTGCTAACAAAGCCTAGCCTATGAAATTGTTTGTGAAATGCATATTCTGGTATGTCCAGTTTCTGATATAAACACGTATTTTATTATCAACTGTTTCAACTTGAATCAGTACTCTTGGAAGACAATTATTTGAAGAGACGCTAATGAAACGGTAAAACTTGGTTTGGAAGAGGTCGAAACAGTGTCTTCGATTTTGTATAGAATGAAAATTATTGCTGAAGTTCACATTTCCTTGCAAAATGGAAATTTTATGAAATATCTATTCATCAAGTTGCTTTAGTATCTTTTAGGACCAAAAGGGCTTGCATTTTTTCCTCTTCGGTAACCTCTTTCAAGCATAAATACAGCTCCAACGTATTTGTCCAACCATATTCTCCTCCCCTACTAAGATGTAATGCAAATTCTGAACAATATTGAAAGCCTAAGATAGGAGGTAAAAAATCAATAACATTCTACATAGATAAAAATCTATAACATTTTCCATAAGTTGTGCTTAGCATTTTCTAAAATAATCATGTAGGTGAAAGGGGTCTATAAATACCCATTACACTAACATTTGAAACATACAACTTCAAAATATACTTCTTCCAACTATAACTTTCACATTGTACTATCTCCACATTTTACTTATCCCATCAATTATTCCTTTCACAGCTTTAAAATACATACAACATAACTATGTTTGGTCATCTACTGGGCATAGAAAAAACTATCTTATTACTTCTAAAACCTTCCCTTTATACTTCCAACAAAGAGAGTTTTTCTCTTAACCCATGACTTCTAACAATGTTCATTTTTCTTTTGTCCCCTTGCTAGTTTTTACCTGTGAAAATTTTGACTTTTGGAAACTCAAACTAAACATGCGGGATATTGTTCAATCTGGTTATACAAAACCAGATGATACTATCACTTGTCTGAGGAGGATAAAAAAAAGTTAGAAGATTTTGAATAAAAATGATGGCCAAGCATTATTTGTTCTTCAACAAGCTATGGGAGAAACTATCGCTAGGAAGGATCATGGATGCAGAAACTGCAAAAAAAAGGCATGGGAGATTTTGGAAGAAGAATTTGAAGGGAATGAACAGGTACGCACCGTCAAACTACACTATCTAAGAAGAGAATTTAAGCCCATTAGAATGAAGGAATCTGAGACCATTAAAAAATACTATGGAAGAACAAAAGAAATAGTTAACACAATGAAAGTATATGGATAAGAAATAGAGGAAACAAGAGTGGTAGAAACAAATTCTTATCACTCTCATAGAAAAATATGATTCCATAATAGTTTCCATAGAAACTTCCTCATATCCATCTTCTCTGTTGATAAATAACTTGTTGGTATCCTCGGAGCACACCAAGTAAGATTAAACAGTCGTGCTGATATAAATTCAGTTGAAAATACATTCCAATCAAACCTCAAATTGCAATCCAATATTAAAGAAGATGGAGAAAAGAAAAGTGTTGGAGAATATTCTTGAAGCAAAGATTCTATAAATTTATCTGGAAACAAGAAAGATAAAATATCCTTCTTGTGGCATTTGCATAAGTCAGGTCATTGCAATAAACCTAGTCACATCGAGAAGTCGTAATAAAAATAAGCATCAAACAAACTTTGCTAGAGAACATAATGAGGAGCAACATTTATTCCATGCTAATCAAGAATATGCTAGTAGAGAAGGCAACTAGTACTTGAATAATAGATGTAACACTCAAATGACCAAAGATCAAAGCATCTTCAAAGACATTGATAAATCTATCAATGTCAAAGTGCAACGGGGAAACAACACCAAAGTCGAGTGTCAAGGCAAAGGAATTGTCATGGCGAAGAAAAAAAAAGTTAAGAAATTCATTAAGGACGTTTTACTAGTGCTCAATCTTAAAGAAAATCTTTTAAGTATTGGCTAAATGATGGATAATGGATATTGTTTTCACTTTGAGAAAGATACATGCAAAATTTATGACAGTAGAAGGTTAGAAGTTGACCAAGTAAAGATGGAGAAGAGAATAGAAGCTTTTTCATAAGCTTCAAACCTAGAACTAATATTTCCATGAAGGTAGAAGTTGATGACTCATGGTTTTGGCATAGGAGATTTGATCACTTCAACACACATACCTTAAGCTTCTATGTCCAAAAAATCATGATGAGAGATCTTCCATGCTTAAAAGAGAATAATGAATCATGCGAAAGATGTCTCCTCGACAAATAACACTGATTACCATTCTCATCAAGCAAAGCATGACGAGCAAAATAGAAAGGACTACCAAATACATTCTATGTTGAAGCATTCTACACTATAGTCTACCTACTCAACATATGTCCTACTAAGGCAATTCAGGGCAAGACTCCGATTGAAGCTTGGAGCGGGAAGAACCCATCAGCTAAAAATCTAAGAGTATTTGGATTTGTTTGTTATATTGACGTTCCATACCAAAAGAGACAAAAACTAGAAGATAGGATTGTAAAGGTAACTTCTTGTGATACAACACACAATCCAAAGGCTACAGAGTCTATGTTAGGTTCCTGAGTAGGAAACCTAATTAACCACGATCACAGTAGGCAGAAAAGATAATGAAAGAATGCATTTCTCTTATTAATGGTAATATAATTCTGTAAACAAAGGATAGTTGGGAGCATAACCTCCCTCACAAAAAAAGGATAGTTGGGAGTATAACCTCCCTCACAGGACTATAGTCGCCTGTTAACAAACTCAATAATCAAAAGCATAACCCTAACACTACAATCTAGCTCTATTTATATTAAATATTTCCCTAGAATATAGCTCTATTTACTATAAATATAATATTTCCCTAGAATATAGCTCTATTTACTATAATTATTTCCCGCCCATCTTATACTGAGTATTTCCCTAGGATATAGTTCTATTTACTATAGTTATTACTAAATATTTCCCGCCCATCCTAGTAACTCTTCAATTGATCGGCTCTAGTTCTTCATCTCTTTCCACCGTTCGGCTTGAGCCCTCACCGCCTTCAGCCGTTCAGCTTGATTCCTCACCGCCTTCCATCGTTCGGCTTGACCTCTCCCCACCTTCCACCATTCGGTGCCCTTCTTCTCCCTCACCACCTTCCACCCTTCGGCTTGACCTCTCATCGCCTTCCACCGTTCAGTGCCCTTCTTCTTTTCCCTTACCGCCTTCCACCATTCGGCTCGACCTCTGCCCATCTTCCATCGTTCGGTGCCCTTCTTCTTCTCTCATATACTTTCTTCTCTCATATACCTTCCAACCCCTAACAACATCTATTACCTTATATCCTATCATTACACCTCGCTGCAGAACAACCTTGTCCTCAAGGTTGGAACCGGGAAGCTTGATCTCATGGCTCCTCTTCATCCTCGTGTTATCAAATGAAGGGAACCCCACTAGCTACAACCCTCCAATTCAGGTCTAGAGGCTTGGGTGGTGGCAATTCCTCCTCTAGTGACTCCCAATATTCCTGGATTCTATTAGCTTCCTACATTCTGGTCACCTCTTTTCCAGAATCGTAAGCCTTGAGATAACGGTCTTCAATGTCTTTGAATGCTTCACGCCGCTCTCTCGCTTCTGCCGATGTATCAAAAACTGCAAGCCCCTTTTTCTGTTGGCTGGCCCACCTCCTCACATAATCCATTGTTTTCTCTAGGGCATTGATTCTTCCATCTGCCCTTCCTTCCAAAGCCTTCATTCTTTCTTCCCTCACGCTTCTCTCCGCACGATCCAACACTCCTTTCCAAAGGATATCCAGTAGTCCTTTCTCATTTGGATCTGGCAGTACGAGCCCGTTTGGTTCCGACAGTTTTCTCACGTTTGGTTCTGACCGTCCTCTCCTGTTTGGCTCGGGAAGTTCTCTCTCGTTAGGTTCCGACCGTCCTCTCACATTCAGCTCCAGCAGTCTTCCACCATTCGGTTCCAGCAGTCCTCTCATGTTCGGATCTGGCAGTCCTCTCCCATTCGGGGCTTGGACATATTCTTCTGCGGTCCCTGACTGCTTACTGGCTGCCACCGTTTCAAAGATGGTACCCCATTCCATTTTCCAAATCGCACTACCACTGCCCCCTTCAGACCTTCCCAAGAACGATTATTGGCCTTTTCCTTCCAGGCTCTGAACTAGTAGCCAACACTCCCCTCCATATTGATGTCGGCTAGGCACACCTTTTCCTCCTCTGTCACACCTTGCCACTCGAAGAACTTCTCTGCCTTAGAGATCCACCCCAACGGATCAAACCCTTCGGAAACGGGTAAATCTACTCTTTTCCTCCAAGTTGGTTGCTCCTCCTGGCGTCCACCCTCTCTTCCTCCAATGTCTTCCTCTTGCCTCCTTTTGTTTTCATTAACCGAAGCTTGACTATCGTCCCAATGTTGGTCGTCCCGGTTATGGCCTCGACCACCCAGTATCCTCATGATTTCTTGCAAATCTTAGCACATTGTTGTAGACTCTTGGTGCATTGCTGCAGAATCTTGTCGCAACGCCACTGTCTCAGCCTTCATTCCATCAACCACAATTTCCATCATTTCTAGCCTCCCCTCCACACCGTTCAATCTTCCATCCATTCTTCCCTCCATTACGCCTTTCACTCCTCTCAATAGGATCCGACAGTTCCCGCCTTACTAATCCGACAAGTCGGACCAATTGTTAGGTTGTTGAGTAGGTAACCTAATTAACCACGATCATAGTAGGCAGAAAAGATAATGAAAGAATGAATTTCTCCTAATAATTGTAATAGAATTTTGTAAACAAAGGATGTTTGGGAGCATAACCTCCCTTACAAAACAAGGATAGTTAGGAGCATAACCTCCCTCACAAGACTGTAGCCACCGGTTAACTAACTCAATAATCAAAAGCATAACCATAACACAATCTAGTTCTATTTATATTAAATATTTCCCTAGAATATAGCTCTATTTACTATAAATATTATACTGAATATTTTCCTAGAATATAGCTTTATTTACTATAAATATAATATTTCCCTAGAATATTCTATTTAGTATAATTATTTCCCGCCCATCTTATACTTTATATTTTCCTAGGATATAGCTCTATTTACTATAATTATTACTAAATATTTCCCACCCATCCTAACTGCTACAACAGTTAGGATAGTAATTATTCAATCGATCGGCTCTAGTTCTTCACCTCTTTCCACCTTCGGCTCGAGCCCTCATTGCCTTCAGTCGTTCGGCCTGATTCCTCACCGCCTTCCTTTTTCGGCTTGACCTCTCCCTACCTTCCATCGTCGGTGCCCTTCTTCTTCTCCCTCACCGCCTTCCATCGTTCGGCTTGACCTCTCGTCGCCTTCCACCGTTTGGTGCCCTTCTTCTTCTCCCCTACCGCCTTCCACCATTCGGTTCGACCTCTCCCCGTCTTCCACCATTTGGTACCCTTCTTCTTCTCTCATATACCTTTCAACCCCTAAAAACATCTACTACCATATATCCTATCAGTCTACAATCTTTAGGGAAAGAAGCTAACTATCAATAGAGACATTGAAGTGGATGAAAGCACTACTTGGATTTGGGAAGAAGAACAAAGTGAGAGGAAGACAATATAAATATTCAATAATCAACCAACCACAATCCAAGAAAATAACAATGAAGACATCATTGTAACTCCAGAATCTCAAACAACTACAACTTCAATTCAAGATCAAGAATAATCATGACTTGAATCCACTCCGAGATGAGTTAGATCATTGGAATACATATATGAATGTGGCAACTTGGTCATACTAGAGTTTGCAAGTTTTGAAGAGGCGACAAAACAAGAAGAATGGGTCAAGGCAATGAAAGAAGAGATAAAGATAATAGAGAAAACTTACACATGGGAGATAACAGATTGTCCAAAAGATAAAGATATCATCAGAGTTAAACGAGTCTTCAAGACAAAATTAAACCCCGATGGTAGCATTCAAAAACACAAGGTTAGGTTGGTAGCTAAGGGTTATTCACAACAACCAAGAGTAGACTACAATGAGAGGTTAGGCCGAATGGTGGAAGACATGCAAAGGTTAGGCCGAACTGTGGACAACGGGGAACGACAGGCCGAACGGTGGGAAGTAGAGAGAATATTCAGTATAAGTTAATTAGAGTAAATAAATATAGTATAAGTTAATTAGAGTAAATAAATATATATTCAGGGAAATATTCAATATAAGATATTTATAATTAAGGATATATGCTAGGATAATATATGGAGAGATATTTATATTAAATATAGGGATATTTATATTAAATATAGGGATATTTATATTAAATGCAGATATATTCTAGGGACATATTTAATAAGAGATGTGCGGGAAATAATTAGTATAAATAAAGTTAGAGTCTAGGGTTAAAGGGATGCTTTTGATTATTGAGTTTTGTGACAGACATTATTGTCTTGTGAGGGAGGTTATGCTCTCAAAGTAATTGAAGGAGGTTATGCTCCCAATTATTGTTTACCCTTGTTTATTCAGATATTATCATCAATAAAAGAGATTCATTCATCCATTATCATTCATTCTTTAGATTTATTGCCTATTGTATTTGTGGATCGTTACGTATCGACCTTAGGTACGTCACAATTGGTCTGACCTGCCGGATCGTCAAGGGAGGAAACTGCGGGATCCTATTGAGAGGAGGAAACACATCATGGAGGGAAGGGTGAATGCAATTGAGGGGAAACTAGAGGTCATAGAAATCTCCATGGGAGGATTGGAGGCAGTAGTCCAGGAACTAGTGAAGGTGATGGGAGAGCGAGGTCAATGACATGAAGGAAACTCAGATGGAAGTCAGGGGTCTGTCAACGGGAGAAAGGAGGAGGAGGGCGAGAGAAATGGCAGCATGCTAGATGGTGGACACCGAGAGGAGCAGCCGAATTGGAGGAAAATGGTAGATTTACCCATTTTTTAAGGAAGTGATCCGTTGAATTGGATCAATAGAGCGAACAAATTTTTTGAGCTACAAGGAGTATCGGAGGAAGAAAAGTTGTGCCTAGCCTATATCAGCATGGAGGGAATCGCGGGACAATGGTTCAAATACTGGAGGGAGAAGGCCAGGAACCGTTTGTGGACAGGATTAAAGGAGTCAATGGTGATCCGTTTTGGAGGAAGAAACCGGGGAACCATTTTCGAGAGACTGGCGGCCCGTAAACAATCAGGAACCGTGGAGGAATACATCCAAGAATTTGAAGTCTTGGTCGGCCAAACAGAAACAATGCCCGACGCACAACTGATGGGGTACTTTATGGCAAGATTGCAGGAGGGGATCCGTAATCAACTCAGATTACTTGATCTGCGGGAGTTGATGGACGTTATGAGATTGGCAAAGGACGTGGAAGAGTTCCAAGGGGGCGTGAAGGCTGGGAGCGAAAGTGTGATCAAGAATCAATTTAGGGAAAAACCGAACGGTGCAGATACGCAACTGGAGCTCAGTCGCCCTAACTAGAGCCGAACGATAACTGCCATGGAGAGCCGAGCGGACATCACGGAGAATGTGGGACCGGATGAAAGGAAGGAAACAAAAGGGATCTACCCTATGAGGAATATGAAAAAAAGAGGAAAGAAGGAAGGTGCTTTAGATGCGGCGAACGGTTCAATCCTGCTCACCGTTGTCCAGACAAGAGCTTGAGGGTCACGATATTGGCGGAAGATGAGGAGGGATGGTCACCACCCGAGCCTCTAGACCTAAATTGATGAGGAGTTATGAGATCAAGCTCCCCGTTTCCAACCTTGAGGACAAGGTTGTTTTGTAGCGGGGTGTAATGTTAGGGTATAAGGTGGGAGGTAATGAGAAGAAAAAGAAAGGTAGGAGGGAAGTGAGGCCGAACGGTATTGACCGTAAAGGCTGAACGGTGGAAGGCATGGAGAGGTTAGGCCGAACGGTGGACAGAAGGGGAAGTGAGGCCGAACGGTATTGACCGTAAAGGCCGAACGGTGGAAGGCATGGAGAGGTTAGGCCGAACGGTGGAAGGCATGGAGAGGTTAGGCCGAACGGTGGACAACCGAGAGCGACCAGGTCGAACGGTGGGAAGCAGAGAGAATATTCAGTATAAGTTAATTAGAGTAAAGAAATATAGTATAAGTTAATTAGAGTAAATAAATATATATTCAGGGAAATATTCAATATAAGATATTTATAATTAAGGATATATGCTAGGATAATATATGAGGAGATATTTATATTAAATATAGGGATATTTATATTAAATGTAGATATATTCTAGGGAAATATTTAATAAGAGATGTGCGATAAATAATTAGTATAAATAAAGTTAGAGTCTAGGGTTAAAGGGATGATTTTTATTATTGAGTTTTGTGACAGACATTATTGTCTTGTGAGGGAGGTTATGATCTCAAAGTAATTGAAGGAGGTTATGCTCCTAATTATTGTATACCCTTGTTTATTCAGATATTACCATCAATAAAAGAGATTCATTCATCCATTATCATTCATTCTTTAGATTTATTGCCTATTGTGTTCGTGGATCGTTACGTATCGACCTCATGTACGTAACACATATGGTATAAATCAATAAGCAATCGAAGGTTTCTTGGTTATACCGATAATGATTGGGCAGGGTTGGTAAATGACATGAGGAGCAAGCTTAGGCTATGCTTTCTAACTTGGATTAGGAATATTCTTTTAGGTGTTAAAGAAGCAAGGCATAAACAATCAATAGTTAAAGCATAATACATGGTTGTTGCTAAAGCAACAAGTGAAGCTATATATGGTTTCGAAAGATACTTAAGATACAGGAGAAAACAAAGTGGCCTTACTATAATTAACTATGATAATAAATCGACTATTGCAATGACGAAAAATCCAGTGCATCACAATAAAACAAAACATATAGAATTAAATATCATTTCATCAGGAAAGCAGAGATAAATATGAAGATTTGACTCGAGTACTGCCAAATAGAAGACCAAATTGCAAATATTTTTATAAAGGCGTTACCAAGACAAAGGTTTGAACTGCAACGCACTATGCTTGGAGTCACTGAATTTGCATTAAGGAAGAGTATTAAGATGTAAAGAAAATTCTAGAACAAAGTAAAAAAAGCCTAAGATAGGAGCTAATAAATAAAACAACATTCTACGCAAGGAAAAATCTAGAACATTTTATATAAGTTGTGGCTAGCATTTTCTAGGATAATCATGTGGGTGAAATGAGATGTACACTAGCATTTGATTTAAGACTCGTAACTACAAAATATACTTCTTCCAACTACTACTTTCGCATTCTACTATCACCACATTTTACTTATCCTATCAACGATTCCTTTCACAACTTCAAAATACTTATATCCTCCTACAAAATCAGAAATATAAAGTTTGGTTTCCACCTTTCTTCCCCTTGCCTTGTGAAGATTCTTTCTTCCACCCCGGATAAGATATCCATTGTCTTCTTGCCACATGATATTTTTTCCACACAATTGTGAGACCTTTCATAAAATCTCCCAATCTTTGTAAAACGCTCATGTTATTTATTCTCAACTTTCTCTTTGTCATGAACAACTTCTTGCAACATCCGTTCTAATTCTTCCATTCTTGATTCCATCCTTGTATTCACCATAACCCTTAAAACACACCATAGTTCCAAGATCATTGGTATGATACCAATTGATATTGGAATAAGAAAGAATTAAAAAACTTGAATTGAAGAATTAAAGAACTTGTACCAATGTAGAAGGGGATAAAGTATACAAAAAAAAAGTTATTCTAGAGGATCCCATTCTCCAACTACCATTCTTGGGATTGTTTAGAGAGGAGTCTCATTAGGAATAAGTACCATGAGGGCAAAAACAACAAAATAAAAATGGGAAACTCTTCAATAAGAGTTCAAAGAAGATTTAAAGGTGAGAACAATTAAACTTCAATCTTGTAAGAGAGATTCAAAGGATGAAGAAAAATGAAAGTTTGAAAGTATACTTCAATAGATTGTCTAAATTGGTGAATCAAATGAAGTTTAATGGAGATACAATCAATAAATGAAGAATTGTTAATAAAATTCTTATTAGTTTGACATAATAATTTGATCCTATAGTGATTTCCATAGAAGAAACTAAGGACTTATCAACCATGATTAGTCAAGTATTGATGGAGTCGCTTAGATCTTGTGACCATAAATTGTTAAATCACAATGAAAAGTGATTTGAAAGCATGTTTCAATCCAAACTTATTGTATTATCTCAAATTGGTGAATCAACAAATAATGGTAAGTCTTCTAGAGGTAGCAAATTTGGAAGAGAAAAGGAAATACGTAAGAAGAACAATCATAAAGAAAAAGATTGTTGAAACATAGGCAAGCCACAATATTATAATTGAAAAGGTGTGGCTATGAGCAAAAGGATTGTCACTTTGACAATCAACACTACATGTCATTTAATAAAGTACAAAATGGTGAAGGGAACTTGATCTTTACTTGTCAAAGACAACTCGAGCATAAAAATATATGGTATTTGGATGGCAGCTACAACAATCATATAATGGAAGACTAAGAAGATTTTCTTAACATGGATTCTACATTTGTCTGAAAAGTTAAATTACACAACGGAGAGTGTCTCAAATTAAGAGGCAGAAACAAAAATGGATTTACAAAAAAGGAAAGAGGTTGGTGATTCATGGTATGTGTAAAAAAAACTAGATGAAAATGTTAGATAGACTTAAATCTAACGGGTTTATTAGTAATTTTATTTGAGTCATAGTTTATTTGGTGCATGATTACCATGTTACCGTTTTTAGTTATTGTTGCAATGTGCTTTGATTGATTTTGTTATTATGATTTCACTATGTCATTATTATTGATTTTCTGCTGTAAAATCATTAGGGTTTATTTATCTCCATTCTTGTGACTATTTAAGGCCTATGGTATTCATAAATGAAATACACAAAATTACAGAGTTCAATTATATAATGTGTATGTCGTCTTTCTATTTTACAAATTGGCATCAGAGCTTTATATCCTGAGTGTCCAATTGAGAGAAAGGAAGAGAGAGTGAAACACTATGTTTAAGTTCTTGTAAGAAAGAGAGGTAAGTGAGATGGCAAATCTTGTGAACGGTATGTCTCTGCCACAATTGTCAAAGAAAGCCAATTTTTGATAATTGAAGCTTCAGATGAAGGCTCTTCTAGGATGCTAAGATGTATGGGATGTAGTGGAGAATGGATACCAAGAACCCTCAAAGGATTAAGAGAAGACGGTGGCAACGATTGCTACATTGAAAAATATGCGAGTAAAAGACAAACTGGCTTTGTACCTATTATACATAGCGATGGATGAAGCAGGCTTTGAGAATATAGCAAAAGTTGCATCTTCAAAAAAAGCGTGGGAGATCTTGGAGATTGCATATAAAGGGGACAACCGTGTTAAACAAGTGCGACTTTAACCTCTTAGGAGGAGTTTGAAAATTTGAAAATGGAGGACAACGAATGGATAACTAAGTATATAACTCAGGTAGAAAAGGTGGTCAACCAACTTGATAGGATCCAATGCCAACCAATCGGGTTGCATAGAAAATTTTGAGATCATTAACAGATGATTTCAAAAATACAATTTGTGCCATTGAGGAGTCAAAGGACTTGTCAACACTCTCAATTCAAGAGCTTGCCAAGTCGCTTGAGCTGCACGAATAACGAAAAAGGAAGAACTATCAACCATTTGATCAAGCATTGCAAGCACAACTTAACGTGAATGGAGGAACTCGGAACACTCAGGGTTGAGGTCCTGAAGCATGTTACAGAGGTGATTTTAAGGACGACAACGAAAAGCAAACCGATCTACAGAATTGGCGTGGCTGAGGACAAGGAAAAGGTCGAGGAGGTTGATCAAGAGTGGAGTGTTTTAAGTGTGGTAAGCATGGCCACTATGCAAATGAGTGCAAATCGACAAAATGTTACAATTGTGGTAAGGTCAGCCATGTTCTGAAGTTTTGCTGAGTTAAGACAAAGGGGGAGAAAAATCTCCTTATTGAAGAAGAAGAGGAAGAGATAGGAATTGTTTTGATGGCAAAGAGCTCGAACTCCGAGTTGCCGAATTAGAAGTCAGACGCTGAGTAGACAAGCTGTAAAGTAGAAGTCAAGCTGTGTCTGCGTTTTGTGATGGTGTGGAGATCAAGTGTGCAGGCTAGCAAGGAGAACTCGACAATACTAAGTGATGTAGTGCGCATGGCAAGGCCCGTGGAGAGCCCAATTTTGTGTGTGCAGAGCTCGACAGTGGCCATGAAGACCTCAGAAGTTTTGGTAGAGAGCTCAGTGAAGGTGAAGAACTCTGTAAAGATGTTGGAGGTCATGATGATGAGAGTGGCGAACCTGTAGATAAAAAGGGCAAGGATAAAGCATGATAAAATATTGGAGTTCGAGGAGCAACAAGTGAGGCAATCGAAAATGATGGTGAAAATGATACAAGAAGTCGTGGAGAAGAAACTAAAAGAAAAAGATGAGGAAATACAGTGTCTAAGGAAACTCAATTGGATGCTTCAAGAAAGGGTGAAGAATCTCTGCTTGAAGAACTAGATATGGAAGGAGTTGGCACAGAATAACTTGGAACAGGAGCTTGCCAACATTAGCAAGGAGAGCCACCATCATAACAAAGTCACAGCTGACAAATCGATTTTTGAAAGAGATAAAGATGACTGAGAGAAGATGGTTGAGAGGCCGACCATGGTCATTAAGAGGTCGGCCAATGATGTTGAGAGATTGCCCAAGGACACTAAGAGGTCGACCAAGGTCAGGAACGAGTTGGCCGAGGTTACTAAGAAGTCAAACAAATCAAAGAACAAGTTGGTCAGAGCGAAGAAGAGGCCGATTATGTTGGTCAAGGTCAAGAAGAGGTCAACCATGTTGGTCAAGACGAAGAAGAGGTCAGCCATAATTAAAAACAAGTTGGCAAAATCATTGGAGAGGTCAGTCAAGGTGAAAGACAACATGACCAACGTGAAGAAAATGAAGAATCCAACTCTTAATGGAAGAAACAAACCTGATGTGGGATGATGGACATGGAAAGCTGGAGTACAATATTGAACGATTGAAAGACTTATGTTTATGGGGGAGTTTTGTTGAATAAACTTAAATTTAAGAAGTTTATTAGTAATTTTTTTTTGAGTCACAGTTTATTCGGTATATAATTACTATGTTATTGTTTTTAATTACTGTCCCAAAGCAGATTGATTTTGTTATTATTATTTGGTTGTCATTAATAAATACCATAGACCTTAGATAGTAGCAAGTTTGTGTGTTTCCTTCTATTTTACATAAAATATGTTGGGTATTGAACAATGAGTTATTCTTGTTTATAATCAAGAAGAAGAGATACAGTAATAAGGGATAAAATCAATAATTAATAATGAGAAATGTTCGCTAAGATATTTCCCTATTGATGTAATCAAATATCACATTTCTCTATTTAATATAATCAAATCATTTCTTTCCGTGAATGCTCTTTTCCTTCTTTTCCTTTCCCCACTCAACTTCATCAAAAGCATAGCCTTTATAGTTTTTTAATCAAATCTAAGAACGTTATTGCATCCCTAAACTAACTGCAGCCTTAACTAGCTTACAAATGTGACTTGGCAACATTGGATATATATATATGATTCAAAACGCCAAATTTCATTAAGTAATGGATTTAAATATTGAAAAAAAAAAAAGCAAAACATGTCAACTGTAGGTAAGAAGCACAATCTTTTGTGGGAAACAGAAAAGTAATGAAACTAGCAATCGTACCTCCTGCATAAACCTGCCTCTAGAGTGCAATCCACCTTTGCCAAAATAATGCGCCCATCGGTTTCTGGGTCATACCTATTAAAGTTAATTCAAATTTATCAAACACATATCGGACATTGAATTAGTGAAGTTATGATAAAAAATAAGTCTAAATCTACAAAGGAGAGGGGAAAATCTATCTTCTAAAATGTAATTTCAAGAAGTGTGAGAAACAATGAATCAAGAATAAAGGACCTGTGCTTCATAATTTTAGCTGTTTTCTCCCAAGCAGGTTTCTGAAAGAAACAAGTAGAAGACAAATTCATGTAAAGTTTAAAATCTATTAATCCACCAAAAATGTTATAATTTATAAACCAGCCATCATTCGTTAAGGGAAAGAGCTTCTACATGATTCATTCATTGTATCAAACCACATGGCTAACAATCTTATATGGGTTAAATGCAACCACCCTCGTCGTAACGTTATTCAATATTATAAATCATATTTTTGCATTAGTCACTGCTAAAGTGTAACTGATGAAAGATTCACTTGAAATAGCCTTTGCCACTGCTACTTAGAGGCTTTTACTGAGAGGGAAATTCCCCTTTTAAGGAATGAGACATTGTTGAAACTTAACCCAGTCTATTTAGGGAACAACAAAGACATCAGAATTATGATAAAAGAAATTATTAGCTGATGAAGAGATAATTATTTAGGAAACAACAAAGACAGGCCTGGTGCCAATCTTATTTCCTGATAAAGAGATACATAATTATGATAAAAAAAAATTATTACCATACAGAATTATGATAAAAATTATTACCAAACGCTGAGACCAGTAACACCAAGGTACATAGAAATTTACAACTGTAATTGGGAACCTGCATAATATGAAACATAGAGTAAATAATACATTTTGAAAGGAACTTGGCTAAAACAAGGAAAATTCAAATGACATATTCTCAGAAGTGGCCACTTACTGATTAACATAATTATCAAAATTAAGTGTTGTGAGTGAAAGTGAACCTTCATCAGATTCTCCATCTACTTCATCATCATGCTTTACAGCATTTGTAACTGTACCTGAACGAAACTCAGTGCCAGCCGGTCTTGAATTTGAATCAAGAACTGTTTTTTCTATATTGATCCCTTCCTGAAAACAAGAGGTAAAATATTAAGCAGAAGACCTAAAACATCAAAGAATGGGATGAAGTATCATATCATTAGGAAGCATAAAATTAATAAGAAAATGGAGTAACAGAGACTTACTGTTTCCATCACGTCACTCACATCATTTGATGCAAACCCATACGAGACATCAAGAAAACTACAAAAATACGTTGAAGCAATAAGCCAACAACAACAGAGAAAGAAGAAGATAAAGTTTACAAATAGGCATTAAATTGACTGAACGTACTGAATATAATACTATCACTTGCTATGGTGTCCAAATGAGTTGGGGAGGACTAGAAGCTTTTAGAAAAACTTAGGAACTGTGAGAGATGAAGGCATTCTTCACATTGACCTCATGTCAATTTCACAAGCCATCATTGTTAGCAAGGGAAATAATGAGAGTTGAATGTGTGTTATCGAAGGAAGAAAAGTCTATATATAGTCCACCCTACGGTGTTGAAGATGTGTTGCTAGTCAAAGCCATGTTAACGTTGAGTTTGAGTTATGTTGAGGCCACGTTGAGTTGGGTAGAGTTGAGCTCATATAGAGTCAAGTTAAGCCAAAGTGGGTTGAATCAAGTCAAAAATGTTAGGTCGAGTTAGATCCACTTCGAACTTACTTGATGTTGGATCAAGTTCATATTAAGCCATGTTTGATCAAGTTCATATTAAGCCATGTTTGATCAAGATAAGAATGTCAACCAATGTTAGATAATCTCATGTTGGATCTACCCAGCGAAGAGTGTTGGGTTGCACACCTACCTTCCAATTAAGTTATAAATAATAAGAGAAATGTATTTTTTATTTAAAATATTTTAGAGATTAGTGTAATTCTAAATATTATTTAGGAGCTAATCATGGATTATGAACTCAGATATGTCATTTTATACTATACCTTCCTTATCACTATGATCTAACTATGTTTCCGAAAAGTTTTATCTTGTACATGAAAAATCTCTTAATATTGTGGAAAAAAAATATAGGTTTTTTTTTACATAGATTCTTTGGTTGTATAAACAAGGAATACCTATGAGAAAAAAAAGAAATTTCTTTATTTGTGTATGTTATTAAAAATATCGATACTCTCTTGTGAGGAAAAAGGCATTGCTCGCATTTATGCATGTTATTAAAATTATTGATATTATCTTATGTGATTATTATTGTTATTTTTCTATTGTGTTGTTTCTGATAGATTCTTACAACAGCAATTTTTTGTTGTTGTATTGTTTCTCAAATCACGTGGCACTCTCTCTCCTTTGCATCTAAGCTTCTATTTCCTTATATATCTGTTATGCATATTGTAAAATAAATATTTAAAATTCTACATACATTCATTGAAAATTAAATTACTTTATCAAAACAAACAGATTTTAAACTGTAAGAATTTTAAACTGCTCATTAAAAAATTTAAAAAAGAAAATAATTAAATAAAAAAATTAAATTTCCATGCAATTTAAATTCCTTAGAATATGTTAATGCTCTATCTGAGAGCTACCGAAGTGAATTTCAAGATTATGGTGAAACTACAAAGCGTTTTGATTCAAGAATTAATCAATAGACACAGCAAACAAGGTATCGAACCCTAACCAGCCTTAATTTCGAAATAGAAGTAGATTGACTCATTCCTTGTAATAGGACAGGTTCATACCAAGACTCAACAAAACCACAAACCCACCAATAAATACATAATATCAAACAATAGTTAAGACATGAGCATTCATCTTAGAAAAGCATCCCTATTCAACAACAAATGCCTAGATATTGTTCTACCTTTTATTGAAATTACGTAAATAGTAATGATCAGAGCTCTCGTAAACATTCACTGATGTGGAGGCGCTAACAGCCAAATAACATGGTTCCTGAAACAAGGATGCAAGATAAATATCAAAATGAAATTTGAACAACCAATTCAAACTTAGAAATTTGACGAAACTAAATACAAGATGTTGAAAATTAGAGTTCTCCTAAAGCAGTGTAGGACCTAACATCAGTCTAAATTACAATTCTTTGTTCAACAATTCACAAGTCATAAACATGATGGAAGTTTCAGCCACTGACCATTCCAAACAATAACATCATGGAGAGAACTGCCACTATGGATAATCGCGCCTCAGTCAAACCTCCCAGGATTTTTCTGTTGACAACACAAGTAAACAACAAACACATAACAAGATCATTCCTGATTTAAAAAAAAAAAAAAAAGCAAACAAAGGAAACCTACGTTCCCAAATTACTCGTAAAATTTACATCGCAAGTGTTAAAATCCATAACCACAAAACTAGTAAAAAAATTTACGCCGAAATACTTCCAACCACACAAGAAGACTCGAATCTAGGCAATGGACGAGTTCTTTGTCAGAGTCTGGAATTTCAGTAGTTATAACTAAATTAGTTAGCTGTTGACAGCTAACTACTTGTGAACTAACTCTACAAATAGATAGTGTGAAAATGATTGAAAAGCTCTATTGGTTTTGATAGACACAAGTGATTCTTCTTTTTTCTCGATATCAAGAAAGGCTCGAGATTCTTTCTAATATAGAACTTCTTGTAATTTGAGATTCTTCGAGTTATTTAGCTCGTAGTATCTTGTGTTCTGTTCGATACTTATCGCTCTTCTTGCCCACTGACACAGAAAAATATCAGTATCAGTGTTTTCTTACGGTGTGGACTTCGGTTTGAATGAACCGCTATACAAAGAGCTTAACAGTGAGCACAGCAAATTCCAACTCTGTAACAGAAAACAAGGATTCTGCTTCTGCACATTCGCTAGTCAATTGAAATAGAAAGGAAGAAAGGAGAGATTCCAACCTGTAAAGATCACCGGATTTGGGCTCAGTTGCAGAAATCATGATGGCGAAAAAGGTAGAATGAGAGAAACAAAAGCCCCCGAAACAGAAAGCGCAAAAGCTATAGATTGTATATAAGGAGAACAAAAGTCTCCGAAACACAAGCGCCATAGCTATAGATTGTATCGAAGGAGCTGGCCTTTCCCTATGGCTTATTCGTCCCCGTCTCTCTCACTCTTGTGACTAACGAAAAAATTTGAATATATTAAAAAAAAAAAGTGGAATATTTAATTACAAATTAGATGGGGGAAATCGAATTCTGCATAGTTGACGTAATGAAAATATATTTAAGGTTAAATATGTTTTTGTGGTTAAACTATCATAAGTTATTTAGTTTTTTTTTTCAAATTTTGTTTTATTTTTATCTTTTTCTTTTTAAAAATTTACAAATTTAGTCATTGATAACGTCAATTATATTTTTAACCTAACAAACGTGTGTTACGTCCCCAAGACACCTATGTAATTATCATTGTGACCTTAAAAACGAAATAGTTGATTGTTGCATGATTAACGTTCAAATTAGATTAACACTATGGTATACTGTTCATGTTCATCGAAGAGTCGAAGAGTCGTGGGATTTCAGTCATAATCAACAAAAAAGAGAAGAGTTGTAATTTCTTGAGTTCGTGCAAAGACAGAGTTTGATCAATGATATCGCAATTTGTTCAAGTGAGGTTAGTTTATAAATTAGTTTTATATTTTATATAATGTTGAATGCGTGCATTTAAGGATATGGTTGTTTGAGTTTGAGTCACAATTTATAATGTAAGTTTTGAAATGGGGTCAGATGTCACTTTTCATCATATGGGCAAGTTCAAAAAGAAAAGGGGAGTGAACTATGTTGATGGGGAATACATGTAGTTAAAGGAATTGATCTTGATCGATTGTCATACTTTGAGGCATTGGGAATACTTAAAGAATTCAAATATGGTGGCGATGTAAAACTTTGGTGTAAAGGTTCAAAACAAACATTACACAACAATTTGAAATTATTAAGTGATGATAGGGAAACAATATATTTAGATGACTATGTAGAGGCTAATAATGTAGAGTTGATATGTATGTTAAACATTTTCCTAGTCAGACTAAAGTAATTAACTTCATGGTTATTGGTGAGTGGATGAAGTGGTCAATGAAGAGGCAGGACAAGCAGAGGTCGTGGAGGAAAAAGGTGAATGAAGATGTTAGAGAAGAAGAGAAGAATGCGGTTGAAGAAAAAATGAATAATAGAACATCTTTAAAGGATTAGAAGATGGATTGTCTTCCTTACTTGTATTTCTTTTCATCATTCATGATGAGCTAAATCTCCATGTTTAGAGTGAGACGTAAACAACTTTGAAATTTCTTCTATTCGTTACTACCTTTCGTATATGTATGATTTCTTTTGATCTAAAGTTTGTTCACTGATTTATGATTAACGTCGGATGAACTGATCACTCATCTTACTTCATTGACTTAAGATTGAGTTGAAACTAGTCATAAGTTGTGGTCTAATCAGTTATCCCGTGAGTTGTTAGATGCTACAAATAGATCTAGGATGTGCAGCTGGAATAGAGTCTTAATCTTAATGCAAGTGACCTGTTCAAGTAGACACTGAGAAATCATACTCAAGGGTAGCAATCCTAGGCTCTAGTTGCTAGGGATGGAAATGGATTGCACCTACTCAAACTCCCAAGACTAGATTATTTACAGCTTCATATTTGAAGGTAAGTCTGATGTAATAGAGGGAAAAGTTGTGAAGTCGAGCTTCAACATGGTTTAACTATTTAAAAGTCACCCATTTAGTCACTTAAACAGATTCCCAACTTATTTTACAACATTTTCATCAATACAAACTTGTTTTCAAAACATCTTAAACACGACTAATATTGTTTAACTTGGATTTTTAAGTGCTTGCATTAGTTAGTTGTTTTTCTTCATTGCATGATTATATGTATACTTGTTATTATCATTGCATGTTTGGATCAAAAGAAGAGCATGGAATATCATAATTCTAGACAGTTTTGTCAAAATCTGATGCAAAGTGAGTTTTTCAAAAATCTCTTAAAGAACCCATGGCTTAAGAGGCAAAATTGGCGCTCAAGCAGTCATTCGCAGGTAAGAAACAATGGATTTAAAATTGAGGCTTAATACCACTATTGGTCCCTATTTTCTTCAACTTTGTTCGATGTGGAACTCATTTTTTTTTCGAATGTTCAATGTAGTCCCTTAAATCGTAATTTATGTTCAATTTTGTCCTTTTGGCCAACGACATTTAAATCATTAACGACAAAATGTCCACAACACCAATCAGTGAATTACATGCCAGTTATTGGCTAACGTGGACACATCACCCTTGACACGCCATCATCATTTCCTACCTCCAAAAATCCTAATTTCCCCCTACACATAAACCCTAGCGACTACCTAACCCTAGTCGTCGCCACCGCCACGCTCACGGCATACCACTATCTTTGCACCTCCATCATCAGAGAATTTTGAAATCCTAACCTGAAACCTTTGGCGAACATATCACGCATTGGCCGCGCCGCTGTTCCAAACGCTCTGCCATAAGCATTGCGAAACTGAATCGTGAGTTTCTCGCGTCTTTGAGCAACGTCATCGTGAAGCTTCTTCATTCTCCATCAGCCACCATCAACCTGAAAGACAGAAGATCAAAACCCAAAGAACTAGAAATCTCCTTCAAACCAGAAGCGCGATTCGCGCCGCAATGGTGAAGAACCACTAACATCATCACCAACCTCTCGCGAGCAAAACCCAAATCGTAGAAACACAGATGGAATCACGCAATCATCTTCATCTGTCACACCAACGCCTCTCCGCAAGCTTCTCCACCACGACTTCTTCATTCACAAAAATCTAGAGGTAAACTAACTATCACGAAGTTCACCATATCCGCCATGAAGGAGAAACCCTAATCTCACGTGACAACATTGGAGTAAGCTTTTCCCTAATCTGTAAATGCAAATCTGAAACCTTAATTTTTGGGTGAAGAAAGGGGTTGCCACATGTTAAGTCCCATTGGCGGGACCATCCTTATTCAACTCTGGTCCTAGCCACGTCAACTAGTAATTGTCATGTAATTCACTAATTAATGCTGTGGACATTTTGCCGTTAACAATTTAAATGTCGTCAGCAAAAGAGGACCAAATTGAACATAAATTACAAAATTAGAGACTACATTGAACATTCGAAAAAAATGAATCCCACATCAAACAAAGTTGGCAAAAATAGAGACCAAGAGTGGTATTAAGCCAAATTTTGAACCTTTAAAGTTTGACCCTTTATAAAGCCTCCCATTTAAAATCCACTACTTACCTTTGCCGCCCCACTCACTCTAAAACTCCCTATAAACTTCTAGAATCCATGATCTTCATTCTTTACAACTCTCAAATCCTCCATTCTCATTCTTATCCATTCTTATTCTCTAAAATCACTAGTAAGTACAACAACATCATTTCACGTATTTTCTTTCTACTTTTTGTTCATACATTAGGGTTCGCTCAAGCCCTAAGTCACGGCTTAAACATTCCTCTTGATAAATCAGTAATTGCTTGCGAAATTGTATTGAACAGATGATTCTGGAATGTTATATAAATCATTTTTTGAGTTTGAGAAAACATCAAATTCTTAATTTGTGCATGCAAAATTAAACTTTCTGCTTGCATGTCAAAATTGTAAAAAGTTTTAATGGTTACAAGTGTTCTTTTCTTATTGATGTTAATGAAATGCTTGTTTCCATTTGTAATAAGAGCATTGCTTGTCATTGGATATAATGCACACCAAAAAGTGGTTTTGTTGTTGAAATTGCGATTTAATGGTTAAAATGTCATTTCATGTTAAAATATGAGTTCTTGACACTATTTGATTGATTTATGAGGAAGAAATTAATCCTTGGTTGTTGATTATGATGTAGAATGGAACCCAAGAGAAGAGTCGTGCATAAGAAATAGCTACATCTTCCAAACAAAAGGAGCATGCTCTAATACTAGAGATATTTAAGAGCTCTTCATCCTCTAGTACCCTAGTTCCATCCCATTCCTTAGTTAAGAACACTAGTGAAACATGTAGCTCCTGCTAGGGGAAGAAGGATGTTCAAACCAAGCCATGTTGCAGCCTCTACTGGCAGAACAACGAGCACAACTTCTATGACTACCACAACTCTAACAACCACCAATACCAAACCTATTTCACCTTCCTCCACATTGTTTGCTCATATCGCTATAGTAAGAAGTCAATGAGAGCTTGTTTACCCCTTGTTGAGTGGGATATAGGCATTGGAGCAAGTTAGCCAAGCTTGAGAATTAATATATTGAACTTTTGGTTAAAGAGTTTTATGAAAATGCATTCCCCAACCAGCGTTTTGCAAAAATACAGATGCTCTTGGGTTCGTGGAAAGAAAGTTTCATATTATAGGAAGACTATCAAAAGATATCTAGAAATACTGATGCTGATGTTGGATGAAGAAATGATATAATTCCATAATATGATGAGAGATGTTAACATGAAGCAGTCGGAACAACTCCTATGCATACCTGAAAGAAAGTTCTTGGCCGACAAGGGAGGTCAACCTCAATATCACAACAGAGGCAGTATGAAGACTACAACCCAACTATGGATTACTCTATTGTTTGCTAACATCTCACTTAATTTTCATGTCTCGGGAATTACTTTTGACCGAGCTTAATTGCTTTATTGCATCATGAGAGGTTACATGCTTGATGTAGCAGACATTATTGCTGAAGAAATCTTC
The DNA here is from genome assembly GCF_029865625.1 of Vigna umbellata. Lineage (NCBI taxonomy): Eukaryota > Viridiplantae > Streptophyta > Magnoliopsida > Fabales > Fabaceae > Vigna > Vigna umbellata. Next base: position 20,691,085 of record NC_142170.1, read on the forward strand.
TAAGTGGCAATCTCTAACAAGTCTATGAAGGGTATTGTAAAACCCTTATGCTTCCTAAGCTTAATAACTAGCCTTTTGCAGAATGCAAGGCGTAGTAATTCAAGACCAACCAAGGAATATATTGTGATTATGTTAGGTTCTTTTATTCAAAGAATCGAACAACTTCTATTCTCACTCACACACTCAATAGTAGAAAAGAAATTGTATGTATGTGTATTTGCATTTCCTCTGTAATGTGTAGAAAGAAAAATACAAGTATATATCTCCCCAAGGAAGCCTCCCTTCCTCCACTGGCCTAGAGGTCCAATCAAAACCCAAAATAATATCTGATACCCTCCTCAACAACTCAGCTTTTATTTTATACTCTCTCTCCCCTTAACAAACTAACAACCTTTCCCGCTATTTACTTCCCTCACCTTTTATTCCTTCTTACATAAACTTGCAACTTCCTAACATTACCCGCTTCCTCAACATCAACCTTGTCCTCAAGGTTGAAATATGGAAACTGTTGTTTGATATACTGCACTTCTTCCCAAGTAGCATTCTCCAATCCACCTTCCTGCCATTGTATTAACACTTCGGGTAGTTCCTTTCCTTGGTGTTGTATGGTTCGTTTTTGGAGGACTTTCATTGGTTGATACACATGTGGATCAACCTGCAGTTCTACTTGCCTTCAACATGATGTGCACCAATAGCAATTTTCAACTGTGAAACATGGAATACTGGGTGTATTCTCACTGTTTCAGGTAGCTGCAGCTTGAAAGGCACTGGTCCTACTCGTTTTTCCACCAAAAATGGTCCATAAGAACGTGCTGACAATTTGGGATGTAATTTTGTAGGCAGAGAAACTTGCTTATGGGGTCTGATATTAAGGAAGACCCAATCTCCTTCCTTTATCATGGCTGCTTTTCTTTTCTTATTAGCATAGTAGGTCATATGATCCCGGGCCCTTGCGAGATGATACCACAACTATTTCAGTGCTTCGTCACGGTTTTGCAGATCCTGAGTGATTGCTTCCACTACTGTCTCGCCTGGTATGTATCTTGTGATAGTTGGTGCTGGTCTCCCATAAACGGACTCAAAAGGTGTGCATTTAGCGGCTCCTTGTTTACTAGTGTTGTACCAATATTCTGCCCATGGCAAGACACTACTCCAAACCTTGGGCTGTTCAGAGCTGAAACAACGTAAATATGTCTCCAACACTCGGTTTAAGACCTCGGTTTGCCCATCTATTTCTAGATGGTAAGCAGTGCTCATACGAAGATGTGTTCCCTGCAACTTGAAGAGTTCTTTCCATAATAGGCTGATGAAAGTAGGGTCTTTATCACTCACAATAGATAGCGGAATCCCGTGAAGACTGATTATCTCCTTCACAAAAATTTCTGCTATAGATTTAGCCGTGTAAGGGTGTTTGATGGGAATAAAATGGCCATATTTACTCAGCCTATCCACTACTACCAATATCGTGTCATATCCTTGGGATTTTTGGAGTTTCACCATAAAATCCATGCTAATTTCCTCCCATATCGCCTTAGGAATAGGAAGTGGTTGAAGAAGTCCTTAGGGAGAAGATGTTAAATACTTATGTTGTTGACAAACTAAGCAAGTAGCCACATATTCTGTTACGATCTTCTTCATGCCAACCCAATGGAGCGACTATGTCATCCTCTTGTACGTTCTATAAACTCCCGAGTGCCCTCCCGTCAACGTGTTGTGAAATTCTGCTAACAATTTAGGTATCCACTTCGATTGGGCAGAGAGGACTAGCTTCCCTTTATAATGTAATCTCTCATTCTCCATTGTGTAAGCCGAATGAGAATTTGGATCAGCTTTAATTCCTCCATAATTTTTTTCAGACTAGCATCCCTCTCCACCTCCTCCATTAAATCTTGAAACTCTGGCCAAATCGGTCTGGATATCATTTGCAGCACTTTTTCTCCCTCCTCCAATTCCTCCCCTTTCCTTGAGAGCCCATCCGCCACCTTATTGGATGCCCCCGTCCTATATACAATATCAAATTCATATCCCAGCAATTTAGTCAACCAATTATGCTTGTTTTGGGTAGTACTACGTTGCTCCAACAAATATCTCAAACTCCTCTGGTCAGTATAAACAATGAACCTTTGGCCCAAAAGGTAGGGTCGCCAGTGTTGGATGGCTAACACCAAAGCCATCAATTCCTTCTCATAGACCGATTTGGTGAATGACACTTCTGACAAAGCCTTGCTAAAATAAGCAATCGGTTTTCTATTCCGAGACAGAACTGCTCCTAAACCGGTGCCTGAAGCATCACATTCCACCTGGAAGGTTTGGGCAAAATCAGGTAATGCTAATACCGGAGCTGTGGTTACTGCTGTTTTGAGTCTCTGCATTGCCTCTGCCCTTGTAGGAGACCAATCAAACATCTCGTTTTTAAGAAGGTTGGTGAGGAGGTCGAGCAATCTTCCCATAATCTCTGATGAATATCCTGTAGTATCCAGTCAGCCCCAAGAATCCTCTCACCTCTCTAATATTTTTTGGGCTCAGGCCATGTTGTCACTACAGAAACCTTCTCCTCATCCATCTCAACTCCTGCCTTTGAAATTTTATGCCCCAAATAACGAATTTGCTCTCTCCCGAATTCACATTTGTTTTTATTAGCAAATAATTTCTGTTGTACTAACACCTCCAAAAATTGTTGTAAATGTTGCATATGTTCATCCCAAGACTTACTATATACTAATATATCATAAAAAAAAACTAACACGCACCTCCTAAAAAACGGCCTTAGGACAGAATTCATCATATCTTGGAACGTGGCAGAGGCGTTTGTCAACTCAAAAGGCATCACGAGAAATTCATAGTGCCCTTGATGCGTTCTAAAGGTTGTCTTAGAAATATCTTCAATTTTCATCCTGATTTGATGATATCTAGGATTTAAATCAATCTTAGAAAAATACGTTGCCCCTTGTAACTCCTCCAAGAATACTTCTATAACAGGTATTGGATATTTATCCGCCACAGTGACCCTATTAAGTGCTCTGTAATCCACACAAAATCTCCAACTCCTATCCTTCTTTTTCACTAATATTACTAGACTTGAGTATGGGCTATTGCTAGGGCGAATAATGCCCAGATTCAGCATTTCCTCAACTTGTTTCTCTATCTTCGTTTTCATAAGATGTGGGTAGCGATATGGCCTGACACTTATGGGTTCGATACCTTCCTTCAAAGGTATTCGGTAGTCTACTTTCCTCTTAGGTGGCAGCCGTTGAGGTTCTCGAAACACCTCCTCAAAGTCTGACATAATCTGTTTCAGCCATGCCTCTTGCGTCGGTGCCCATCTCTCGGCTTCCCCATCTACCTCCACCGCTTTCACTTGACTTAAGCTCCACACGAGAGTCATGGCTTCTATATCTTTTTCTTTTAAGAGAACTTTGGGTGTCACCATTCTACGTGTTAAAGTGGGATCTCCTTTTATCTCCACTTCTTTCCCTTCCCGCTCCACCTTCATAATGAGTTGTCCCTAATCCACTTTAATCTCTCCTAGGGAAGATAACCAAGTCACTCATAATATTACATCCACACTGCATAACTCAAAGAGATACAATTTATCTTTGACTTCCAAACCATCTAATTTCACGGGGACTCCTGTACAATACCCACTAGTCACTTTCTTTTTCCCATCTCCCAAACACACTTTATAAGGACGTGTGTCAGTGCTTTCCAAACCCAATTCTTTCACCAATCTGGTGAATATAAAACTATGACTAGCTCTGCTGTCAATTAACACCAGAATTCTCCTCCCCTGCATCCAGCCTTGCAGTTTCATTGTATTAGATTGAGTAAGTCCTCAGTCAGACAACCCCGAAAGTTCCATCTTCGTTTGTGCCATCTCGGCGTTCTCCTCTATTTCGTCTTCTCCATCCTCCTCTGCCAATATCATGACACGCATGCTTCTCTCCGCATAATTATGGCCAAGACTATAAGGTCCGCCGTAGTGGAAGCAATGTCCTTCTTCGCACCTCTTAATGTATTCGAGATAAGGCAAGGTCCTTACTCCTCTTCCTTGAGTATTCCCTCCCCCGCTACTGCCTGCTCGAGAGACTAAATTGCTAGAAACGCCTTCTTTCTTCATTCCTGATCTGCCACTGGCGTTCACCAACCCCTCCGTCGACCCGCGATAGGTTTCTGTCCTTGCGATAGTACCTGAACTCTGGGCATATCTTCCCCAAGTCGACCTTCCTTTTCCTCCTGTTCCGCTAGTACCTCGCGATACAGATCCCGCTTGCTCGACATCGTGAGCTAGCTCCATCGCTGTCAACAGATCGCGTGGATCGTGCGGCCTCACTAGATTTCTTAATCCTTCCTGCAACCGAGCAAAAAAATATCCCAATAATTGTTCCTCATTTACTCCAGCTGCTTGTGCCACCAAGAATTGGAACTCCTGTATATATTCGTCGACATTTCCCCTTTGTCGCACGGCGACCAATTTCTCATAAACGGAACCCCTGTTTAATCCCCTTAACCTCCGCGTTAAGGCGGTAGTGAACATGCTCCAAGTTGGGTGTCTGGTCTTCTTCCGCCAAAAGCGCAACCAATAACTAGCGCCTCCCTCCATACATATGTATACCAACTTCATCTTCTCCCTCTCCGTTACGTTCTGGAGATCAAAAAATTTCTCGTCCTTCTCTATCCAGCCCATGGGATTCGTTCCTTTGAACGTTGGTAGTTCAACGCGCTTCATCCAGCTTCGTTGCACGTCTCCTCCGTCATCTTCCGCTTCGTCCTCCGAACTTTCTGGTGGTCGTCGTTCACGTCCAACGTTGATGGAATCGTGACTTCCTTCGGAACTCCGATCATGGTTCCTGGAGCGTCTTCTTGAGTTTCACTGAAACGAGAGAGTCATCACTCGCATCCCCGCCTTCAATTCCTCCAAGGTCGACTCTATCGCCACCATCCATCCCTCTATCCTTCCTTCTAGTGCGTTTAGTTTCCCCTCCATTCTTCTTTGCTACCTGTTTAACCCTCGGCAAGTGTAACCGAATCGTATCAAGTAATACAACTAGTAAGACCAAGTATCGTTCTCCCAAAGGACTCACGGCCTAGACAGTTGTGTGATTTGTTGATTATCTAAGACTTGTAAAACCAATCCCTTGAGATTTTTAACGCAAATTACTGAAATGTAAATATGAATGCATGTATTGATAATGGAAAAGAAGAAGCAAAACATGTGAATTGAAATATATGATGAGTATGTTGTTGGGGTTTATCAATTCCATCCTATCCACTCTCATGTATTCAAGAATTCATTTTTCTTCATTAATGCTAATGTCACTCTCTAAATTACCTTAAACCCGATGTCTCGGCGAAGAAAGCCTAATCATAATCACTAGTTTACAATGTCTTGTCTCCCTAGCAATTATTCATGCATTATAAAGCACAAAAGCTTAAAATCAACCAACCATCATATTTCTATCTTTAGGTTTATACTACTATTGGGAGAGATTCCCCAAATCTAGATTTCCCTGTATGTGTCCATATCAACAAAATCAATTATCATGCTATGAATGAGTTAAACAATGCAAGCATTAAGCAAAGGAGAAAAACCCTAACAATTAATGAAAGAAAGCATATATATTAAAGAACAAATTCAATACATGAGAGTTTCAAAAGGATTACATTGATTCCCCAACAACAAAAGGTGAAACTAGATGAAATGCAATGAAAGAGTGAAAGATAAAACCCTAGAAAGGTGAGAAAGGAGCTGTAGCATCCAAAATCCTCCTCCAAGGGGTGAAAGAGTGTGTTTCTACTTCGTTCTAGCCAAAGATCCCTGACCTAGGTTGACTAAAACCTTATATACTATTCTAAAAATTACAAAAAATTAAGCCCAAGCCCATAAAAATGGCGCTCAGCGGTAAGCGCGATTCTTCTATTTTGACGCTCAACGGCTTTTTCTCCTCAGCGATGACTGCGGGTCTTCAAAGTGCCGCTCAACGGTAATTGGCGCTGAGCGGTAATTGCATCTCTTCTTTTCCGCACTTTTTCTTCCTTTTTTGAATCCAACCTCTAGCTACTTCACTTCTTTCACTTAATTCATCTTAAAACCTGCAAAAACAAGTAAACCAAGCATAAAACCTATCCAACTCTCTTATTTCCAAAACTTAAACAAAAACATGATTCCAAGCTATTTTCTAAGTCATAAAGGTTGTCTTTAATATCAAAATTAAGTATAAAAATAACAGTTTTTCAACTGTTATCACAACCCCAAACTTAGAACTTTGCTTGTCCTCAAGCTAACAAGATGTAACTCAATCTTCCACCAATCCATATAATGGTTCACCACATTCAAAACTCCTTCTTCCAAGACAAGTAAGTACTCAAATTAGCTCATCACAAAGACTTCAATCAAGATGTGCACATGCTTTAGTGTTCACGCAATCACCTAATATCCAACAAATGCTACTTTCATGAATGATCAATCAACTAAGCATAAATGTTCTTATGTGTTCATGGACTCTTTCCTCACGAGATAAAGTGTTTCACTCAATCACACAAGTGCATAAGAAGTCACTCATCAACTCTACTATCACAATGTCACATGAATTAACTTTGCCTTTCATTTAACCACAATCAAACATATTCACAAGTAAGTATCATCACAAGGACTTTTCTATAGCTTATAATGTGGCTGGACTAACAAGAAAATTGGTTTTTTTGGATCATAAAATCCTTGAGTTAAGTGAATCATCTAAACCATTCTTCCTTCTTCCCAACTTTCTTTGCATTAAGCCTTTCTCTTTTTCTTTCTTTTCTTTCCTTTTTCTTTTGCTTTTCACGTGCTTAGCTCTTGGCTCAATGCTTGTCATTTTCCCTTTCTAGACTTCCCAACAACCCCAAACTTGAACATTTATCAATACCACAAAATATTCTCAACTCAACTCAAGGTAAAGCTTTTCAAAAAGGGTTTTCAAATCATGTTCAAGGCATAAAGGTTCAAAGGATATAACACATAGTGTTCTCTTTTAGTGGGCTAAAATCATGCATCTTGGCTAAAAAGGGTTACCAACAAATGCCTTGATCATATTACACATACAAGCAATTGATTCAATCATAGAAAACCTGGGCAAAGTCATTCATGCTTTCAAAGTAATATCATTCAATCAAAAAATCTGGATCTCAAAAACCTCACATATAGGCTCATTTAACCATTCCACATACACATCCTGCTTAGCATCATAATCACAATCACAACATCATGCATTTGTTCACAAAGCTTGTGAACCATCACCTGTATCTCAGCATATAGTGCACAATCTCAACATCAATCAATATCAAAGCATCATCAAGCCATACTCGTCATGCATAAGTCACAAGCAAACCATCATAACAGACACAGTTTCAAATTGAGTGCATCAAACCCTATTCTACTAACAGAAGCAAATAAGTTCAGTAGAGTTTAGAACACTGGGTTTCCTCCCAACAAGCGCTCTTTTAACGTCACTAGCTTGACCCAATAAAGTTCAAGGATCAACCAACAACATCACTGTAGACAACCCCTCTACTTCTCCTACCAGATAATGTTTGAGACGTTGACCATTCATCACCCAGCTTCTCTATTGATCATTAGCAGCTGGATCAACCAATTCAATTGCTCCATCTGGACGCACACTTTTCACTATGAATGGTCCTGACCATTTTGACTTCAACTTTCCAGGAAAAAAATTTCAATCTTGAATTGAACAATAGCACCTGCTGCCCTAGAGTAAAAACTTTTTTTATCAACTTCTTGTCATGATAGAATTTTACCTTTTCTTTGTAGCTTATGGATGAATCATATGCATGCAACCACATCTCTTCAAGCTCCAACATCTGTCTTCTGCGTTTATTTTGAGTTTTAGAAGGATCAAAATTCAAAAATTTAAGCGCCCATAAAGCTTTGTGCTCCATCTCCACTGGTAAATGACATTCTTTTCCATAAACTAGCTGATAAGGTGATAAACCCATAGATGTCTTCATTGTAGACCTGTATGCCCAGAGAGCATCATCAAGTTTTTGTGACCAGTCCTTTCTTGATGCAGCAACTATTTTCTCTAAGATCCGCTTGATCTCTCTATTAGACACCTCAACTTGCCCATTAGTCTATGGATGATAAGGTGCAGCTACCTTATGTCTCACACCATAATGTTTGAGTACCTTTGCTAGCTGATAATTACAAAAATGAGATCCTCCATCACTAATAAGCACTCTCGGAGTTCCAAAGCGTGAAAAGATGTACCTCTTTAGAAATTTAATCACAGTGCTAGCATCATTTTTGGGACACGCCAATGCTTCCACCCATTTACTCACATAGTCAACTGCCACCAATATATATTCATTGTTGAAAGATGGTGCAAAAGGTCCTACAAAATCAATACCCCAGCAATCAAGGACTTCAACCTCTAAAATGCCTTGTAAAGGCATCTCATGACGTCTTGAAATAGTCCCAGTTCTTTGACACTTGTCACAATTCTTGGCATGATTATAAGCATCTTTAAATAAAGTAGGCCAATAAAAACCTGGCTGGAGAACTTTTGTTGCTGTTCTTTCCCATTGAAATGTCCTCCATAGGGTGAGTCATGATAGTGCCAGAAAATTCCTTCTGCTTCTTCATTAGTCACACACCGCCTCAAAAGATTATCTGCTCCAATTTTGAACAAATAAGGATCATCCCAAATAAACTGCTTGGCATCATGCAAAAATTTCTTTCTTTGTTGCCAACTAAGATCTTCTGGAATTTCTCCTGCAACTTTAAAATTGGCCATATCAGTAAACCACAACCTCTTTTGAATGTACATGAGTGTCTCATCTGAAAAGATTCCAACATTTCTACTTCTTTGCTAGTAACCTCAATGTTAACCAACCGAGATAAGTGATCAACAATGAAATTCTCACTCCCCTTTTTATCACGGATTTCAACATCAAATTCTTGCAATAGAAGTACTCATCTAATCAAACGTGGCTTAGAATCTGGCTTTGTCAACCAATATTTTATAGCTGCATGATCTGTGTAGATAATCACCTTAGACCCAATGAGATAAGATCTAAATTTCTCCAAAGCATAAACTATGGCTAGGAACTCCTTCTCAGTAGTAGCATAATTCAACTCGGCATCATTTAAAACTTTGCTAGCATAATAGATTGTGTGAAATACCTTTTCTTTTCTCTGACCAAGCACGACTCCTATTGCATAATCACTAGCATCACACATTAGCTCAAAATGCTTATTCCAACCTAGAGCTACAATCACTAGGGCTGACACCAACTTACTTTTCAAGATATCAAAGGCTTTCAAACATTCTTCATTCATCACAAAAGGTACATCTTTAACCAGCAGATTACTCAATGGTTTTGCAATTTTTAAGAAGTCTTTAATAAATCTTCTATAAAATCCGGCATGACCTAAGAAGCTTCTGATTCCCTTCACATTTGTTGGTGGAGGGAGTTTCTCAATGACCTATACTTTGGCTTTATCAACTTCAATCTCGTTAGCAGAAATCTTGTGCCCTAACACAATTCCTTTTGTTACCATGAAATGACATTTCTCCCAATTAAGTACCAGATTTTTTTGAACACACCTTTTGAGAACAATATTCAGATTCGCCAAATACCTTTGGAAAGAATCTCCAAAGACTGAAAAATCATCCATGAAGACTTCAATGCATTTATCTATGAGATCTGCAAAAATTGTCTGCATACACCTTTGAAATGTGGCTGGAGCATTACATAACCCAAATGACATATTTCTGTAGGCAAAGACACCAAAAGGACATGTAAATGACGTCTTCTCTTGGTCTTTTGGATCTACCACAATTTGGTTGTATCCAGAATATCCATCCAGAAAACAATAAAAGGCCTGACCTACTAATCTCTCCAACATCTGATCCATGAAAGGAAGAGGAAAATGATCCTTCCTAGTAGCTTTATTCAACTTTCTGTAATCAATGCACATTCTCCATCCAGTAACAGTCGGAGTAAGAATAAGCTCATTCTTCTCATTATAGATTACTATTATCCCACCTTTCTTTGAAACTACCTGTACTGGACTCACTCATTCACTGTCAGAGATTGGATAAATAATGTCAGCTTCTAAAAGCTTCAGTACCTCTTTTCTAACCACCTCCTTCATGACAGGATTTAGCCTTCTCTGTGGTTGAGCACTCGGCCTATAATTATCTTCCATAAAGATCTTGTGCATGCAATAAGTTGGACTTATACCTTTAAGATCTGAAATTGACCATCTAATAGCTTCTTTGTTGGCTTTTAATATTTCAACCAACTTTTCTTCTTCTTCAGGAAGCAAAGAATTACTGATGATAACTGGCTTTGTTCCATCTTCTTCTAGAAAAACGTACTTCAAATGTGATGGTAACATTTTTAATTCTAACTTCTTTGCTTTCACTTCTTCTTTGATATCAATTGTCTCAAACTGAACATCTTCCACTGGAATCTCCTTCAATGTCTCCAAATTCGTCATACATTCATCAATTAATTTCTCTTCTTCTTCATTTAAATCTTCACAAGCATCAATAAGAGTTTTCTCTAGTGGAGAAGAATAACATACCATCCTTTCTTGAACCATACAAACTTCATCAAGTATATCAAGTTGAAAACATGCTTTATCATCTTTAGGATGTGTCATGGCTTTGAATACATGAAAGTTCACTTCTTCATCTTGAACTCCCACTTTAAGCTTACCGTTCTCCACATCAATTAGAACTCTAGCAGTCTTCATAAATGGTCTCCCAAGAATGAGAGGCACATCTCCATTTTCCTCCATCTCCATTATAACAAAATCCACTACAAATTTGTCAACCTTTACCAGCACATCTTCAACTACCCATAAGGATATTTAAGAGACTTGTCCACCAAATGGAGTGTCATTCGCGTGGGTTTGAGTTCCAACCCCTCAATTCTTTTGAACATAGAAAGCGGCATTAAATTAATGCTAGCTCCCAAATCAATCAACGCCCTTCCAACTTCTTACTCTCCTATAGTGCAGGGAATAGTGAAGCTCCCTGGATCTTTAAACTTGGGAGGTAATTGTTGTATGATTGCACTACAATTACCTTGCACTTCAATGGTCTCCTTTTCAATGTATTTTATTTTCTTTGTAAGGAGTTCCTTCCAAAATTTTGCATAGGATGGCATGTGTTGCAATGCTTCAGAGAAAGGAATGGTAATCTCCAGTGTTTTAAACATCTCCATGAACCTTTCCAACTATTTTTCCTTCTCCTTCCTTGAATAATCTTTGGATAAGGAAGGAGGTTTTCAACTATTTTTTTTTCTCTCATCTTCCTCTTCTCTCTTTTTCTCTCTCTCAACCTTATCTTTCCACTCAAGTATTTCTTTCCCACTCTCATTTTCTTTCTCTTTTCTCTCTATTTCTCTTTCCTCTAATACTTTACCACTTCTAGTAACAATGGTTTTACACTCTTCACTCAAATCACTCTTTGCATCCTTCCCACAACCTTCCATCTTGTTGAACATTTGCCCAATGTGCATCTTCATATTGTTAAATGCAGCCTCTACATTCTTACAATAAGAGATGTTCATTTTCATGAATTGTTGGAAAATATCTTCCAATTTTGTAGTTTTCTCAGATGGAGTAATTTGTGGCTTCCACTATTTCTGCTGCTTTTGTACCATTCAAATATCATATATCTCTTGAGGTAATAAAGATTGCTTCTTTGTCACTTCTTCCAACTGTTGAGAGATGATCTTATTTTGTGCAAGCAAGGCATCTTGAGATTGTAATTGTAATATATCTAAAATTTTGTGCAAGCAAGGCATCTTTGTCACTTCTTCCAACTTCATTAAATCTGTATATCATACATTGTAATATATCTAAAATTTATAAAAGAGAAAGCACCGTGGACATTAATTCCAAAATAAAGGAACAATACATAGGTAAAAAGAAAATAAAGAATAAGACAAAAAAAAAGATCCTACAAAAATTCATTTTTTAATACAATTATGACGTTGCTCAGTTACTATAAATTGATAGGCCTAGTAACAATAGAAAGAACAATACATAGGTAACAACAACTGTGAATGTCTACTCTAGTAAACATTTGACAGTCACCCAATTTTTGAACTCAAATGCCCATACATATTTCATCTAAAATGCCATTTGTTTAATTTAACAGCACAAAAGTAGTATTTTTAAAGAAAAGAAGTCATCCTAGGAGCCTTGGAAGAGGATTATGCTTGATGAATCGTGAAATAGGAAAACACAAGTAGGCATTGAACAAATATGCTTGAGATGCAAAGGAAAAGAGAAAAATGGCAGGTTACTACTAGACCAAAAGAGATTACTTTGTTGGCATTCAACGATTTAAAAAAAGAACAACAATGAGAAATTCCCTCTCACCTGGACATTGTGCTCGTCACTACAAATGGGATAATTTCATATCCAAAGCCATTGAATGAAGAACATTTCCATCTTAATGGTTGCAATAGAGTTTCAGTTCTAAACACATAGATACCCATGCATGCAATATAAGGATGTTTTTTCTGCTTCTTGTGGCGATAACCCTAGAAGAGTGGTGTCAACACGCTGTAGTAATTTAAACTAGAAATGTTAGATGAAATCAATTCTTGATAAAACTTGTAGCAAAAAGCACTTTTTAGAAGAAAATAATGAATCTTGTTTGGTTCTCTTACCACTTGCTGGTTTTAGAAACCATTTTCTCAAACAAAAGAATCATTTGATCTGGAAGAGAGCTTGCATTGCCAAGAATCAGTGTGAACGATTAAACTAAAATACTAAATCAGGACAATATCAACACCAAGGCGAACATACAAATGAAACCTAAACCAGAAAAGTGCATGAGTACACATATCACTTTCTCGTAGGCATATCAACAAACATGTAGAGATCATAGTAAAAGTGGCAGTAAAATTCTGCTCCACGAAGAATCTTGTGGTGGTGACAGCGTACATAAACAGATGCAGGAGAAGTAGGGATGACAAAGAAAAATCTGTGGGGAAAAATTTGCGACGGTAGTTGCTATCCGCGTTTATTACCGCGGGTAACGAGTAGCGGGTATTTTAATATCCGTTTCTAAACAGGTCGGGTGTGGGTATTAAATTATTCGCCCCGCGGGTACCCGCTATCTGTAAAACATAATAAAAAATATTAATTTTTATTTTTTAAATTAAATTTAATTAAAAATAAAATTTATCTATATTTTATTATGTTAAGTTTAATTAAAATTAAATTTTAATTTATATTTAATTTACTTTATATTATATTATATATTTTTTGTAATTTTATTTAAAAAATGTATAAAATATTATTTTTTTAATTTTTTGCGGGTATCCACGAGTATTTTCTAAGCGGGTACCCGTATGGGTAGCGAGTCAGATTTTTTTTGCGAGTAGGCACTACCTGTGCCCGACCCGACCCATTATCATCCCTAAGGAGAAGCTTCAATAAAACACTTGAAGACAACTAGTGTCGAGCAGCAGAAAGCAAGAAAGGATAGCTTGAAGACTTGTAGAGCATCAGAAGGCTAATCGGGGGAGAGGGGAGGAGGGATGGGCGGCGGTAGAGAGGAAGAGGGCAACAAAACTTCAACGGCTGCAAAAAATATGTGATGGTAGTGATTGAAAATGAATTCTATTGAAGAAAGAAACTGAACAAAGAAAATAACACACGCAGTTCAAACAGTTAACTGCACCGAAATATGTAAAATTCAGTTTTTTTAAACTGAATTAAAGAATAAATTAATTAATTTTTAGTATACATTAGTTGATTGTTTTTAAGTATAATAGAGTATAGATAAATGTAGTTTAGTACAGTTTGTTAAATTATGTCCAGCCCTAGCATTCTCAAAACCAAAGTAAAAAAGCATACCTGTGAACATCTATGATAAATTCTTTTTAGCTCTAAGGCCTTTGCAAATAAACACCCTTAGCTAGAAACATATCTTAACCACCTTTTCACTAAGAAAAAAAAATGAGAAATTAGGCATTGTAACAACCTTGGGCAAGAAAAGACGAGGCTGGACAAAATTGAGAAAAAATAATCCTCAAATCAATGACAAAAAAGAAATAAAAGAGGTTCAACATGAACCAATTGAAAGAAAATCGAAAAAGATCAAAATCAAAAACAAAAAGGTGTTTGAATCAAGAGCTCGAAATGAAGTAGATCTAAGAAATGGAAGGAACAATCTATCAAAGACCTCAAAAGAGTTGGAAGGAAAGAAATGAACTCATTTTTCATGCTAGTTGCTCAACTTTCTCTTAATGAGTATGTGTATCATTGAAAAACCATAAGATTCTTTATAATCGAACCTCATTACAAGCCTATACATGTCCTTAGTGATCCTTGAAGGTTAAGTAAAAGAAGTATTCATGCAGATGATGTACAAAATCTGGAAAGGGTTGACATCTACTACGAGCTTTCTCGTGCAAACACAAGAGTCCATTCACAAATCTGCACTAACTCAAAAGCTACGAAAACTTATGCTATGTTATTTTTGAAAATGGAATGAATGTGTACATTTTTCTGATCTTGCATTGCTTGAAAAGAAAGCAACCAATGAATTCAGATTGTGAACCAACCTTTTGTTTGGAAATATGCTAGATAGTTTAAATTTAAGATTTGTTTGAAGTCAAACAAAGTTTGAAGTTGGGGGTGTTGATTTGTGTCTAGTATTAGTTAATTTCAATGTTAAATTGACACTTATGTTGCTTTGATTATGTATAAAATCCATGTTAACTACCTCGATCTTACTTATTTTGTAGGAATACGAGATTTCATAGAGTCAAAGTTGCATATATTGAAGTAAATATGAAGAATTCATACACTTTTCAAAGAATTTTGTACAGCACAACTTCAACGCCATTTGAGGGCTTGAGCCATGAAGAAAACCCAGCAGAGAAGGTTTCCTTAAGCGCTGACCCAAGACTCAAGCCATGAAGAATCATTCATCATGAAGTAATCTCAAGAGGTTCCAGCCTAGGAACTCACTACTCAAGCTATAAAGAAAACCCACATATGAAGGAAACCTCACAGTTGGAGCCATGAACCACCTAGAGTTACGTGCCAAAGTTTTTAGATACAATACTTCAGATCAATTTTAAGACACTTTTGGAGAGAGCTTTTCTGGAGACTCTTTAAGAGACTTTGAGAGTAGTTTTAGAGAGAGACTCTAGGGAGTCTTCACACTTATATCACTTATGTGAGCATTTGGTTTTATAAAGGCATGCACAAATTATCATACAAAACGAGTTTTGTAAATTGGTCGTACTAGGGCTAATGGCTTTGTTAATTTGGGTTAGTATGTCTTGGCGGTAGGATTTTAGTTTCAACTATACTCTTTAGTGGTTGATGGGGTTGCTATAGTACTTGTGTTTACGATCACTTTATCTATTATATCACCTTTCTATACTTTGGTGGCATGCTCGCGCAAGTCCTGCTTTGGTAAGTGAGCCATGTTTTGATAAATAAGATTGAAAGAGTCTTACTTTAGTAAGCAGGTCCTATTTTGGTAAACACGATCAAGGGAGTCTTGCTTTGGTAAGCAGGACCTACATTGGTAAGCAGGATTGTGGAAGTCCTGCTTTGGTAAGTGGATCCTGTTTTGGTGAATAGGTCTAGTGGCCAAAGTATGGAAGAAAACATAGTGGGTAATGGTGATAACATGGTTTGCCTGGATTGAAGTATGGATTCAGAATGTTTTATTATGTGGTGGATTTGATTTGAGTAAGGGTGTTATGAGCTTAGATAGTAATTGATAATTACATTATTATATATTGTTGTGGTGTTTATTTTGTTAGCTTACTCTTACATTTTGTGGTTATAATTTTCACTTGCGATGATCGTACTTATACGGGAGTAGGTGATATTACAGAAAAGGTTGTTGATGATGTTGATGCTCTATAGAACTAGAGACGAGTGGGGAATTATTATCGGAGTTTTCAAAATGTTTGAAAATTAAATTATTTATGTTTTAGTATGTTATTTCAAGTTGTAATTGAATTAATCATTATTCTCAAATGTTTTTTGTTTATTTCAAACAATGAAATAAAGTTTTAAATTTTCACTATATTGTGATGGTGTAAGAGTTTTGTTTTTCTATATCATGAACCTTTTATTTACATGTGACATTCTAAATTGAGACGTTACATGGAAAATCATAAAATAGGAGGCATGGTCAAATAAAGTTCGAGAAAATGATCATGAATTTGAGGAAGGAGTCTTTTAAAGAATGAGAACTTTCAATCACGTGATAAGAAGGACCAGTTTAAGGATATCCCGATTTTGAACTCAAAAGGTTGAATGTTTAGAAGTGTGGTTTGTAGAGGGATGTTAATGTTCTAGCCAAGAGATAAGATTTGTTAAAGCATGGAGTATTTTGTGTTTTTTTTAGTCTTAGTAGTCCTTTTTATAGCTAAGTATCCTTTTTTTACTTATAATTCTTTTGTTAAAATTAAGGCACATACGACTAATTTTTTGCCTTGTACAATTGTTTTTTTATTAGTTTATTTGTTTCTTTTATTAAGATTTGTTATATTATTTTACATATATTTCTAAATTAAGTATTTGTTATGGTTTTGATTGTGATAAAATCTTTTTACATTTCCACATTATGAATAAAATATAATTTATTTCTTAATATTATATTTTAACAATTCTAAATTGTCTAAAACAACAAAACTTGTTAAAACTAAGTTCACATTCTACTTATCACTATAAAACCTGTCAAGTAATATGAATAATTAAAAGCAGACAACATCCTATTTGTAATTACGATTTTATAATATAAATTTGGATATTTTTACTATTTTGATGTAATTTTGTTATGAAATTATAAAAATAATACAATTTTTTTAAAAAAATTGAGTTTTATCATATAATAAAATTAAGGCTTAATAGCCTCTTTTCTCCCTAGTTTTGGTTAGTTGTGTCAATTAGGTCCCTTTTTTAAAAATAGTGTCTAGTTGGTCCTTATTTAGAAAATTTTGTGCTAACATCGTCCCTTCCATTAAAAAGAATTAAACAGAGTTAATGGTTTGATGATAAGTCACTACATAGTGGTAACGTGTCATTTTAATGTTGTCTGCGTGGTATTGTGGCAAGCAATTACATGTTGAGGTGGATACTAGACATTGGGTTATTCAAATTGGGGAAAATTTGAGTTAGGTCACAAGCCATTTTCATTTCTGCCAAAGAACAGAGTTGCGAACACAGTAGAGTGGTGGGTGTTGTTGATCTTGTTCTTCTTCTTGTCGTTTATGTTGTTGTTGTTTAGGGTTTGGATTTGAGGGTTGTGTGTTGGCAATAGCGTGGTTGTCGGTGGTTGTACGTGGTTGGCGAAGTGGTTTGTGGTCGTTGGTGGTGGTTCGTGGTCATTGTTGGTGGTTCATGGTCGTGGTTGTATCGTTTTGGCGTTGGGTTTGAAGTGGTAATGTCTTTGTATAAAAATTGTTTGTCTTGCTCATGGGGGAGCTCTCGTGGTGGTTCATCCAGAGGTTTCGTTGGAAGCCAAATATGCCATTGTAGGGAGCTTGTTCTGTTGTGAGTTGCAAAAACAGTGAAGAACGAGGGGAAGCAATTCTGGGGCTGTCCTAATTACAAGGTTTGTAGTTTAATTTTTGTGTTAAATTATTTTGGTGATTAATGAATTGTTTATGGTTGGATAATTTGAACACCGCATAAGAAATGAAGAACTTAAAGGATGCAATTACTTTAAATGGCGTAATGAAGAAACTGTAGATGATGCTGGTAGTACTATTGCAAGGCAAAGAAGAAAGATTAATAGCCTGGAGAAATATATTATCGGTTATCAGAAAAGGGAGAAGATTTTAATATGGATGCTATGTTTTATGGGGTTTATAAACATGATTCTTGTTTGTATTTTGTTTAAAAGTCCATGATGTGTTGTATTACAAAGTTGTGTTGTATTACAAAGTTGTTGTTAACAGTAGATTGTCTATATTGTAATGGGATGTTTTTAAATGAATGAAAAATGTCAATTTTTGCATCTGAATTTATGGTTTGAATATACATTTGGTGTGCTATTGTTGTGAATAATAAAATGAGAATAAATGAGAATATAAAAGAAGGATTAATAAACTTGTACTAGGTTCAAGGGACAGGAATACAAAAAAACACTTTATGAAGGCTGAAATTATAGTAACATGTATTGGGTTCAAGTCACAGGTATACAAAAAAAGGATTGTCAAACTTGGTTGAAAAGATGTGGTTTGACAGCTCTAGCAGACACAAAATACCAGCATCACAAATACGAATAATCATAACGCTAACATAATTACTTCACAAGAACCACATAAATCTATCCAATATAGTCAATCATTTTGCAATCTGCACCACATAAATTTGGCAATCTCCAACACATAAATTTGGCAATCACCAGCACATAAATTTGACAATCTGCAACACATCTATCATGCAAACTACAGCAGATAAATTTGGCAATCTGCAACAGATATGATCCAACACAGAAACTAGAATAACAATTTCACACAATATATATGATTCACAACAGAAATTGGAATTCAAATTCAGATTGAAATGATTGAAATGTACAAAATTCTTGTTCATGGTAGAATTCACACTAAACCAGGATTCAAACTGAAGTTCAAATTGCACATAAAATTTTACAAAATAGCCCATACTAGGCTGTAACAGACTTGACCTAAACATTTAGTGACTTCTAAAAAAGTTCTAAACTCTTGTTGTAGTTGGCTAACTTTGTTGAATTTGGAATTCAATGACCTGACTTGATTGAGATTGAATTTGGTTTGTTGGAGCACCTTGTGGGCAAGTATTTCTTTTATGACCAAGTTGTCTACATATGTCACATCTCTTACGAGTTCCACCTTGCTTTAGTTGTGTGTCATCCTTCTTTAGCTCCCAAGGCTCTAGTTTTCTTTTCTTTTTTGGTCTATACCAGGCAACAACACCCTTTTGGGTGGAGGTAGCACATCATGATGAGAAGTCATTTCCCAAAGCTGAGGACTGTTAACAAGGTATATCATTGGAATGTAAGTTTCTTGATATATTGACCTTTTAAACCAATGTGAGATGTAGTCTTCTCCATTGATGTTCAAAAATGACATGGCAGCCAGTGCATGGCAGCATGGAATTCATGATACAGTCCACTTTCTGCAACTGCATTCAACTTTATTTATGTCAACCAAAAACTTTTTACCAATGGTTGAAGTGTGTCTAATCTAAAAAATTTGAAGTCCTGACCAACTGCAATCATAACCAATTTAAATCAGTAAACAAATTAAACCATGACCAAGTTCATATTGTGATGTAGTGATGTGCACACATGTAGGTATCCAATATTTAGTCATGTACAATTCCTTTTCAAATCTTTTTTTAATCTTCGGGAAAAGATAAACTTCACATGTAGTTATTTTCTGTCTATTTGTTGTCCATCTCTTCATGAGGTACATACGAATGTCTTCCATCATTATGATGATGGGCTTACCCCTTGCACTTAATATCACACTGTTAAAAGCTTCAAACATATTATTGACTAAGGTGTCACAAATAGCTTTACCCATAAACCTTGACTGTGACCAAAATCTAGTTAAAGAAATAACATGTCAAACATATGAGGCAGCAAAGCAAACAAAAGTAAACACGCACAATGGATTTAAATAGCTGTTATGGGTTGACATACCTTGGTGTAATGGCTAGCAAGTATTTAAATGCATCTGCATTGACATCTTTAATTTCTCTCATCACTTCCTCCCATGCTTGAGGGTGTGTTGATGATGCTACCTTCCATAATAGATGCTTTAAAATTTGACCAGGAAATTTCTTCCTAAAATTTGCATAAATGTGGCGCACATAAAACCTTTGCTCCATGTTAACTAATTGGCAAGTGTACTAAATCATATCAAATAATATAAAATGGTAAGACCAAGTATCGTTTCTCAAGAGACTCGTGTCACTAACAATCGTATAATACCTTAACTAATTAAGACTAAAGAACAATTCCAATGATTGCAATTAAATTGCAATAAAAGTAAACATAATAACTTGAATGTAAAATTGATCTTTTGAGGCTTAAACAATAATGAATGAATGATATTGAAATGACATGAGATGATGATGTTGTTGGGGTTAGATTTCACCTACATTACTTTCATGCATATTAGAACTCATCTTCTTCATTGGAATGTTAAGGTCACTACGAAATTACTTAGAACCTGATCCCTCGGCGTAAAAAGCCTAGCCTATTGAATCCCTAATAACCAACTCCACATTAAGAAAAGAAGCTTAAGACAACCAAACGTCATATCCCTATCCCTAGGCAATATTCCCTTTGGGTGAAATTCTCCAAATCATGATTCATAAGATATTTTCCAATACTCAAACAAACCAACATCAAGTCATGAATGGCCAAAACAAGACAAACATTACGAATAGGAGAAAATCACTAACATTCAATGAAAGAAGCATAAATTATTTAAAAAATGTTCAAATACATGAAAGTTTAGAGGTTACATCATCACCAACAACAAATGAGTTTAGTTCTCCATTGTCATGGAGAACCTTGGTGTACAATGGAAGAATGAATGAATGTAAACCCTAGAAAGTGAGAAGGAAAGCTCATGCATCCTAATCTACCTCTAAGGGGTCCAAAATTGTGTGTCTGTGCTTCAGCCGCCAAAAGATACAAACCCTAATGTGTAAAAGCCTTTAAATAGATCAAACATGGATCATGGGCCAATGTCGCTGGTGCTCAACACACTAAGTGGGGCAACCAGGTGAGCTGCGTGACATGTAGCTGGTGTTGAGCGCCCTGGACAGGAGCAAGAAAGTGCAACTGTGAGAAGATTGGCGCTCAGCGCCCCAAATGGGGGCAACCAAGCGTGCTACGGTGTAGCTGACTAGCGCTCAGTGCCCCTGGAGAGGGCGCCCAAGTGTGCTTGCGAGATCCTTGGCCATCAGCACCTCTAAAGAGGGCGCCCAAGCGTCCATGCGTGACCACCAGTGCTAAGGGCCCCAGAAAAGGGCAACCAAGCGTGGTTGCATGACAACCAGTGCCCAAGGCCCCAAAAAATGGTCAACCAAGCGTCCTTGAGCCTTCTACAGCCTTATATTTTGGTGCTTTTGTTGCCCTTCCTAGGTTCCAACTCCTTGATACTTTACTCCTCTTCCGAAACATACCAATAACCTACAAAGTTGAGGTAATCAGTGATAAAAATCATTAAGTATAACCTCTACTCACTTATTCACCAAATTCAACTAAAATAAGAGTTTAAGCAAGTTTCAAAGTCAAAGAGAGAGTTGATTTAGTATCAAAATTTCATCACAAATAATGGTAAATTCAACCGTTATCACTCCACATCAGGTAGAAGTTCTTGTAATGCTGGTACAAGTCCCTATCAAAGTAAAAACATGAAGCTATACAAGTTCAAAATATTGCAAATGAAGGTTTGAAAGATATAAAACAACAATGGGAAACATTATTCACTTTTTGTTGATCTAAAATATATGTAATTGTTGAACAAACCTCCACACCACCAAGATCATTAATGAGCAATTGTAAAAACCAAGCCCAACTGTCCTTATTCTCCACCTCCACAACAGCGTATGCTAAAGGACACATTTGCTCATTCCCATCTCTTGCAACTACAATTAACAACTCACCTCCATATTTTCCTTTTAAGAAACACCCATCCAAACCTATAATAGGCCTACATGAAACAAAGTTGTCCTTACAGGCCTCAAACAGACATATAGTCTCTTGAATATTGGATTGTCCTCACTAGGTTCAACATGAAGTTTGATAGTTGAACTAGGATTTGATCGAAGCAACTCATTTGCATAATCATACAGTCTTTTATATTGTTCCTTAAAATCACCTTCTATTTGTTTAAAAGCCATTGCTTTTGCCCTATACGTTGTAGATCGAGAAATACCAATGTTCCACTTCTTAGAAACTTTGTTTTATAGGTTATACAGATTAATATTGGGATTCTCCTTGATGGTTTTCTCTAAACTCCCACTCAACCATTTTGAAGTCATTAAACGGATGTTAAAATCTCTACTGCATGTGTACTTGTCTATAATCTTCCTTAGCTGCCATGTATTTTGAGCTGCCTTATATGCACAATATGCATATCATGTACATTTTCCTTTTGCCCCACAACCTTTAACACAAACTCTTTTTTTTTTTCATTTTTATAAACTTTTAATTTCCTACCATTCTCTACACCATACATTATTATTGCTTCTACAAAATCCTCTTTTTAGGGAAGTACGTGTTCACTTCCCATTTATATTGTTCCATACTTTTGGGCATTGAAAAAATCCCAAAATCTCCATACCCATCTCTATCATCATCTGTGTTATCACTTTCCACAACACTGTTCAAAGTGTCAGATTCCCAATCACATTTAGATAAACCCCTAGGTCCACCAATTTGTACATCACCCTCTACCTCACCCTCTGCCTCTACCTGCACCTGTACATCACCCTACCCCTGTACATCACCCTGCCCCTGTACATTGACACCAACATCCATGTCTCCCTCCTCATTTGCCTCAACCTCAGCTTGAGGCTCTGCTTGACAGTGTGCCTGAAAACCATCAGCCTGTACATCACCCACTGCCTCAACCATTGGTTCAACCTTTGCATCTACCTGACCCTCTACATTGATACCAACATGAATGTCTCCCTCCCCATTTGGCTCAACCTCTGCCTAACAGTGTGCCTGAAATCCATCACCCTCTACCTCAACCTGTACCTCACCATGTACATCACCCACTACCTCAACCTCTGCCTCTACTTGACCCTCTACATCCACACCAACATCACCCTCTACCTCTGCTTCTACATTGGGCACTACCTCAGACTCTACATTAGCCACTACAACATCCTCTTCCTCTGGGTCTAACTCAATGTGTGCTTCACCAACCTCTATCTCAACTTGCTTTTCACCACACTTTGTTTGAACTTCTGGTTGACCACTATGTCTCTCAATTTGGGGTTCAGGAAAGTATTCCAACTCTAGAAGATATTGAGGCTCACACACCATGTGTATAACATAAATGTGAGCTTGACCATTCAAAAAAGCAATATTGACGATATGACATGCACCTTTGTCATAAGATAATATTTCCAAACAATCTTCTAACATAGGACCACGACCCAATGAATACCACAACTCCTTCACATTCCTATAACCCATTTCCTTAAGAATGCTTAATATTTCATAATAACTCAATCGATCTGGGTCAATATTTAAAGTTGTTGTTTAATCATAGTGGTATCTGAATGTCTCATTATTCTCAAATTTACCCCCATGGTGAAATACGACTTCAATGTCTGAGTTGGCCATCTAAACTAATATGAAAAGTAGTTTTTCTATGCTTAATCAAAATGTTATCTACGCTACAAACAAAATAGTAGTGTGGGGAACCATAAACACACCAATAACAGACCATAATGAAATAAAACAACTTTCTACTGGGAGCATAAAGACAACATAAACAAAGGAGTTGCATAGTTAATGGGGGACCACTACGACACTAGGACACCACAAAATAAACAAAACAGGTAATGGAAAAACACAGTTAATGGGGGACAATAAATAAACAAAACATACCCATCCCAAAGCAAAAGTGATGGGGGACCACAGCGAAAGCAACTAAACAAAACAAAAGCTACATACACGCACCTTCAAATGTCGCTTTTCGAAAAACCCCATCAACACGATGTCTGCAATTGCATGTCCAAATGACCAAACAAACTTCATTCAACTAAATCCCTATTAGCGTATGGGGAGTCTGTCTTCGCAATGAAGGTCAAGAACTGCAATAAGGATTCTCTGTTCTCTCGCAGAAATCAAAATGGGTTGTGCCCTAACTACGATTTTCCCCAATTTCAATAACTCAATCTCTATAACTCACGTCAACCTCTAATCGCTTACCACGTCACCACGCATAGTACTTAAAAATGATACGTTACCAATTCATAATGCCATATCATCAATCCATTAACACCGTTAGTGTTTTTTAACGAAAGAGATAATGTTGACACAAAATTTTCTAAATAAGGACCAAATAGACGCTAGTTTTAAACAAGGGACCAAATATATACAACCAAGCAAAACTAGAGACAAAGAAAGCTATCACTACAAAAATGATTGATTTTAGGAGGGGTTTTTTGGAGACGGTTTTGGAAACCCCAATAATTTTTGGGGGTTTATCTCTAAAAACCGCAGGTTACTATTTTTTATTATTTTTTTAAACTTTTTTATTTTTAGAATACTTACCCAACCCATATTATTCTCTCCCCGGCCTTCAGTCGTTTATTCATCTCATCTCTAATTCTCTGAAATCTAAACCCTAACCTTCCTCCCGTTCTCATCAAATTTTCTCTCAAACCTTTTCCCGCACTACAATCTTCTCCTTGGCTTCATGTTCATCTTCTCCTGTTTGGCTTCGTGTTCATCTGGTTGAGCGTCGAGGTGGAGGGGTCGAGGCGTCGAGGCATTTGTGGGTTGAGCGAGGTCGAGGTGCTCTGGCGCGGTCCCTCACTGACCGGTCATAGGTCGAGGTCGAGTTAAGAATGTGTTTGATCTGGTTTTGGCTCTCTCGTTCTTTGTTCGATCTACTGATGTTCGATCTTTGTGTTATAACTCAAAACATTTCGTCTCTGGTTTTGGCTTTCTAGTTTTCGATCTTTGTGTTATAACTCAAAACATTTTGTCTCTGGTTTTGGCTTTCTAGTTTTGGCACTTACGTAAAAGTTAATGAAACTTGTTGAAGGTACTAGGAATCTGCTGGGGCGATTACAAAACATTCTGTCTCCAACCCCTCAAACTCAAATCCTTCATGGTATGTTCATCTTATCCCTGGTTTAAATTCATATCTAGTTTAGTATCTTTGAGATTCATGATTTAGTATTCTGAGTTATAAAATGGTAAAATTAAATTTAAGTTTCTTATCTTTAATCAAATTAATTTAAGTTAGACCTTGGTCATCCTAATAAGTTTAGTCCATGAATGTATGAAAGATGAGTTGATTGAGTTTTTGCTTGAACATTTTATGTCTGCTAATTTAGTACACTAATTTTTTTTTCTATATTTTGGTATGGACACCACACAGAGGTTTTCGAAAGAAAGATGATAGATATGCATGTCTTTATCCAAGCATAGATCAAATAATTGGTTAAGTATTAAGTTATAAAATGTATTTAATTGAAGAAAATTAGTAGCTTGCAATAATACAATGATTCTAATGAGTAATCAATGTAATCTATAACCATTTTTAGTAGCTTGTAATAATACTCTGTGACCCTAAGTATTTAAAAAATAGCCACCTTACCAGTGGTAGAAAAAAAAGGATGGTTTTTTTATCAGGAGGAAATGCAAGAGTAGTAGGATAGGAAAGGTGTTTTCCAGCACAAATCAAGGGAGAACGTATAAAGCTACTCTGCTCTGCTACGGTGTGCCATTTTCTTTCATCATCTGTTACTTAATTTGGCAGAAGATATAGATACTGGGAGAACTTTTTCAACAGTCTGATAAGTATATTTGCAACGTAAGTTTTCAATTTTATAAATTAGAGGGAAATTGTTTCCTTAATTAGTATTACTTTATTACAATGTAATGTATTTAATGAGACTTTGTAGTTCACTTTTTTCTATTCTCTTTCCTTTATTGTAGGTGTTCACTGGGGAATGAATTGTCAATTTCACAGATCAGGATAGCTACCTGGTTTTCTTTAATCTGATTGATTGTGAATGGTTGCTTCTGCTGTTCTGATTCCAGGGTATGATTGTTTCTTTTGTGGAATCAAATTTTTAGGTAGTAAGTTATGACTATACATCTGCATGCACTTTATAATATAATTTGAGAAAAGTGAGAAATAAAATTAAACCATCTCTGGAACAAATGAATCGTCAATAAATGATATTATACCTCATTACCAATCTAGAAGCAAGAGAATGTACCCTATAAGAGTAGTAATAGAATAAACCCAAAACTTTTTGTTTTCTTAGCACATCCAATTCAATGTAGAGATAGACTAGGATGCATAAGTAAGGGTTGTACAGCTTGGTTGATTATATAAAATTCAATTTCTCCAGAATTTAACATAATCCACCAAGTTCTTGTTCACATTTTAGGACCACATGTGAAACAACACAGAATAAATACACATGTGAGTGTGGAAACGGTAGCTTAAGTACTCTTCATGAAAACAATTATCACATTTGAGCTTGTTCTCTACAATTTGATATTAAACTTAAATTTGATACTAACCTAAGCAATCATTGTGCAAAACATATAAAACAGAGACAGAGAGAATCATTAAGAAAACTTCCAAGGTCATTTCTTCTCTAAAGGTAAACCAGAAAGAAGCATGCCTGTTTAAGGAAAAGGAAAAATAGTATTAGCTTATATTTAACACAACTCCTTAGAAACAAAATCCAGAACAAGCCTTTCTTAGTGCACCCAATGTTCAGAGTTGTTTCCATTCATATTGTGTCCAGTTAATACCATAACTTCATTTTATCCTAGAAAGGCTTTTCAATACATTCATGAATCTGTATTTTCATGTTAAGAATCAAGAACATGAGAACCGATGTGAATATATTTTTTCCATTCACGGAATATATTTTATATGATATGATGATGACATTTTATGTACAATATATCTTTAATTCTCTTTTGGCCATCTCTAGCTCCTTATATACATATATATTATGATTTTTTTTAATATCTTACTTTCGTGTATGAGATTCGAATGAGATTTTTTTTAATTTATTTCTCGAACTAATATAATGTTAATTATGAATTGTAATATTAATTAATTAATGAAAGTAGTATTAGCTTATATTTAACACAACTCCTTAGAAACAAAATCCAGAACAAGCCTTTCTTAGTGCACCCAATGTTCAGAGTTGTTTCCATTCATATTATGTCCAGTTAATACCATAACTTCATTTTATCCTAGAAAGGCTTTTCAATACATTCAGGAATTTGTATTTTCATGTTAAGAATCAAGAACATGACAACTGATGTGAATATGTTTTTTCAGTTTCAAACCTCTCACGTTGTGTTTTTAAATTTTTAACTTCCTTTATTTTGTTCTTATGATATGTCTTGTAATTTTTGAATTATTGATTCTTGGCTTTTTGGTTGCCTCAAACTTATTTTAAGTTATCTCCACCCCATTACAAAAACGTTGGTTATTAGATTAAATAGTGTTTGGATACTATGATACGTTTTTAATGGGGAAATATGATTTTATGCCTCTTATATTTGCTTATTGTCTTGACTTTTATGTGCTTGATCGTTCACAGTGGCATTTTGTGCCTTCTAGGATGTCCTGGTTTTTATATTTGCATTGTATATTAATAATAATTTTTTATTCATTTATATTGAAATTTATTAAGCAAACTAATTCATTATTCTATGAAGAGGCTATCTCATTCCAACTTCCTATAATATGATTTATGTACATAATATGATTTATGTAGATAAAAAGTGAAACAGAAACAATCCTAATAAAGTAGCTAATTGTGAAATTAGCTCCTGAAATAAATCCCTTGATCTAAGTGGATTGTTCTCAAAGTTTAGTAAATTCATCTTATGTAGTGTTTCGTTGAATATCGTCACTTATTTTAACCTTCCAATCCTCTTGGCATGAACATAGGTCATTTTAATGGACAAATCATGGATAAACATGCCTCGAAATACAAGTCAATATATGAGAGGATTGAATACCTTCTTGGACTTTGCACTCACTAATAGTGGAGTTAGGGGAAAGATAATATGTCCATGTCCAAAATGTAATTTTAAGAAATGGCAAAGTCGTGAAGAAGTAAAAGAGCACCTAATTATTAAACCTTTTCCAAAAGGGTATATATTGTGGCTTCTACACAGGGAGAGAAGAGTAAATGATGAAGCACCTCAAGTAATGGCCGAAGCTCCTCAAGTAACGGTTGAAGAAGATGGTGGAAGAGTTGAAATTAATGATAATATCTGTGAAATGATTAATGATGTATTTTCACATCATTGCTCTAACAACGACATGACGGTTGATGATGAGATGGGTGCAGAGTCAAGCCATACTAGAAGTCATGATGGGACATATTTTTTTTTAATTAATGCAAGATGGACAACAAAGCTTATATGAAGGA
Source organism: Vigna umbellata (assembly GCF_029865625.1). Lineage (NCBI taxonomy): Eukaryota > Viridiplantae > Streptophyta > Magnoliopsida > Fabales > Fabaceae > Vigna > Vigna umbellata. The sequence goes on from NC_142170.1 coordinate 20,719,259, forward strand.
TGTGATAAATATTCAAAACTTTCTTTCTTGGTGAAGTTGTATCACATCAAATGTCTATGCAGAATAAGTGACAAAGCTATGTCATGATACTGGAGTTGCTAGCAGATGCATTTGAACATGCTAAAATTCCAAACTCGTTCTATGAAGCCAAAAAAGTGATTAACAAGCTTGGTCTTCATTACACCAAAATTGATGCTTGCCCAAATGTTGTATGTTGTATGTTGGAGAAGACAAAGATAAAGATTCTTGTAAGAAATGTAAGACATCAAGATGGAAGCCAAAAAAGAGAAATACAATTGGTGACGATGTTGTTGTTAATAAGCGAAAGAAGATTCCTGCAAAGGTGTTAAGCTATTTTCCTTTGAAGCCTCGATTACAGAGGATGTTTTTGTCATCTAAAATAGCCGAGCATATGAGATGGCATGCATCAGAAAGTACGGATGAAGGCATGTTAAGACATCCAAGAGATTCTGAAGCATGGAAGAAATTTGACTTGATGCACCCTCAATTTGCCTTAGACCCTCGAAATGTGAGACTCGGTTTAGCTACTGATGGCTTCAATCCATATGGCAACTTGAGCACCAATCACAGTATCTGGCCAATTGTTCTCATACCATACAACCTTCCTCCTTCGATGTGTATGAAACAAAGTTCGTTCATTCTCTCCATGATCATTCCTAGAAAGCGAGCACCAAGCAATGATATTGATGTTTACTTACAACCATTAATAGAAGAGTTGAAGGAGTTGTGGAACATTGGCATCAAAACTTTTGATTCATATGGGAATGAAGTATTTGATATGTGTGCAGCCATATTGTGGACTATTAGTGACTTTCCAGGACTTGGAACCTTATCTGGGTGGAACACACATACAAGATTGGCATGTTCGAGATGTAACTTTGGCACTACTCCTAAGAAGCTTGTCAAAGGTAGGGAAATTCTATTTTATAAGTCATCGTCGGTGGTTAGATGGAAGACATAGGTTTAGATTGACTCATATGAGGTTTGATGGAACTATTGAAAATAGAAGTCAACCAATGGCAATCTCAGGTCATGATATCTTACAACAACTTGGTATTGTTCATGTTGAATTTGGGAAAGAACCTATAGTTGAAGAAAGATCAAAAAGACAACACATAGTTGATCGTCCTAAGGTAGAGACTCTACAATGGCGAAAGAAAAGTATATTTTTTGACCTTCCTTATTGGGTAGATAACTTATTACACCACAATTTGGATGTTATGCACATTGAAAAAAATGTTTGTGACAATATATTGTTTACATTGTTGAATGATAGTACAAATAATAAATGCAAAGACAATCTAAAGGCAAGAAAGGACTTACAACTTTGGGGTATAAGACCAGATTTGTGGCCTGACGAGAATGGTAGATATCTTCCTGCTATATATACATTGTCAAATGTAAATAAGGATATGTTTCTGAAAACTTTGAAAAATATAACTGTACCTGATGGGTACTCAAGTAACATCAGTAGATGTGTTGATGTCAAACAACGTAAGATTGAAGGACTAAAAAGTCATGACTCACATGTGTTGATGGAGCAACTTCTCCCTTTGGCAATAAGAAAGACACTCCCTAAAGAAGTCTCGTCTATTTTGATTGATCTATGCTCTTTTTTTAAACAATTATGTAATAAAGTTTTGAAGATAGATGAACTTGTCCAATTACAAGATAGAGTTGTCCTCACATTGTGTCACATGGAGATGTTATTCCCTCCTTCTTTTTTCACAGTGATGGTTTATTTGATTGTACATTTAGTAGAAGATGCCAAGCTTGGAGAACCTGTCCAATATCGATGGATGTATTCTATTGAGAGGTACTTGGGAAAATTGAAGTCTTATGTGCGTAATAAGGCACAAGCTAAAGGCTCAATAGCTGAAGGTTACATGGCTGAAGAGTGCTTAACCTTTTGTTCTAGATACTTAGATGGAATTGAGACTGTGTTTAATAGATTGTGCCATGTTAATGATGAACCAAGCATTGGCTCTTGTACTGTGAGCACTTTATTCCCACCAATCGGAAAACCAGTTGGAGGTTTCACTTATTTCACTCTATCTGCAAAGGAAAAGTTACAGGCACATCGTCATATCCTAACAAATAGTGCCATAGTTGACCCATTTCTTCAGTAAGTATTTTCACTTGATCAATTCTATTAATTAGTCTTTTATTAGAAAGTAACTGTGTATAATTTGGACACTTCGTGTAGGGAATTTAGAGACATTATACGGAAACAATTCAGAAATCGGAGTCGACAATCATCTTTGATAGACAAAAGAGTTCATAGGGAATTTGCAGATTGGTTGTCACGTCGTGTACGTATATTGGGTCCATTGATGATTGGTTTCATTCTGTGCAATAATTGATAATTGACTTGGATATGTTATTCTTTTTCCTTTTAGATATGGAATGACTCAACTAGCCTTCACTCAACTGATTTCAAATTCTTAGCCATGGGTCCAATTGATATTGCAAAGCGATATAGTGCCTACAATGTTAACGGATTCAAGTTTAGGATCTTGGAGCGTGACTTATGGCTTAAAACACAAAATAGTGGAGTGTTTGGTACATTTGGGACAAGGAGTTATGCAAGTTCTAGTGATAATCAAATGCAATTTGGAGGTGTGCCTTATTATGGTCGATTAGTGGACATAATTGAAATAAACTACCATGGTCGTTTCTCAGTTGTGTTGTTCAAATGTATGTGGGCTAATACAACTACTTCTAGGGGGATTGTGACTGATGAGTTGGGATTTACAAGTGTATGTTTTGGACGCTTGATTCATACCGGTGATAATGATGATGATGAATCATACATTCAGGCATCACAAGCACAAATGGTATATTATGTAGATGATGAGTTTGATAAAAATTGGTGCATCCCTGTACATATAAAGCCTAGAGACTTGTACAACATGGGTGAAGATGATGTTGACAACTTTCATGAAGGTGAACCATTTCAACAACAAAACTTAGAAACATTATTTCCAGATGATAAAAGAAATATACCATTAACAAGGTTTTAATTTTAATTGTTAGTTATTATATAGGCTGTTATTCTGTTTATTTTCTTCTTTATTATATTATATATAGGTGGTTTAACTTTTAATTATGTAATTGTTTGTAGACCACTTGAAGATGAAGAAAATGACAGTTAAGAAGGAGACAAAACATCATACACAACAAAGTGCCTCTCATACATGGGGTCATATTGTTAATCATCCACCAACAACTCAAAGTGTTGTTCCTCAAGTCCAATCATCTCCTTCTCTATCCGCCCCTCAAAAAAGTAAGTTATTATATATTGTTTTATTCATCTTATTGTCATTTTTTGACATTCATTTATTTGCAGGAACATACAGACTAAAGCTACCTTCGACAAGTCAAAGCACATGCACTCCTACTCTTATTCAGTCCTCCAATGAATTCTTTTTTTCAAGTGAATGTAAGTGTTCTGTTTCCTTCAATAATTAACCTATTTCTTCTAACTCTATATGGATTATGGTCAATTTGCTAGATACAATAAGTACTTTTATGCCACACAAAAAATAGTAAAACAACAACAAATAGGACCACTTTTGTATTCAAGCCTTTATATATATGCTTATAGTGATACAAATTTATGTTTTGTATGAAGTTCTAACCCATTGAATTAATATCATTAAAATTAATTATTTTATATAGGATATCTGTTTACAATTTATAATTTCTTCCTGATTTTATTTTTAAAAGATATTTTTCTGAAGGCTACAAACCTTATCTAAGGTTTGAGGGCTACAAACCACCACCACTGTACTTAAATCATGTTTTTAATCTACATTTCTGCTTTCTAAGAGATGCCCTGTGTATTTTTTATCTCAAGGTGCAAATTTAGCAATGTGAGGGGACTACAATCTAGAACTGATTTGAAGGACATTGTTTTGCCATTTGAAGATGTGGTCCCTCACAAGTTTAACTTAGACTTAAGCTTGTGTAGCCCTCAAATGAAGATGCTCTTCATTCACCACCTCAAGTTGGAGGAAATTGTCATGTACAAGATGAACATGAACAAGATGAAAATGAAGATATTCTATTGGAAGTGCAACAAGAAAGGCCATCAACATACAAGAGATCATGGTTGGTTGATGTTATTGGTAAGACATTGTTACTTATATCAATAATAATTGTTGAAGTTGTTTGACACAAGGGTATTTGACACAATTTTGATTTCTTCACAGATGACCAATGCAAGATGGCTACCAAACACTTAAAAACAAATGATGTTTGGAATTTGCCTCTAAATGAAAAGATTATTGTGTGTTGGAATGAGGAGTATCAACCAATTGGAGATGGTGGTGGATTATTGAACTGATTCTTAGGGAGTATTGCTAGAAACTTTAAGGCATTCCCTATTTGCTATTCTACTTGGAAGAAGATTCCTAAAGATTATAAAGAAGACATAATTCATAATACTATTCAAGTAAGTAATGTAAAGTTTCAATTCACAATTGAGTTATTTGATAATTGTTGTTAATTTTGATTAAAATTTGTTTTGAAGACAAAGTTTGCAATCAATTCCGATATTCAAATAAATTACATCTTGAAAGTGCTTAATCATAAATGGAGAGATTATCGGCAAGAATTGTGGCAACAAAGAGATGATGGCACACGTACTAGAGATAAATTGATTGCCATGGCTCCAGAAGGAATAGATAAAGATCATTGGGCTTCGTTTGTTGACTATCGACTTGATGAAAGAACAAAGGTAAAACCTAAATTTCTTTTCTTAAAATTATGATATAATTTATTAACTTTTTTTATGACAATGTTAGGAGATGTCCCTAAAAAATAAGCGCAATAGGACAAAGCAAACTCTTGCTCACACGGGGGGTCGAAGAGCATTGCAAGAAAGAGGGAAGAAATGGTGAAGTGATATTGTTCTTCAGTTTTCTATTTCTCATTATATTTATGACATACTTAATATGCATTTGTTCATTTTCATAAGAAAGAGAATGTGGACACAAAGTTAGTAGAGGAGAAGTGTGGATAGCTACCCATAAGAAGACCAACAAAGCTTTTGTTAGTGATGAGGCAAGGAAAATTGGTGTAAGTTATAGAAGCCTAATTATGGTATAGCTACAATTTAAATATGTCTTGAAGTATTTTTTTTTTCAGTGGCTGAAACTGGTTTTAACTATTTAAGTTATTTACAAATTTTCATTTTCTTTGTTGGTATACTTTATTTTTTTTATTTTTTCCTATGAATACACGTGATACTTCTTAAATAGACTTATGTTTAAGCAACAATATTCAATATTAATTTATTATTTGGAGTATAAGATTTGGAGGTTAACCTAAATATTCTTGTTAATTTTTTTTTACGTAACACTACTTTAGAAATTACAACAGGGTGGAAGAGATGTCAGTTTGTAAAGTATGATTATGTCTTATAAAATCATAGACAACTCTGGTATGGTTAGATGATTTAGAAGTTACATACAATACACCATATGAAATATGTGAAGATTATATGACTAGTTTTGTATTGTTTAGTATAACATACACAGTTGTTTGATTAAACAACATTTTAGTTTTAAAGAAATCAAGTGTCACACTTGTATAACTAAAATCAAGAAACAAATACAGTAAAAAATTACAAAAAAATATTATTTGTAAATTACCTGTGAATTCATCTCAAACCTCACCTAAACATGTTTGACTCAGCGTAAACAAGATTCAATTTAACTTATATTTAGAAAGAATAATATTTTTTTTCTAATTCAACCAAATTTGAATCATTTTGGTTCTAAACAAAGGAATCTCACTGATTTGTGTTTGACCTTGTTGTTTTGAAATTGTGCACTTGTTTTCTCTGGTTTGAACAATTTCACTATTTTATTAAATGTTGAATATAGGAAAAAAATTGAAGCATATGAATCCACAACATCGTCTCAATCGAAAAAAATATCCCGTTCAGATTCATTGGCTCATGCTTTAGGAATCCAAGAGCATTGTGGACGCGTTCGCGGTCTAGGTTTGGGTCCTTGCCTATCTAAAGTCTTTGGAGTCAAAGCTCGTTCTCATGGTGGATCATCTTCAGCTGCCCCTTCTAATGATGAATTACAAACTCAGGTTAATGAATATTTTATCAATTACTTGATTTGTTCCTTTTATGATTAACTTGTTAGGTATCATTTTTCTTTTTAAATAATTTCATCTATTATAGGTATCTTCATTGACATCACAAGTCAATGAAATGAAAGAAATGATAGCATTTATGTTGCAAAATTATCAAGGTCAACTGCCTTCAAAGTTTGCTGGATTTCAACCATCGGTAATAATTACTAAATTTATTTGTATGATTTGTTTTTTAAAATATATAACCAACTAACATTATGTAATATAATGAAGTGTGCCAAACGATGAATATAATGAAGATGAAGAAAATTAGACATGTATGAACAATTAGTTATGTTTGGCTTGATATGATATGAAGTTTTGAGGATGCAAATATCACCTGTCATCCTTTTAGTTGTGTATGTATTGATATGCTAGTATCTTTTGTGCTTTCATAAAGCTGCCAAACAAGGGAAGGATCATCCTCATCAGTCCCTGGGCTAGTCTCCATGTATATTTCATCTTTTGAATCACTTTCCTTGTTAGTCTCTCTTAAATATAATTCTGGTTTTATTATGGTTATTTCTAAATATTAATATGGTTGTTTCTAATGAATGAGTTTCATCTGTTTTTGGATATTTTATATTTTTCACATTTTATATATATTTTATTTATATTTATACTTGAGGAATTAACTCACCTCTTCCAAACGGTTTGAATGAAGTTGAATCAGTATGTATCAGAATCAGAAGATTAGCAGCAGTATGAGTGGAGAAAATATCAGGATAGAGTGACCCTAGTAATGAATGCAATGATGTGTTAAGTTGGTTATCAAAAACATGTAGTAATGAGTCTCCATTCTCATTCTTGTCTTTTTCTTACTTCTCCAACTGCAAGTTTTTAATCAGAAGTATTTAAAATCAGTCTTTTAGTTCTTGGTGTAACTAAAGTTTATTCAAACATTACATTGAAACTGTTGGTAGCAATGGTTAGTGGGGTATGGTACTTTCATAAATATGTCTATGGCCTGAAAATTTATAGTAATTTCGGTGGGTTCTATCAACTACGTGAATCCCATTAACTAATATCAACATATCATTTATTTGATGAATCTCTCATACTAGCAAGAGTCTTTTAAAACCAAAAGTCTTTTAAAACCAAACATGAAATGTACTTGACCACAAAATTATGAGATGGTTTGGGGAAGAAATTGTATTATAAAGCAGAGGGGTTGTTTTTGTACTTTGCAGGTTAGTGGAAAGTGGAAAGACAATCTAAAAAGGTGTCACAGATCTCCTAAATGTTTTATTTTTGTATTTGTTTTAAACTTTGTTAGATTATAAAACAATTTTTATTTTTGTATTTATTTCAAACTTTGTTAGATTATAAGGGTGACTGCTTTGATGGAAAGATTTGGAAAAAGGATATATTTCCGGCGGGTTTAGAGGAAACCCTTGGAAATAGGGACGGTTATAAGAAACCCTGACTATTCCCAGCGGTTTCTACAAAACTCCGGTTATTTTTGACGGTTTTTCAAAAACCCCTGGAAATTACGGCGGTTTCGTAGAAAACCGCCGGTAATGTTTAGCGGTGCTGCTTTTACCAGAGCTTAATGAAACTGCGGGAAACGAATTTTCCAGGGGTTAAAACCGCCGAAAACGCTAAAAATAATCGCTGGAAAAATTATATATTTTTGTAGTGTATTAAACCTAAAATTAACTAAATTCATTGAGTATTTGAGAAAACTTATATTGTGGTACCACGTGTTAATTACTAACAAGGTCTTTATCACATCTCATTTAAATGCAAAACTATATGAATATCAAAACAATAATATTTTATGCAGTAAAAAATATTTTTTGAGACGAAAAGGTAAAATGATAAGTATATTATTAAGAAAATCGCAATGGTATTTAAACCTTAAATTATACTAAAAAAAGGTCATATATGAAAATTCTATTAATTAATTTTAACTTGGATATATTATTATTTTTATTTATTTCACTCTTCCAAAGGTGCTTATCTAGAGATTTACCTAACCATATCCTTAATCCCTACTTAAATAAAAAGCACGTTTGAACCTAAAATTAATTTTCTTCATGATACTCTCTGTTTGGCAACGTTTTCCCTACCCCGATGCAAATGGGGAGAACCAGCATCCCTCCTCACGCACATGGCATGCTCCCCAGTTATTGAAAAATCATTTAAAAACGCAACAACACGTCAGCGCCATCGTTAGTTATACTTATCATAATCATCTTCTTCATCATCATCAGCTTACAACTCTCCCACCTTAACACGACACCGTTTCTTCCCCTTCACACCATCAGCCGCAACACAGCAATTTTCAGCGCCACCCGCACCCTTCAGCCATGGCCGCTCGCGCGTTGCTCAGGGTGATAAAGAAACGCGCCGTTTCGTGCCCCGCATTCCGCGGCCACTACACTTTTCGACACGTAACGATTCATACCAAAATAAATGAAAGCTATTTTTTATTCATTTCTTCTTCTGTTTGTTATACTATTCATTGTGGTGGTGGTGTTGTTGTAGGGTAGCACGCTCGTTGTGGCGGAACACGAAGGTGGCGTTATCAAACCCCCTTCTCTCTCTGCACTTGCCGCTGCCACGTGTCTTCCCGACCCTGACTCTTCCGTTTCGGTGCTCTTGGCTGGTTCCGGTCCTTCTCTTCATCAAGCTGCTTCACACGCTGCTTCGTCCTACCCTTCAATCTCCAAGGTAACCCAAACTTTTTTTTTATAAAAGAAAAATGTAATTAGGACTTTTTTTTTAATACAAATTAATTCTTAAAATTAACTACCAGCTCCAAGTGGTTCTAAGTTAACAAATGGTTTCCAGTTCAAGAGTATTATACTGTTGTATTTTTTTTAAGTAAAAAAATAATAATACAATTGTTTTAAGGAGATAGGTTTGCAATAAAAAATAGTTTTATTTAAATAGAACAAATTTTCCTATGAAAATAACTATATCAGTGATTTACAAAAAAAAGAATGAATCCCTGTGTTTATATATTTAAGGGGTGTTTGGGAAAGCTTATTTTTTAGATGATGAAGGGCTGTTTGGATGAGCTTTTGTATTAGAACTTTTAGGAGAGAAATGAAAAAAGAAACTAATTTCTTATGCATTAGCTAATTTTAGAATCTCTATCACGGTTTTTTAAAAATTTTATTTTTAACTCATGCATAAACTAATTTTAACAGAAAAGTTAATTTCACTTTTTTTGTAATTATTTTCTTTTGCAAGTCTTTAAAGAGAAGCTAGTCCAAATAAAGTTTATTTTTACAGGAAATTTCTCTTAAAAACTATTGGTTCTTTGAAATAAGTTAATTGAAACACTTATGGTAAGTAAAGTTAGAAGCTAAAGCACAAGTGCAAGATAATGCGGGATTCTGTTTCTCTGTTGGCTATTTTTTTAATATTACAATAATGTTTTAATGTTAATTACTGTTGGCGTTGATTGGATATTGTAATTTTTCAAATATGCTATAGATGAATTCATGTTTTGGTGCGTTGGATATTTGTGTTGAGCTTGAAATGGTGATAAGGGGAAAGGAAATGTTTATTTTGTTATTGAGAAGGAGTGTGGGTTATGTTTGTGAAGATATGTGTTGGAAAGGAAGGTTGAGTTTCAGGATTTTGATGTCTAGTGTGGGTGTGCTGCTTCTGGTGTAGGTGCTGGTAGCAGATTCCGATAAATTCAAAAACCCTTTGGCAGAACCTTGGGCTAAATTAGTTCATTTGGTTCAGCATAGTGGTGGTTACTCTCACATATTTGCTGCAGCAAATTCTTTTGGGAAAAACATAATGCCACGAGTCGCTGCTCTTTTAGATGTTTCTCCAATTACTGATGTTACTGGAATTTCTGATTCCAATACTTTTATAAGGTACGATGTGCCGTGTTTTATTTTCATGTTTTAGTAACTAGAACCTGGCTGTTTGGTGCAAACTGTGATGCTGGTCACCTACAATTAAATCTGTCATGGATGAATTGTGCTGTTGGCTTATATTGTACTTTTTGGTAGCATGAAATTGTTGCTTTTATTATGTAAATTCCATGCTATTGGTTGTTTGCCTGTTAACCAAGATTCCCTTGTTATCATGCGAGTCATTGACTGTTTAAGCCATTGTAATGATGGGGCCATACTACTATTATTCTAGCCTTTGCAATGCTGCACTCGTGTTCATATCATGGATTTCATGGAAGATCTCTCTGATTTTGGACTGTATCTAAAAAGAAACTTTTTTGCCATTTAGTCCACTTCAATGTATAGCATGCTTCTGAATTTTTAAGGCTTTTAGAGCATGAATGATAAAATTACCACGGATGCATCATATTCTTAATTATCATTACTATCTTATGTTATGAGTGATTGGAAAGATTATTTGCATAACAATATTAGAAATGTCAGGCTGGGAAGGTTAACTTTTGGTGCCTTAGCTATGAAGCATGTTTCACTCGGTCACAGTTCTAGTATGATCGTGTTTCTTCAGCTCAGTAATCAATGCTGTTAATAGTTTTATCATTCTTTCTTTTTTCATGATTATAAAAACTATTTATAAACAAAGCATTGACTGCTTAGAGATCTTATAGTAAATTGAAGTCCTAGAGAGCGAGTAGACAGCCGAAAAACCTGGATTATCTTGGACTTTTGAATTCTGGGAAGGTATTGCAATCAGAGTATATATGCTATTGATAACTTCTGGCTCTGGATAATAAGACATCAGAATAGATATGAACTAGTGATAATCCTGACTCGTAGGTGTGACTGAAGTGATACAGTATGGATGGTGGTTCATGCATATAAGGAATATTTTTCTTGAAATGGACCTCTACTGCAATTATCTCTTTTTCCTTTTTGTAGCTTTAGCAGCTGATTATGCAGCACCCTTTTGTATTAGAGTAATTATTATGATCCTGCTTCTATCTCAAGTATGAATACATGATGGGTTCTTTTTCTAACTAAATATGAGATTTTGATTTCTTGTATAGGCCAATATATGCTGGAAATGCACTTTGTACTGTTCGATATACTGGTGCCAGTCCTTGTATATTAACAATTAGATCCACGTCTTTTCCTGCTCTTCAGAACTCAGTTGACTCTAATGAGGCTTCCATATCCCAGGTTGACCTTTCAACCTTGGACGAAGGTCTGTTATTTCGTTTCTGGTGCATGGACATTTTATTTTATGGAAAATTGAAAAAGACAAATGTACACTTTTGTTATGAATACGGGGTTATTGGGATAAAAATATCCTAGCATCTCTATAGTAATTAGAAAAAAATATTTTAGCTGATATTTATTTCCCTTTTTAAGAGTGGGATTGTTACAAATAGATGAACTGAGAATGTAATTATCAGGTTTGTGATTAATAAAATATTTCTTCTCTCTCTCTCTAATTATTCAAGTTGATATAGAGTTCCCGATCTTGGGATTCTGTTTTTGATGTCACCACTTGTTACGGTATAAGGTAAGGGGTAATGATAAGGTTTGGAAAGTATATGAGAGAAGAAAGTATAGAAGAAGGGGACTGAACGGTGAGAGAAGGGGACCGAACGGTGGAAGATGGGGAGAGACCAGGCCGAATGGTAGAAGGCAGGGAGTGACCAAGCCGAACGGTGGAAGGCGCGGAGCGACCAGGCCGAATAGTGGAAGGCGGGGAATGATCAGGCCGAGCAGTGGACAACGGGGACCGAGCACGCCGAACGGTGGAAGGCGAGGAGCGAACAGGTCGAACGGTAAACAACGGGGAGCGAGCAGGCCGAACGATGGTAGGCTGTGAAGAGTCAAGCCGAATGGTTGAAGGATTACCATCCTAACAGTCGCAACGGTTAAGATGGGGGGGAACTAATTACAGTAAAAGGAGCCACATTCGAGGAGAATATTCAGTATAAGTTAATTAGAGTAAATAAATATATATTCTAGGGAAATATTCAATATAAGATATTTATAATTAAGGATATATGCTAGGATAATACACGGGGGATATTTATATTAAATATAAGGATATTTATATTCAATGCAGATATATTCTAGCGAAATATTTTATTCTAGGGAAATATTTTATTTAGGAAATAATTAATATAAATAAAGGGAGAGTCTAGGGTTAAAGGTATGCTTTTGATTATTGAGTTTTGTAAAGGAGGTTATGCTCCAGAATAGTTGATGGAGGTTATGCTCCCAATTATTTGAAATAGTTGATGGAGGTTATGCTCCCAATTATTTGAAATAATTGACGGAGGTTATGCTCCCAATTATTGTTTGTTTTCTATTTGATTCAGTTATTCTTATCAATAAAACAGGTTTATTCATTCATCTTCTATTGTTCTTTGTCTGTGAGAGTGTGTGAGAGATTGTTCTAGTTACGTTCCATACTCGGATACGTAACACCACTGCTGCTTACCTGTGGGTCAACTGGGCTTGCAACAATTTTCCCCTTAACAATTGTCCTATTGGAAAAACTGATAACCTTGGCTTTGATAGCGATTGTTGGATTGATTGTTTACCACTTGGCCAAAAGTTACAGCTTCGAATTAGAATACAACTCTTTCTACTTAAAGCTTAGTATCCCAAACACCATGATTGGATTGTAACTTGACTCATTTGTTTGATCTACACCACAGAATAATTGATGTCACTTACAATGATGAGGTTGTCAAGGGATTAAACACTAGAGGAAAGTCTACTACAAAAGGCAACCATGTAGAATGTTATTCATACAGGAAAAGATTTGGGCATATTGAAGAAACTTTGCTTCAAACTGCATGGGAGAGATGAAGTACTAGATTGCACAGGAAGTAACCTCACAAAATGGGGCAGGTTAAACAAACTATTTTAGAACACGAAGAAACAAAACAACCAAATGTTCCTTCTCAACTAGAGTAATGATTGAATCAATGATTGGATTGTGTACCTTGTCCATGAGGTAAGAGTTCATTCAATACAACTGGGCATGTACCTCAAGAAGTTTGGATTCTTGATACAAGAATAGCATATCACATGACACTTTTTCCTATGCTTTTCAATTCATATGTTAAAATCAATAAAGAACAACTCATCAGAGTTGCAAATAGTGATAGTATACTCATACAGATTTGGGAATACAATGTTAAAATCATCTATTGAAGTAAAGCATGTTTTATATGTCCCGTAACTGACCAATTATCTTATCTCTGTACAAAAACTTACAAAAGACTTCAACTGTTCAATATTGTTTCTCTCCTCTTACTATATCTTTTAGGACGTTGTTGTGAGGGAGATGATTTTAGTTGCTAAGGAACAAGATGGGTTGTGTGTGTTAGAGTCCAATGACCCAAACAAAAGAGAAGTCATAAGCCATAAGTCAAAGAGCAATAACAAAAACATGGGCAAATTCCTAAATATGGCTCATCATAGAAAATTTGGACATCCCTCATTTAGTGTTATCAAATCTTTGTTCCCTCATTTGTTTACCAAAGAGTCTATTGAATCTTTGAATCTTGATAGAGGTCTAGTGGTTACAACCCATGTCCCTTACGGACTTCAATTGGCAAACATCTTCACTAAGGAACTTCTTCAAGGAAGATTCCTATATCTTGTAGGCAAGTTGAGAGTGATCAATATTTAACAGCTTGAAGGAGAGGATTGTGAATGAGTGATTATTGGGATAAAAATATCTCAATATCTCTATGGTTATTAGGAAAAGTATTTCTAAAATCTAGACATTCATTTCAGCTTATTCTTATTTTCTTTTTCAAGAGTGTTATTTCTATAAAGAGAGAAGTTAATAATATCACATATAACTAGTCTTAGTCCTTTAAATCTCTGTTTGATCAATTACTACCTTGAGACTTAGATACGTGAACCTCCATCATGGTGAAAGAATCTTAAATTGTTTTCTTTCGTTGGGCAGATCTGGGAAGGTCTACATATATATCCCAAAGTTCTCAGGATGATGAACGACCAGATCTTGGGAATGCACGGGTTGTAGTTACTGGTGGCCGAGCACTAAAGAGCGCTGAGAACTTCAAATTGATAGAAGCTCTCGCCGAGAAACTTGGTGCTGCTGGTATTATTTTCTATATATGCTATTATGACAGTTATTTTAATGGCTACAGACTTGTTATTTCTGTTTTGTTTAGGATTCATATGCTTCCTGATTTAAATTCCTAGGTTATTGATAGGATGGAAAATCTTAGTATCAAAATCCTTGTCTTTACACATGATGGCTGGTTTCGCTGTCATCTCATCAGTTTTTACATTTTATTCTGTTATATGAATTAAGTAGAATCTGCTAACTTGGTTCTCCTTGCATAGTTGGTGCCACTCGTGCTGCCGTGGATGCAGGATATGTTCCTAATGATCTCCAGGTGACAACTTTACTTCCTTTCAAGATTAACCTCCGACCACACATACTCTTGCACATACGAAAGCAAAACTGAACGAGAAAAAAAAAATTTAGTCTCATTCTTCTTTTTACAACATTGGCTCCCCTGATTATGCTGCTACAACACAGACAGGATTTTTGAGTTCATATATCAATTGAATGCATTGAATAAGATACATACTGATAGGACCTGGTATTACTGAATCGGAAATGTAAATGAAGAAAGAATTCCTGTGATACAAGTACACATCTGAAGAGAAAAATACGAAAACCAGAAAACATAAATCAGAGAATGCTCTCTGCCCTGTGACAACAGTCACCCTACATTACCCTAAACATGATTCCTCCCCCCTACCTCCCGTACTCTCTAGCCTTTATTCTCTTTTCCTCCCCACGTATCCCTGCATCTCCTTCCCCCAATCCTCACCTGCCACGTGTGCAGTTAGTTACCTCCACTCATAACAGACTCATTTCCACTAGTGACCTTTATGCCCCTTCTGTGGTAGTAATATTTCAAAGGCCTCTGTCGTAAAGGGCGTTTGATCGAATCTCAGCGAGCCCTTTATCTTTTATTCATGGCGTAATATAGTGTTCTCATGTCCATGTTTCCTTTGGAAATTTGATATGTAGGTTGGGCAAACTGGAAAGATAGTTGCCCCTGAGCTCTATATGGCTTTTGGTGTATCTGGAGCTATTCAACACTTGGCAGGGATGAGGGATTCCAAAGTTATTGTTGCTGTGAACAATGATGCCGATGCTCCTATATTTCAGGTAATGGCTCTTTTAAATTCATCAAGCCACTCTTCATTTCAAAGTAATTATCACTAAGTTTTACACTCTTTCTAATTATCTGTTGCTTTAAAAACACCAAAAGAGGTGAGCAATGAGAGAGCGCATTAATGTAGTGTAAAAGCTGACGTACTGAAATTAGGAGTATCCGATGACTTTCTTAAGCAAAATTTTAAATTAAAAAAAAAAATTAAGATAAGTGAATGAAACTTCTACCTATATTGGTCACAAACCATTGGAAGAAGAAAACTGTTTTGGCAAATTTATGTGATGTGTATTAAATTGCAGGTAGCCGATTATGGAGTTGTTGGAGATCTGTTTGAGGTGATACCAGAGTTACTGGAGAAGCTTCCTGAGAAAAAGTAAAGCGTAACATGCATCTGTATATGTACTATATGGTTGCAGAATGTATCATTCTTGGAACCTCAAAATTGCATTTCTTTAAATAAGAAGAAAATGAGGTTTATACATGGACTACTGCAATATATCCTATACAAATAATACTAAAACCACTTCACGTATTTACCAAACTACGTATTGGGATGAAAAGGAGCATAAAATACTTTAACTCCAAACGAACTTTTGTTGAAATTATTTGAAAAATATGTGATCAAACCTATGAGATACCAACTTTAGTCAAGTAGTCTTAACATTAATTTGAGAAGTTGAGTATAAAATTTTTTAATTTCTTATTTTTTAAAGTAAAATTTAAAGTTATCTAATTTTAAGTAATTAAATTATTTTTATAGTTTTTATAATTTTAAATTTTTAATGTATTTTTTTTATTAAACATCATTTTTAGTGGAGCATTGTAAATTTTTACGAAGATAACTCATATTTTTTTTAGATTACGTTCAAATACACGGTAGAGTTTCATGAGATAACATAATATTATGTTCTTTTAGCAATTATGGTATTTTAGAGAGTTAATTTGAAGTCATCAAAGCGATTAAGAGAGTGTAACAGACAATAAGTTGTCAGTATGTTTTTTTAATGATGACAAGTTTTAAGTAATATAACTTAAACCGAAGTGACACTATACTTGGAATTGGATTGAGCTCTTAAATTGGATTTTTTTTTTCTATTTTAGATCATTTTTAAATTTTATTGACATGAGTATATAATTAAAAAGTTTATTATTATAGGAACGAATTCTTAACGGCATTTTTTTATATAAATTTGTATATTTATTTATAATAAATTGTTTTTTATTAGAAATTTAAAGATTCTTATAAACTGATGTGAATATAAGAATATTTTTAATTTAGCCTGAAAGAAATATTTTAATTAGAGAAAATATAAAAAAATAAAATTTAAAAATTTAGTAAAATGTATAATTTTTAATAAAAATTGATAAATTTTTAATTTTTTTAAAATTCTTTTTTGAATTTTTTGATAAAATATTCCGAACTGTTTTTTTTTATTAAATGATAAAATAATATGATTAAATTTGAATTTTATATCTTTTGTATTTTAAAATTTTGATAACATTCAATTAAGAATTTTTTATATTTTTTAATATTTTAAATTTATATTTCATTTTTTTTAAATATTTTTTTAGAAATAAACCTAAAATTTTTACATTCATATTACTAATTTTTAATTTTACATTAAATTTATTTTCAAATATTTCCACCTATAATCATATTATTATTTAATTTTGGTTTTCTAACTTATTACACAATTTTTTTTATTACATTAACTATTTTAACCAAATAAATAAACATTTATCAAAATTAATTTTACAAAAAAAAACCATAATTATAATATTTATTATGATAAATTTTCTATTATCATAATTGCAATAATTTAAATTATCTTATTTATTATAATCACATTTCAAATTTTTTTCTTTCTAACTAATTTATAAATATTAAATTAAATATACCTTTTATATTTATATTCACATCAGTTTATAAGAATATTAAATTTCTAATAAACAATTTATTATAAATAAATATACAAATCTATGACTCATCAATTTGACCATTCTGACTTGGTTTGCCCCTTACTCACATGGGTTGGAGCTTGAAAAATCCACGAAGACCAAAAAGCTCCTTATAGATCAAGCCAACCTATGAGTCTTTTTCTAGAAAAAATATTCATTTTGAATACAAGAAGAAAAAATGTAATTAAGTCTTTGTTGTAAACCTAAATACTTTTAATTTGTTAAATAATTATATATAAACATTTTAATAAGACTAAATAGACAAGAGATTTTAATAAACTTTATTACTTGTTTATATAGAAAAATTAAGAAAAACATAAGACGTTCTAAACATATTTAATTCTTTTTTATTGACTAAATATATTTTTAGAATATATAAAATAATCAGTTAATTTTGTTGTAAAAAATTTCATGGTTTAATAGGTTCGGAGGTCCCTATATTTGTGGGTTCGTTTCAATTGGGTCCTCCAATTTTGAAAGTGATCAATTTGGTCCCTAATTTAACAAAATTGAGTCAATAATACCCTTTCCGTTAAATGCAATGGACGACATTAACGTTTTAAACATGTGGTATGTTGAAGCATCCTTCAAATAAAACTGTGCAACCTGCAAATAAAAGGATGTCTCAACATGCTACATGTTTAAAAAGTTAACACCATCCATTACATTTAACGGAAATGGTATTATTGACTCAATTTTGTTAAATTAGGGACCAAATTGATCACTTTCAAAATTGGAGGACCCAATTGAAACGAACCCACAAATATAAGGACCTCCGAACCTATTAAACCAAATTTCATCTATTTTTATTTTTCTCATGCAGATCAATTACAGTAATTTTGCATGTAAGTTTGTTAATTCACTATAAATTATCATTAGAGTCTTTATTATTCACATAGTTAACGGTTTGTTTACCTTTTATTTTGGAGGAATATGAAAGTTAAAGTTTATTTTATTTTTTCATTTTAAAGGGATTGAAAAAATATATAATAATGTTTATTTATTCATTGAAAATTAGTTGAATATTTAAACAAGCATACGGAATGGTTTTATTTTAATTAATGAAACAATGATTATTAATATAATTTTTTAAAGTAGTCTATTGCACGGATGTTGCATTACTTATATGCAGCATAAAAGATAACGATGTTCTCCTTTTTTTCTCATTTCTTTATTACATTATCTATTTAGTTGGAAACCACTTTTTTAATAACATGATTTATGTATTTAATTTTTATTTTCATTCTACTAATTTTTTTGAGTGGATATATTGAAGAGAATCATTCCTATTAAAATAAAAAATTGGACTCAATAAATCTTGAACCACGAGTCATTCATACGTAATAACATGACATTTAACTCAAAACTATCACATTTTTCACAATGAGAAAATTAAAACTAATTAGACTTATATTTTTTTACTTCCTTTTTCTTCTTCTATTCTTTTTATGTTCCAATATTATTAGAAATTTAACTTTTTACAAAAACTAAATTAACTGATATTTTTAACTTTCAATAAATATTAGTATTTTTATTTATTTTCGAAATGTTTATATTTTCTCAATAATAATGTATTATTTGAAAGAGTAAGTTATTAAAATAAAATCACTTTGAAAGAGATACATTATATATGTAAAAAAAATAAACTGGAGTAGCATCTATTAAATATATTACAGAAACCATAATATATATATAGTTAGTTGTCAAAATGGGTTACAAATCGCAGATCAATCTTGTCTATCACGAGTTCAAGTCAGGTTGGGTTTGAAAAAAATTTACTTTTTTTTTATGTGTGGGTCAATTTTCAACCTAATTCATTTAAACCCGTCTCATCCGGGTTCAACCCATGGTGAGTCGGGTTAGCTCACCAACCACCTAATTTTATTTTATTAATTTATTATCTTATGAAATCCTAAAATGTATTCTCACTAGTACGAAAACATTGTATAATGTTAGTGTTTTTCGGCCTTTCACATCGAATTCAAGGTCGACGTCATATCAGAAGACGTTAAATTGACGTCGAACATAGAACAATTTGACGTAAAGCAAATTAACGTCAAATTTTGTCAATAATTGACGTATTTTATAAAGCATGAACTATGAACGTGTAGTATAATATCAATAACAAACAACAAACTGAACAATAACAACAAACAGGTTCAACCAAACAACAACAACAACAAACAAGTTCAACAAAAACAAGACAACAAACAAGTTTAACAAATAAGTTCTTCAAAACGAAAACTAACCTTCAAAAGGTGGGTTCGTCTAAATAAAGTGTTCCCACCAGTGAGAAAGAAAACATAATGCGCCTATGAAGGACAAGAACACGAATTTAATCGGTCAAAACAAACGAAAATCATACCTAAAGTAGTTAATTAATATGCATTTGTAACAAATGAAAGAAAGATTACATGTGATGATTGTCAAACTTCGTTCCATAAAAGCTTGAGCAGAGAAGAGGGTATCACGCGCTAAGATAAAGTGAATGAATTTTCAATCTCCCACTCAAATTTTTATTGAATTCGCTAACCTTTTAACGTCTAACAATAGGGCATTCGACGCTTTATATCCTTTTGACGTCTAATTCTAGGGAATACGACATCATACGTAAATACATTTTTACCTTCGCGCCAAACATTTTCGCAAAATTTACCCAATATAACAAATTTGACATCGAATTACAATTCTAAACGACGTCTAATAATTACATTTATTTAAAAAAATGTCACTAGTCATTTTTAACGTTGGCTATTTAGTAGTTGGACGTTGGACGTTGGACGCGTGACGTTATACACTATTTTTACACTAGTGTCTCCTGACTATGCTCTCACGAATCTACTCTGCTCTCACGGTGCTCTTACTTCGCTGCTGATCATCCCCAACCCCCAACACAGGTTAGTTGTTGTTAATTGCCTCAAATTGTATTTGGAAAACTCCTTGTATTTCTCAAGACCTCGACCAAGCACATAGTCTTAACAATTTCAACTACTACAGTTTTATCGATATTTACTCTAAAACAGTAATCACTACATTCATGAAAAGGGTTACTAGCATTCCGGCAATCGGGATACATTTTGCTTAATGTTGGGTTGCAAAATGTTTATAATTTTAAAATTTTTTATTTCAAAAAATATAATTAAGTGAGCCAGTGAGCCAACCCGTGATGAATCGAGCCGGATTCGAATTTTTTTGGCTCGCTAATAAATTAGTCGGGTTGGATTGGCTCACTAAGTGATCAACCCATGGTGGATCGGGTCGGGTTAGGCTAGCTGACCCGTTTTGACAACACTATATATATATATATATATATATATATATATATATATATATATATATATATATATATATGGTAGATTATGGACAAACAACTGACAAGACTCAAAACCTCCTTTCACATCTTCTGTTTTTGATAATTGGCCCTCATGCCCAGTCAGATTTACTTGAGATTTTTCATGGGTAACCTTCTCTCTACTAGTATCTTCTTTGCTCTCTATGTTTACCTCTCAGAGCATGATTTCTTGGATGACTTCTTTTTCCATCTTCATTAACACCATTATTATCATCTTTGTCATCAATGAGGTATCATTATCATCATTGTCGTCATCATCTTTATCACTACTTTCAGAATCAAACCACTCTTTCGTCATCCTACTCTTGAAATAATCCATATTTGAAATGACCTTGTCACGTTCAGGCTCAAGTGACTTGCCACTAGGTTCGAAAATATCAAGAAATCCATCTTCCAATGAGTCACTATCATCAATTGAAACTGATGCACCTTCATTATCCTTATTTGAGACTGCTCGGTTGTGGCCAACAATGGTCAAACCAGACATATAATTTGCCCTCATCTTAGAGTTAACCTGAGGCTGCATGACTTGAATATAATCCTGAAGTTGCAGGTCATCAACATCCATTCCATTCTTCAAATTTTCTTTCTGGCCCTTAGCTCTAGTAGGTTTCCCCACATCCGGTGTAGTCCCTTTGTCGTCTTTCTTCTTCGAATGGCGACTCCATGGACGAGGAAGATTTTCGTCCCCAAGTTTTTGAGCTACCTGCTTGGTTAATGAGAAGAACATTGTAAAACCCTTGTCATGGCTTTCAGTTTCAAGAACACAAATTTGAACAAAAAAACAACATAGTAAAACATATAAGAAAAAATTAACACATATAACATACCTCGCATGTAATTATAGATGTGCGAAGGAAACAATTATTGTAATATCGAATGGCTTCATGAGCTTCATTTTCTGTTCCATACCCTGTAAACACAAATTGCCGACTCTTACCATCTTTGAATTAAAAAGCAAGTCAAAACCAAATAGAACAGTTATAATTTCAATTTTAATAAGGATAGAATAATTAGAGGAGAGAACGAGTAGTATATTACTTGGTATGCATGAGCTTGACGTGAGTGATTATTCCTTTCTCAGAAAAGAATTCCTGTAGTTCATCCTTTGCAACATGTTTAGGAAGATTCTTCACTCAAATCCTCGACCTGTTTGACCTTCTGATCATCTTTTCTTCAACATCTTTTGTGAGAAAGATTGTTATTTCTTCTGTTCCATTCTCATATAGATAATTCTTAGCTAAATGTCTGACCTTGCCGCGATTAAAGCACTTGTTCGAGTAGGAAAATGGTCATATTTGTCACACTCAAAGCACTCAACATTTGAGTTGTTCGACCGACCTAGTCTCCATGGACCTCGTCCTCTTCCGTATCAATTGTTTGTTATAAAATAATATTTATTGCAAAAGAAATATTGGATTTTAACATGGGAAACATTCAAAACTTCAAAGGGTAAGTTTTTTATTATTCATTATTGTTGGAAAAATGTTCTTTGGTGCAACGTTCAATTTTTATTTATTTATTTATTATTCATTATTGTGGAAACGATCTCTGATCAAGTTTCTCACCTAAGGAGACTGCCTCACGCTCTATTAATAGAGCATTTCCTGCATTCCAAAACATAACATTTTTCTCTCATTCTCCTTCCTCTTAAGTTTCATCATTTCTCCTTTTCTTTTCTAAAAATATACTGAGTTTATTTTCTACTCTTTTTAGAATTCCTTGCTAGTTCTGAGATCCTCAAAATTTTCTGAGAAGTTCTTGTTGTATCTTGGAGGGCTTGCGCAATACACTACCGATAAGTCCTTAAGAACAGTGATCTACACGTTTTGGGAATTTTTTGTTCGTGATTTTTTCAGCTTTTCTACAACAATCTTAAGGACTTATGGTTGACATCAACAACTCAATCTCGGAAAATCATAATATTATTTTCGGAACTCAAACGGTCTTCACAAAACATTTCATGGATGTATAAAAAATCGAAGTCTTCTCTGGTCAGAATTTTTGGCGTTGACAAGAATGTGTGTCAACCCTTTTAGACATGTATGGAGTCGCCTTTGCTCTTTCATCTCCCAAACTCGACTCCAAACTCAAAACAAGTTGAAAATTGGGTTCATGCAAACAAAGTATGTTGACGTACTTTACTTAATGCATTATTTAATGATTTGTTCGATGTGTACTATTCCTATAAGGAGGCCAAAGACATTTGGGATTTGTTGATTCACAAATGTACTGCTGAAAATGTTGTCAAACAAAGATTCATTATTGGGAATTATTATCGCTGGAAAATGGTTGAAAATAAGGACATAAAGTCTCAAATCAATGAGTACCATAAGTTGCTTGAAGCTATTAAAGCGGGGAAGGTTCTTCTACCAGATGAATTTGTTTCAGAACACCTGATTGAAAAATTGTCCCAAAATTGGATAGACTACAAACAATAGCTTAAACATAGACACAAGCATATGTCACTTCCAGAGCTTATCACACACATAATTATTGAAGATACCAACAGAAGGAGTGTTCTACCGCAAGGGCTAAAACTTTATCTACAAAAGCAAATGTGGTAGTAGTCAATCTAGCTACCAAAAGGTATGAACACAAACCTGATCATAAAAAGAAAAATAATTTTTGAAAATCATGTTCTAATGAATCTAACCTCACCTTTAGAAAGAAAGGAAATTGCTTCGTATGTGGAAAGTTAGGCCATCAAGCACCATAATGTAAGCGTAGAATAAGAAACGAAAATGCTCTTAAGGCAAATATAGCCAAAGGAGATGACATCATTATTGCGATCATTTCTCATGTAAATATGATGATCAATGTGAGCAAGTGAGTGGTAGACTTTAGGACTACCAGGCATATCTATGCAAACATAAGTCTCTTTACCTCTTACACTAGTGTAAGAGAGAGAAGAACATGTGTACCTCGGTGATTCCAAAACAACTCTTATGTTAGGAAAAGGAAAGGTTATTCTTAAACTCACATCTGAGAAGACCTTGGCCTTGAATGATGTGTTGCATGTGTCCTCTATCAGAGTTAATTTAATCTTTGTATCAATACTGAGAAAAGTGGGGGTTAAAGTGTCATTTGAATTTGACAAGATTGTTATGACAAAAAATAATGTTTTCGTGGAAAAGATATATCGTGATTAAGGACTCTTCATACTAAATGTTTATGAAATTATTAATGAATCAAGTGGAAAAATAGGTTTCTATGACGAGTGTTAAGATGTCGGCAAGTGTACCAAATCGTATTAAGTAATAATAAGTGGTAAGACCAAGTATCGTTTCCCAAGAGACTCAAGGCACTAAACAGTCATGTAATTACTCAACTAATTAAGACTTTGAAGAACAATTTTGGGTTTCTGAATGCAAAAAACAAGAAAGTAAATATGAATGCACTTTTGATCAATTGAAGAAAAACATAAAGGTGAATGAATGATATTGAAATTATGAGATGAGTATCACTACAAGAAAAAATTGAATTACATACAGACAAAATCCGTATATAAGGCCCAAAATCCGTATATAACACTTGGTTACATACGACTTATATACGGACAAAAATCCGTATATAAAACTATCGTAGCTAAATTACATACGGATTTTTCCGTATGTAATTATATACGGAAAAATCTGTATGTAAAATCCATATATAAATTATATACAGAAAAATCCGTATATAAAATCCGTATATAAATTATATACGGAAAAATCCGTATATACAATCTGTATATAATTTATATACGGAAAAATCCGTATGTAACTTATGATTTTATTAAAAAAATAATTAGATGATCTCACATCTACACCCAATAATTAATAGTTTCATATACTGATAAAAATCAAATAAAACTGTCAAATTATAAAAAATAATACCAAATATCTCTGAATTTTTATTAAAACGTGATGTTTACAACTGGATGGTCCTACCTCATTGTAACTAGATTGTCATCGGATATTACAGAAATTAAGGCAGAGGTAACTGCCTATGCAATATATACTATTATACTATTGAGACAAAAATTAGTCATGTTATATTGTACTTTGGTCCATTGCAAAAGTTACAAAACCATGAAACTATGGTCGAACTCGTAGAGCTTTGGGCAAAGCCTCATGAGCAGTGATTGACAAAGTCTGAAGGTTGCAATAAGAGGAAATGAAGGGAGAATAGTCTCCACTTCCATCTCCAAGTTCTTCTCCATCACTCCAACCATGAATGTCAGCCTTAAGAAGTGAAGGATCTCTGCATATCAGATCCCACAATGGAAAGTTCTTCCTTGGCATCATAAAGTCCTTCTCTTTCAACCTCAAACTTGGACAATAGTCTCCACTTCCATCTCCAAGATAGATCAACCTCTTATCCTCTTCTGATATTGAATCTTGGATTCTCTCTATCACTAAACCCTGTAATCACAAAATAACGTCTTTCAATCTTTGATAATTGAAGAAGCTTCAACCCAACATTTCATAATTTTGTATTTATTTGGAACTCTTGGTGGGGCCTATGTCAAAAATAATCCTTATTCTGTATTTCAATCAAATCCTGTGGGCTCATACCAAAGACAAAACCAGAATGGCATGGTTGCTTGGTTAAGAAAAATTTTGATATTTTTTAAGGCCGAGAAATCAGGAAACAGCACTCCACAGTTAGCACTTGTCAACATGATTAAAAATAGAAAATAATACTTTCCCAGAAACTAGAGCCAGTTAACATCAACTTGAAAACAATATCTGGAAATGTGTACAGTTGCCAACTGCATATACCACAATACAAACCTATAATATATATAAACACAACTATCCATCACAATAGTTTTCATTCAACACCATACCAAACATTTTACATTTAAATAGATATATTACATAAACAACTTAACAAAATATACTCAAACCTATTAATGAATTATTGAACACTTACAATATCAAATTTACGATTTTTCATACAATCAAGAGGCGTGGAAAGATTTTGTTTGGATAATGATATCTCTTCCAATACAGTGTTGAAATTGCACACAAATTCTCTAATTTTCACTTCAAGCATCTCAATTACAATCCTGAAAAGAGAAAAGTACTATTAAAATTGGTCTGTTACTGGATTTTCTGTAGCTAAATTTTAAAATTGAGACATAATGATTGTAGACCTATAACCCACAAAAGATGGCAGCACATTTTGAATGGGGTACAAGGCGTCCAATGAAGCTAGAAGAAATAAAACACGACATACTTCAATTAAATTTTTCCAAAATAATAAAAAAATTTATATTGAGATTTACAATGAAACACATGCCTCCAATTGAAATTAAACTAAAACTAATTTGAAAAAGGATACTTACACTTCATAAAATTTGCAGTATATCAATACATCAACATGGAACTTTAATTAGAAATCCTAGGATGATGATAAGGCAATGGGAATTTAAAAAAATATTTCTAGGATCAAACTAAAGAAAACATAGAAAAGTGTAGAACCACTTTACTTTTTAATCTTATGGATATAAAGAATGTGAGACAGTAATGTCCCATGATATTCACACTAAAATGACACCTATGTTAAAGTTGTATTTTTTTTCCTTTTTATAATTATAATTACCAAAGACGAAGATATTTCTTCGACTACAATTAAAATATAATGAAAAGGTACTTTATTTCACTTGTTAAAAAACTTCACTTATTTCGTTTTGACCCTTTTCTCACAGTAATGATGTTACAATGATCCAGACAAAGAATTTAAGATCCAAGATAATCAAATAAAATATAGATTTATTATGTGTTATGTCTAGGGGTGGACAAAAATCCTTTTTCCCCATCTAATCAACTTTTGCACTGTTTTGATCTATTTAGAATTCATTTCATCAAATCTGTTTTTTGGTGACTAATTGAGTACCAGGAGCCTCTTTGGATTAGCTTCTTTATAAGCTCTTTTTAAAAGAGAAATATAAGAAGAACCTTTATCATAAACTAAAATTAATTTATCCATATGTTACTTTGCAGAACCTTTATCATAATTCCTCTAACTTCTTATTTTTAACTCATGCATAAACTAAATTTGGAACTTGTCAAGTAGCTATACAAACAAGTTAAAGTAAAAAAAAAATTAAGACTCTCTATATGCCAAGGATTATGATTGAGCATTTAAATATTCATGTGAATTACATCACCCCTACCTAATTTTGGGCCACACAGTGATAAATGGCATCCTTTGCATTATAAGAATACAAACACACAACCTGATTTCAAATTCATGATGATCAAGAGTTTATTACTTGAGCATGGCAATACCTATTCAATTATAACTGCTTTCACATTAAAAATGTCTCACCTTCTCAATAAAATCTGTCAGGAGAAATAACAGGTCCATTGGGTAAGGTCTTACCATCCTGCAAATATATGAACTTTTAGTATCACCTAAAGGTAGGAAATGTACAAGCTAACAAATATAATTCTGCTTTGAATGATATATTATTCACAGTTTTTCTCCTCTTTTTGAAACCAAATCAGACGATAATTTTCTTGGTAATTCATATTTTACACAATTTGATTTCATAAAGTAAGGCTACACACTAAAGCTACTTTTTTATTACAAGCCACAAAAAACTTTCATGTTCGACAGAGTAGACAACCCAATTTTTATGTTGAATCTAGCCTACTTGGGTTGTACTGCTACGTCATTTCTCCAGGTAGTCTTAATTATTTATAGCTGATATAGAAACGAAATTTAAGGTAAAATGGCTTATTAATTAATAACCAAGTTCCAGATAACAATCTTACTGGGGTCAGGTGCTCAAAACAAAATAACCTTAAAGATCATTCTATTTTTCCTGTACATTCCTTCCAAAAATAGCCTTAAAGTAAACAACTAATTCTCCTGAGATTGATGACCATAACGGGTACATGTATAGAAAGTAGTTTGTCCTTCATCTGCTGATCTCATCTGAAAATAGAATGATTGAAATAAATAATTTTGGACTATAGATAAGATTCAGATCAAATTTCCAAATATACATTATAAAGTCTAACAATACCTGTCGTGGTGAAGCAGTAGCCTTCAAAACAGAAATTGGGAGAAAGTGATGCAAACCAATCTCTCCCCATTACATAACTCCATGAACATTCTTACAATCATTTCATCAAAAACCTAGAGTGCATTTAAGCTTTTCTTACGAATTTCATCAAACATATTCGTAGAGTTTGTTTCTCTTCACATTTTAGGTACTGTTATAGGTTGGATTAGTTTACAAATAGTTAATATCCACATTTTATACATTCTCATCACTCTATACATAACATTTGCATTTCAGAATTAGAATACAAGAAAACAAGAAATAGTCTTGCGTTTGTGACTCATTCAATAATATTCTCAATCAAAAATCACATAAAAAAAATACCTTAAAAGCCCTCTGAATCTTCCCTAAACGCAACATCGGTAATACAAATATCATTGTATGAAGACCTGAAGGCGCGATTTAAACTGTAATGAGGCACCTCCAGTGAAGAAACGCAGCGGAATGATGTAAATTGGGAAGAGAACTCGAGACCAAGATCCGAATCAGTGGAGAACGAAAACATACCCTGAGAATCCAGGAATACTCCAAAAACAGAGAGGATTCGACGCGAAGAACCCTAAAACCCTAGGTTGACGAAGGAAACCTAAAATGGATCGATTAATCGGTGTAAATGATGCTAATCGAAGAATCAATCGGTGGAAAGGCTTTTAATCGATAGAAAAGAGGATTTAATCGGTTGAAAATGAAGAGAATGGTGAAAAGAGGTTGGAGCCCTAACGAGAGATGTAGATCGACTAATGAATCGATAGAACAAACGTTCTATGGTTGCAAAGGCTATGGAAAAGCTAAATATGAAAGAAGAAGAAGATTGTGTGAAGAGAAATGGCTTGCGAATGAGGAGCTCTCGAGTGGAAAGAGGAAGCTCGAGGAAGACGAAATGTGAAAGAAGAGAGCAAACCTGAAAGGAAGATAGCGTTCAAGACGAAGGGGAAAAGCCACAAGCACGAACTGATGAAAACGAAGAAAAAGCTCGAAGGAGGGATCAAGAAGTTCACGTCGAATTGAAGGAGAAGCGTGAGGAGGAGTAAAGATGGGGAAGAAGCTTAGAGAAGAGAGAAACGTAAAGAAGGTTAAGGAAAGAGGGTTCGAGGAAAGAGGCTGAAACTTTAATTTTTCTTTTAAATAATGATTTTTCAAATCCGTATATATTATCAGTAGATAAAACTTGTTTTTAGTTATACAGATTTTATATACAGATTTTATATATAAATATTTAGTAGATAAAAATCCGTATATAATATCCGTATATAATTTATTTTTCAAAATCCGTATATAAAATCCGTATGTAATATCTGAATTACATACGGATTATAATCCGTATATAAATATCCATATATAAATGCAATATTTCTTGTAGTGTATGTTGTTGGGATTTATATTTCACCTAGTTTACTCTCATGCATATACGAATTTATCTTCTTCATTCAATTGTTAATGTCACTTTCTAAATTACTTAAAACTCGATCCGTCGGCGAAGAAAGCCTATCCTTAATTACTATACCAGAATCTCTTGCATCCCTAATAATTAATTCTGCATTACGATTAGAAGCTTAAGACGACCAACCCTCATATCCCCATCCTTGGGCAATATTGCTTTTGGGAGAAATTCTCCAGATCGTGGTTTCTAGGTATTTCCCAATAACAAAGAAGACCATAAAATCATGCCATGAACGATCAAAACATAACACTGACACCGCTCAACGTCCCTACTTAGGGCGCCTAGGCGAGCTTGCGAAAGGATGGCGCTAACGCCCCAAGAAGGGCGACCAAGCGTGAAACGTTTCTTGAAGACTGGCGCTCAGCGTCCTTGAAAGGACGCTCAAGCGTGACTGCGAGACTCCTACGCTGAGGGCCCCAAAGGAGGGCGCCCAAGCGTCCTGCGACCTTTAACAACCTTCTCTTATGGTGTGTTTTCTGTCCTTTCTAAGTTCCAAGTTCATGACATTTAACTCCTTTTCCAATTCATCCCAGTTTCCTACAAAATCAAGGGAATTTAGTGATAAAATCTCCTCAAGTATAACGTCAACTCTCTTGTTCACCAAAATAAGCTAAAAACAAGAGAACAAGCAAGTTTCTAAGTCAAAAAGGGTTCATTTGTTATCAAAATTTACTCTCAAATAACGGTTTAATCAACCATTATCAACGACCTATTATGACGGGTGAAAATCATCAGTCAATGGGGCCCCTGTTGGAATGCAGCTCCAATCCATACCTATAACAAACTTCTGTATAGAGATCTTGGCATAGATACCGGGAGGGCTCCCTTTAGCAATGGTGTTCTCGAAGATGATAACAATTGAAAAACTGTTATTTTCATGCTTAAATTGATACTAAAAGCAACCTTTAACACTTAGA
Source organism: Vigna umbellata (assembly GCF_029865625.1). NCBI lineage: Eukaryota > Viridiplantae > Streptophyta > Magnoliopsida > Fabales > Fabaceae > Vigna > Vigna umbellata. Next base: position 20,749,265 of record NC_142170.1, read on the forward strand.
AACTAGCTTGAAATCATGCTTTTGTTCATATTTTCAGAAATAAGAGAGGTGGACAAGTTTATGCTTGATTTCAGTGTTTTTGTGCAGGTTTTAAGGTGAATTTAGTGAGAGAAGTGAAGAAGGAGAGAGATGAAATCAGAAAAGACATCAAAAAGTGCAAAAGGAGAAGCCGAAGTCACCGCTCAGCTGCAGTTTACCGCTGAGCGGCACTCAGGAGCTTACGGGAGATCCGCTGAGGGGCAAAATGGCCGCTGAGGGGAAGAAACGACTCACGCACTTACCGCTGAGCGGCAGTTTACCGCTGAGCGGCACTTTTATGGGCTTGGACCTAATTTTCTGTAATTTACGAATAATATATAAGCTTTAGGGTTTCCTAGGGTTAGGTATCTTTGGCTGGAACGAAGAAAACACTCTCTCTTCCACCCCTTTGAAGGAGGATCTTGGATGCTGAGGCTTCCTCTTCACCGTTTTAGGGTTTTATCTTTCATTCTTTCATTGTTATTCATCTAGGTTCACCATGAATATGGTGAACTAAACTCTGTATGTTTGTTGGGGAATCAATGTAATCTTTTGAAGCTCTCATATATGGAATTTGTTTTTACATCTTTTATTTAAGATCTATGCTTTCTTTCATCATTAGTTAGGGTTTTTCCTCTTTGCTTAATGCTTGCATTGTTTAACTCATTCGATGCATGATTATTGGTTTTGTCGATACGGGCACGTACGGGGAAGTCTAGATCTGGGGAATTTCTCCCAATATTATATTGGTTGTCGTTAAGCTCCTGCACTTATGAACTAATTATTAGGAATGCTAGGATTTGTATGAACTCGTGATTAGGGAGAAGCCTTCTTGAAAGGTACTTTAGAGAGCGGCATTAACAATGATGATTTGAATGTTGAATTCCTAAAATATATGAGAGTGGATAAGATGAAATTGACCCCCCAACAACATATTCATTCATATATTTCATTGAAAGTGTTTATCTTTTGTTTTTTTGCCATTGATCAAAACTTCATGCATACATATTTAATTTTCGTCTTTAAGTCTTAGCTAATCAATAAACCACACAACTAAACTAGGTCGTGAGTCCTTTGGGAAGAACGATACTTGGTCTTACCAAGTTTATTACTTGAACGATTCGGTCATACTTGCCGATTGAAAAAAACAAGTTTGTGACATCATATTTTGGTGTTCATAAATTTGTCCATCAGAAGACACACTCTTTCACCTGCGTGAGCATGAGCTTCTCCAGCTTCCTAGCTCCAGAGCGTGCTGCTGGTTCTCACAATGGATTCTTGTCGTGTAGGAAGGCTCAAACGGAGTCATCATTGGTGTCGACATCGCCGGAGAGGATGAAGATGGAGGTGGGGTCGTAGGCAAAAAGGATCTTGTTATTGGAATTGGTGGCAAAGACTATGACGTCGAACTGATGGGCGGGTGGCGCCGTAGAGTTATGCCTTCGGAGCTATGGCAAGCTTTGTCGAAGGGTACACCTTGTCTGTCATGGAAATGATGTTAGTGTTTTAGGTTTAACTAACGTTGTTGTCGGTGAAATGAAAAGAGAAAGATGTTTTAAGTGAGGAAAAAAAATGTTTTTTCTTTCTTTTTCCTTTTGGCTTTGCTGACTAGAAAGAGAACCACGAAGTCTGAGAAGGTGATGGTATTACACTATGAGAAGTGAGAGAGGGAGAAAGGGTTTTGGTGGACTTGAGATAGAAACTGTAAAATATTTTTAGAGGGCTTGAAAGATCCCTCTCACTCTCATTCTATATATAAGAAAGCTTTTGTATAAAGTACATGATAAATAGAGTAACCCTAGACATAATATAATGATGATAAATAGGGTAACCCTAAACACAATATAATGATGATAAATAGGGTAAATATTATAACACTCCCCCTCAAGCTAGAGCATATAAATTATATGTCCCAAGCTTGGAACAAATAAACTCAATCCAACAAAATCAACTTGTCTCAAAGGAGACAATAAACATGGTAACTTTGGGTTCCAACAAGATGCACATATGCTTCACACTATCGAGAGAGAATGTCAATAAACCAAATTGGACTCACAAACTAGCATAGCCAAAGAGACTCCTCCTGAGATATATGATCTGTCTTCAAGAGTGTGTGGCAACATAATGACAATGGTTAGCGGATAGGAAAAGGGCAAACACAAGTCAACGAACAACTCATAACAACTTATGGATTGGACAATGGTGGAAAACAGTGAAACTTCAACTAGCATAGTAGGATGACTTTGACAAAGGAGATTTCCATCAAGAGTGGATGACAGTCAATAGTGGTAGACAATGACAAAATTGCAGTGATTGCCATCACTGAATGATGGGGCCTATAGTGGCTGAAAGCGACAAAACTATAGGGACTACAATCACTGACTGATGGGGCCTGTAGTGGTTGGAAAGCAACAAAATTGCAGGGACTGGCCTCTTTGACTGGTGAGGCCTTTAGAGGCTGAAAGATACTCTCCCTCACGACGAATGATGAAAATGACGGCGCGTCGATGACAAACTGTGAAAGTGGAAGATGATAATAGTATCCTTTATTAATCAAAGGACCTAAAAACATATTTAACAAAGGGTTGGGGAAATTGTTGACTAAGATTTTAAATCTTGCTAGAAATAGATTCCCCTCATGCCATGAGCAACCTTCAACCCATGACTTTGGTGTTGAAATTCCTTGGCGTTAACCAGCTGATAACACAGACTCTCCTTGGAGACTTGTAAATAAATGACACGGGCCAACAAGAAATCGCAGCTGCTACAATATGTAAAGCTAAACACATTATGAAAGGAGGCTAAGAAACAATGTTGAAACAGAGGTATAATGCTGAAACAAAGTTTTTTTATTTATTTATTTACCAGCACTTCACCAGCTCCACAGACAGGAGCTTCTTTAGCCGAACAAGAGCTCACAATTCTCTAGAGTTTCTGAGTTTTAGAGCACAAGGAAAGAGTTGTTGTTTAGAGAAAATGAGAGTCTATTTATAGACTCACGCAAAGACTCTTCCATTTTTCATTTTTAGCCTTTCTGACAGTGTTAATCGATTAACTTACCCAACGGATAATCCAACGCTAGAAAACGGCTAAAAATCCAACGATTATCCTGGTTAATTGATTAACTACCCAGGTTAATCGATTAACGTCAATCGATTAACTCCCCTGCTTAATCGATTAACCCTATACATTTTTTACTATAAATTCATTTTTGCATCTCTATTTTATACAAAATCAAAAACCGCTAATTTCCTAAGTTCTAAACATCAAAATACAATTATTACAAAAGCTTTGGATGTTCTTGACTTGATTTGGGCATCATCAAAACTTCATCTACATCATTTTGCTAATAGAGGAGAATGAGGCAATGACCACCAGGGATGGGTCACGCTCCTCGAGGTGCACAAAACCCCTAAGTTGGTCAAAGAAAACACGACAACGGCAATGACGAACGTAAGACAAATGTGGCGCATGTGGCAATGCTTGGATGAGAATTAGCCTTCAACACCAGCGGGGTTGGCGGCAGATAATGGACGCCTGATGAAACTGTGGCGGCAAATAATGGTCGGCGGTGGACAACGACAGACGTTGGCGGACGATGGTGGACAACGACGGACAGCAACAAATAACACTGACAACGTTGAAGAGGAACGCCGTGGAAAAAGGCACCAGCACCAGACATATATAATGATGATAAATAGGGTAAATATTCTAACTAGTGGTACAACATGCTAACAATTTTTTGGTTGATTTATGATTATGGGACTATGGTGTCGACTTCACTTTCAAAATCATCTGGTTGAGTGCTTTTAATTGTCTTATAGTTGGGGAAATGTTTTCCTTGATCCAATTTGATGAACAAGGATAGTAGGAATAATTGTTGATAACTACCGTTGTGGGCAAGGATGACTCTTTACACAACCCACTTTTCCTAGAATAACGTCACTGATCAAATATTGAGTTAAAATATAAATTAAATTATTCAACAAAAATAATAAAATAATTTTAAGATGGTTGTATAAAAATAGTTATCAAAATAATGTATGTTTGAATAAAGCTGAGTGCAAGCAAGTGCCGAAGCTGGTTGACTTTGGTGGTGATACTTTTTACCATCATTGATAAGGATTAACAAGGATAAGGATAAAGCAACCTATCGGATGTAAATGGGTATACAAAATAAAAAGGCATGCTAATAGGAATATTAAACGATACAAGGCAAGGTTAGTAGCTAAAGGCTATACACAACAACAAGGATTAGATTACTTTGAGACTTTTTCACCTGTTGTCAAACTCACAACAGTAAGATTGGTTCTAACTTTACAAGCTTCCAAAAATTGGTATTTACATCAACTAGATGTAAATAATTCCTTTTTACATGGGGATCTAGATGAAGATGTATACATGTATCTTCCTCTTGGCTACAAAACTGAAAAACCAAGGGAAGTTTGCAAGTTGTTGAAGTCTTTATATGGACTCAAACAGGCCTCTAGACAATGGAATTACAAGTTGACAACTACTTTACTCTCTTTGGGCTACATACAATCAAAATCAGATTATTCACTTTTTGTCAAAAGTGATTCTGCTCATATTACCATCTTACTTGTTTATGTAGATGATATAGTATTGGCAGGTGATGACATCCAGGAAATTTAAACTGTGAAGGCTCTATTGAATGCAAAGTTCAAGATTATAGACCGAGGCCAACTCAAGTATTTTCTGGGCTTAGAAATTGCAAGATCTCAACAAGGCATTAATTTGTCACAAATGAAGTATGCTCTAGAGTTACTAGAAGATGCAAGATTGTTGGGATGTCAACCTGTTTCTACTCCCATACAACCAGACACAAAATTTTCCAAGACAGAAGGGAAACCCTATTCAAATGTGCATGCCTATAGAAGACTTCTTGGCAGGTTACTATATCTAACCAACATAAGACCATATTTATGTTTCGCTGTTAGTACTCTTAGTCAATTTCTTTCAAATCCTTTGGAAGATCACTATGCAGCAGCAATAAGGATCCTGAGATATATCAAGAATAATCCAGGACAAGGATTATTCTTTCCCTCCAACACAGAACATGCTCTCAAGGCTTTTAGTGATTCTGATTGGGCTGCTTGCCCTGACACTAGAAGGTTTGTGACTGATTTTAATGTGTTCTATGGTGCATCATTAATCAGCTGTTTATCTAGATCATCAACCGAAGCCTAATATAGAGCCTTAGCTTCCACAACATGTGAAATTCAATGGCTTCCGTATTTGCTCCATGATTTGAAACAACCTCTACCACAACCAGTTCCTCTATTTTGTGACAATCAATCTGGAAATATGATTTCACAAACTTTTAAGAACAAAATAATTTTATTCGGAACCAACCTGAGAGATGTTCTCATATGTTCCCTTTAGCCATGTACTCATATTTGAGGCCCTTATTGGTTCCTTCAATACAGTAACCAATAAGGGATGTCAAATGTTTGTGATGACTATGAGTAGAAGTTAACCTGGAAATAAAAGTCACAACCATGTTAAACCATATAGGTGTACCAAAGTCAGAAATCTAGAGTAAATTGATTAATAACTTATACTTCTGCTTGAAATTGTTGATAACCATGAACTGATGGAGAAATCATTTTCACTACAATTGGAGTGTCATTGATAAAGCCCAGATAAACTGTTCCAAATCATCCTTTACCAATAATTCTATCGAAATTGTTAGTGATTTGAAGGACATCATATAGCATGGAAATCACAGAAAAACTATGTTTCAAGTCTGAGTAAACCTTTCAAGTAATCCATAATTTAAATACATTCTTCAACTTATTTTGGTTGTGCTTAGAAATAGGGTAGGTCAGTAATCATCAGCATAAATAACAATATTATGAATTTGGGACTTTTTAATTAGATTCATACCAAAGAGAGAATCTTCGTGTGATTTTTCAACAAATATAATTGAACCGGAGAGGTCATTCTTCTCCAATATAATTGAACCTATATGACAGTGAGAATGAACCAAGGAATTACGAGGAAGCTGCCCAAAATCATAATTGGAAGAAACCTAGGCAAGAAGAAATTTCTGCCCTTGAGCAGAATATAAATTTTAAGAGTTACCAATATACACTATATCACCAAGTAATGTTCAGAAAAAAGAGTATTGAGGGATTTTACAGCCATAAGAAATTGTCAGCCTTTAACCACGAAAATCTAAGAAATTGATCATATTAAGCCATATAAATTCACAGCTATATCCACATCACCTTTTTCTTTTTATAAATTCACAGCTTCCCGAATTCCTCCCAAAATGATGCAAAATCAAAACTAAGGCACAGAAAAAAAGTAATGTTCAACAAAGATAAATAGATCATAAGACATATTAAACATCATCACCTTCCTCTTCTGAGCACGATACACTAGTGCAGAATTGGCTTTTAACGTCCCCGCATAGACGTCCGTCCACAAAAGCCCCAACATAAATAATTAATCGGTGGCATATTCGTAAATAAGTGAAACTCTAGACGTCCGTTGTGCGGGGGGACAGACGTCTATAATATTATATATAGACGTCCGTGGGAGGGACACGGACGTCTAAGAGGCTGAACAAATGAACGCTTCAACTCCCCTGTCAGCCCACTAAACCTCCGTTTAGGAAGGGCACGAACGTCTATAATATTATAGACGTCCGTCCTGGGTAGATGGACGTCTAAGAGGCTGAACAAATGAACGCTTTAACTCCCCTGTTAGCCCACTAAACTTCCGTTGTGGGGGGACGGACGTCTATAATATTATAGACGTTCGTCCCCCCTTATCGGACGTTTAGGGTGCTGACAGGTAGTTGAAGAATTAATTGTCTGTCAGCCCCTTAAACGTCCGTTGTGGAGGGGGACGGATGTCTATAATATTATAGACGTCTGTCCCCCAATATCGGACGTTTCAGGTGCTGACAGGGTGGTTGAAGAATTAATTGTCTTCAGCCCCTTAAACGTCCGTTGTAGGGGGACGGACGTCTATAAACGTCCGTTGTGGAGGGGGACTGACGTCTACAATTATATAGACGTCCGTCCCCCCATATCGGACGTTTCTGGTGCTGACAGGGTGGTTGAAGAATTAATTGTCTTCAGCCCCTTAAACGTCCGTTGTGGAGGGGGCCGGACGTTTAAGGGGCTGACAGAGGGGAGTTGAAGAGGTGATTGTCCAGCCTCTTAGACGTCCGTCCCCCCCCCATAACGGACGTCGAGAGTTTCACTTATTTAGATGACAGCACCATTTTCCTCTCTTCCTTACCGGGAGCGCAATCTTACGGCCTTCACCTCCCGCCCGGCCCGGAAATAGAATCCAGCCCCACCTTCTGATCCATTCATTTATGCAAGCAGGGGGATCTTCGATGCTGTCATTTCGAAATGTCCGCTTCAACCGCAGTTTCACCTCCCAAAAAGCAAAGTTGGCTTGACGAGCACAGTTGCGAGGAAGCGGGAGCAAGATAAGCGCTTTTGTTACTGAGAAGCTAGATTTACCGGGAGCAAGATAAGTGCGACGGTTCAAGATTTACCGAGAGGCTTCGAGTTAGCGAAGCTAGATTTACTGAGAGGCTTTGAGTTAGCGAAGCGCTGTAGTAGCACCGGCCGAAGCCCTATGTGCTAAAATGCTGAGCCAAGGACGCTCCGCCTTATCTATAGAAGCAGTCAACCGAGTACACAAACGAACGTCTTCAGTGCACAAACGAACGTCCAACCCTAGCCCTATCACAAAACAATTCAGAAGGTGGTCGTTGCGGACGTCTGACGAGCATGTGGGACGTCTACGTGGACGTCCGAGGTGTACACCAGACGTCTAGATAGGCGTCGGGCCTGACACATCGGACGTCTATATACACGTCCGATGTGGACCCCTGACGTTTGAGTAACGTCACCCACAAAGAAGTTGGAGGAAGGTCAGACGTCAAAAGGCCAAAAGAACGGACGTTTAAAGCCATTTCTGCACTAGTGATATTGAATAACCTCCTCTGAAACCTATAAGCTTCCCACACTTTAACTCACACAGAATCCACCAGAATACTGAATAACCTCCTCTGATTTATAGAGACCAAGAAAGAATACAAGAATATAGGAACGTGGGAGCCTAATCTCCCCCAAGCAGACTACAAGTCTGATTCAGATACAAGAATTAACAAAAGTGCCTATCTTTCTCCTCTCTAGCTATTTATACAAGTTTGACCTCCTAACAGATACATCTCCCTTCCTAACTGATAAAACAGTTAGGCTACTGACCCACTAACTAACTAACTACTTCTCCCGTCTGTTTCTTTTCACATACACCTTTAGCCTCCTATCAATTACATACATTATAAAAGTAATGTTCAACAAAGAAATAGATCATAAGACATATTAAACATCATCACCTTCCTCTTCTGAGCACGATATTGATTGATGGCCTTTAGATGTTTTCCAATAGCCTGGAAATTATATGAAAACCCTACAAGTTAATCTATATCACTTTTCTGAGTCAATCTATTGGAATAGTGCTAGTGCAGAGAATTGTATACATAAATATCTGATTAATATATATGTTGTGGCTGAACTGAACAATCTTATCTAAATGGTTTAGTTTGCTTTGAGAAGTTGAGAATGTAAAAAAGAAAAACGTTTGAGTTGTGAGTACTATACTAATATGCTTTATTGTCTTGGTTAAACCATTGGCATTATATAGTTTAATCCATTGCTAGGAACTTACATATGACTGAGAAATTTCATCCATTTTTTTTTAACAAAGCATTTGAGTAAAATTACTTAGTTTTTTTCTTCCATTCGATATTCTCACTATCTGAAATTTCAAACTTACCTAAGTCTATTTGGATGGGCCCATTTAAAAAGGGCAAAGCTCTTTCGGCTAAAAACCTTATTTAAAAAACAATTTCCTTTACCACTTGTGGAGTTAATCTAAAGTATATATATAGTATTTAGATTTACAGAGGTATTATCACATTTTTCCTAATAATTTTTTATTATGGATGAAAAATTACTAAAAGCTATAAAATATTTTGCAAGGCTGCATCCACTGCTACACGAAATCTGTCCTTCCAGTTCAAGAATGGTGATTCTTTGTGACCTACAAGAACAACTTCTGTAACTTTCTATTCTATAGATGTTTGTTTTTTGTTCGGTAGAACTTATTCATACGACTCATACAGTTCTCCAATATTAAAAATTCCATATCCAGAGTTTCAGAAATCGAATCTAACTTGGAAATTGATTTCACAAACTTTTAAGAACAAAATAATTTTATTCGGAACCAACCTGAGAGATGTTCTTATAAGTTTCCTTTAGCCATGTACTCATATTTGAGGCCCTTGTTGGTTCCTTCAATACAGTAACCAATAAGGGATGTCAAATGTTTGTGATGAACTATGAGTAGAAGTTAACCTGGAAATAAAAGTCACAACCATGTTAAACCATATAGGTTCGGTACCAAAGTCAGAAATCTAGAGTAAATTGATTAATAACTTATACTTCTGCTTGAAATTGTTGATAACCATGAACTGGGAAAAGCATTTTTACTACAATTGGAGTGTCATTGATAAAACCCAGATAAACTGTTCCAAATCATTTTTTACCAATAATTCTATTGAAATTGTTAGTGATTTGAAGGACGTCATAGTATGAATACACTAGCATGGAAATCACAAAAAAAATATGTTTCAAGTCTTAAGTAAACCTTACAAGTAATCCATAATTTAAATACATTGGTTGTGCTTAGAAATTGGGTAGGTCATATATATATATATATATGAATCTCAAACACAGCCTTAAGTAATTAATAATCATCAGCATAAATTGTGAATTTGGGACTTTTTAATCAGATTCATACCTTAGTGAGAGAATCTTTGCGCAATTTTTCAACGAGTGCAGAGGGAATCGAACCGGAGAGGTCATTGTTCTCCAATATAATTGAACCTATGACAGTGAGAATGAACCAAGGAATTTTGAGGAAGCTGCCCAAAATCATAATTGGAAGAAACCTATGCAAGAAAAAATTTCTGCCCTTGAGAAAATTAAAACTTTTAAGAGTTACCAATACACACTGAACCACCAAGTAATGTTCAGAAAAAGAGTATTGAGGGATTTTACAGCCATAACAACTTGTAAGCTTTTAAGCACAAAAATCAAAGAAATTGATCATATTAAGCCATATAAATTCACAACTATATCCACATCACCTTTTTCTTTTTATAAATTCACAGCTTCCCTAATTCCTCCCAAATTTCCACCAAAACCTAAACCCCGAAAAGAATCTTCTACATTTTATCATGGCTGCCAAAACCCAAACCCCAACAAATTGTATGTTCCATCCAATGTCAAGAAGGTCTTCTTACATGCCCGTTCCTACATGTGAATGGAACAAGGTTTTTTAAATGATGCTTGGGTTTTCCGAAGAGGATAGGTAGCTGAAAAAGGAATTTGAAAGTAGGGAAAAACCAGAGAATTAGGTTTTTGCACCAAACTAGGCATATTTGCCTATAATATTACCAAAATGGGCAAATTCAACCAAATTTACGAAAATGGGGAAGTCGTGGGGGCCCAAACGACTTCAAATGAAGAAGTCGTGCCCCTCCTGCACGACTTCACACTGTTCATAGCAACAGTGTTGAAGTCGTGCACCCCAAAAACGACTTCAAGACTTTGTAATCGATTACAATGTAATGGTAATCGATTACAGAGTGTTGAAATCATGACCACCCTGCACGACTTCAAATTTGTATGCCACCAAAAGCACTGGTAATCGATTACAAAACATGTGTAATCGATTACCAGGTTGTTTTGGTGCAAGGCAAAAGAGACGCTCGTCCAGGCAGAAGCGGACGCTCGTCCAGGCAGAATAGGACGCTCGTCCAGCCAGGCAGAAGAGGACGCTCGTCCAGCCAGGCAGAGAGAACGCTCGTCCAGAAAGCTAAGAGGACGTTCGTCCATCTAGCTAAGAGGACGCTCGTCGAGATGCGCTCAGTGGACGCTCGGCAGGAGAAGTGGACGCTCGTCCATTTTCAGTGAACGCTCGTCCACATACAGATCGTCCGCGCCCGGGCGCGCGATTTTTTCAGAAAGTTTCAACACTCGGTAATCGATTACCAAATCAATGTAATCGATTACAGGATCCAGAAGTCGTTTTTGGGATGCACGACTTCAACACTGTACCTATGAACAGTGTGAAGTCGTGCAGGGGGGCACGACTTCTTCTTTTGAAGTCGTTTTGGCCCCCCACGACTTCACTTTCGGTCAAATTTTGCCTATTTTGGTAATAAAGAAGGCATATTTGCCTACTTTGGTGCAAAAGCCAGAGAATTAAGAATTATAAGAGAAGGGCATGTGAAGTGAAGAAGTGAGGAAGGAAATTGCCAAAAAAATTATTTAAAAAAAAAATCAAAACTTAACTATAGTTTCCTATCAAAATGTCGGAAATTAGTGGAGGTTTTTTAAACTCTCGAAAGATACTTCTTCTAAACACAATTTAAACAAATTTGACTCTGTTCAGAATGAACTCTTTAAGCAGCACTCCATTACTTTGCTTGAAATTTCTAAGCGCCAAATTATCACCAACAAAGAAATAAGTTCATATCAATTTTGGTCAATCATTAAGTCAAGGGGGTTGCCGGCACTAACGTATATACTTCATAACATTTATTTTATAATAATTTCAAGGCAAAATAAATTACAATTGACACAAAAGAAACTCCGATGAATGTGTTGCAGTAATTTAAAAATAATATCACACTAAGTAATAATTTTATAACGTAACAAAAAACTTATTAAACAGAATGTATATTTTATAGAAATGATTTCGATGAGTCCCACACCTACGAAAACGACATCCAATTACGCGTTTTTGTCATTTGTTTTATAAACGACTTGACTATGATCGACACCTTGAGAGTACTATCCAATACGCACATTAATCTTTTATGCTGGTCACTCTCCACCTTCTGCAATGGCTTGCAACAAAAGACAACGGAGCTCTTCATCAAACACCAAGAATTTTGATGTGTTTGTTAGCTTTAGAGGTGCAGATACTCGTAACGGTTTCACAAATCACCTTTTTGCAGCTCTTCAAAGAAAAGGAGTTGTTGCTTTCAGAGATGACCAAACAATCCAGAAAGGGGACTTTTTGGAGTCTGAACTCTTGCACGCAATCGAAGGATCTCGCGTTTTCATTGTTGTCTTCTCAAAGGACTATGCATCATCCACATGGTGCATGAAAGAGCTTACGAAGATCGTCGATTGGGTTGAAGTAACAGGTCGAAGTTTGCTCCCTATTTTCTATGATGTCACTCCTTCTGAGGTCCGAAAACAGAGTGGAGAGTTTGCAAAAGCTTTTGCTGAACACGAAGAAAGGTTCAAAGGCGACTTGGAAATGGTAAAAGAATGGAGGGCAGCTCTCGAAACAAGCTGCGATCGTTGTGGGTGGGATGTGCAAAATAAGTAAGTACATATACCCATACTTTTGTTATGCTATTTTTCAAAGTCTTAACTAAACTCTCTGTGATGATTGAACTTTGGCCGCATAGGCAACAATATGAAGAAATTGAAAACGTTGTTGAAGAGGTAATCAACATATTGGGTCGTGATCAAATTTGGAATTTTGGCGATGATTTAGTTGACATGCATTCTCGTGTTAAAAAATTGGAAGAACTTCTAGATCTGAGTGCTAATGATATTGTTCACCTTGTGGGAATTGTTGGAATGGGTGGAATAGGAAAGACCACACTTGCAACTGCATTGTTCAATAAAATCTCTCCTCAATTTAATGCTTGTTGTTACCTTGATGATTTAAGCAAAATTTATTGTAATTTTGGAGCAGCAAGTGCACAAAAACAACTTCTTTGTCAAGCTCTAAATCAAGGAAATATCGAGATACACAATGCTTCCCATGGAACTATGTTGATAAGAACTAGATTATGTCACTTAAAAGCGCTTGTTGTTGTTGATAATGTTGATCAAGTTGAACAATTAAAGAAATTGGGTTTGCAATCTGAATATCTGGGTGCAGGGAGCAGAATCATCATAATTTCTAGAAATTGTCGTATCTTGCAAAATTACGGAGTAAATAAAGTTTACCAAGTTGAAGTCTTGGACAAAACTCAATCTCTTCAATTACTTCGCAAGAAAGCTTTTAGATCGAATGATATTGGGAAAGAACATAAAGGGTTGACATTAGATATACTGAAGTATGTGAATGGTCTTCCATTAGCTATTGAAGTATTGGGCTCATTTTTACTTGATCGAGATGTTTGTGAATGGAGAAGTGCATTGACTAGAATGGAAGAAAATCCAAGCAAAGATATCATGGATGTGTTGCGAATAAGTTATGATGGATTGGAGAATATAGAGAAAGAAATATTTATAGATATTGCTTGTTTCTTCTCCAATAATAATTCCTACTCATGGGAGCCAACAGTGAAGAAATTTTTGGACTATCGACAATTTTATCCTGACATTGGTATGAAAGTTCTGATTGAGAAGTCACTTATATGTCGTCAAAATGGAAATATTAAAATGCATGACTTGTTGAAAGAGTTGGGTAAGAGTATTGTCCGAGAAAAAGCACCCAAAGAACCAAGGAAGTGGAGCAGGTTATGGAACTACAAGGATCTCCAAAAAGTCATGAAAATAAATAAGGTATTTTTTTTAATATACATTCTTATCTTGTCATTCTTTAGGAGTTTACAAATTATAAAAAATATGTAATGATTTTTCCCTGTATAAAATGCTTTAGGAAGCCGAAAATGTTGAAGCTATATTTATTGAACAACATGAAAAAGAGTTTCTACAAGGAAGAATAAGAGTGGATGCTTTATCAAAAATGGATCAGCTTGAGTTGCTCATTCTGAAGAATGTGAACTGTTATGGAACTCTCAATTTCATTTCTAATGAACTGAGATATCTATTTTGGAATCACTTTCCTTGGTTGTCTTTGCCATCAACTTTCTTTCCAGATCAACTTGTAGAATTGATCCTACCTCGTAGCAATATCAAGCAATTATGGGAAGGAAAAAAGGTACTATATTGTTGGTATTTATATTTTTTTTTTCTCAAACAAACAAAAAGATGCTCCATCTCACATAGAGAAAAAAAAGAGGGGAAGGTTAACCTTTTATCATTTAGCGTTTTATCTTTTAACCTTTTTAATGGAAAATTGAAATTTTCTTACTTATGTTTCTCTTACAGTGTCTGCCTAATTTGAGAAATTTGGATCTGAGTCACTCCAAAAATCTTATTGAGGTGCCAGACTTAAGTGAGGTTCCACGTCTTACGGATCTTGATCTCAAAGGATGCATACAACTAGTCCACATCCATCCATCCATTGGTATTCTAAGAGACCTTCGTCGTTTGAATTTGAAAAGTTGTAAAAATCTTATTGAGGTGTCAGACTTAAGTGAGGTTCCACGTCTTACGAATCTTAATCTCAAAGGATGTATACAACTAGTCCACATCCATCCATCCATTGGTATTCTAAGAGACCTTCGTCGTTTGAATTTGAAGAATTGTAAAAATCTTGTCCTTAATCTGAATATCCTTTTTGGGATCAGTTCTCTTAAGAGTTTAAATATCTCAGGCTGTTCACAATTACTTAATAGTAAGATGTTAATGGACCCAAGTCACACAAAACATTTGGAGAAAGTTGATAAAAATACAAATATCATCCAATTGCCAACATCCTCTGTATACAAACTTCTAATGTTGCCTTTCCATTTTTTCTACCCTCCTAAACCTCAAGTTTCACTTGGTTTGTTATCGTCTTTTTTGTCTTTCTCTGTCCCGTGTTTGTGTGATCTTGACATAAGCTTCTGTAATCTACTTCAAATCCCAGATGAAATTGGGAACTTACGTTCTTTAAAAATATTAAATTTGGGGGGAAACAAATTTGTGACACTACCAAGCACCATCAAGCAACTTTCCAATCTTCGATGTTTGAACTTGACACAGTGCAAGGAGTTAAAATATTTGCCCGAGCTTCCAACAATACAAGAAAAAACAATTGACAGATACAGTGGGCGCTTATACACTTTTGACTGCCCCATGTTGAGTGATATGGAACACTGTTATAGCATAGTTTTTTCTTGGATGACGAAAAATCTTGAGGTGACGACGACTCCATCCTTTCTTTTGTGTCTCACTTTTTCTGTGTACACTATTTATGTATAACTGGATTTGCTTTAATCAGGTTTACTTGGTCCCTCGGATGGAAATTGTTATTCCTGGAAGTGAAATTCCAAAATGGTTCAGTAAACAAAAGGCAAGTACATCAATAAGTATGGACCCATCTGCTGTTATAGATGACCCAAATTGGATAGGTGTTTCCATTTGTGTTCTATTTGTCACACACGAAGGTCCTATGAATTTGGGTGAAAGAGATTATCCAATAAACGATCTTTTTTACGGTGTCAATAACTTTGGGCAAAAAACGTATAAAGGAGTTTCTATAATATTGAAGAAAGATCTGGTGACAGTTGGGTTAGATTATTTGTTGATAGTGTTTTACTCTCGACAAGAATTCATTCATCCTCAAGCAGTTAAATTTGAAACTAGGGTTGCGAGTGGTTTACGTTTTATGGTGAAGAAGTGCGGGTATCGTTGGGTATTTAAGGAGGATCTTCGACAATTCAACTCAGACAAGTTTTTCAGCAGAAATTCTTCATCACGGAAGAGGAAGCTTCTAACAAGTGAGTAACCACAGAGATCCTTCAACCACCATTCCATCACAGAAATCTTGATCCTTTTTGAGGTAAAATCTAACTCCTTACATCAGTTTACTAAGTGACTAGTTAGTTGGTATTTCGTTTACAATTTTCAGAGGAGTGAAAATTGAAATGTTAACAAAATCTAAAATGGAAAAAATTATATATCAGAAATTATGTATATTATGTTAAGAAAATGCTTTAGAAATATTTTATTTTTAATTTTTAATTGAGTCAAAATCAGTTCCTTATTTTTAGGATTTAGTTAATTTTTAATTATGGATTGAAATAGTGGATTAAAATTAGGATAAAAATGTTAGTGGGTAGTTACTTTTTCAAGTTTTAAATATTGTAACGATTTTCATTATTTTAGAGTCAATAATTTTTATTCTAAAAAACCAACAATTGGTATCAAGAGCCTTTTTCTTCCGGGGCTGTGAAAGAAAAATCTGAAAGCACGGAAGGAGATTCAAATTTTTCAACAATAGCACCATCAGTCTTTGATGGTGAAAATTATCAAATTTGGGCGGTAAGAATGGAAGCCTACCTAGAAGCTCTAGATTTGTGGGAGGCAGTTGAAGAGGATTATGAAATTCCTGACAATCCAACGATGGCTCAAATCAAGAATCACAAGGACGGAAAAACCAAAAAAGCTAAGGCAAAGGCGTGCCTCTTTGTTGTAGTTTCACCAACCATTTTCACTCGAATTATGTCTCTAAAGTCAGCCAAAGCCATATGGGATTATCTCAAAGAAGAATATGATGGAGATGATCGAATTAAAGGCATGAAGGTGTTGAATCTCATTAGAGACTTTGAATTGCAGAAGATGAAGGAATCTGAAACTATCAAGGAGTACTCTGAAAAGCTTCTGAACATAGCAAACAGAGTAAGATTGCTTGGTTCTGAATTTAAGGACTCTTGTATTGTTGAAAAAATTCTAGTTACCGTACTTGAAAGATTTGAAGCTACCATAACCACCTTAGAAAACACTAAGGATTTTTCCAAGATCACATTGGTAGAGTTGCTGAATTCCTTGCAGGCACAAGAACAACGAAGGGCTATGAGAGAAGAAGGCTTTGTTGAGGAAGCCTTGCCTGCTAAACATGAAAACAGTTGGAAAAACAAAAAAAGGAACCAACAACCAAATAGAGAAGGTGTTGTCAGAAATGAAAGCAAAGCAGGAAGCTCTAAGGGAAAGTATCCTCCTTGAAAGCATTGCAACACGATGGGTCATCCTCATTCAAGTGTTGGAGAAGGTCTGACGCTAAATGCAACAAGTGCAATCAACTTGGGCATGAAGCTGTCATATGCAAGAACCAAAATCAGAAGCACGAAGAAGATGCTCAAATTGCAAATGAAGAGGAAGATAAAAATTTTGTTGCACCCTGTTTTTCAACCAATGCTTCAAGTGAATCTTGGTTAATTGATAGTGGTTGTACTAACCACATGACCTTTGACAAGGCACTCTTTAGAGATATGAGGCCAACTGAAATCACCAAAGTCAGAATAGGCAATGGTGATTATATCCAAGTCAAAGGAAAGGGGATAGTTGCAATTACAAGCTGTGCAGGCACAAAATTTTATTCCAGACGTTCTTTTCGTTCCTGAAATTGACCAAAATTTGTTAAGTATTGGTCAATTGATTGAAAGAGGATTTAGAGTTATTTTTGAAGACAAAAATTGCTTGATTAAAGATGCAGCTGGTCAAGATATGTTCAAGGTGAAAATGAAAGGGAAAAGCTTTGCTCTAAAACCATTGGAGTAGGAGCAAATTGTATTCTCACTCAAGGAAAATGTGATAGAAATCTGGCACAAAAGATATCCTTATCATATGTTGGGTGCAAAAAGTTTCTCTTGTTTTGTAGCAATGGCTGCAACATTGGTTTTGATCATTCTCAATGTGGCTGTGGTTTGCCATGGAGGCAAAACAATTTCTTTCATTAGGAAGGTTAATAAGACTGAGGACATGCTCCTACAAAGTGATGTATTTGCTGCCTCATCTAGCTATAATGCTTCTCAGCAGGTGCATATAATAATAGGTGACGGTGTGGGAAGTGCCATGATCGTATCATGGGTGACCATGGACGAATCAGAAAACAATACGTTATTGGAACGAGACATACGAGGAGAACCTTCTTAATTATGAAGACGAAGAAGAAAAGGAGCCTAAAGGTGCTAAAAAAGTCAACACTTAAGCTGTGAAGAAAGGTTATGTTGGAATTCAGAGTTCAAGATTCAGAAACTTTTTACTGAAGCCAGATTGACCTTTCATAGATTTTACAGTTCCTAAAGCAAGGATGAGTGTTAAGAAAATGCTTTAGGAATATTTTATTTTTAATTGAGTAAAAATCAGTTCCTTATTTTTAGAATTTAGTTATTTTTTAATTATGGGTTGAAACAGTGGATTAAAATTAGGATAAAAATGGTAATGAGTAGTTACTTTTTCAGGTTTTAAATATTGCTACTGCTTTTATTCTAAAAAAACCAACATATTACCTTGATAATCCCCTTTTAGAGTTGTAAGAGTTATTTACAAATTTACTAGAATTATAAGTGTATTAGTATATTACAAATTTACCTTGAAAATCTCGCTAAGGGATATATTATTATCTATCTGTTGGTACATAGATAATTTGAATGGTCATCCATGTCTTGCTCCTGACGTTTGTATCCAAGCAAAACACATCAATATAAGAATGATAAAGCATAGTGCAACGGAACGTAAATCAGCATAAGAATATTAAAGAAAGCATTAACTAGGAACAGAAATGGACAAAAATAATATAGATCGATACAAAGTAGTTCTAAATTGACAGGAACAGTAAAGTAAATGCAGAAACTGAATTTGAATTAAGAAAAGAATGCCAATTTTGTATTGGATTCAGAAGAAATTACAGTGGGTGGCACTCTGATTTTTGAGGTTACTTTGAACTCACAAGAACCCAAGCTAAACCTGACCCGTAGAATAGAAAACCCCTTCCCTTGAGGTTACTTTGCACTCATAAGGGCTGGAAAAATGCACTCTGCCTCACGATGGAACTCTCTACAAAACCTGCTAGAAACAGTGTATTTCGAAAATCTCCGAAGACTGACTAAAACTCTGAAACATTCTACAACGTTTCTCTTTTTTTAAGACTCTAAAAACATATTTTACAAGAGAGAAAACAAGAGAGCCCTCGACCTAAACCCTGGTCCTTCTGCTTCACAGCTTCGAGAGTTCAAAAGAGGTAAGCCTCCCATTTGGATTCAACTTTGCATTTTAGGCTTCTGTGTAACTTCTGTCCAGCAGCTTGGTTCAGCATTTAGGTCATCCCTTGGTCAGGCCAGCTTGCCTCATTCAATTTTGATTATTTTGGGCTTGAGATGTATCCCACCTGCAACACTGCGTTTTGACCAAAACCCAAGGGTCAAAGTCAACAATGAAATAAAGCTATCTAAACAAAAACACAATTTTATTTTATTCCTTATTTTCATTTAATTTTCATTTTCCTAAAGAAAATGGAATTTTATACTTAGAAAAAATATTATTTAAAAAGAGAATTTTAACACATTTTTCACAAGAACAACTATTTTTGTGGCTAAAAACAAAAATATCTATAAATCTAAAAAATTACAAGAATAACAAGACTAAAAAAAAAAGTATGAAAAAAAAATGAGAGTTATCAAAGTGTGAAAGTAACAAAATCTCATCTTGATGGGCATAATTTCATATTTGTTTAGGAGTTTTGCGAGTTGATAAAGCTAAACTTTATGAGATTCTTGGACTTGATGATAAAGCGGATTGAATTTTTTTTCTTGATTATTTGTAATTTTTGAATTTATTTTTAAGATCTCATGACATTTTAATCAATTTATTTTCACATTTTCATGTACTCAATTTAGTTGTAGCTACACTAATACACTTCAGAATATCCAAAAAAATATTTATGCAATTAAACAATTATTTTTATTATGTTTTTATTACTTATACTTAATAAATCCAATTATAACAAATTTTAATTAAAATATTCTTTTAAAGTATAAAAATCAATTAAGAATTTAATATTAAAGACTAAATGAGAAAATTTAGATGTGTTTCTGATGAATCTGATAGGAATTTAGATGATGGAATTGACTCTGAAATTGGTCTAGTGGCTTCAAATTCACTCTGATTCCTTTCCATCCTGATCCCTTTCATGGTCCTTCCAATCTCTGGATCTAAGATAAATAGAGAACTGTGGTTGGACTTGGTCATGCACTTTCAACACTCAAAGCTACAGGAGCACTCTGGTTATTTCACATATTCACAAAATACCAGCAGAACCTGTTTTTATTTTGGGCTATTGTTCAGAAGATTATACTAAAAATATACAAGAAACTAAAATGGAAATAACAACTATGTACACATTTTAAATTGCAGAAACTAATGCTAAACACATAGGAAAGGAGAAACAAAAACAGAAACCTACAGGGCTAACTCTACAATTCTAAGACTTAAGTTGCCAATGCCCCTTGCAACGATGCCATTTGTTGAAAGAGCTTTTTAGTCGCATCAAATCCAGAAAAACCTAAATTCTCCACTAACAGGGCAACGTAGGGTTTAATATGTGGATTTGGTACTTGTTAAGATTATAATTGTAGAATTAAAACCTAATTGTTCTTTATTAAAACTATAGCTAGACGGGGAAAAGAAAAATTAAGGGAATCTAAAGAGATTATATCTATATAAAGGATGTATGAAAGACAAATAACGAAAACAAATGCCTAATCCTAGAAAACAGATGAAGTGAAGAAAAGATGTAAATGATTATTAGAATAGTTGTAAAGTAAAAGAATTAATGGAAATGATTAACACAGATTCAACAATGGGTAATGTTTTAGAAATCAATGAATGCATGAAACCTAAACTAAACCCTAAATTTACACGAAACATCCACTGATCTGTTTATGATATGACTATTTATACAATCAGAACCTAAATAGTGAAATGAATATAAACTAATATGCTAAAAATCAAAATTTGATAGTAAACTGATTGTGCAGAAAATGAAACATCTAAATGATGAATCCTAATTCTACTAATGAGAAGTTATGATGCAGAGGATGAAAATAACTGAAACAAAATTGAATTTAAGCAATTATCCTAATTCTATCGTCTATTAAATCAAATAAAGCAAGAAATCATACAAAGAACTTTGATAAAGACAATTTCCAGACTTAATAAACATTGATTTGATGAAAAAAGTCTCAATCACTCTCAAGAAGACATCATGTAACATAAAGTCCACTTTGGGTCTTTGAGTTCATATTTCAGAACTTGAAATGGTGACTCTCACTCAATTCTTCAATTTAATATTTATACAATCCAGAAACATATCCTTAACCACAATACTCCTCCGAAATTTCTTCTTAAAGCAAAGATAGAATACCTATATATGTTATTCACACCACTATACTAATCTAAAATTAAAATCAACAAGAATCAAAATCAGAACATCAACTCTACAATATGAAACATCATCAAACTCATAAATGAACACTAAAAGGATAGAATTAGTACAAGAAAGAAATATACAAAAATCTAAAGTAAATGTAGAATCAATAACAGTGCTGGAAAAGTAAACTCATGTGCAAAAATGTAAATTGAGTTAAAAGGGCAATCAAAGAGAATGTAAACAGAAATAAATCAAACCATAAAATTTCTATTGAAACTGAAATCAAAAGTATAAGATACCAGAGTCCAGAGAATCCAAAGTCTGTCACCCAAATGATAATCTCCATGGACTCAAGTGTAAAAAGCAAAGTTTTTACCTTTATGAAAGCTTTGAAATCTCAAACTAAGAACTAAAAATCGAAATCTAAGCCCTAAAGTGATGTTTGTCACCCACCATTGCCTATTGTGTTCTACTACATTACAAGACTCCTCTTTATAGGAGAAATTAAGAACATAAAAGAGGAAAAAAATGGGGAAAGGGGAAAGAACCGGTAACGAACTTAGAAGCTTCTCGAATCGCTTTTCCAACTACCTTTCTAATCACAAACCACTTCGCTCTTCTCAGCCCGTTCCAGCTCCGCTCATGCCTCTGATCACTCTTCTGACCGATCAATCTTTTGGGCCAGCGTCCTTTGAGTTGTGAAAATTGCATCTTGCCTTCGCTGTAGCATTTCTTCTTTGCATTTGATGAACCCTAGCTCGAGGGGTGAGGTAATTGGGGAAAAATCCTTCAATTGATCGAGCTTTCTACCTTTACCCTCTTTGCTTCTCATCACAGCAGTGTAAACGCTGCGTTTCTGTAAACCAACCCAAAAAGGCTCGAACCCATTCCAGGACAATGGTGCACCCCAGATAAAAACAACACTGGACTTTTAATTCTGCCCAACATCATCAGCCCATCCAGTTTGACTAGATTTTGACCACTTTGACCAGGGGCCTTCCTGCTAAAAGAAAGAAAAATGGAAATGTTTTTTATGATGACAACAATAAAAATGTTTTAATAGTTTTTTGCACACTTTAAGAAGAAAAACTGCAGTTTATATATTTGATTGTGCTTGAACTATATGTTATGCATATTCATCATGTTTATATCTT
The DNA here is from genome assembly GCF_029865625.1 of Vigna umbellata. NCBI lineage: Eukaryota > Viridiplantae > Streptophyta > Magnoliopsida > Fabales > Fabaceae > Vigna > Vigna umbellata. Next base: position 20,771,566 of record NC_142170.1, read on the forward strand.
TGATATGTGATTATATATGTGATATTTATATTCATTGGTTGACATTGATATAACTCTATGCACATTGCATATATGTATGAATTAATCGATTACAGTATTTAATGTAATCTATTAGATTCATCATATATCAACATTTGCATAACTGGTAGTTTTAATCGATTACATTATGTGGATAATCGATTAAAACTCGTGCATTTGCATATACTTGATTGCTCAGTGCATTGATGAGTTTTGGATTGAAAAAGTTTTCAAATTTGTTTAAATGTTATACTTAATCGATTACAGTATTTAATGTAATCTATTAGATTCATCATATATCAACATTTGCATAACTGGTAGTTTTAATCGATTACATTATGTGGATAATCGATTAAAACTCGTGCATTTGCATATACTTGATTGCTCAGTGCATTGATGAGTTTTGGATTGAAAAAGTTTTCAAATTTGTTTAAATGTTATACTTAATCGATTACACTCTTTTTTTAATTGGTTAAAATGTTCATTAGCTGAAAATTGTTTTCTTGATAAGTCATAACTACCTTAATGATCATACTTTTAAATGTTATGAATTGCATTCATTGCTTAATCAATTACATGCTATGCTTAATCTGTTAAATGCGTTAAATGTAATTATGTTATAGTAGTATTAATTGCTTAACCGATTACATTGATAATGTAATCGATTAATTTGCATCAGAGTTGCTATTTCTATAATTTGACGCATAACTCTCTACATTAAAAAAACTTTTGAATAATATCTTTCATATATGATAAAATTAGTTGAGTTCTTAAATTGTAGGAGCGTCTATTCTCCAAGAATCAAAGAAACATTTCCTTTGGAAAGAAATCAAAGCAAGGATTCTTGAAGAGTTGTTGAATTTTCAAAGTCTGATCAATTTGCAATGTGAGGTGTACTGGAAGATCAGAACTGTTTGCAATCTTTTGAGATTGTGGTTTCCCTGTTGTTGCTAGCTAGGAAGAAAACTTTGGAGTTCTAGTTACTTTAAGTGTGGTATCTCAAAGGGGTTGCAAAAAGAGGATTGTTCTTTTTGTGTTTTACTATAGTAGATTTGGAGTTAGAGAGGAGGATACATTGAGAGGGTGACTCTGTATTGCTTGCAGTAAAACTCGATCTATATAGTGGATTACTTTTAATCTCAGGTTGATTGAAAGAGACCCGATGTAGGCATTGAGACCGAACCAGTATAAACCTTGGTGTTGATATTTCTATCCTTTATCTCTTTCATTTCCTTGCATTCTTTATTTGCTTGTATTCTTTATTTGCTTGCATTCAAGAAAGACTTAAAGATTTTGAAAAGATTTTTCAAAGAACAATTTTTATAAAGCAAAACCAATTCACCCCTCCCTCTTGGTTGAGAAACTATGCCAATCAATTTCTACACCTAAAATTAAAGCAAAAAACTCTAAACTAACCTAATCCTATAAAATTTGGGATGGACACTTCTAAAGAAGCTAACACACCTATGACAACTTCCTGTTATCTAGACAAAGATGAATATAGGGAAGAAGAAAATCAAACAATGTTTAGAGGTATTGATAGGATCATTGCTATACCTTACAACTAGTAGACAAGATTTTATGCAAAGTGTATGTGTTTGTGCTAGGTACCAAGCCAATCCTAAGGAATCTCATTTAACTGTTGTTAAGAGAATTTTGAAATATCTTAAAGGGACTACTTCTTTTGGTTTATGGTATCCTTCTGATGCAACACCTAGTTTAATAGGATATTCTGATGCTGATTATGGGGCTGTAAAATTGATAGGAAAAGTACTAGTGGAACATGTCATTTTCTGGGCTATTCTTTGGTGACTTGGCACTCAAAGAAACAAGCGTGTGTAGTCTTATCTACCACTAAAGCAGAATATATTGCTGTTGGAAACTGTTGTGCCTAAATTTTATGGATGAAACAACAATTAGAAGACTTTGATATCTTCCTTGATCACATTCCTCTACAATGTGACAACATTAATGCCATAAACCTGACTAAGAACCCTATAATGCACTCCAAAACCAAACACATAGAAATTAGGCACCATTTTTTGAGAGATCACATTCAAAAGGGTGATTTCCAAATAGAATATATATATACATTGCATCAATTAGCATATATTTTCACCAAGGCATTACCCAATGATATGTTTTATGATCTTAGAAGAGAATTGAGAGTATTAAATATGTCTTAGAATTAAAATTCCTGAAATTTTTAAGTTTTTCGTAATCCAGCGTAAATAATCGATTATCAGGAGGCTATAATCGATTATCTTTAGTTTAGGAAAAAGTCTTAAGTTTGCAAATGATCGATTATTTCAAGTCATAATCAAGTCATAATCGATTATCGTTGCTTGTTCTTCAAATCTGGGTTTACATGAACAAATAATTGATTATCTTCATCGATAATCGATTATCTGTGCTTATCTGGAAAATAATTTTTGGCCAGATAATCGATTATCATTAGTGATAATCAATTATCACTCGACACAGGTTCAAAAATAGAGTCGTTACAACGTTAAAAAACAGCCATAAACGACCATAAACGATTAGTTTCTTCATTTTCTTTATAAATACTCTCTTATAATCAATTAAGAACCACCCATTGCACCCATATTCTGCCAAACTCAATTTTCACAAAGTCTTTCACTCTCCTTACCCATATCTTCTCTCTACACTCTATTGGAATCATGTCTGATGCAAGGAGAAAGATTCCTACAAGAAGATGCACTGGAGGTACATCTTCTTCACGCCCTAGTGCTCCCCGTCCTGCCACCATTGAAGGTTGAATCTTCGATCTAGAGAAGCAAGCAGAATTTGCTCATTTTTGGCAAGAGCATCGCATAATGGGAGTCAAGTATGTCAGGTTGAAATATTACAGATTTTATGGCTTTCAATTCCCTAAGTTATTTCAAACCCAAGGTCTCACACATTTGGTTGAGCAAAACGGGTGTATCTATCCCGACCTTATTAGGGTTTTCTACCACAATCTACGATACCATGATGACATTGTGACTTCTGAAGTCAAAGGGGTCTCAATCATTCTTGATGACAATATCTGGACAAATGTCGCCAAGCTCACTATATGGGATGATGCAGTAAAAGTTCATCTCGGCGTTCCAAATTTCAACCGCCTTCTCGCTTATAATCTTTTCTGCGAAATCCCCAACAACAATCAAATCAATGCCAATTACTAGTAGGTGGCTTCAAAGTGGAGGAGAGGATGATCCACTACCTAATTGTCTACATCCTTTGCCCTCGTGCTCCAAATCATGCTCAATGCTCTGAGCAAGATCTTCTCCTTCTATATGGAATTTTGAACCATGTTCATATTGATTGGCCTGCACTCATTACCGATATTATGCTCAAGGCAAAAAAAATATTCAGCTTATCATCTTCCCTATGCTCTCCTCATTTTTCGAATTATTGAGTTTAAATAAGTAAATTTGGAAGGTGAGCACACTCAAGCCATTCAATCCATTGGCACAGAAATTAGAGAAACAACCCTTCGCCAAATGGGTTTTGTTGCCCGGGGAAATGTATTTCTTTACAAGGATGAAGAAAATCAAAGTGATGAAGATGATGATGAAGATGCTCATATGGCAGAACCAGTACGCAAGGTTGCTCCATCTACTAATGGTCCTTCCTCAATTCCTGCATCTTCAACATTCTCAATGGAAGAATATTTTGTCAATCTTTCAAAGCAAATGGAGGACATGAGTTTGGCTCATCAAGCAAGATTTGATGAGATAATTGAAATGTAACAAACTCACTATGATTATGTCACTGAAAGGTTTCAAGATCTTGATACTAGATTGGGTAATATTGAGGGGCACTTAAATCTTCAACCTCCAAACTATCCTCCATCCCCTCCTTTTTTAGAGTTCTATTTGTATTAGGATTTGAGTTTCTATGTTTGTTTTATTTTCCTAATGTATTGTGTTATTTCATATTATGAAAATTTAAAATTTTCATTAACTCTTGAAGTGCATTTATTCCCTTTTTGAGGGGGAGCAACAATTGAGGGGGAGATTTTATTTACTTTTTGCTTATGATAAAAAAGGGGAGAAAAACTTCTAGTGTAGTTATTACTTCCGTTGAATATGTTAGTATTCACTACTTCTGAGATTGCATTCAGTTGCATCTCATGGAGTCCTTTGCTACTGCCACCTCTTGTGTAAGTCTACTGGTAATTTTCAGCCATGTTTGCAATGAGGCTTCTTGCTCCAAAGGGTGTCTTGTCCATGACAGTTCCTCCATTTGCTACATCTATCATGTTTCTTTCTTGAGGCATCAACCTTTCATAAAAGTACTACAGCAACTACTGCTCATTAATCTGGTGGTTAGGGAATGTAGAACATAACCCGTTGAAGCGCTCCTAATACTCAAATAAGTTCTCCCTAGGCAACTGTCTAATCCCACTAATTTCTTTCGTCACAGTTGTTGTTCTTGATGTAGGGAAACATTTCTCCAGGAATTTTCTCTTCATTTCTCCCTATTTGGTTACGGTACATTATGGGAAAATAACCACTCCTTGGTAGCATCTTACGGGGACAAAGGGAAGGCCTTCATCTTGACAATGGGAAGAGTATTTGCATGAGTCTATAAATAGGCTCTCATTTTCCATCAACAACAACTCTTCTCTTGTGCTCTAGTACTCAGAAATCATTGAGACTTGTGTGTTCTTGTTTGGCTTGTGAAACTCGTGTCTATGGAGCTGGTGAAGTATTGCTACGGTGACAGAGGAAATAGCCGGTTCATCCTTGGTGTGTCTAAGGAGGTGTTCGGAAGAGGAAGTTGATCCTTCGTGAAGTATTCAGAGAAAGTGTTCATCCTTTGTGAAGACTCAAAGGAGGTGCAGGTTCATCTCTTGAGGTATCAAGAGAGGTGGTTTCTAAACTTTTACAAATTGTTTCTTTGTGATTGTAACTTGTAATTGTTTTGTGAGTAGTAAACTGTTTATCTTGTTTTGAGATAAGCAATTAGACGTAAGATTGGTAAGATCCGAACCAGGATAAAATCATCTGTGCAAATTTCTCTCAACCTTACTCTCTTTATTTGTCTTTATTATTTGCTTGCTAAGTTTAATTGAGTAGAAATTAAAAGGCACACGTTCGTATTAAAAACCCTCTTGGTTTGTTATCCCACGCTAACCATTCCGCAGCAGGCGCTTTGACAATTTCACATATTAACATAATACAAGCGCAAAATTTTATCATTTTGGGCTAATGTTCAAAATATTAAACTATGTACAAATTTTAAACTGCAGAAACTAATGGTAAATACACAGGAAAGAAAAAACAAGAATAGAAAAACAAAAACAGAACCCTATAAAGCTAACTCTACAATTCTAAGACTTAAGTCATCAATGTCCCCAACAACGACGCCATTTGTTGAAAGAACGTTTTAGTCGCATCAAAGCTAAAAAACCTAAATTTCCCACTAATGTAGTATAGGGCAACCTAGGGTCTAATCCATGGACTTGGTATTTGTTAAGATTAGAATTGTAGAATTAAAACCTAATTGTTATTTATTAAAACTAAAGCTAAGTGAGGAAAAGAAAAACTAAATGGAATCTATAGAGAGTAATTAATTGATAATGCAATGCATGATTATATCTATATAAAGGATGTATGAAAGACAAATAAAGAAAACAAATGCCTAATCCTAGATAACAGTGAAGAAAAGATGTAAATGATTATTAGAATAGTTGTAAAGTAAAAGAATTAATGGAAATTATTAACATAGATTCAGCAATGGGTAATGTTTTAGAAATGAATGATTGTATGAAACCTAAACTAAAGTCTAAATTTACTCGAAACAACCACTAATTTTTTTATGCTATGACTATTTATACAAAGGAAAAGTCAGAACCTAAATAGTGAAATGAATATCAACTAATATGCTAAAAATCAAAATCTGATAGTAAACTGATTATGCAGAAAATGAAACATGCAAATGATGAATCGTAATTCAATTAATAAGAAGTTATAATGCAGAGCATGAAAATAAAACTGAAATGGAAATAAAAATGTGGAAGAAGATATAAAATTGAAACAGAATTGAATTTAAGCAATTTATCCTAATTCTATCGTCTATCAAATCAAATAAAGCAAGAAATCATAGAAAGAACTTTAATAAAGACAATTTCCAGACTTAGCAAACATTGATTTCATGAAAAGAGTCTCAATCACTCTAAGGAAGACATCCTGTAACATAAAGCCCACTTTGGGTCTTTGAGTTCATATTTCAGAACTTGAAATGGTGACTCTTACTCAATTCTGCAATTCAATATTTATACAATCCAGAAACATATCCTTAACCATAATACTCATCCGAAATTTCTTCTAAAAGCAAAGATAGAATACCTATATATGTTATTTACACCACTATACTAATCTAAAATTAAAATCAACAGGAATCAAAATCAGAACATCAACTCTACAATATGAAACATCATCAAACTCAGAAATGAACAATAAAAGGATAGAATCAGTACAAGAAAGAAATAAAGACAAATCTAAACTAATTGTAGAATCAACAACAATGTTGGAAAAGTAAACTCATGTGCAGAAATGTAAATTGAATTAAAAGGGCAATAAAAAAATTTGTAAACTATTGCATAAAATTTCTAATGAAAACTGAAAACAAAAGTAATGAATACCAGAGTCTAGAGAATCCAAAGTTTGTCACCCAAATAATAATCTCCAAGAACTCCAGTGTAGAGAGCAAAGTTTCTACCTCTATGAAAGCTTTGAAATCTCAAACTAGGAACTAAGAATCGAAATCTAAGCCCTAAAGTGATGTCTGTCACCCACCACTGCCTACTGTGTTCTAGTACATTACAAGACTCCTTTTTATAGGAGAAATTAAGAAGAGAAAAGAGGGGAAAAGGAGGAAAGGGAAAAGAACCGGTAACGAACTTGGAAGCTTCACGAATCGAATTTCTAACTAACTTTCTGATCACGAACCGCTTCGCTCTTCTCAGCCCGTTCCAGCTCCGCACGTGCCTCTGTTCAGTCTTCTGACTGATCAATCTTCTGGGTCAGCGTCCTTTGGGCCATGGAGATTCCATCTCGCCTTCGCTGCAACATTTCTTCTTTGCATCTGATGAACCCTAGCTCGAAAGGTAGGGAATTGGGGAAAAATCCTTCAATTGATCGAGCTTTCTAGCTTTACCCTCTTTGCTTCTCATCACAGCAGCGTAAACATTGTGTTTCATTAAACTAACCCAAAAGGGCTTCAGTCCATTCCAACACAATGGTGCACTCAAGACCAAAACAACACTAGACTTTTAACCAGGGTTGCTCCCTCCATCACTACAACATCTTCCTACAACTCTTCAAATTCTTTTATTTCCAAAACTATGGTTAAAACTTTTTTACTTTTACCACGAATTTTTAATTTATTTCTCAAACCCTAATTTTACCCCATTCATATTCTTCAAACGAAGTAGTTGCACCCTCCACCTCCATGTCAACTCAATATTCTTCTACCTACTTGTATCCACGTCATATATAGATTTTCATCATTCAAATTTAAAAGATTAATTAACTAAAATTCAATGATAATTATTAGGTATAATCGAATACATGATAGTTTTATATATTTCATCAACAAAAGATAATTAAAAATCCATATATGATGTGGATACAAGTAGGTAGAAGAATATTGAGTAGACATGGGACGGGATGCAGCTACTGTGTTTAGAGAATATGAATAAGGTAAAATTAGGGTTTGTAAAATAAATTAAAAACACATTGTAAAAATAAAAAAGTTTTAACCTTTAACCTAAAGAAATTTTGGAAATAAAAGAATTTGAGGAGGTGCAGAGAGCATGCAGTGGTGGTGGAGGGAGCAACACTCACTTTTAATTCAGTCTAACATCATCAGCCCAATCCTACAAAAAGAAAGAAAAATTGAAAAGGGTAAATTAGCAAAAGGAGAAAATGGAAGCCTATAACAATAAAACTCTACAAAATCTTTTTTTAATTTGACATTTAAAGTAAAGAGCAAAATACTATTTATTTAAAAAAATACTATTTATCATGTAAAAGCACAAAATTAACACTATTTTTACTAAACCCTAAAATTAAAGCAAAAATTCTAAACTAACCTAATCCTAGAAAATTAGAAACTAAAAGAACCTAATAATAACTTATAATCTAAGAATAATTTAAAAAAATTGGGAGTTATCAATTATTCTTGGATTTATCTTTAAGGTCCCATGACATTTTAACCAATTTATTTTCACACCTCCATGAGCTCAACTTAGTTGTAGCTGCACTAGCACACCTCAAAATATCTAAAGAACATCTATGAAATTAAAAAGCTATTTTTATCATGTTTTTGTATCTCATGCTCAATAAACCCAATTATAACAAATCCTAACTAAAATATTCTTTTAAAGTACAAAAATCAATTAATAATTCAATATTAAAGGCTAAATAAGGGTATAAATATTCACTCATCACACCTCCAAACTTATTCTTTTTCACTCCTGAGTAAAACTGAGTAATTTTAAAACTTTATTCCAGATCAATATTCATATCGACATTAAACCAAAGGAAAAGAACTTCATTGGAAACTAATCAACTTTCTAAATCAAGTTGTCATGAATCATGCGAATGGGAAAATTCTATTTTAAACACATGAGTTAATCTTTTAAATTTACCAAGTAATTTAATATGAAAGAGATCACTCAAGTTAAAATGTATATTTTCTCACCAATGCTCTCTTAAGTGTTTAGGCTTATGTTTGCACTCAAAATACTCGTGTAAGTAAACATTACCATAACTTAGCAAGATTCTAATATTCACATACTTTTGGAAAACATGCATTCATAGGTTGTAATGTGGCAAGGCAAATGTAGGAAAATTAAGAATATAAAGGCTTAAAAAGTCAGTCTGTTCCTACCTTGATAGGTCATGGTTGTCTTCTTATCCAGATACAAGTCAGTCTGTTCTTACCCGACCTATTCTTATCCAACCTGCTCCTACCTGGCATGTTCCTACCTGACTTGTTCCTACACGACCACAAGTAAGCATTTTACTACTCGACCATAAACTAGTATGTCATACTTTACTGATGTGTTATATTTTAACTTGGCATAATCTTCATAAAAGATAAATGGGTCATTGAACCCACCTTGACCCATTTAGGTGAGGGCTTACAAACTTATAATTATCCTATAAAAAAAATACTACTATCGAGGTAAATAATTTACATTCACATCTATATCATTAACTGTTATTTGACGCACCCGATTAACTTGGGTGCCAAAATGTTTTTTGCATGCACACCACCATGGAGAACAAGTAGCAAAAAGAGGACGAAAGGAAAAATATTTGACCATGAAAGATTTGAGAAGTTCCTAAAGCTTACCATCTATTTGAAAATATACTCGACTCTTAAAAACAATATTTAACATAAAGAAAAGGTCATATATAATAATTTTTTTATTAAAACTTTATACGGTTACTTATGTAAATAAAAAATTGATAAAAAGATAAAAGTCTTTAAGTAGAAAATTATACAAAAGTTGTGGTAAGAAATTGTATCCATTATCGTGTAAAGGAAACATGTTTTGTTTTTTCTTGGCTTTTCAATTTAATGACATACAAAAAAGAAACTGTCAGTTTTAAACATTGTTTACGTACTCAAAATAAGTTCCACCTTTATTCGAAAGAACAATGAACAAGAAAATGTTGGCAGAGACCTGAAAATTGGAGATTATAGTCCCCACAACCAGCCACCATAAAAGTTTTTCTGCTTATATTTTTGACTCATATGATATATGGCATATGCTAGATTAGGACATGTGAATTCCTTATGTGTTTTGAGATTACAACGACTATGATTAATTAATATGCATAATAAATAGGGTAGTAAATGTGTAGAATCTAAAGTGACAAAGAAAATTTGTTATCCTATAGAACGTCAAACTGAACTGTTTGGGTTAATTCATATTGATCTAGCTTATTTGAAACAAACCATGTCTAGAGGAGGTAAAAATTGTTTTGTGACTTTTATAGATGATTATTCTAGATACACTAAAGTGTACTTAATCAAAAATAAAGATGAAGCTTTTGATATGTTTTTAACTTATAAAGCAAAAGTAGAAAATCAATTAAATATGAAAATTAAGAGCATTAGGCCAGCTAAAGGTGGTGAATATGTATTATTTAATAAATTTTCTGCTAAAGAAGGTATTATCCATGAAGTAACCCCACCACATTCACTTGAGTCTAATTGAGTAGCTGAGAGAAATAATAGAACTCTTAAGGAGATGATGAATGTTATTCTTATTAGTTATGGTGCACTTGATAACCTTTGGGGAGAAGCCTTGCTAATTGCATGTTTTTTACAAAGTAGACTACCTCTTAAAAAAACTGATAAAACTCCCTATGAGTTGTAGAGAGGTTATCACCCTAACTTTAAATATCTAAGAGTGTAGGGTGCCTAGCTAAAGTGATGTTACCCGATCCAAGGAAAAGGAAAATAGGCTCTAAAACTTCTGATGGCATGTTCTTAGGCTATGGAGAACATAATGTTTGATGGAAGTAACTACACTCTTCAAAGCAGAGTTCTCCATGGAGCAAAATGAAGCAGCGGATTGGAGGAGAATGATGAAAGTTCTGATGCGCGCCAAGTGTTTGATGGAATGTTTTGTGAGGTTGGATGTGCGTGTGATGTATCTCAAGCTCAGACAGTCTTCCAAAGGGGAAGGAAGCTAGAGGAGGACGTGCGAAATAAGCACAAGACAATGAACTCGAAGCAGGATGCCTGGATAAATCTCAACAACGTTTCTCTATAGCTTTCAAGTTGGAAAATACATGGAGGTGCACCTCTCTTTTATAAGTGAAGAGAGAGCTATAAATCTGAAGTGTAAAGCTTCTATAATTACAAAAGAAGAGTACTATGCACGCTACTCAAGCTTGGAGCACAAGGTTTTCTCCAGCCATATTAAAAACATTAAAAATGTGCGTGAAGAAGAAAACCGGTTTGCTACCGCTGGGCGGCAAGGGTAAGTGCCGTTGAGCGTTGGAAGGCACCTAAATTTCACCCTTCCTTTCCTCCTTTGGTCTCTTTAGCTTGGTAAGCCTCCTAGGATGCATAGACATGGTTTCCAACCTTTATTATTGCCTTACAAAATAATGTAAATGTATTTAGTAAAGAGAAGAAGAATTAATAAGTAATGCTCCATAAGAGTAAAGTGGTGAGTGATCCTTCTTCTTCTTGAATCCTTCTAGACATGGCTCTTGTTAGAGGTCCTATGTGTATCTTAGATGGTCCTCCATCAGTCCCTCCCTCTTGAAAATGATTTGTCCTCAAATCTGCTTTGTCCTATTGAGCATTACCTATGAAAGGAATTAAGTCACAGATGTTAAAAGTAGGACTACCATAACTTTCAGGAAGGTCTAACATGTATGCATTGTCATTTATTTTCTTGACCACCTTGAAAGGTCCATCACCTCGTGGACTAAGTTTGGACTTGCGTTGAGAGGGAAATCTATCATTTCTCAAATAAAGCCAAACTAGGTCACCTTCCTTACGAATTACTTGTTTTCTCCCTTTGTTGTTGTATTCGGTATGTTTTTGAGTTTGTTTTTCAATATGGATTTTAACCTTTTCATGTAATTTCTTGATGAACTCTACTTTAGAACCTCCTTCTTTATGAAGAAAAGAAGATGATTTTGGAAGAGGTAGTAGATCAAGAGGTGTGAAAGGGTTAAAACCATAGACAACCTCAAAAGGAGAAAGATTAGTAGTCTTGTGGACAACTCTAAGCAAATTCTATATGAGGTAGATGATAATCCCAATTATTATGATTACCTCTTAACATTACCCGTAATAGAGTGGATAGAGATCTATTTACTGCTTCGGTTTGCCCATTAGTTTATGGGTGACACGTAGCAGAAAATAGTAATTGTTGTTGTATTCGGTATATTTTTGAGTTTGTTTTTCCATATGGATTTTAACCTTTTCGTGTAATTTCTTGATGAACTCTGCTTTAGAAACTCCTTCTTTATGAAGAAAAAAAATATGATTTTGGAAAAGGCAGTGGATCAAGTGGTGTGAGAGGGTTAAAACCATAGACAACCTCAAAAGGAGAAAGATTAGTAGTCTTGTGGACTACTCTATTATAAGAAAATTCTATATGAGGTAGATGATCATCCCAATTCTTATGATTACCTCTTAACATTACCCGTAATAGAGTGGATAGAGATCTATTTACTACTTCGGTTTTCCCATTAGTTTGTGGGTTACTCTTATTTTCAATCACTATATTGTAATTGTAAAACTGTTTTAGTAAAAAGGTTAATCACTATTCATAGTGATTAACGACTAGACGTAGAATCTTTTGATTTGAACCAGGATAAAAATCATTTGTGTGATTTTTCTACTCCCTACATTCTTTATATTTTCTGCTTAACAATTGTTCGATAAAAAGCTTTTAAGAAAATTAAAGAAACCATTTTTAAATTGACCGAATAAGCTCTTCGCTTTTAAACAATTTGTATCGTACTCTGTTTTGATATTTCCGCTGCGCAAAATTGGTACCGGTTGTTCCAACATTCTTTTGACAAGACTTACGTGTTTAAACTTTTGGTATGAATAAAGGCGGACAGTTCCCTTCAAATCACATATGATCATCCGTTCGACTTCAAAGTTATTGATCATTCGGCCTCGACTGCTCGGCATCAAGACTTAAACTATTCAACCATTAGACCAGTCGGACTCATAGTGCAGATGACAGAATCATGCACACAAATCACTAGGCAAATCGGGAACTTACCATTCGGGCCACTTCACAAAACCAAGGGAACGCTCTCCAAAAGCCCCTGGTCCTAAACCGAGCGGTGGGGAATGTTCTTCGTGAACCCTCACTCTTATCCTAAACCGAGCGGTGAGGTTCTCCATGGACTCTTACTCTCGTCCACAAAACCTAGGGAACGCTCTCCAAAAGCCCCTGGTCCTAAATCGAGTGGTGAGGAACGTTCTTCGTGAACCCTAACTCTCATCCTAAATCGAGCGGTGAGGTTCTCCATGGACTCTCACTTTCGTCCACAAAACCCAGGGAACGCTCTCCGAGAACCCCTGGTCCTAAATCGAGCGGTCAGTTTCTCCATGAACTCACTCTCATGCTAAACTCAAACAGTCACAGGTGTTCAGCCATTCAGTCTAATAGATTCTCAGCCGTTCGACGCCCCACCCACACGGTCATACGACCTTCCAACCTTTCGGCCATTCGGCCCAATCTGCTCAGCATTCTACGACCTCGGTTGAAGAAAATCGTTCGGTCATATACAAGTAACGACTAAAAACAACATCCTTCAAACTCATAAGTCCTATAGTTAATCAAGGCTAAAGCCGAACGCTTAACTCGGACTTGAGGGCATATGTATTGTACCTAGTAGAGACCGAATGATCATACACTCAGTATCGTTCGGTCACCACTATTAAAGCTGGGCCACAATTGGGCCAACACTTATTTTATTATTAGGCTAAATGTCCAGCAGATAATAAAATAATCAAAGATATCTGATTAAAGATCTTGATAGGCAGTTTATGAGCAACCACCCAGATTTTAAGGTAAGTCTGTTTATATTTTATTGGACTTGTGTCCTTTAAGGGTGCATGAGATAACTTATAAATACAAGGTCAGGGCCAACAGCTAGGTATGTTCCACTTACGTTCTACTCACGCTCAACTTACACTCCACCACATCCTAACATTCGATCAGAGCTCAAACATACAATTGTGATACACAATTCCCAACACCGCTCCTAACTGGAGCGTCGTAGTGCCTTTTGTAGGTACCTCGCCCTTCTGTCCAAGGCGATAACCGAGCAGTCAGGAGTACTACCGATCGGAGCTAGGTGACAACCGAGCGGTCATAGTGAAGACAAGCATTTGAGAAGGAGAGCGATCAGTTTAGAAAGGTGACCCAAGTGTTCGGAAGCAGGCAAAGCCACATCATAAAGGTTAGTGTCTCGGTCCTACAAAATCCATACCGAAACAATACACATCTAACACTTTGTGCATTATTTGCCTAGATCTTTAGTGGGTGTTGTCTAGTGTTGGTCATCTTCTTAAGATAATAGTCATCTGATTTGTGGGTGTTAGATTGTGGATGATCCTTGAATGGAGTAGTTTACCACATTTGATGACATAAAATGTATTTAATAGACAATTTCTTGTAAGAAGGTTGACATTAGTTTTTTTCATATAAGAATACATGATGACATTATTTGTACATTGATTAAAGCTAGGTATATTTCAAAGCTGAAGAAGAACCTTATATCGTTTGCAGTCTTAAGCATGAATGGTTATAAATGTTGTCTGGAGAGTTATTCAATATGGGGAAGAAGTAGAGTTATGGTGAGGTAAGGATCAAAGGAAGAAAATTTGTATTTTATTGGATGTTTGACATTTGTCTTGTTTGATGACGCCCCTTTTGATAGTGCAATTTCACACATGTATCGTACACACATGACTACTAAAGGGTTGGACATCTTGTCCAAATGAGAGATTGCAACGCCCTAAATTCTAGAGTGTTACTAAAAAATCGATAAATTTCAAAACTTTATCATAAAGCGGAAACGTATTTTCAAAACATCAATATTTAAATGTGCATAGTTTATTCAGAGCATAATAGTTCCAAAACACTTATCCAATGAAAATAACGAAGGAAACAAAATAGCTCCAATTACATTGTCTTAAAATTCAAACGCAATAACTTTAAAAAAACTCTCAAGTTTGTCCCTCGTCATCTCTCGAATCTATCATGGCTAAACACCATATGCAACATCATATGCTCACTTATAACACATTATACGATCATCGCCGATAATATCATTCACAATACACAAACATAAACACATATGAGGTAAGCTACTGATAAAATAATCATAATAACAATAGGATATAAACACATAGAATATCTATATATCAACCATAATCAACCACACCATACTCAATGGTAATAACAATAAAATTCCTAATCATCTAACATAACAACTTAATCACAATGAATTATGTAACATCCCGATTTTTGGGATGTCTCAATTATAAGGAAAATTTTTAAACTTAAAAACACATAATATGATTGCGAAAATCAACTTATATAATACTGAAACTAATAAAATCAAAACGAAATAAAGCAAATCAAATTACATTATTTCTAAAATTTATAGCACAAAACTTTAAATAACCCAAGTAGTCTTCCCACTCTCGCGTCTTGATCATGCATCTGGAGCATATGTAACATCCCCTGCTCACGTATAACCAAATGTCATACGATCATCGCAAAACACACACACAACTAAAACATAAACAAATATGGGTAAGCTACCATAGCACAACCAATGACAATAAAATTTGTACATAGGAAACAAGCACAACTTAATAACAATTCAATCATCTACAGCGCTATCCTACTAACATAATCATTTTTACACCCTTACCATCATCAGTATCATCATTAACCCTATCACGATTATACCATCAACGTTATCCTATCAATAACGTCTTCAACACATCGTCGCTACAAATTCCCAACATCAACAAGAAGGACCTTGGTCTGTCTCCTGTACCCAACCATACCACCTGTAGCTTCCCCATACAGGTTCATAACCGTACCACCTGTAGCTTCTCCATACAGGCTCATAGCAGGACTACCTGTAGCTTCCCCATACAGGCTCCTAAACGTAACACCTGTAGCTTCCCCATACATACTCCTAAACATACCACCTGTAGCTTCTCCATACAGGCTCATAAACATATCACTTGTAGCTTTGCCATACAGGTTCATAAACATACGGTAGATAGTCCAAAACTCAGGATTTATAGGTACAAGATAGACATGTCCCTCTCTTCAAGTATGCACCACTAATAAGACCTCAACTTCACTCTCAAGGTATTAAAATTCGTAACTCAATCTATACATCTCCACTTATTTGTTTTACAACTCTCAATACAGAAAGTCAACAAAACATAATCCTTAGTCAAATTAAATACTATCCACACCTCCGTGTTCATCACTTACACATCAATATATAGTCTTATGTGAACCCAATATAAATTTCTATAATATTTTAAGAATCACAACCAATCCAAAAATAACAAATCATCATTACTTTAATTAATCATTAAAATCTCACTATATCTCCTTTTGGAAATAAATTAATTTCTAATTTCAAAATAATTGATTTTAATTAATTTGATTTCCAATTAATAAATATTAATAATTTTCTTCTTATAATTATAATAATTATTACTACAAATTAATGTTTTCATCTCTCTTTCTTTCGTTAATTAATGTCAATAATTAATTAATTGTATTTCCCATTACATTACTTTAATTTTAGAGACATAAAATTTATTTTAAACTCTTTTGTCTTATCATTAAAACTTTCAAAACTGCCCACTAATAATTCTTTGGACCCAATTAGTTCTGTCCAACAACTCTTCAGTCCAAACCAGAAACCCAATGCTGGAGGCTTGACCTAGGCACAATCCTAACTGCCACCTGAACCCTTGGTGGCAACTCACCACTGCCGCCATGGTTGCTCCACTGGTGCAACCACCACTGTCACCACATACTAAAGATCGCGAGTATCAAAGTCAACAATTTTCCCAATTCGAAACCCTTCTAGAAAATGCCCAAATCCAAAAATCTCAAAACAAAACAACCAATCCAAAAAGCGAACCCCTAAATTACAACTACCAATCTGCAAAGAAATAGATGAATCAAACCCCAGAAATCCCCAATTTAATTTCAGAAAAACCCATTCCAAGGTCACAAAAGAAGAACTCTGAATCGCGTTCCAATCTATAGAAAAGAAAGGAAAAGCAACCCCCAGATTGTGAGCCCAAACGGGTTTTCCCTTTGTCGCAAAGACATTGGAGGATGAGATCCTCGCGTCGCGAAACTTCATCCTTGGGCCACTTGAAACTCGTCTCTCCTTCCTTGTGAGAAAACCCAAAACAGAACCCAGGACTTGAAAAGGAGAAAGAAAAGAATGAACAACGCGCCATCAGAGTCTACCCAGAGAATACGAAGACGTTGTTGGGTTCCTCTCTCTCCATGTTGTCATCGTCACCGCCATTTGTCCCAACACGAAACGTAGAAGCCCTATTCTCCTTGCAGGACGAACCAGAGTAGAGGAGAGAAAGGAAAACATTGCCTCCCTCTCTGTAAGACGAGCAGAACGAGAAAGGAAAGAAAACCCTTTCCACCCTTAATCTTATGCAAACTAAGGATGATGCCCATGGCTGGATAATTCCGCAAGAAACAGAGATGAAGAAGAAGCTATAAGCTTCACATTAGGGTATTGGGATGTGTGAGAGCCCAAAAATTTCGTGTTATGAGGGGGACAAATGTCTCAAAATAAAGAGACCAAGTGTTGCATGAACATATAAATAGAAAATTTAAACAAAGATGATCTCATTATTTTCAGACTCTGTATCTCCTTCCTTGTGTGGTCTTGCATGTATTCATCAACCTTTCATTTTGATTCTATTTCTGTTTCTGGTTCAGTGGTTGGTTTCCTTTCACCGATCTAAAGTTTGTAGACCATCTTAGTATCACTTGTGGTTTAGCAAACTATGGAGAAGTTAAAGTTGTCAAGTTGCTTTAAGGTAAGGGAAGCTAGTTAATTTAATTATGATTTATTATGTATGAATATGTTGTTTGATGATTATGCATGTGTGTAAAAGTGAATGAATTGGTATTCGGCATTGTTGGACGTGTGCATGTGTGGATAATTTGATGTTGGCTTGATTTCTGTGTATTGCCAAGACTTGTGAACTGGTTGAGAAGTTCTGCAGAGTTATGTAGAAAGTCGAGCACTCATTGTTGAATGCTCGGTCATGTCAGTTAATTGTGCTTAGCGGTATTCAGTTTCGTAGTGATATTCGGTCTTAGTGTTGTTCGGTTTAATATTGCCTTTCAGTATTTAAATGTACTCATTTTTTACCTCGACAGTCTTTGGGTTGGTATTATCATTCGTTCTTAGTTGTACTACGTTTAGTGTTCGTTATTAGTAGTACTATGTATTAGCGTTCTGTTTTGGTAGTATTCGATGGATTATAGCGTTCGGTCATACAGTAGTATTCGGTAGTCATAGTGATCGGGTCGCTCGGTCATATGTTGATTGGCCGCTCGGCCATGTTCAGGTACTCGGTCATTAACTGGGTTTGGTCTCTTTAGTCTTACTCGTTCATGACCGTTCGACCTTAGGTGTGTGGATGGTTTATTGTTAGCGCTCGGTCTTATACTAGCAGTATGCTAGTATTAGTGCTCTATCTTATACTGACAGTAATGATAATGTTAGCGCTCGTTCTCGGTAGTTCTTGGTATTGTACTTGCGTTTGTTCTCGGTAGTGCCCGGTCTTGTACTAGCGCTCATTCTCGGTAATGCTCGGTCTTGTACTAGCGCTTGTTCTCGGTAGTGCTCGGTATTGTACTAGCGCTCATTCTCGGTAGTGCTCGGTAGTGCTCGGTATTGTACTAGCGCTCGTTCTCGGTAGTGCTTGATCTTGTACTAGCGCTCGTTCTTGGTAGTACTCGGTCTTGTACTAGCGCTTGTTCACGGTAGTACTCAGTCTTGTACTAGCGCTCGTTCTCGGTAGTGCTCGGTGTTGTACTAGCGCTCGTTTTCGGTAGTGCTCGGTATAAGTTCAAATGTTCGACTCCTACTTGAGTCTTACTCTCTAAATGACCATTCGGTCATGTTCGCATGTAGGGAGAGTTTCTCACGTTCGGTCTTGTTCATAGGGTATGTTGATCTTTTCGTTCGGTCTCCAACGTTCACAGAGTTCCCGATTTTATGAGTAAAGATATGATTCTTGAATGAAATTATATGTTATATAATGATGACGGTGTTTTAAGTAATCAGGAAGAGAATTCCAAGGAGGAATATCTCATGGATGGATATGGAATTGTAAAGTATGAATGTGGTTATTACTAAGCTGGCGCTTATCCTGATATTCTGTGATTACTCATTCTCACGTAGAGAGGAGTAACTCATGTGTGAGAATGGCAGGAGGTCCTAGTCCATAAGTGTAACTTGGGCGAGGTATAACGGACTAACCCCGGTGGTAGCTGTTGAGGGCATCTCAGCTACTACACCATCGGGTGCAAAAACGTCGTAGCTGCACAATTCATACAGTCTGGATAGTCAGAGTAAAAGTGATCGGTTATAACATGATTGTATGATTTCTATATATGTATGATTGTATTATATGTGTGTCTGAATTGCATGTTAACATGGTTAATTAAATTACATTAGCTTACCCTTATTTCCTGTCTTGTCATGTTGTTCGTTTGGTCGTCTTTGTCATTGCAATGATCACCCTATGGGTGTGAGTAGAAGCTTGTGAGGGTTCTCTGGAACAGGCACTGACAGGAGATGATGGTTTCTGTTGGAGTAAGATTGTCGGTCTTGTGCTTATTTTTGTATTAGTGTAGGATCGTTCGGTTGGTTCTTATGGTTTGTTTCAGTATAGGTTTTTGTAAAGTTTTTAATTTATGGTTATTTTAGGATAACTTTAAGTTAATTTTATTTCCTATAACTGTTCTATTTTATTGTAAATGTAAGGACTCTTAAATATAGTTTATAGCTATATTTTTGGGATGTTACCGAATGTGAGATTTTACTAGAGTAATTAGGATTAAATTGGTTTAATTAAATTCCTCAATTAGAATTAGAGAAATAATTAAAATTTAGCACTTACAACAAATTAATAACCCCAAATTATTTTTAATTAACGTTAACAAGAAATCAAAATTCTTACTTTATATAACAACACCTAATTAATTTTAATTAACATTAAAAGGAACCCTAATTTTTACTTTATTCCTAATTATAATTCTAATGATAATCAAATGGAGAACCTACTCTTATCTTCTCTTCCAGTTTTCCCTTTCTCTTTTCAAATCTAATTAAAGTTAACCCATTAATTACATTATCACCTTACAATTACCATGTTTTCCTCTTTATTTAAACTCCTGTTACATATTTACGTTCTTAAAAACTAAACCAATACTTATTGGTTTCAAACCCAATTTTTCTTTGCATGGTTACGAAGCCAAAATAAATTTCAAGAATCATTCAAACAAAATAGAAACGTCAAATCACCATTCAACTCATTCACAAACATACTAGAAATTAAATAATTAGAGGAAAACATAGAAGGTGAGCTTCCCATACCTTAGTCAATTATGAAGCTTTAAGAGTGAAGATTATCTTAAAAAAAAAAAAATACTTTTCTCCTCTTTGAGTCTCTTTGCCTAACGCTTGCTCTCTTTTCCTTTCTTTCTCTCAGATTTTTAGGTAACTCTTTTCTATGCTTCCTTTCCTTTTATTTCTAATTTAATAAATTATTATTTTAATTTTAAATTAAACTTAAAAGTAACTAAAATCTCTCAACTAGTTTTGTAACTCCTAAACTCTAAGCTTTTATTTTTCAATTTATTTAATTTTTGCACCTCAATATACAAAGGGAAAATACATTATTGCCCTTAGCAAAATATAATTAAAATAAAACAAAAGTTTCCCATAAACAAAGGGAAAATACATTATTGCCCTTGGAAATACATTATTGCCCTTGGGAAAATACATTTAGTCCTAGACATACATCTCTACCAACAGGTCAACACATCACATTGAAAATGTAGGACATCATCAATTTAATAATCATACAATAACATATTTTACACTTATATCAAAAAAATAAATAAAGAACATGCAACTTTATGTTTTACTCAAGACTTGCACACCAATTAAGCTGCACAGCACCTTGTGAACTCATGCAGATTTTAATTAAACATACTCAAGTCTTATTTATAAACTCTACATTTTCTCGGGTCTTACAAATTACTCCAATCTCGATCCTCGGTTCTTGATCTTTGATCCTTGCCCCTTAGCGTCATTACTAACATCTCACCCATAGACCATTGGTTTATCCACTCATTAACACTTAGGCTAACTACTTACTATACCATTATAGTAACACCACTATCAACGCAGCATCACCTAAAGCATCTCCAATACCATGATCACCATCATAGATATACCACCACCATGACTATCCTAGTCATGGACAACACCATAAGCATCATTGTACCCTGAACACCATAGTGGAAAGAGTTAGTCTTACTCTTGTACCCTACCCCACATGCATGTAGTCGCTTATACAGACCAATCTGTAGCTTCCCCTATAGATATTATTGAGTAGTCCCACAATCCAGCTAAGGAACATGTAATCTTGTCATACAAGGACAAGGAAGATACCATCACCCCCACACAAGGAAGGTTCAAATCCTTTGCACACAAGGCAAAAGGAAGACCTATCTACAGATAAAACTAGGATTTACTAGGTACAACTATTAGACTTATCCTCCACTCTCATGCTCATCAACCACATACTCAGGTATACCCCAACAGTCACTCATGCTCCAACCTCAACCACAAATCAAACCTAATCCTAAACATAACCACTAATCTCATTCTCTAATTATCATCACGTTCTACAGCTCCTTAAGGTTTATTCATGTCCAATCTTCATCACAACACACTTTTTCCAAAAAAATTACACTAGGATAATCGATTATCATAAGTGATAATCGATTATTCCCGAAACGTTCACATTTACACAAATATCCTACGATAATCGATTATCTCCGTGGTTCTAACATAACAAATTTCCAGATTCATCACATATTAAAGAATAATCAATTATCATCCCAAATAATCTATTATTCCCGAAACCCTATACAAAACCAATGCGTAAATAATCGATTATGACTAATGATAATCGATTATTGCCAAAATGAAACACATCCTGCACAGAATTCAAGTGTTCAAAACACACATACAACATCCCTATATTACAAGGAAACATACCCAAAACATCATGCATGCATTCAAGCCTCACATACCCTTATGAATAGACCTTAATACATACATTACATCAGTTGAATCATCCAAAACCCAACATTATGCAGATTATAACCCAACTAAACCCAATATTCTATATATGATTATCATACCATCTTTATAACATGTATTTGCATGGTATAAACCCCAAGCATCATAATTTTGTTCCCCCTTAGCATCAATACATATTATCATGGGAGAACCCAACAAATCCATACATACTTTCCTAGGGAAAACCCAACACAAACATGATACAACTCTATCATCATCCAGAACATATTCTCATACATACACATGTATCGAAACAACATTACCTTCCAAGATAATCAAGAACAAACCCTATTCATCATACAAACAACAAGAAAACAAAGGTAAGCTTCCACATACCTTGGCCAATACTAGGACTGTATCTACAACTCCAAGAGAAACAACACCATCAATCTTTGTTAGCATAAAGCTGAAGAGTAGAAATTTTGATAATGTTTCAAAGTCAACTCTCAAGTGCTCTTATTGCAGGAAGATCTTCATGAAGACTTATTTTTATATTAAAGCTTTTATAATTTAGTAGATTTATGTATATGATGTGATTTATCTTTGATTCTATGTATTGTTTGCCTAAGATTGCGTTAAAATTTATTTTGAATCAGAAAATCTCATTTTATACACAAGATATTTGATTATCAAATTATAATGATCGATTATCAATAATCAATTATGACTTGCAATAATTGATTATCGCGAGCAATTATGAGAAATTTTAAGCAAGTTTTTTTACCGTTGTGCATTCATTAAATGCATAATCAATTACCATAATTGGATAATTGATTATCACACGTTAATTAGTTGGCAACGGATTTTTGGAGGTATCCTTTTGTGAGATCTCCATAAATTAGATTGGGACTCTCATTCTAAAATACGAAATACGAAAATATGAACTAAGTGTATTTCGAAAAATCTTATTTGTAGTGTGCGGTGATAAGTGTTCTAGGGTTTAAACCCTTGTGTTGTGGCTTTGAGAACTTGGTGAGTTGGCATAGAGCGAGAACTTTCACAGGGGTGTGATTGAGTGTTGTTACTGTTGGCATGGAGCGAGAGCTTTCATAGGGAGTGTGATTGAGTGTTGTTGTTGTTGTTGAGTTAAAAGCCTATCATCCTTCATGAAGCATTCAGAGGTGTTCATCCCTTGCACAAGTTGCTCCCCCCACTCATGAGGGGTTACTCCACACTCCTTGGGGCATAATCACATCACCAACCACCCTCTCCCACCACTGAAACACCAGGACCAGCCTAAGACAAGTGCAAAAGTGCCTAAAAGTCACTTTTTTTGACAATGGTCACCCCTGTGAATCTGACTGACTACCTGTGTTGGACTTTCTGTACAAAACCTTATTTTCTCTCGGGTAATCGTTTACCAGGCACTTGTAAACGATTACC
Source organism: Vigna umbellata (assembly GCF_029865625.1). Lineage (NCBI taxonomy): Eukaryota > Viridiplantae > Streptophyta > Magnoliopsida > Fabales > Fabaceae > Vigna > Vigna umbellata. Next base: position 20,794,956 of record NC_142170.1, read on the forward strand.
ACATCCTTTTTTCAGCACTCTCAGTCATCCCTTGCACAAGTTGCTCCCCCCACTGATGAGGGTTCACTCCACACTCCTTGGGACACAATCACATCACCAACCACCCTCTCCCACCACTGAAACACCAGGACCAGCCTAAGACAAGTGCAAAAGTGCCTAAAAGTCACTTTTTTTGACAATGGTCACCCCTGTGAATCTGACTGACTACCTGTGTTGGACTTTCTGTACAAAACCTTATTTTCTCTCGGGTAATCGTTTACGAGGGAGTTGCAAACGATTACCACAGCGTTTCTTCAGCACTCTCAGTCATCCCTTGCACAAGTTGCTCCCCCCACTCATGAGGGGTCATTCAACACTCCTTGGCCTCACAGGACATCACCCCCCACTCAAATTATGATTCAAATGAACTGGTTTTCTCATAAGTCACCCATGTTACCCATAATGACCACTCAAACACCAACATCTTACAAACAAGCCTGCAACTTAGCAAACACAAAACTTTACCACATTCTAAAATCCACAAACCCACAACTCATAATAACAATGGTATTCAAAAAATAAAATGAGACCAACTCAAACAAAAACTCAAATTTTATATCATTCAAATAAATCCGATACATTACACTTTGTTTTCTTAATCTATTTACAATGATTACAATGATCATTTACTTTCCATTAATCAACTAAATACACATATCACTCATTTTTTATTCTAAGCACTACGGTTCCGGTGTATGGAGTCCTAAGTGCTCTTCCCTTGTAACGCATTCGGGATCCAACCCTAACATACGTCTTCAAAGGTTGTTCATTTCCGTCGTCGGACAATGGTCACCGGACCTTGCCATTCAGCACGATAACTTGTACGAAAAACATCACCTTTACGAAAATGGAGGGAGACAACACCACGCACACAGAACAATCACATACAAAGCTAAGTCAAGAGGCACGAAACACGTTCAGGAGACGGGACCTTCACGAGACGGGAACTTCGTTTCCAATGAAATAGAGAAAGGGGTATTTTCGGATTTTCAGTTAAAAGAAGGGTTACGGACTTCCATTTCGAAGGTTTTTATAAAATATTTTTTTTAAACCAAACTAATGAAAACAGGACACGTGGCGTTGTCAAAAAAGTGTTAAGAAATGGTTGTTGGAATATCGCGGTCCAAAAAAGTATTGATAAAGTGTGAAAAGCAGAAGAGAGAGAAAAAAATTCAAAGAGAGAGAAAAAATTTTAGGATCTCAATATATTAACAACTCTTCTTTACTAACTTTTTTAAAATGCCACGTGCCAGATTGTGGTCCGTTTGGAAAACAAAATTAATGCAAAAATGTGACGTGGAAAGGGGTTTAGGGTTCAAAAGTTATTGATTTCAAAATTGCCCTTAGGCCTTCGTCATCTCTCTCCATTCTCTCCTATTCCCCATTTTGTGTTCTCTCTTCGTTTACGTTCTCCTTCCATTTTTGTCCTCTCTTCAAGCTTTGTTCAACCTCCTCAATTTTGTCGGACGGACCAAAAGCTCTCATTGACGATATTGTGTGCAATGACATCCTCCGATGACGCTGGTGGTTCGAGCAAGGTAAATGGGTTTTTTCATTTTCTTAAATGCGTTATGGGTTTGGCTTTAAGTTTACGTTTTAGGTTTTCGGTTTTGGTTATGTTTTGTTTAATTGGGTTTTATTTCTTGGTTTTGGGGTTTTGTTTAATTGTGTTTTTATTGTTTTGGAGGCAGAGTTGGCTGAAGAGAAGAATAAACAGAGGAATAAAGATGATGATGAACACCGTACGACTCGTCAAGAATCCCACATGAACACTCCCTTTGTAAGCGCGGGAGACATTTACACCAACCAACCCATTGTAGAGAAGTTTGTGAGGGTCAGGTCACGAAAGCGATACAAAAGTAAAGTCCTTAGGACTCCGTACACTTGAAATAGGACGAAACATGAGTGATTTGTGTGTTTAGTTATTTTAGAAAGTAAGAGATCATTGTACATAGATTAACAAAATAATGTATTGTAACATTTTTTTTAACGTTAATGAAGATGGATCTTGGTTTGCATTCATTATTGTGAATGATATTTGAAGTGTTATTCCTTTCCCTATTGGCATTGTCAAGTGAGTGTTGTTTGGAATCTTAAAAACAAAGTGTCCAATGTGATTGAGTATCATCCATTAATAATGAGAAATTGACAAAAATTTATTGGATTTCAAGCATTTGCAGGGTATTCTGTCACTTGTAATCGATTACAAGGACTTTGTAAATGATTACACGAAAAAAAGTCTGGTTTTGTACAAAAACTTGTGCTGTAGGAGCCAGTTGTGGGCGCATAAGTAGCCAAAGACATTTTACGTAATTTTTTCATATTTCTTAAATGGATGAGACTTCCTTTTAGTGTTTAAGTTCGAGTAGAGTCCGAAAACTGAGGTTTGGGCAACCCATGGTGAAGGAAAGACCCAATGTTGGTGTGATAATCATGTTAGCTAAGTCTTGACCCAGCTGTGAGAACATGACTCCCCAAAGGCAATTTGAGTGAGATAACATATTGTCAACTTTGACCTTTGCTGACTATTTTAATCATAACTTTTTCCACAGACCTCCAAATGATGTGATTTTTTTTATTAGAAAATAGACTCAAAACTCTTTCCAATGACTACTAATTTGTGATTTTTGGACGTATGAGTAGGTGCAGTTAATTCCTTAAAGTTAACGTTTTATACATTCTTGCCACCTTTGACCTTTGCTGGTTGTTTTGCTCATAACTTTCTTCACCGAACTCCAAATGAGTTGATTCTTGTTTTGTTGGAATCTAGACTCAAAGATCTTTCAAATTATGCCTTGGTAATCAAGTGTAGGCCATTTTGGCCATTGTAATCGATTACAAGGACCCTATAAATGATTACACGAAAAAAAAATTCTGGTTTTGTACAAAACTTATGTTGTAGGAGCTAGTTGTGGGCACATAAGTAGCCAAAGACATTTTATGTATTTTTTTCATATTTCTTGAATAGATAAGACTTCTTTTTAGTGTTTAAGTGTGAGTAGAGCTTGAAAACTGAGGTTTGGGCAACCCATGGTGGAGGAAAGACCCAATGTTGGTGTGATGATCATGTTAGCTAAGTCTGGAACTCCTTTGAGAACGTCACTCTCCAAAGGCAATTCGAGTGAGATAACATGTTGTCAACTTTGACCTTTGCTGACTATTTTAATCATAACTTTTTCCACAGACCTCCAAATGATGTGATTCTTTTTTATTACAAAATAGACCTAAAACTCTTTTCAATGACTACTAATTTGTGATTTTTGAACATCTGAGTAGGTGCAGTTAATTCCTTAAAGTTAAAGTAGTCAATATTTTTAATTTTTTTACATTTATCCAATGGCTGACACTTGTTTTTAGTGTTTAAGTGTGAGTAGAGACTGGAAAATCATGTTTGGGTAGTCTAGGATGGAGGAAAGAAACAATGTTTGTGAGATGACCAAGTTAGGGGAAGTCCTGAAACTTGTGCAGACAAAAAACACACTGGTAATCGATTACAAGTAGCTTGTAAATGATTATGCAAACAAAAATGGGGTTTTGTACAGAAAGTTGTACTACAGAGCCAGTTGTGGTAACCTGACTCACCATAGTCAATATTTGTTATTTTTTGACATTTATCCAATGGTTGACACTTGTTTTTAGTGTGTGAGTTTGAGTAGAGGCTAGTAAGTCATGTTTGGATAGTCCATGAAAGCTAACATTATATTGCAATAAGAATTTGTACATAAATATCATTGTTTCTTACAAAGACAAAAATCCATCTTTGTCTACATACAAAGAAAAACTCTACAAAGGAAACCAATCCTATAACAATCCAAATTCTTGTAGTTCTTTCATTCTTCTATTGTTGTCGTTGTCGAGGATCCAGTCGCATACATATTTCTTTACTTGGTCAATGTCAAAAGCCACAACCTTCGAAACCTTTACTCAATCATGGAGTATGGGAAAGACAATGTGGGAAGACGAAAAGCCCCAACCTTCGAAGAGCACCAACCTTCGAAAAACCTTAACCTTCGAAAAGCTCCAACCTTACAAAAGCCTCAACCTTAGACGAGCAACAATGGTAGATGCCAAAGAGACGAATAAGAAAAGGGAAGATGAAAGGGGAACATGAGAAAGAGTTCAAGGAAAAGCGCTAATGCAAGAGTTCAAGGAAAACCGCGAAAAACAATTGGGTTTTTCTCTCTCTGTCTTCCCCAAGAAATACCACCAACGTTATATTCCCCAACCCTAAAATTCAAATTGAAAAACACCAATAGATTATCGCCACGTGGCGTTGTAAAAAAGTTGGCAAAAAAAGGTTGTCAAAAAAGCGTTTTCCAAAAATTTAACGCCGTTTCTGAGTATACATTAAAAAGGAAAATTATACATTCCATCTTTTCAAAATAGATCACAAAATTAACTAATAGTTATTGAGTCAAGTATACTACAAACTATGAAAACCAGTAACGGTTCAAGCTCTCTGGCACCAAAAATATGAAACTTTATCCAAAATTTCATGTCCTCAAATTGATAATGTTTCGAACTTAACGTGAACTTAGTTTTCAACTCACTAAACTTGTTTTTGGGTGTTGCTTCCTACACCCTGTTTCATTTCTTCATCCACCCCAAAAAAAAGCTATAAGAATTTTTTTTCTAGGAAGGGGTGATTACTAAGATGACAATGGGTCGGGTTAGATACGATAGTGTCTATCTATAATTTGACTTATAAAATGAAAACTCTACCTACAACTCATCCATTACTCGTATGGGTATCCGTTTCAAAAAAATTCGCGGTTTAAAACCTACATATACCCACAAATATTAAAAAGAAATATTTTATACATTTTTAAAATAAAATTTAAATAAAATTATAAAAAAATATATAAAATGTAATTTAAATAAAATAAAATATATATATATATATATATATATATATATATATAAATTAATGTTAATTAAACTTAATCTAATAAAATATAAATTAAATTGATTTTAAATTAAATTTAATTAAATAAAATATAAATTAAATTATTATTTTTGTGTTTTACAAGTAACGAGTATCCGTGGGTTGGATAGCATAATGCCGCATTTGACATGTTTATAAGCGGGTATTAAAATACCTATTATCCGCAACTCGTGGATAGTAAATACCTACGAATATCAATTATATGTCGCAGATTTTATCCGCATATATCTATGAGTGCAAATTTTTTGGTCATTGTTCGAAAAAAAAATCCAAAATGTTTAAGAAAATAAATTCCAGAAGTGTTAAGGTGCAGAAAGAAAAAGAATGGATGCATGAAGCAATTCCCCTTGTTTTTTGTGTTAGCAAATGCTTTATATCTTTAAATAGTAAATTAATAATGTTTCCTTAAATTTTATTTTTTTATTAATTGAAATCTTATTTGTATTTTTACTTTATAGCATAGTTAATATGATTCTTATAGGTTAATTTAAAACTTGATCTTGGACAAAATCATGCTAAACTTTTACCTGTATTTTATATTATATGAATCAATGTTTTTAGTTACTTTAATTTTAAGAAATAAATTTTCATCATTCAGCCAATATTTAATTAAACTGTAATTTTTTTTTTCACTTATGTTCAATTTTAAAATATTAGTCATAATTTATTTTATACTTGAAGAAATGTAAAACGATCCAACGTGACCAAGTAGTCTAGATTTTATTTGGACTTTGAATTATGAGTCCAGTAATGTAGGATTTCAATTGGACCTTGTATTTTAGGCGGAGTAGCATAGGATTTTGAACAAACAAGTCAAACAAAGGGCCAACGCCCAAAGTTGACTATGCTTGGACATCCAAAATGGGTGTGTTGACCAAGGGGTCAACATTTTGGCTAAGCTTGGAGAACAAGGGAGAAGAATTTCATCCTAGACATGTGGAAGTTTCCCATTGGAGAGTTTTCCTCCTAGTTAGTGGTCATGTGTCACTCTAGGAATGGAGAGTTTTTCGATAGGTAGTGGTCACTTGTCACTCTCTCATTTGATAGGATTTGTGCCACTTGTCTCCCTCCTATTGGAGAGGATTTCTCCTTGCTCTCCAAGACAACCAAGGTGGCTCTTTTAGGTTAAAGTTTCTGCCTATTTTGAGACAACTTAACCTATAAATAGAGGTGTTCTCCATCATGTAATCACCTTTGATTTAGAGTAAAGTTATGCTATCATTTTTATGTCATACTACTCTTAAGGTCACCTTAGGCTAGAGCAACCCAAGTGGCCTCCTCTAGCCACCTTCCTCCAAGAGTTGGCCCAACCTCTCTTAGAGAATCACCAAACACACCTTCCATCACCATTCAAACACCCAAAACCGTGACAACCTCCACCTTATACGACCATCATTCTGCATTCCATCTAAAACCTTAAGTCTCTTGTTGTTGTTGGCTTGGTTGCTTCTAGATTTGGCTTGTTCTAGCAAGAGCATTGTCATCATTTAGTATCAGAGCCTTGGTTCTTCAAAGAGCTAAGTTTCATGGTTTTGATCCTTAGTTATGTCCTTGTTGTTTAATGTTTTCCTTACTTGTCTTGTTGTGTTTTTTTTTCATCTATCATTTTCTTCTGGCATTAAACTGTGATGATTTTGAAACTTAAACTGCATCTAGACCAATTGTCCAAAAAATACTCAAATGAAATCCCTTTGAGTCTAGTTTCAAAAAGAAAATCACTTCATTTGGAGTTCTGTGGAGAAAGTTATGAGTAAAACACTTAGCAAAGGTCAAAGTTGCCAGAATGTTGTCATTAGCGTTTTTCAAGTTCTGTTTTTGTAGTTTTGACTACTGTTTTGTGCTTTTACTTTTTGAGTCATTCCTTTCTGTTTTGTTTGGTCTTATATGCTTATTTTTTGTCATTTTGATTTTTGAATCCATCCATGTTGTCTAGAGTCATGTTTAGTCCTTTACATGTCTTTATTTCCAAGTTTAACCTTTGAAAAATCATCAAAAAATATATATAACTTAGTTTGCAAAACTGCACCATATACAACCATTTTAGGGTCTTATCTTTGATGTTTTGGGTTCATGCTTGCCATTAGATCATTGGCAAGCTCTTAAAAAAAATTTCCCTATTGACGTTTCTAGTTTTCAACTCCATTTTAATTCTAGTAGGATTTTCTTCTATTTTTGTGTTTCTTGTCTTTGTGGCTTTTAAAACCCATAAACCACCTTTTTTCCAAGTTTGTGGAGGTCTTATTTTGCACCTTAAAAGAGTGGAAAAAGAAGCGCTAAAAGCTTTTAAGCAAAAGGCCTCAAAAGAGTACTAAAGAGAGCCTAGAAAAGTGCTGAAAAAATATTGTGTGCTTAGACCACTACCATTGTTTTTGTGCAATCTGTTTTGGAACGTGTTTTTCTTACAGTTTTGGGTTTTTATCTTCACTTTCCAGTGGCTAAAAGTCTTGGCTATGATGTTAAAAGAGTGGCCTTAGTGCCCCATTTGCTCAAAGTTTCCAGAAGACAAGAACCACCCACTTTTCTTCTAGTAACTTTTTGTTTTGTGAATCTATTCTAGCACCTTTCATTAGGATCTCTTTTGAGTGCTATCCTTTCTTTCTTAACCTTTAATTTCTTGCTTGTCTTCTTGGATTTCTTAGTTTTGTCATAATTAAATTCCTTTTCCAAAGCCTTTCTTGTTTTTGGACCTTTTTATTGCTTTTATTCCTTGTTTCTTCTTGCACAATTTCGGTTTTGGTTACTTTGTGTGGTGTAAGTTCTCTTTGTGAGGTGATCCAATATCTTAGAGGTAGCCTTCTAGGTGGTGGAGACCCAAAGGGTGCTTGAAGTGTAGAGTGGTAGCCAAAAAGAAAGGAGAGAAACACCTTGGGAGGTAGCTTTGATTTTGTTGTAATTTTCGACTTTGTAATATTTCTTTCTTTTTTTCTCTTGTAACACATGGCCTTGTTAGGTGTATTGGGGGAGTCTTTGGTGCTCAATCCCATCTCCTAACAACAACCTTTATTTCTTAGTAATTTTCATTTTTAGTTGGTTGGCTGGAGGAACCAAAGTTCTTCTAACTTAATCATTAGGCCACATAGCTAGTTTATGCTTGATAGCTTAGTGTGTGTCAACTTTAATTTAAACTTTAGTTCCCCTTGAGAAATTTGGTTCAAGAGTGCCTAAGGTAAACTTTAGCTAGGAAAGGTTTTCTATTTAAGAAATCCATTGTGATTCACCTCCGTTTCCTAGAAGTGAACTTGGGTCTCTTTTGCCTCCTTAAATCTCTTAAGGAACTTTCTTTGAAATTTAAGTATTTGTTTGTTGCATTGCATCTTTTTGAAAACCTTTAAGGATTTCTAAGACTAATTCCTATGAAATTGGAAGTGACTCTAGTGAGGATGTAAAACCCACTTTGAAAAAATTTAGCAAAAGAGCTAAAGTCACTTAAAATTTGGCAAAGGCAATAAACTCTTCTCAAAGAAAAAGAAAGAATTTAAAGAGAAGAGTATCTTGCTAAGTTGGAAGAAGAGCTTAGAATTATTAATGAAAAACAAGAAAAAGTCCCAAAGGATTTAAGGAAGATAAAGAGAAGAAGAGAGGAAGACAAAAGAAGGAAGAAAGAACAAAGGGAGGAAGAGGAGCATGAGAAAAGAGAGAAAGAACAAAGAGAGAAAGAGGAGAAAGTAAGAAGAGAGAAAAAGGAGGAGGAAAGAAGAAGAGAGTATGAAGAAAAAAAGATCAAAGAAAGGAATGAGAAAGAAAAGAGAGAACAAGAAGAGATTGAGATAAAAGAAGAAGTAGAGTTACTAAAGCCCCCTACCACTCCCACAATTAAGGTTGAGCTAAGAGGATGAAGGGAGTTTTCCAATCCTTGAACTTTTCTCAATACATTCAACCATCTTTCATAACTCCATTTTTTATTTTCGAAATTTCAACTTCTTTTTCACATTCCACTATTTTTAACTCCTCAAATTTTTCAAAATCAAACTTTGAGTTGATGTTACCTTTTAGGATACAATTAACTCAAAGTAAACACAAACAATTTTGTAGGGTAGACCTTCCAAGTTTTCAAGTAAATTATTTTAAAATTAGCATAAGGTCTTATTTAAATCTTTCATCTAGATACATGTTGTTTGTGGCTCATAAGATTATTGGTTTTTAGTTTCATGACACTTGCACATGGATCTTTGATCCTAATGGAACGATACACCAATTAACCAATAATAAGAAAAAGATTTTTGTCATAAAAGAACAAGAAGATTTGAGGAAAAATCCTTTTCAAAAGGGAGGGTATGATGGGATATCCATAAATATTAACTCTTGTGTTGGAATGGATAGTCTTTCAAACATATACATCCAACACAAGACAAATAAAAGCTTCAAAGATGCTCTTACTCTCCAAGACCTTGATCATTCATTTGATTTAAGGTGTATCATTGTTGGGAGCTATATTCTTCATTTACTTACTATTATAACATTTGTTATAACTTGTGTTATAAAATGGGTATTTGACCTTGGTGGAGAAGCACACAAAACTCCAAAGAAGATAAGGAAGTTTGCCTTGTTCCATGTTGAAGATTTGAGGGAAAATCCTTTTCAAGAGGGAGGGAATGATGGCATACCCCTTACCATGACTTAGCAAATTCATGAAGAGTTGGAGGCATCTATGGAAGATGAGCCTAGAATATTTCTCTTGGGTCATCTTAAGTCATCATGAAGATTTAGTAGAGTAAGAATAATTTTAAGCCAAGTAGTCTAGATTTTATTTGGGCTTTGTATTTTGGGACAAGTAGTCTAGATTTTATTTGGACTTTGTATTATGGGCCTAATAGTGTAGGATTTCAATTGGGTCTTGTATTTTAGGCCAAGTAGCATAGGATTTTGACCAAACAAGTCAACAAAGGGCCAAGGCCCAAAGTTGACTATGCTTGGACATCCAAAATGGGTGTGTTGACTAAGGGGTCAACATTTTGGCTAAGCTTGGAGAACAAGGGAGAAGAATTTCATCCTAGACATGTGGAAGCTTCTCATTGGAGAGTTTTCCTCCTAGTTAGTGCCATGTGTCACTATAGGAATGGAGAGTTTTTCCATAGGTAGTGGTCACTTGTCACTCTCTCATTTGAGAGGATTTGTGCCACTTGTCTCCCTCCTATTGGAGAGGATTTCTCCTTGCTCTCCAAGACAACCAAGGTGGCTCTTTTAGGTTAAAGTTTTTTATCCATTTTGAGATGCCTTAGCCTATAAATAAAAGTGTTCTCCATCATGTAATCACCTTTAATTTAGAGTAAAGTTATGCTGCCATTTTTGTGTCATACTACTCTTTAGGTCACCCTAGGCTAGAACAACCCAAGTGGCCTCTCTAGCCACCTTCCTCCAAGAGTTGGTCCAACCTCTCTTAGAGAATCACCAAACACACCTTCCATCACCATTCAAACACCCAAAACCGTGACAACCTCCACCTTATACCACCACCATTCTGCATTCCATCTAAAACCTTGAGCATCTTGTTGTTGTTGGCTTGGTTGCTTCTAGATTTGGCTTGTCTTAGCTAGAGCATTGTCATTAAACCTTCTAAAATAATGCTTTTACTTTTAATTTTTCCAATTTGGAAATACACTAGTTTTAGTTTTCACAATTTGTATATTTGAAAATTAAAATGATGAGAAACAACCAAATCACTACAAAAAAGTAGGGCATTACCGAAGGCCAGAAGCCCTCGGAAAATGCCATAAGCCATCGATAAAGGGTGTTTACCGAAGGCTTATCGACGGCCAAAAATCCTTCGGTAAATCTCTTGTCGCTAATAATTACCGAGGGCTTTTGCCCTTCGGTAATTACCGAGGGCCAGAAGCCTTCGATAATTACCGAGGGCCGAAAGCCTTCGGTAATTACCGAGGGCCAAAAGCCTTCGGTAATTACTGCAGGGCAAAAGCCCTCGGTAATTTCCGAAGCCCAGAAGCCTTCAGTAATGACCTACTGTGGGCATTTACCGAAGGGCAAAAGCCTTCGGTAAATTGCAGAGAAGGTTTCAGAGAAATGGTATTTCTTGTGCATACCAGACCTGTATATCAAATTTCAATTACAAACAGACCTGCATATCAGTTTTCAAGCACATACAAACATGCATAATGTGCATCTCAAAGATGCAATCAATTATCAATATCCATTGAACATCAATTAATCCGTAGAACATCCATTAATGTATAGATAATGTAATTATAGTTCAAATGTAAAACAATGTAACAAAAGGATGTTCTAACATCCAAAGTCTGGAAGTAGATCTAACTAACATTGAAATGATATCAAGTCAAAAATGTTCTAATATCCAAATGTTTGTGTAACAAGTAATAAGAAAATGAAACTAATAATGTACATAACTATCATCAGAATGATCTTCATCATCCTGCTCCTCTACTGATGGCTGGACTGGTGTGGGTCAGACTGATGAGGGTTGGACTGATGTGGGTTGGACTGATGTGGGCTGCTGAGTGGCAGCAAGTGATGAGGAGGGTCGTGGCTGGGTCGGAGGGATATTTTGTACGTCCTGTGAGGTTTCAGGCAAGACTCTCATGACCAGGGCCTTAAAGTTTGTAAACTCTGCTCTGAGATCAGTGATCTCCTGGTCACGTTGCCGGAGTTTCTGCGTGAGGCGAAGAACGACCTCGTCAGGAGTACTGGTGGAAGAAGAAGGCTGGTGCTTCAGAGTACCTCCTTTGGATGCTGTATAGTTTGCAGCAAGCTGTCCCGCACCATACACTCGTCCTTTTTTCTTCCCACCAACGATGTCGATCCAGCACTGTGTCCTACGGATGTCATCATCTGCATTACTGCTAGCAAAAACGAAGAGCAAAATCAAGTGTAGTGAAAATGTTTGATAATTTTGCAAACTGCTTGATGAAAGTCCCCAATGAATTTCAGATTTTGAGATTTTTTGTTTTAGGGGTCAAAACTGGATTGCGTGGTTTTCACTTGCTTTTTATGATTGTTCTATACTCTTTTGATCAAATAATTCCATTTGGAAACATCAAACCCAGCTTTTGCCAATCCAGAAATGAAATTAAAAGATTGGAAATATCAAACAGCACAAAAATAAGCAAACTGCACCAGAAAATGACACTTAAAGTGGTGCTTGCAGTGGCAAAAATGAATGGCAGGGTGTCTAAGGCTTAATTGAGACCTCAAGCAAGTTTATATCATCAATTTGGATGTGTGCAAACACTTAAACAGCAAAGGAAAATACTACACCAGAAAATCACTAATCCACTTCCAATTTGAAGCAAATTTGATGGTTTGGATGGTGATTTTGCATATAGTATTGTAAATGACCATTTGAACAGTGCACACAAGTTTGAAATGATGAGATAAACTTGTGCAAACATATACAAATCACAGAAACATCCAAACTCAACAATTCAAAGCAGTTGTAGCCAATTATGCAGCACTTTTAATCAAAATTGTACCAGAAAATGTGGTTGGAAAATGGAAAAATCAGTGTCCAAAATGAATGGTACTATGTTTAAAGCTCAACTGAGACTTCCAGCAAGTTTAGATGATGAAATGGAATGTGTACAATCACTTAGGCAACAAAGAAAGTAACCACATCAGAAATTCAGTGGTTCACTTCCCAAAATTTAAGAAAATGTGAGTATTTCAAATGTGAAGGTGCACCAAAGCTGCAAATTGACCAATTGAACAGTGCAGACAAGTTTGAAATGGCCAATTATACTTCCACAAACGTTAAAATAGTACAGAAGGACACTAATTCTCAAAATCACCTTGTAAGTTGGCAACTATGTAGTAAAAATGGCCAAACAACACCAGGAATTAAAAATATAACAGAGTCAATGCTGGATGGATCAACAAACATGTAAGAAAGGTCCTAAGCAACTGGATTCTAGCTGGAAAATGTTAGCTAGGAGATGTTAGGATAACAACAATATACTTTCTTTGGTTATATTAGGTGTATTTTGAAATTTTCACCTATTTAGAACACTTTTTATGTTTTAATTACTTCAATTTTGAGACTTCATAATTGAAGTCCAAAATCATATGTTCAACTTTGACTTTAGAGTTCACTTTCACAATTAAAGTCTAAATTCATGTCCAGGTTGTTGGAGACTTTAAGAGACATATCTTTTAACATATTGAAGGCCAAATTAATCACTGGAGTGCCCTTAACCACTACCAGTTGGAGCAAAGTTAATAAAGTTTAACCTAAGAGGTGGTCTACTTTAGCCTTAGTAAGGAATTTTCAGTTTTTTAGTTAATATATAAATTATAAAACAACTATAACTTTGGTTCCTCCTTCTAGTTTGGTAACTTGGGGGATTCAAGGTAATATATAACCAACATATATGCATGTTGGTTTGTCCTTGTACTCTACTTCATCCTTATAGTTACTCATTTTAAGTCTTACCCTGTATTGAAAGAAATTTTTAAGGGTGTTGTCACGGTCTTTTTCCAAGAGGGAATTTTGGTTGAAGGGTGGGGAACAAGGTGTGGAGATTATATATAACAAGAATATGCAACACAGAGAACACAAGAGAGAAGACAAAAGGCGAAAGAGAAAGAGAGATAAAAGGAAGACAAAATTTTATTTACCAAAAGGAGGGGCCAGCATGTTTTATTTATCAAATTGTTGCATGGCTATAGGCTTTTAGACAGATCAATCAGAAGCAAAATAAAGCAAGGCAAACAAAATAAGACATCATTTACCAACCTGGAAATGATGAAGTCTTCGACACTTGAGTGTAGCCCTTAAAGAATGACACTTTTGCAACTAACTTTAACCCACTCCGTTCGAAGCTTCCAAACGTTATGTGCTCCTAATTGAAACCCCAAAACCTTGTACAATAATGGACAATTTTAATTAGCAAAACGCAACAACAATAAAAGATTAATCATCAAACACCCTATTACCAAGAACAGGGGCTCAACTTATAAGCTTCTAAAAATAAACCAGATATATATACACACCTAATTGTCACCTATTTAGTACACTTATTATGTTTTAAGCAGTGTAATTTTAGGTTCTCAATAGTCAAATCTTGTATTTTTTTGTATTTTCGAATTCAGCCCTCATTTTTATCTTTCTTTTATGTTTTAAACCTTGTATAAATAGTTTAATAACTGTTTTGGGTAGTACTTTAATACGATATGCATTATGACCACATTTAGCCTATTCTAGTTACTAGTTTTAGGTTCAAGGATGTCATATTTTGAGTTCTAGGTTGTTTTTGTAGTGTGAGTTTCTAATTAGCTAGGTTTTACCATTCTAAACTTGTTAGGACAATTTCTTTGAAGTTTCTTAGGCTAGTTTAGTGCAGTTTGCACATTTTGACCATTATAGTACATTTTTAGTACTCATTTTAAGGTTTAGTAGTGGTTTACTCAAACAAGTTTAATTATCATAACTAACCACTTCAGCAACTTAGTTTGATGAATGGAAACATGTTCAAATGAGATTTGAACTCAATTTTAAACTTAGTGCAGTTTTATATGGTTTACTCTTACTGGTTTAAGTGCTTTAATTTTTACGTCCATAGTTAGAATTTGTTTTCTTACTGATTTGTAGTGATTAGTTAAGTCTTTATTAGTATTTTAGCATTGTGAACTTGTCTACATACTTACATTCCTATTCTTACTTGGTTCATATAGCATTTTTTGGGTTTGTTTGGGTGAATTTGGCAATTCTGATTGTTTGTACTGATTATATTAGTTTTGACATTCTTTTACCATTTAAAACTTGTTTACAAAGTGTTTGAACAATTCTACATATCAGTTTAGTGCAATCCTCATTTTAAAACTAGTTTAGCATACTTTTTAGGCTTTCACTAGTGAGTTTTAGAATCTCTTACAATTACTGACTTTTGAAGTTTTCTTTAGTCATCTAAGACTTGCTTAGGTTGTTTCTTTACTGGTATTCTTTCTGTTTTAGTTTAGTTCTTACTTTTACCTTCTTTAACCTAGTTTTAGAGTGTTTTTGTAGGTTGAGTAGTAAAATTTTGAGTTTACTGTACAATTTAATTTGACTTGGTTTCTAGTTTTCTTTAGTCATTTTAAAGTTCCTTGAATAAATTTTACCTCTGTTTTTACTAGTTTTTGCATATTTGCACATTTCTCATTTTGCTAGCTTAACTCTTAATTTGTAGATGATAGATAGACTGTCTAACTTGAGTGCATAATTTGTAGTCATGTTCGTATAGTTTCATACATTGAATTAAGTGATTTTTACATCATGAATCACTTCCAAAGAACAGTTTTGACAAAAGTTAAGCTTGACAGATTTGAACTTCATTTTTTCTTGTGTGTGCATTCATGAAAATGACATTCTAGGCCTTGCATTATTTCTCTTCATAATTGATCATTTGATGTGAATTCTTAATGTGATCTAGGCCCTATTTCAATTAAGTCACTTGCCAAATATGAATGGATTATACTCAAAACATATTGCATTCACGTTCAACTATCGTGTTTGTGTGTTTTGGTTTCTAAATGACCAGTCAAGCCTTTATATAGGCTAAAGCAAAGAGCTAAAACTGGAAAACGAATCAACAAGACAGGTAACAACTAACTAAGTACCTAAATCAAAGGTAACAACTAACTAAGTACCTATATCACATGCACACATACCATGATATCATGACCGGTTTCACAACAACATTTATTCTAGTATACTCAAACAAAACTGAATCAAATGTCTAGGACTTTAATACATTTAAAAGCTTCATACCCTTTAGCAATCTGGCCATAACACTACATTTCACACATGCAACATAGCTTGGAATATAAGAAAAAATAGCATTCAACCTAATATGACCATAGCAGTCTGTGGTTTCAATCCTTCCCAAACAAGGATCAGTAATACAAGCAATGTAATTCCTAAGATGAACTCAAAACACTCTAATAATACAATCTCATTGTTTTAGTAATGCAACCACATTTTTATTCAACATTTAACCATAATTCTACACCAATGCTCACTTCATTCAGAGACAAAGAGCTTACCTCCACGCTACAACCTCCCTGGACGAAGACAGCCTCCTAACACCACACTTTTTCCCTACACTGTGCTTCACTCGACCTTCAACGCAACACTATAATTGCAATAATTTTCCAATGATATTTAGTGTTAAACAAAATGTCTAATGTGAACCAAAAGCAATACAAATATATTCAGGTTAACTCACACATGCATGACAAACGGGGTAGCCACCAAAAGGTACATAATTTGAAGCAATAATTTGAATCAATAACTCACCTCTACGGTACATAATTCTAAGACTAGCTACTAAAAGACAACTTACAAAAACAGTGATTCAGTTTAGCCATTACCTTGAGATCAGAGAGACCAATCACACAAGCACACTTCACTACTTTAGCACCAGCAAGTTCTACAATTGAAAGCAAACTTAACCATTTTAGGAACAACAACAAAAAATGGGGTTAATTCATAAAGCTTTTTTTTATATATATTTAAACATGCTTTTTATTTTTTGTATTATAAAGACTACATAATTCATGTATTATGAAATAAAATGATAATATAAGGTGGTAGCTTATGGCAGAAACAATGTAATAAAAAACAGAGAATAGTATGATTAATATGAGAAAAGGAGATAAAGGGAATACTACTTTTATTCATCCGCCAAGAAGAAAGAGTTGCACCATGACTAAGAAATTAAAAGAAGCACAAAAGCAGCATGATCATAAAGGTGAAAGAAAAATATCTCACGTTCATTAATATCTCAAAAAGTGCAACATTGACTAACAAAAATGACCCTTTGTTAGACAAGTAAAAACCATCATTTATTTGAAGCCTGAATCCTAATCATAATCAACTTCATTCATTCTTTCAGTTTCTTCACCCGTCACTGCATAAAACACCTCCATTAACCTAGGAAGAAATTCCAGAGGCAGCCATGGTGGAATTTCCTAATTTCTTGCCAAACAAATTTATGACCTCTAATTTCTAATACCTGCATTATGAATTTATGATGGCCCAGAAAATGTATATTCATATTTCCCATATCAGCATATATTCACACTCTTAAATCTAAACTCTCACGCATATTTGATTTAACAACGAACATGCATTCTCCAAACTTTTTCTTTCTTTTCTGATATGAAAGTAGCTATTTTCATGTTTTGCTGATTTTTTTTAATGTTATATAACTTAATTCATAGAGAAAACAAAAAGAAAAAAACTTAATTATAATTTATATCTCTATATTTAATCACCTAATTACTCTCAACAACCTTGATCTCCACAAAAAAAACAGTTCAGACCAAGTCAAAGAACATTGTTACCCTTTGCTAACAAAGCTCACACACCACCCCTACAACGTGCTCGGTAATCCTCTCCCTCTTCCTTGTTAACTGACTTCATTTTTCAACTTTAGGTCTCTTTTTAAGTCCAAGGTGCCCAACCCTACTATTATAAGAAGAACACTTTCACTCTTTGGCAGCAAGAAAGCACACACTACACTAAAGAGAGCATCTTCAAATCCGAATATGGAAGGTGAATTCATCTTCCAATTGGTATAATAGGGTAATGTATCTTTATGGATGTCAAAGCAAAGAACCTAACAAGGAAACAACTTAGGTATGCTACGGTGCAAGGGTCCCATTAAATTATTGTACTTATTAGGTACAAGAAAGTGTTTTTGGCAATAAGAAAACAGATGTTACCTTTCGGGATGCTTCAACTTTCTCACTTTGAGCTACTACATGAAGTCCTTCGACATGTCTTAGCTCAATTCTCAACCTTTCCAGCTCAAGGTTCAATTTTGCCTGATAAAATAAATGACCACAAAAAAAAGTTCACTTGTAAATTGGAGTTGTATCTATCTAGAATTTGCTCAAGCAATAGCTATATGACAAGCAACATAAAGTTTTTTATGAAGGATTGCATGTTCAATAAAACTTTCGATTCTGCACAACAAATTTGTAGTTTTACATTTGCATGAAAAAAATGGTTCTAGTGGAAGATCAAATTTGTGTTGCTGGACACTTCTCAAGTATAGGATAGAACGAAAATTAAATAAAAAAAAGTAATGAACACTTTGCCATCCGTTAAATCATTTATACATATGTCTATGTTTTCCAATAGGGTACCATCACCTGATGTATGAGCTAGAAATCAGTACCATTTCATCAAGCCATTTGAACAATAATGTGAAGAATAATGTGAATGTCTACCGTTTACAGGACAACATATGAGCAGAATTAAAGCTAAAAATAGGAAAATTAGTAAAAATTATAAAATATGACATCCAACTAATATTTTCTATGGTTAAATGGTTTAGAACAAGTTCAGAACAAATTCACAAAGCTAAAAATTAAAGCAAAACAGTGAAAAGAAGATGAAAAATAGGAAAAATGAGGAGTGAAGAGACTTACAGATTGACGCGAGACAAGTCGAGCAGCTGTGTTGTCTTCAGTTGTTGCCCCCTCCACGCACCACGAAGCCCCTCGTCACCGTTGTCACCTCCTCCACGAAACCCTCCTGACGCACCGACAACGAATTTGTCACGCAGCCCCTGCAACCACAGAACGAACCGCCACCGCAGAATGCTTGCGCGAAGGACTGAGACGACGTCCGACAACAAAACCTCTCAAATTTGGGGAATGTTGGTGACGGTTCAATGGCTCGAACAAACGGGAAAGCTAGTGAGGGCTTGATGTCTCCGACAAAGGGGGAATGCTGGTGAGGGTTCGAAGAAAGAAAGGGTAAATTTTGGCTTGAAAAATGAAAGTTAGCAGAGGGAAACCAAGTCTGCTGGGGTTTAATTACACCAGCACCTTACCGAGGGTCATATATCCTTCGGTAAGTTAATTCACCAAAGCCAATACCGACGGTCCAAAGACCTTCGGAAAAAGGCCTTCGGTAATGAGTGCATTTCACCATGGCCTTCGGTAATGATCTATCCGACCGTCGGTAACACACTTTTATCGAAGGACAAGAGGCCGTCTGTAAAAACCCTTCGATAATACACCAATTTCTTGTAGTGAATGTTCTTAAATTATTAAATTCAAACCTAAAAGGAACAAAAATATAATTCACTAAAGAAAAACTTATAAACATAAATGAACAAGTTCTAAGTAACATTCTAATGGTGTTGTATAATGTACAATCTGAAATTTTTGAAAGTTGAATTGAAATTAAACCAACTTAAAAATAGATTTCAATATTATTTTAATGATTTTAATGAAACTTTGTTAAGTTTTACATTTGAGATGTCTAATGTAAAAAAAAAGTATATGGAAAATAATACATCAAATAGAAATAAAATTAAACTATAGTATATATAATTTCAGTGTAATCTTTATTTTCAAAAAAGTTCTATAGGATTATAATATATGTAATCCTACTCTGAATCACATCATGAATAATTGTTTTGGTGTGTTACACGATATAAGTTTCGGATCGTGTTTTGAAAGAGTATTTAATGACGTAATAAAACCAACTTCAAAAGAAATATTCTAAAATATAACACATATTCCATAATGATAATCCAGAATACTAAAGATTTGGTGCTTGTTAATTGAAAAAAATAATTATATTATGTTCTAAAATATTTTCAGGAATATAATGAATTGCACGTATGCATGTTTTAAAATAGGTTAAATAAACTTAGTGTCTTTAGAAACTCATAATGAATTTGGTATTTTTGAAATATTTTCAGTGTTTCTATTTATTTAAACTTTAATAAATATGTAAATATGATCTTAATAATAACTTTATTATTTTTAAATTAATGTTGGCAGTGTGTTGAGAATAGAATCTTCCCACATTTCTAACCTTAGTAGGTCATAAACTAATATCCCTATAGGTAGGTATATGAGTTTAACAAAAATAATAAAGTAATTTAACCACGTTAACTTAACTAAGGAATTGTTATTGTATTTAATTTGAATCATTCCTTCAAAATTAAATTGTGTTAAAAAGGAGCCAAAAAAACATATGTTAAATGTCTTCTTTCCCCTCGAACCTAGTTATTATACAATCAAATAATAGCTCCACAAGTTTACATTTGTACGTCTCTTTTGAAATTTTGTGAATCATTCATTAATTGAAACTTAAATGATTAGTAAAAAAGCAAGAATTCAATAAATATATATATATATATATATATATATATATATATATATATATATATATATATATATATATTGTAATTTGAGACTTATAATTAAGTTATGTTTATGTTGTACCATGATGTAAATATTAGCATAACAAATCAGATTACACAGGTTGATACCAAATTACTTTTTTATCTTGAAGTAAATTTTGTTGAAAAATCTCAATTTTAAAGAAATTGGTAAAATCATAGAATAAACCAATCTTTTAATTTTTGAAAACTTACTCATAAATGTAATTGATATTTCAATCTACTCCCTATCACACTTTGTTTTCTGTATTAGCATTATAGAATTATTTCAAATAATTTCCAAATTCATTTTATAAAACACAAGCATGACACAATTAATAGCGCATCTGGTGTAGTGGTATCATAGTACCCTCCCACGGTACTGACCGGGGTTCGATTCCCCGGATGCGCATTTTATCTAGTACTGGTCTTTAAATATTTTTAGATTTTTTTCATAAAATAGAGTGTTGTATTTTTTTTAATTCAAGAAATTACCATTTATTAATAATCACAAGACAAAAATAGTTTAAACCATTAATTTTTTTATATACATATTAGTTTTTATTTAACATCTTAGTTTCAGTTAAATACAGGTTAAAAATTAATGAATAATATGATTGGTCTATAGGAATTAATACTCATGAAAATGTAGAAAAGACATTTATGTTATAGAAAATTTGTACACACCATCTTAGTCTTGGAAGAAACTTAGAAGACTATATGCGTAAGTAAGACTAGTAAATAGTTAAGAGGATTAAGAAATAAATGCTGTAAAAGTAAAAGATGTTAATTTGACTTATTTGCATATCAAGCTTAACTTGTTTTTAAAATACATATATTTTTATTGACTCATAATGAATAGGTTGAAAAAGGTCAATCTCACAAAATTTCCCATATACCCATGTAGAATGAATTAGGGTTAGAGTTAAAATAGGTTAAGATTAAAGTTAAAGTTAATTTAATCTATTAAAATATTAAAATAGTATTTTAATAAAGATAAATTAAAGATACATAAAATAATGCACAACGTTCATTATGAAGTTTTGTTCTTAAATTTACTTGTAGATTTAATAAAACATTATTTTAAAAAAATCACGTTTTTTTTACAAACAAAACTATAATTTTTTATTTTGCTTAATAAATTTGTATGACTAGTGTTATGTTTGGTTTTCTGTTACAATATTTGTAACATATTTATTTATTTAATTATAAATATAACTCACAGTAATTAAAAAAATTAATCTATAAATTTGATAATCATTATTGTTTATAACTAAAATAAGTTTCAGTTTGAAAATTGATTTTAACAACGCTGAATTCAGGTGTTAAACTCATATATTTTAATAAATCTTTTATTTTAATATTATTTAATGTTTTTATTTATTTATTTGGATATGTATAATAAATATTTATGTAAAATGTAATCCTAACCTAACATTTGGTTTTGATAAAGTGTTGTAAAACAATGTATAAGTTGTGAAGACTCTTTTTGTCTTATAATCCGAGATAATGACACATATAAATACTTAGTCTCATAATGTCAAACACAATATTTTGTTGAATGATAATAAATACAATGTTTTATTTGAGAACATTTAAGATAATGTTTGGATAAACAAATAATAATGATATTCAGATTTAGTTAAAAGTGGTTAAAATTTAAAGAATACTCAATTTTATTAAGAAATAATTGTGATCAAAAGAATATTTATACTTTTTAGCAATAGTAAATACAGTGAAATGTAATTGTGGTGAATAAAAACTTAATGCAGTCTTTTTCAATAAACTAATCAATATTAATATTTAAAGTTATAACAATTGTATTTATTGAAATTTTTTAATTTTGTTATGAATTTAGCAAAATTCTTTAGTATTTGATACACTAAGTGACTTCCATATTTGGAATGTTACATTAAACACGTTGTATAAGACTTGAAAACATTCAATGTAAAAAAAAATTATGTGATCTTGTTGTATGTTTATTAATAAAAAAAGTTTTTGTTTTCACAAGTGTTGTGTAGCTCAACTCGTTAGAGCCCTTATTAGAATAGTGGTCATGTGTTCAAATATTAAAGAATGTATAAAATGTTTTATTATGCTATTATTAATGACTAGTATTTGTATGCCTAAAATATATTGTGGTGTATAATATAATCAATTGAATCTTGGTAATTTGATGATTGAAACGGTTATACGTCAAAAAGCTCATGTTAAGTCGATTTTGGATCATTGTGAATAATATTCTTTTCTCTCACCAACCCTAAACTTCAACTTCCCCGATAAATTTTAAAAATATAATTCAGTCACGTTTTTAATACCACGTAATAAAATAATAAAAAACTACACTGTCAACATGCTACCTAATACCCTCTTAATGGCGTTTGATCAATTTAACAGAAAACCTTTATTTGATTCAATTTTATAAAAATAAGAATCTGATTCAATTTTACAAAAATAAGAACTTGATTGAGACGTCGAAAAAGAAGATGACCTATTTGAAATTCTAGGCAAAAATAGAGACGTAAAGAGATATTAAACCTTTAATTTATTAATGGGAAAGGGAACTTTTGTGTGTCTATATTTTTTATAAGAAAATACAATTAATAATGATGATTGCATACAATAATAGTTGGGCTTTATGGTACATTGTGTGTGGTTATAGTATATTGTGGTGTTCGATGTACTATGTTTTTGTCGTGTCGATATATATAATAATTATTTTTAGTATTTTGATATTTTATTTTCTTTTTCTTTTTAAATCATTATATATTATTTTAAGATATTCTCAAGAATAACTTAAGAATGGGAGAATTTCTTTATATTACAAGTAATGTGGTCCTTCTTTTCATAAAAACAATAGTCATTTTAAGTGTTGAGAACAAAACTATAAGAAAATATTTAGTTTAATATCTATGTTAATATTTTACTAACTCACAAGATAAATTTGAAATATTTTTTCTACTTATAGACTAACTTCTAGAGGGTAAATATTATTTAGTTATAGTTAAAACAAAAAAATAACATAGCTAACAATTGGTTATTGAATAATACAATTTTTTTATATTAAAGTTATGGTCTAGTTCTAATTTTCAAATCTTGAAATAGATTTTTCTCTTCTGATTTTATGATTTTAGTCGTTGTATTTTAGAATTTTTCATAAACTTTTTAAAAGTATACTTGTTTTGTTTCTTTTATTTTTATCCATTTAAATCCTAAACTTAACATATCCGTTTATGGTAGTATTAAGAAATAATTTAATTAATCAACATTTAAAATGAACTTTTCGAAAAGAAATGATAATTATTATGAAAAGAAAGCATTAACTAAAATTTAAGAGAAAACATTTTAAAATGATTTTTTTTTAAATTATGAAAATATAAGAGAAGAAAATAAAAGCATATTTGAACATGCTAAGATCGAATAATTATTAATAGCATATTTTATTATATTTAATCATTGAATGATAGGCCTTAGCCAAGCGCATCTGCTGTAGTGGTATCATAGTAAATGTTTTATAAATGTTTAGTTTTTTCTTAGTTGTTTTCGTGGGATATTTTTTTAATCCAAAAAATTACTTTTTATTTATTGATCACATATAAACATTAATTTGATATATATATATATATATATATATATATATATATATATATATATTATTTTTATTTTAACATCAATGCCTACTTAAGGTTAAAAAATAATGAATAATTTTATTGGTTTATCATATTTTTATTATATCATAATATATGTAAACACTTAGACTTGGATGAGTGTAAGTGATTAGATATATTAGTGTAGGAATTCAATGTTTATTTCATTGAACTCAGGTTCTTATATAGCGAAAATGAAAACGTAACACATTACCCATAAGAGACTACAAGTTATGCCTTGTGGTTTACTAATCATTGAAGAGATTTTTTTTATTTAAAAAATATATAAAATGGTTACTATAATATAAGATATATAAAATAATTATTATAATATAAAAAGTTATATACGAGGATTATTTCTTAAACGAATTCATTAAAAGGATATAAATTTATTATGTATGAGATTTTCGTTATATAAAAGAAATTTAAAGAGATTTTCAAAGAAACATAAAACAAAAAAGTAGGATAAGATATATATAATATTTTATTATTTTTAGAAGATCACCTAAAATCTCTTAAGAGTATTTAGAGTTTTAAAAGTGAAAATGAAACCCATAAATATATATACTAAACGAGTGAATTAGTGTTACTTTTGGGCGAGAAAGAACGTGACTGAATAAATTTGAAAGAGAAGCAACGAGTAAGAGGTAAAGGGAGCTTATATTCTTTTATTCTTGATTTTCTTTTCTTGTCTTTTTGTTTGTATGTGATGTAGTATTTTATGAGTCTAAATTGTGGAGTAGATGTTATTTAGTATGATTGTGTTGATATGTTAATATATATTTGCTTGTTTAGAAACATAAATAAATGGTTGTGTGTGGTGACTCGATGAAAGGTGGTGAAAGGTAAACTCTGCGCAGTTGTACCAGAGGTGAACTTTGTCGGGGAAGCTTTGTTAAAACAAGATCGTTTAAAGAATAGATATCGTGTAAGCAACCCAGGTTTTCAAGTTTAACAAAAAGCGTTAAATGAAAT
Source organism: Vigna umbellata (assembly GCF_029865625.1). Taxonomy (NCBI): domain Eukaryota; kingdom Viridiplantae; phylum Streptophyta; class Magnoliopsida; order Fabales; family Fabaceae; genus Vigna; species Vigna umbellata. The sequence goes on from NC_142170.1 coordinate 20,819,696, forward strand.
ATTTTTGCGTGTGAAAAGTTGTTTAAAGCAATGGCGTCTAACGTTTGAAGCAAAGTTTATAAATAACGTTTTTTAGACCAAGCTGTCTAAATGAATTAGAAAATCATAAACAACATCTGAAAGATGTCTAAAAGAAATTATTTCTCTTTAATTCATCTATTAGATTATATGAGAAAAATAAGCTAGCATCTTATGAAAATAGAAGTTTATCTCTTATATAACACTAAATTTAAAAGAAGTTTTTATTTAATACAGTGTTATATCAAACAAAGTTTTCTAAATAAAACATCGTTTGATGAATAATCACTAAACGCTATATCTCTTATGTTTATACCATACGATGATTATACGCGTTATATGTCTTAACCAAACAATGCATTTATGAATGGAATGACAAATAAAAAATGTCTTGAACACACTACATTATCTAACGCTTATCAACGTTCAAAACATTTAATGCATGTATGATAAAGTGCATCAATGCTTGTATATTTTCTTTCTTGATATTCGTCCAGATCAATAAAGCTGAAAGATATGTTACTGCATCCTAGAAAAGAAGTTGTGAGAGTAGAAGAACATTCTGGGAATGTTTCCCTTAAAGCCATATGCTCTGTCACATTGTACAAAGTAGACTAAAGTATGATTCACATCTAAAGGCTACCAGCTCTCCAGAAGTCAACTTCTTTGTCTAACAGTCATCTTTCAAGAGAAGCTATATATAGAAGAGAAGAAGAAGATGATAACAAAATAAAGATAACATAAAAAGAATAGCAACGTGAAAAGATAATAGAAAGAAAAACTTGTTGTGCTCATATATCGTCTGAAGTTGAATACATAACACCTCATACTGTTTACATCCTTTGCTTAAGAGTTATCATCTATAGTTTGGTTCCTAACATTGTTTATGTTTTAAATTTTGAAAGAGAATTAAAACAGTTGTTTGGACGTGTTGTCTAAGTTTGGAACCAAGAGTTGTGGGAATACTACTAGTTGTAAACCAGGAATGTCTAGTCGTGTTGACTAGGGAACAAGGAGTTGTGAGAATACTCAGTGTAAACATGGAGAGGTAAAATTCGTGTAATCTTGGAAAAAATTAGTGGAACCCCTTAAGAGCTCTTAAGGGAGAACTGAACATAGCTCAAGTTGAGTGAACCAGTATAGAAATCTAGGATTTATTGGTTTTCCATTCAAAACGTTTTTCATTTAATCATCTTATAAAATCCATCATCTAAACATTATACAATCTTTAAACATTCTCTTTACAAAGTATTAGACACTGTCGTGCGAAAGAATTTTAAAAACTTCTAGTGTTTTTCTCACGTTTTCAAGCTCTCGATAGGAGTGATGGGAAGTGAACCCCATCTTTAAGGCTCAAGGGAAATGAGAAGGGTGTCATATATTTAAGGATTTAGGGAAAAAGGAAAGGTGGTTTCTTTAGTGGTGAGTGGCTATTGGTAAGCTGCATGTGAGAGTTATAAATCAACTCTTGACGTTGAGTTCACTGGTGGTTGCATAAATGGTAGTGATGACATGTTTTATGTGTTATGTGAAATAATTAGTGTAATTGTATGACGTTGTGAGACACTAAGAATATGTAAGGTTTAAGTGAGTTGTTATATTATGATGGATGTGTATGTTGCTATGATGTTTGGATGTTTGTATGTTAGCTCACCCTTGGATTGGTGGATTCCACCGGCGATGGTCGTTTTATATGAAAGCAAATGATCGTATAGGTGTTGAGGAAGATGCACCTAGGGAGAGTGATCAATATCGGGAGACATTTGAGATAGTCTTTGAGTCTTATTTTTAATAAAGTTTATGGTTGTAAAATAGTTTTTTTTGTTTAATGAGATTTTCAAACATTCCCATATTCTTCTTGTGTTTTTGGAAACGCTCAAAATTCAAGGCTTTAGTCATTAGATCTGCAGCTTGTTCCTAACTTTCACAGTACATCATCTCAACTTCTTTGTCTTTCACAATATCCTATAAAAAATTAAACCTCACTCTGATATGCTTGGTTCTTCCATGTATAACTGGATTTTTTGAAAGTTTAATAGTTCAAATGTTATCACATATAATTCTAGTTCTATTTTTAGAATGAGATGCAAACCTCAAAACTTTTTTCATCCATATTGCTTGGCAGGCACAACCAACAACAACCACAAATTTACCTTTGTGCTTGAAAGAGTAACAATTGGTTGCTTCTTTGACATCCATGACATTGTTCCTGAATTGAATAAGAATACATAACCAGATGTCTCTCAGAGTCATCCTTATCACTTACATAATCAGAATCTATGAAAGCAAGTAAATTTGCTTCCTTTCCTTTCCTTTAGAATATTCCATAGTTGGTAGTCCCTTTTAGGTAGCGTAGGATTCTCTTAGCTATTTACAGGTGTAATTCAGTTGGTTTGGAGATGTATATGTTAATTAAGCTTACACTGAACATAATATTTGGTCGTGTAGTTGTTAGATACATTAAGCTACTCAAATTTCGTTTAAATGAGATATCATCCACAAGTATGCCATTAACATCTTTGTTAACCTTATTGAATGAGACAATTTGACTTTTCAATGGTTTACTCACAAACATTGTAAACCTTTTCAAGACGACATTGGCATATTTTTGCTGGCACAAAAATATTCCTTTTGGTTTTTGTAAGACTTCAATTCCAAGAAAGAACCTCATCTTCCTTTAATTTGTCATATCAAAAGTTTGTGTCATACACTTCTTACAAAATAACACAAAGCTTTTATGGTCTAACACAAGCACCAAGAGCTTGGTTTAGCCATATAAAAGCACACTTCTTGTAAAATGACTTTAAAAAATGTCTTGGTGAACAAACTTGTTCAACAAAAAGGGCATTGAGAAGAACTTATTAATTTTTAGCATCTATGTTAATGCCCCTTTTCACATATCCCTTTGGTTGATCTACGTACACATCTTCATTCAACTCTCCATATAAGAAGGCAAATTTAACATATAGTTGAAAAATGTCACACCCTTTGCATGTTACAAGAGTCGCAATCACCCATACTGTGTCCATCCGTTCAATAAGTGCAAATACTTTACATAAATTAATTCCATGATATTATGAATAACCTTTGACCACTAGTGCAAAATTGGCTTTAACGTCACCACGTAGACGTCAGACCACAAAATAACCAACATAAATTATTGACCGGTGGCATTTTCGTAAATAAGTGGACATATAGATGTCTGTTGGGAGGGGCCAAAATAGACGTCGGTTCACCTGGGGAGCCAACGTCTAGTTTGTTGTTAAATCAGACATCAGACCCGCTATTACGAGCACTTCATCGTCTTCCTTCTTGCCTTTTCTCTCCGCGGTATTGCTTTTCCAGGTGCGTTTTTGTCTCTTTTGAACTGTTTAAACGTACTTTTATTCCGATTATATTAGTCTTTGGTTGATTGTCTTTCATTTGAACCGATTAAAATGAGTTTTTGTTGTGTTTTGGTGCAGTTTTTCTCGTGTCTTTGGGTAGCGTTGTACCGTATTCTCCCTTTAATAGTTTCCTCGTAAGAAAAGCTTGCGTCTTTTGGATGTCTTATAGCCTTTCTACCCAAAACCGAACTTCGGTCCTTGCCTAGTTCTATTGTCACCATTCGTTTTCATTGGCGGTTTTAATGGAACTAGGCAAGGACCCAGATTCGGTTTTCGGTTGAAATGCCATAAGAGATCCAAAAGACGCAACCTGTTCTATGACGAAGCTAGCAAAGGAAGAAGGTGCTACTACGCTACCTAAAGACACGAGCTGTAGTAGACGTCGGTTAATGCAATGTCCAACGTCTATGGAGCCCTTTAGACGTCGGGATCATGCAGTAACCGACGTCTATAAAGACGTTGGGCCTGTTTGAGTCTAACGGTTGATTAACATCACCCACAAAGACGTCGGTTCTAGAGCTGACATTAAAAGGCCAAAATAACAGACGTTAAATGCCCTTTCTGCACTAGTGGACTACTAACCTTGCTTTACATTTATCAATTTCTCCCATTTTATTTAGTTTTGTTTTGTAAAGCCACTTCATTCTAATTGTTTCTACTCTAACTGTAGATCCATTAATTTCCAGGTGTGATTCTTTTCAATTGATTAGATTTCATTGTCCATGGATTTTCTCTATTTTTCATGTTTGATTGCTTCTTCAAACATAATCGAGTCATCACTAATGATATTTTGGACCATGTAAGACATTACCTCTTCTCCTTCTTCTTCACTTAAAGCTACACAACTAGCATAATCTTGCCTCTAATTGGTTGTTATTGCTCTCTTCTTGGAACCACTAGTGTAGAATTGGCCTTTAACGTCACCCAATAGACGTTCGTCCACAAAGACCCCAACGTAAATAATTTACCGGTGGCATATCCGTAAATAAGTGGGACTGTAGACGTCGGTTCTGGAGGGGGACGGACGTCTATAATATTATAGACGTCGGGGCCCCTCTAATGGACATTTAAAAGACTGAAGCAATGAACTCTTCAACTTCCCTGACAGCAACTTAGACGTCGGTGATGGAGGGGGACAAACGTCTATAATATTATAGACGTCGGGGCCCCTCTAACGGACGTTTAAAAGGCTGAAGCAATGAACTCTTCAACTTTCCTGTCAGCAACTTAGACGTCCGTTCTGGATGGGGCCGGACGTCTATAATATTATAGACGTCGGGGCCCTTCCAAAACGGATGTCTAAGTTGCTGACAGGGTAGTTGAAGAGTTAATGGTGTTCAGCCGCTTAAACTTTCGTTCTGGGGGCCCCGACGTCTATAATATTATAGACGTCCGGCCCCCTCTAGAACGGACGTCTAAGTTGCTGACAGGGTAGTTGAAGAGTTAATGGTGTTCAGCCTCTTAAACGTCCGTGTTGGGGGGGGGGCGGACGTCTATAATATTATAGACGTCGGTGCCCCTCTAACGGACGTTTAAAACCCCCCACGAATATCAATATTTAAAACCAAAACACGTCATATTAGTTACTGCCATTATAGACGTCGGGGCCTTCTAGTAACGGACGTCTAGTGGCATTTATACTAAAACGCGAACCCGCGAGGAGTTACGCTCACTGTTCATCGTCTTCCCCGTGATTTCACTCTACGCATTGCATTTCCAGGTTGGTTTTTCTCTATTTTGGACCGTTTAAATTTACTTTTAATCCGATTAAATTGTTCTGTGATGAAATATCTTTCATTTGGACCGATTAAAAATCGTTTTCGGTGCGTTTTGGTGCAGTTTCTTGCGTGTTCTTGGGCGGCGTTTTTTACTATTTTTGGCCTAAGTTTTAGGTCGTGCACTCCTCCATTTCCCTCCATTTCATTTGGAATCTGCTCTTCAGGTTAGCTTCTTCGTTAATAATTTTTTTGTACGCATGTTATTGGGTTTTGTGTGTGCATGTTTTTGATTTTAAGGTCTGCATGTGTTATTGGCTTTTGAATATGCATGTTAGTTGTGTTATTATAATTTTCATGTTAGATTATAAGTATCAAATCATTGAGTGACCCTTAGTTCCCGTTTGAAATTTAACACAAACAATTAATCTTTTAATCGTTTGTGTTAAATTTTGAATTGTCTGATTGGACAGTTTGAGAAAATTAATTTTCATAATTTCCAATAACATGTAAGTTGGAGTCTATGGATAAGATTGATAAACTTTCGGTTCAGTATTTGTGTTGTTCTTCGGATGCATATTTGATTGTGGTCATCGTTGACTACTCTCATTTCGTGTATTTCGGAGACCAATGCGAAATGCTGTCGAAATTTTATCAAATTTATGATGTAGACTTCTTTGCACGTGTCTTAGCAAATTATGAAAATTAATTTTTTTTGAATGGGTAGGGCCTAACCTTGTGAGAGTTAAAAACTTAAACTGATGATTTAGAATGGATCGAAGTTGGATGAATGAACGTCGCATCAGTGAAAAATATGATAAGGGTGTCTCGAAGTTCTTGCAATACGTTCAACAAAATGCTAAGTCTGTGAACGGGACATATTTTTGTCCTTGTGTGCGTTGTCTTAATCAAATACGGCAAGACTTAGGCAATCTGTGTGACCATCTATTCATGTTCGGCATCATGAGGACTTATACCGTTTGGACTTGGCATGGAGAAGTATTGGACCAGCCTACCACGTCACGAGGAGGATTATGTGGAAGAATGGATGAGTGATCATTTAGAGGACATTATACGTGATGTCGGTGAAGATAATTTTGGAAGAGCTAATTTGTATGATTCTCTTATAAATGATTTAGACAACTGTTGTTCCTCGGATGCTCGAACATTACACGTTTGTCTGCAACTTTAAAGTTGTTTAGTTTAAAAACAAGGAATGGATGGACCGATAAAAGTTTCACCGAGTTGTTGGAGTTGTTGAAGGAGATGCTTCCATAAAATAATACTCTACCTATTCGTAATTACGAGGCAAAAAAAAAATTATGTCCAATGGGTCTTGAATATCAAAAGATACATGCTTTTCCTAATGATTGTGTTTTTTACACAAAGGAGTTTGCTTCGCTAAAATATTGTCCAACATGTGGTTTATCTCGTTTTAAAAAGAAATATGAAAGAAACACTGCTGATGAAGGTAATGATGGTGCACCTCCTAAGGTGATGTGGAATTTGCCTATAATACCTAGGTTCAAATGTATGTTTTCTGTTAAAGAAGATGCAAAGAACCTTAAATGGCACTTTGACGAAAGAAAGTGCGATAATCTTCTTCGACACCCTGCTGATTCACCCCAATGGAAAAAGATTGATGAAAAATTTCCAGAGTTTGGTGCATATTCAAGAAACTTAAGACTTACACTTGTAACTGATGGTATGAATCCTTATGGAAACTTAAGTAGCAAACACAGTTCATGGCCAGTTATGTTGATGATTTACAATCTTTCTCCTATGTTGTGCATGAAGAGAAAATATGTGATGTTGTCCATGATGATATCGGGTCCTAGACAACCTGGAAATGACATTGATGTTTACTTAAAACCTTTAATTGATGATTTGAAATTGTTATGGGAAGAAGGGGTCGACGTGTTTGATTCACATGTTCAGAAACAGTTCTGTTTGCATGCAATGTTGTTTTGCCCTATAAATGATTTCCCAACGTATGGAAACTTGAGCGATTATAGTGTTAAAGGTCATTTTGCATGTCCCATATGTGAAGAAAATACTAGTTACCTTCAATTGAAGCATGGACACAAGACGGTATATACAAGACATCGAAAATTCCTTCCTCGTAATCACCCTTATCGTAGATTGAAAAAAACATTTAATGGAAGTGCTGAGGATGAGGTTGTGTGCAGACCCCGGAATGGTGAATAGGTGTACAACGAAGTCAAAAACAATGACATTGTGTTTGGAAAACATCATAAAAGTACCCTTGCAAAAAACATTTGGAAGAAACGATCAATATTTTTTAAGCTTCCATATTGGTGTCAACTTGATGTTAGACATTGTATTAATGTGATGCACGTTGAAAAAAATGTTTGTGATAGTGTCATCGGAACTTTATTAAACGTCAAAGGGAAGAGCAAAGACGGAATAAAAGCAGGACAAGATTTGGCTGACATGGGAATCCGATCTGAGTTACATCCACAGATAATAGGAAGACGCACCTATCTGCCCCCAGCCTGTCACACACTTTCTAAAAAAGAAAAACAAAGTTTTTGTAACTGTTTAAGAAGTGTGAAGGTTCCACAAGGTTATTCTTCAAATATTAGTAACCTTGTTTCTATGCAAGAGTTAAAGTTAGTTCGTTTAAAGTCCCACGATTGTCATGTATTGATGCAACAATTGTTACCTGTTGTTATTCGAGGCATATTACCTCCTTCTGTTAGGGGTATTCTAACACGCCTGAGTTTGTTCTTTAATGCCATTTGCAAGAAAGTTGTTGACCTTCGAGGTTTAGATGAATTGGAAAATGAAGGAATAAGAATACTATGTCAATTGGAGATGTATTTTCCACCTTCTTTTTTTGATATCATGGTACATTTGATTGTTCATCTAGTCAGAGAAATTCGAATATGTGGGTCGTTCTTCTTAAGGTGGATGTACCCAGTTGAAAGATACATGAAGATCTTAAAGGGATATGTCAAGAATCAGTATAGACCAGAAGCTTCAATCATAGAGCGATACATTGCAGAGGAAGCCATTGAATTTTGTTCAAGTTATATGCCATCTTGTGAACCAGTGGGTCTTCCCAAGAGTAGACATGAAGGAAAATGTGAAGGTAAGGGTGTTCGAGGTGTGAGAATTCAAAGTGTTAGCAGAAAAGAAGTTGACCAAACTCATTTGTACATCTTAAACAACACTGTTGATGTGATTCCTTACATTTCTGACCACGTTAATGAAATAAAGGCAGCAAACCCAAGAATGAGTGAAAAATGGCATCTTAGTGAACATGTGAAAACCTTTTTATGATGGTTTAAGAAAAAGATTTATGCGACTCCACATGTTTCTGAAAGTTTATTGAGGTTATCTCGTGGACCGAACACAGATGTCATTACATATGGTGGGTACTATATAAACAATATTTCTTTTCAGACAAACGTAGAAGATGACAAAAGTAGAGTTCAAAATAGTGGCGTCACACTACAAGCTGAGGCTGTCCACTTTGCTAGTTCTAAAGACAAAAATCCAATCACAGCATCCATGAGTTATTTTGGAATAATACAAGAAATATGGGAAGTTGATTATGTCACTTTTAGAGTCCCAGTTTTAAGGTGTAAATGGGTTGATATAAATTACGGTGTCATGACAGATGACTTTGGTTTCACATTGGTAGACTTGAACAAGATGAATTACACTAATGAACCATTTATCATGGCTAGTCAAGCAAGAAAAATATTTTATGTAAATGATCCAGCGAATAAAAAATGGTCAGTGGTTTTAGAAGGAAAAAACATGCATGGACATGATGATGACAATTCTCTTGATATACTTGAGACAACATATGTTGCATCTAGACCCATTGAAGACCCAGTTGATGACATTGCCGATGTCATCCAGGCAATTCGTAGTGATCACAATAAAGTAGGAGAGGCGTGCAGGGACATAGGTTTATTATAGAATGCTATAAAACTTTAGGTTAAACTGTTTTAGTTGTCCCTATTTATGTAGGTTTTTCCCAATGCGATCCTCGTTTTTTTATAAATTCCGAATTGAGTCCTAAATAGTGCTAATTTGAATCAATTATGTCCCTACCATTAAATTTACTTAACAGAGTGAAGTTTTTACTAAAGTTGAACATTGACGTGGCCAGTTTTTGAAACGTGGCATTCTCACGTGGAATTTGATAAAAGAAACATTTTAAAAATAGAAATCCTATGTGTTACGTCCTTGTTTGCAGTGGATCGAAACCTCCGAAGCTCAAGGCCATGCCACAGTCTTCGTTGCCAAATTCTTTGGCCGCGCTGACCTCATGTCCTTCATTTCCAACGTTTCAGAAAATCAAAGACCTGATAGATTTTTATTTTATTTTTTTAGTCTCTCTACAGTATTCCTTTCATCATTGGTCAATTTTAACCATTGTATCAAGTACTTTCTAGCTTTGTATCACGGAACATTTGGAGTTTATTTGGCTTTTCATTTTGTAACTTAAAGTGGCTTGGAAAAATGCTTTTTAAGCAATTTCAAGTGCACAATTAAACATTGTAATAACTTAGTTTCCACTTCTTAGCGTGAAAGTGTATCAAGGGGCTCAAAGTGTCACTTGCACTTTCACTTAGGACCGCTTAGCATTTTCCATTTGCATTCCTTTACTTTACTTTGCTTGATTGTCTTTTATGTTTTAAGTCTCCGTGATAATAGGGGCACGTTTTATTTAGCTAAACCTTCATTTGATTTTCTAGGTGCATTTCATCTTGCATTCAAAAAGCTTTTGAAAGATTTCTACCTAGAAACTAAGGTAAGAAACAACCAAAGACACTCTGGCTAGAAAGTACAAGGTTCTTAAGCTTGTCCATTTGTGACTCACCTCTCCTTCCTGGGAGCTATTTGGTTCATTTTACCTCTAGAATCTTTCTCAAAATCCTTCACCAAAAATCTAAAAAAAAAAGTTTGTGAAAAGTTTTTAGACTCTCTACTTGTGCAAGTTTTTCAAACTCTTGTGAAAATCTTTCTTTCTTACTTCACAAGTATGAGTCACTCAAGTGTCCAAGGGAGTATAAAAAATGATTGTGAGAATGTGCAATTAAGTGAGGAGCTTCATAGAACTCAAGCTCAACTTAATAGGACTGAAGCCAAGGTTAATAGAACTCAATCTGAGTTTCAACTAGCTCAACAAGAGATAAATGAGCTTAGGCAAATGGTTAATAGCCTCACGCTTAACCAAAGAGGTCAAAATCATGCCGAGTCTTCTCGTGGTGATCATCATTCCCATCATAGTGACCAAAATGTTTATGGTGGTCATCATAATGACTACTATCAACACCAACCTAGAAGACATCAACATCATAGAGATCATTATGTGGAACCGAAACTTGACCTTTCCCCCTTTTATGGCCGAGATAATGTAGAAGAGTATTTTGAGTGGGAGATGAAGGTAGAACAAATTTTTGAGTGCTACTACATTGATGATAGAAGACGAGTTACCTTGGCAACTTTGACCTTTGAAGGCGCAACTCTATATTGGTGGACATCCTTGATTCGTGAGCAAAGAATGCAAGAAGACTACACCATCCAATATTGGAATGAACTCAAAGCAACCTTGCATAGAAGACATGTTCCAGCATATTATGCAAGGGAGATCATGGATAAGCTCCATAGACTCCAACAACCAAACATGAATGTCAAGGAATATCGATAGAAGATGGAACTCCTCATGTTACGAGCTGGAATTAAAGAGGAAGAAAGATTCACCATAGTTAGGTTTCAAAGTGGCCTCAATTATGAGATCTGTGATAAGGTAGAGCTTTTACCTTACCTAAATCTCAATGATTTTAGTCAGCTATGTGTGAGAGTGGAAGAGCAAAATAGAAGAAAAGCTTCCACTGAAAGGAATTACCCTACCACCTCCGAGTATAGGAAAGATCCTAAGAGGGAGGGTAGTCAATCGAGGTATGAGGAACCTCAATAAAAATATAAAGAGAGAGTGAGAGGAAAAGTGTAACATCCCACAAAATATAGCTTAAACTATATGGAGCAGTCAACATATAATAATATGATAGGACAGTTATCAGATTTACAATAAGAGTTCTAGATAAACTAAAAATGTCGAGCGTTTATAACATTCCAATAACTAATAAAGTCTGGTACGAATTAGAAGAAAAAGCCGAACGGTTCCAAAACTACGTTCAAACCGAACAGTGGTACAAAATGATATTAACCCTACTGACCGAACGGTCCTAATGTACAACTTCAATATTCTCTCTTTCCAAAGCTTCTTCCAGCGAACCCTCGTCCCTTTCTGCTCACATCCACAGGATGATCATTGCAACAGGAAGGATGACCGAATGGACAACATAAACACTACAAGAGAGTAGGGTAACCTTATGTAATTTAATTAATCATAAAAACCGAACAGATTCACATATAGCATAAAATCATCACACATGCAATTTCATACAATAACTGACAGGAACTTACATGCAATGACCGACCATTTTTACACAGACTGTTCGTACTGTATGAATTATGTAGCTACGACGTTTTTGCACCCGGATGGTGTAGTAGCTGGGATTCCCTCAACAGCTGCCACCCGAGGTTAGTCCGTTATACCTCGCCCAAGTTCACCTTATGGACTAGGACCTCCTGCCATTCTCACACATGAGTTACTCTTCTCTACTTGAGAATGAGTAATCACAAAATATCAGGATAAACGCCAACTAAGCTATAACCACATTCATACTTTACCATTCAATAACCATCCATGAGATATTCCCCCTTGGAACACTCGTTCATATCCATATAATATAAATCACATCATACTGTAATGTCATCATACTTTTTCATTTATACAATTCAAACCGAACACTAAAACAACACCACCCTTGAGAACGACCCAACACAAAGATCCACAAATCTTTATGACCAAGACCGGACGAAAAATCACTACCCATATGATCATGACCGAGCGGTCATTTAAAGAGCAAGACTCAAGATAAGCCGAACACGATTTTAGGGTCGAACACTAAAACAACCAAATACAACAATTAAACTCGAGCACTTAAATCTTAAACCGAACCCTTATGATTTAGAGCGAATACTATTGCCTTAGACCGATCACTATTGGCTTAGGCCGAACATTATCCGCTTAGGCCAAACACTATGGACTTAGGCCAAACACTTAGAATTTAAACCGAACATCAATACATACCGAGTGTTAGTACAAGACTGAGCACTACTGAGACCGAGTGCTAATACAAGACCAAGCACTACTGAGCTTATATAAAATAAATAAATAGATTCGACCGCACAATTATGAAACACTTATTTATAATTGAGGATAAATATAGTATCTAAGATTTAAATTATATTGAGTACCTTAACTAGCCTGATTACCAAGTAGAAATAGAAAACTATACTTGTACCGAACACTTACTTTCAAATATACTGATAGAGACCGATTGGTCATTAACTGAAATTCTCCATAGAGTGAGAATTCAAAGGTTGATCTTTTCTAGTCAACTAAGTCAATGGAGCTACTATTTTAGACAATCCTTCAATGAACCGTTTGCCAATCCAACAAAACTTCTGACCTTAGTGACCGAACGGGGTCTTTCCCATTGAAGCACAGCATGCACCTTTGCAGGATCCACCGAGATACCACCTGCTGATATTACATGCCCCAAAAATTGCACTCCTTCCATCCAAAATTCACACTTGGATAACTTCGCATACAACTTATTTTCTCTTAACACACCGAGCATTATCCTCAAATGTTCTTCATGCTCCTCACAACTCTTGGAATAAGAATATCATCAATGAAAACGACCACAAACTTATCCAGGAAGGGTCTAAAAATGTGATTCATATAGTCCATGAATATGGCTGGAGCATTGGTAACACTGAACGACATTACTACATACTCGTAGTGACCATACCGAGACTTGAATGCAGTCTTCTGGACATGTCCTCCCTTAACCAAAATTTGATGATATCCTGACCTAAGATCTATCTTAGAAAATACCTTAGCCCTATGCAATTGATCCAACAAATCGTCAATTCTTGGCAAAGGATACTTATTCTTGATTGTCAACTTGTTCAATTGCCTATAGTCCACACATAGCCAAGAACTGCCATCCTTCTTCTCAACCGGTACACTAGAGCACCCCACGGTGACGCACTTGGTCGAATGAACTGCTTATCCATTAACTCTTCAATATGCTTTTTGAGCTCGGCTAGCTCTACTGTAGCCATTCGGTATGGCGCTATTGATATTGGCCCTACTTCGGACACCAGATCAATGAAGAATTCAACTTCTCTTAGAGGAGGTAATCCTAGCACCTCTTAGGAAAAACATCCCGAAATTCCCTTACGACCGAACGATTCTCAACCTGCTCATCTTGCACCGAACGGTCTAAACGTTGCTCTCCTTCAACCACTTCCAAATGAGACAATAGCAGAAAGCAACTAGCGCCCTCCTTCAATCTTCACTGGGAAATACTAACTTCTTCCCACCACAATCTATAAGAATGTGATTGGTAGTCAACCAAACCATTCCTAAAATTACCTCTAAACCTTGAAGAGGTAAACATATAAAATTGACTCTAAACGACGCCCCTTAACCTCAATCAGACACCTAATACATACAGTAGACGTCCTAATCTCGCCAACTGCTGGGGTTGACACCACCAGATCAAACTGCATCTCACTCTCAAACAATCCCAACTTCTCAACACATGCCTTTGAGATAAAGCAATGTGTTGCCCCCGAATCAAACAACACATCACAAGGCAATCAATATAGTAAACAAGAACTGCTTGCTGCTTCAGCTCCTGTTATATCATATACTCGTCCCACTACTTGCGCTCGGCCACCACCTCTTTGTTGAGACCTCCCAGCATTTGGTGGCCTTAAAACTGCTCTTCTTCCCATATTACATTCACTCTCCAAATGCCCATTCCTCCTGCACCAAGTGCAATACTTCACTCCTACCAGCTGAGGACATGCATACTTGTAATGAAGTCCTCCAAAATTAAAACAAGCCATAGATCCTTGTTGCCCATACTGACCAACCGAACCCGAGGACTGAGAAGAAGAACCACCAGAGCTTGTAGAAGGCGAAGGCCGAGTATATGAGGTTCTCCTAGAGCCGAGGCTACTTCTGGAAGAAGTTGACCCCCTAACATCCTGTTGCTTCTGTTGCCATTCTACCTCTAACGCGTTCTTCTCTAACACCTTGGCTCTCTCCACCAACGAAGGAAAGGACTTGATGAACAAACTAAAGATTAACAACTTAAGAACCCCTCGCAAACCATTCTCAAACTTCATGCATTGCCACTCCTCATCTATTGACATGGTATAAAACCTCCCCAAGTGCTTGAACTTGTCTGTATACTCGGATACAAACATCCCTCCTTGAACCAGCTGAAGGAATTCCATCTTTGGCGATCCGAACGCTATTAGGAAAATATTCTTCATAAAACTTCTTCTTGAAAATTTCCCAAGAGATGAGAGTATTACTGTCTTCTAGTAGCATCCTCATGATACTCCGCCAATGACTGGCCTCCCCAATCAATAGATACTCAGTAAACGCCAACCTATTGTCATCCGGACACCTCTTGGCGTTGTACATCCTTTCCATGTCGTGCAACCACTGATCGGCTTCATCCGGAAGACACTTTCCATTAAACTTGGCCGGGTGATGTTGGAGTAAACTCTCTAAACTCCATTCAGTTTGATGGATAGTAGTGGAAGAGGACGGTCCAACTATATTCTTATTACTTGTTATTATATCCATAAGTTGCCTTTGGGTTACCTTTGTCGTTACTCTGGCAGCGTCCAATTTTGTAAAGCAACGGTATTTTGTTGCACTAACGAAGCATTATGTTGCTACAATGCCGCTATCACTGATTCCAATAGTCTAGTGTTATCAGATGTATCCCGATCGGCAGGTGGAGGAGGAGGGGAAAAGGAGGGGGTCTAGGTGCCATCTTCTGGTTTATCAGAGAGAAAGAACCATTAGTTTAACTCAAGGAGTCAGAACACTATCTAACTGAACATTGAGTACACAACACAAGCATAGTATACCCATAACCAACAGTATTTATAAGGAACTAACTACTCTGATACCATTAATGTAACATCCCACAAAATATAGCTTAAACTATATGGAGGAGTCAACATATAATAATATGATAGGACAATTATCAGGTTTACAATAAGAGTTCTAGATAAACTAAAAATACCGAGCGTTTAGAACATTACAATAACTAATAAAGTCTGGTACAGATTAGAAGAAAAATTCGAACGGTTCCAAAACTATGGTTAAACCGAATGGTGGTACAAAATGATATTAACCCTACTGACCGAATGATCCTAAGGTATAGCTTCAATATTCTCTCCTTCCAAAGCTTCTTCCAATGAACCCTCGTCCCCTTCTGCTTACATCCACAGGATGATCATTGCAACAGGAAGGATGACCGAACGGATAACATAGACAAGACAGGAGAGTATGGTAAGCTTATGTAATTTAATTAATCATAAAAACCAAAGATATTCACATATAGCATAAAATCATCACACATGCAATTTCATATAATAACCGACAGAAATTTACATGCAATGACCGACCACTTTTACTCAGACTGTCCGGACTGTATGAATTATGCACCCGGATGGTGTACTAGCTGGGATGCCCTCAACAGCTGCCACCCGAGGTTAGTCCGTTATACCTCGCCCAAGTTCACCTTATGGACTAGGACCTCCTGCCATTCTCACACATGAGTTACTCTTCTCTACTTGAGAATGAGTAATCACAAAATATCAGGATAAACGCCAGCTAAGCTATAACCACATTCATACTTTACCATTCAATAACCATCCATGAGATATTCCTCCTTGAAACACTCGTTCATATCCATATAATATAAAGCACATCATACTGTAATGTCATCATACTTTTCATTTGTACAATTCAAACCGAACAGTCAAACAACACCACCCTTGAGAACAACCGAACAGAAAGATCCACAAATCTTTATGAACAAGACCAGACGGAAAATCACTACCCATATGATCATGATCGAGCGGTCATTTAAATAGCAAGACTCAAGCATGCGCCGAACACGATTTTAGGGTCGAACACTAAAACAACCAAATAAAACGATTTAACCCGAGCACTTAAATCTTAGACCGAACCCTTATGATTTAGAGTGAATACTATTGCCTTAGACCGATCACTATTGGCTTAGGCCGAACACTATCAGCTTAGGCCGAACACTATGGACTTAGGCCGAACACTTAGAATTTGAATCGAACATCAATACATACCGAGTGTTAGTACAAGACCAAGCACTATTGAGACCGAGTGCTAGTACAAGACCGAGCACTACTGAGACCGAGTGCTAGTACAAGGCCAAGAACTATTGCGCTTATATAAAATAAATAAATAGATTTGACCGCACAACTATGAAACACTTATTTATAACTAAGGATAAATATAGTATCTAAGATTTAAATTATATTGAGTACCTTAACTAGCCTGATAACCAAGTAGAAATAAAAAACTATACGTAGACCGAATACTTACTTTCAAATACACTGATAAAGATCGATCAGTCATTAACTGAAATTCTCCATAGAGTGAGAATTCAATTAAGACCGAACACACCAAGAGAAACCGAACAGTCACGACTGACTCTCGGTGATAATTAACGAATTCTGCACAAATACTGCAGAATCATGATCAAGTTCTATTTCTACTCAGTTCACACCATTTATCAATCATCAACACATACAGACGAACATACAATAACATCGATAGTTCATATCAACCAA
The DNA here is from genome assembly GCF_029865625.1 of Vigna umbellata. NCBI lineage: Eukaryota > Viridiplantae > Streptophyta > Magnoliopsida > Fabales > Fabaceae > Vigna > Vigna umbellata. The sequence goes on from NC_142170.1 coordinate 20,836,641, forward strand.
ATAACTAAACCAAACATCATTCAAACATGCAACCATTCAAAACAGAGAATCATAATTAAATTACAAGCTTCCTTTACCTTGAAACCAAGAAAAACTCTTATGCTTTCACAGTATTGCCTACACCGCTAGTAACTTCTATAACCTCCTACAAACTTCAACTCCAAAACAACAACTTGATCGGTGCAATGTGAAGCCCTTGACACCAGGAGGACTCAGTGTTGCCTGATTGATGATCGGAAGAAAGGAAAGGTAAGAATTTGTAGAGAGAAGGAGAAGAAGTTTAGAGAGAAAGAGAAGAAGTTTTAAATGTCCTCACAAAAGGTCTACTTATCTCTTAGACCATCAGAGTGAAGATGAGGATTCTTCTAGTGATTAAGATACTTCCATATCTGAGGAAGAAGCCTTACCTTGTGAGGGAGAGTTATTGTTGGTAAGAAGACTTCTTGGAAGTCAATCTAAAGAACTAGAACAATCCCAAAGGGAGAACCTATTCCGAACAAGATGCAAAGTTTTTGAAAAAATTTGTTCATTAATTGTGGATAGTGGTTCCCTTTACAATTGTTGTAGTTCTAGAGTGGTGGATAAATTGGCCTTACCCACTATTCCTCATCCTAAGCCTTACATGCTTTAGTGGATCAAAGAGGATGAAGAAATAGTAGTTAAAACTCAAGTAACCATACCAATATCCATTGGCAACTATGAAGAAAAAGTTTTATGTGATGTTGTTCCAATGGATGCTTGGCATGTATTACTTGGTAGGCCATGACAATATGATCATAACTCCACTCATGATGGTTACACAAACAAAATAACTTTTCTCCACAAGGGAAATAAAATCACATTGATTCCTCTTACACCTAAACAAGTGAAAGAGGATGAAATAAAAATCAAAATGAAAATTGAAAAGGAAAGAAAAGAAGAAGATAGGTTGGAAAAGCAACATTCTCAAGAGAAGAAACATGTATGCATATTGTTAAATTCTTAATTCACAGGTAAATACCTTGAATCTTCTTTTCAAACACATCACTTTGCTTCTTCATTTCATCATGGGGAACGTTCCAAACAAAGTGAAACCAAAAATAAATTAAAGGCCAAGACTCGTTCTAATAAATTTTTTGTCTCAAGGCCTGCATCTTGTCGTCTTATCTTTGCATACATCTTAATCATACTAACTCTTGCTATCTTTTGTAGATATATTTTTTATCTCAGAGGGAAAACAACAATAAAAGTTGTGCTTCTTTCTTTCTTTCGATTTGAGGACAAATCATTTTTAAAGAGGGAGGGAATGATGACAACTCCTTTACAGATTTCCCATCCAAAGAAGTATCAACTTAGACTAAGACTAAGAAAGGGAAGTGAATAAATACTTTCAATAAAAGTTCTTTCCTTATCTAACTCTTAGATGGATTTACTTTGCTAAATAACATTTGCATTGTTTTGTAGGCGTTAAATAGAGGTTGGAGACCATGCCTATGAATCCTAGGAAGCTTGCCAAGCTAAAGAGAGCAAAGGAGGCAAAGAAGAAAATAATTTAAGCATTTTCCGGATTGGAACAATTGCCTTCCGGATTAGGAATACATGGAGATTTGCCTTTCGGAATGGAATTTCGCTCAGCCACCTGCTGCCCGCGCTCAGCCAATCTGCACCAGATTTTTCAGCATTTAAAACACGTTTCTAATGTGTTTCATGTGAGACTTGCGGCCCAAGCTTGCATTACGTCTTCAACACACTTCTTTTGGCATTTTTTAGAGCTTTATAGATCAAGTATAGAGTTCTCTCTTCACCTATAAAAGAGATGCACTCTTCTTTGTAAAATCTAACTTTGAATTGATAAGGAAATGTTGTTGAGATCTCTTCAGGCCTATCTTCAAAGTTCAATCTTCTTTGTGCTTATTTTGCACTCCCTCCTCTAGCTTCCTTTCCTCTTGGAAGACCTTCTAAGCTTGTGAGGCTTCAAACACACATTGAACCTTCCATCGAACACTCGATGTGCACCTACGTCTTCATTCATCAACTCATTCTGCTGCATCACTTTGAGTCGTGGAACTGCTTGAGCTTGGAGCTGCTTCCATCAAGTTTTGTTGTTCGTAGGAGCAGATAGAGCTTCCTAAGCTTTTGGAGCTATTTTAGGACCCCTTGATTCATCTATCAGGTAAGGGGAGCTAGTTGCTTTGATTTTAACTGATAGGCAAGTTTTGATTGATGATGACATGTTTGTATGACAATTGGTTTGTGTAATTGAGTTGTTTGGTGAGTTTTGAATTGTTGGGTTGAGATTATGTAATGAAATCATCTTTAAGGACGAGGTGTATGAATTCTTTGCCATGATTAATGTTTGAGATTGTAACTAAGTTCAATTGTGTTGTTGAATTGCATATGATATGATAATTAGTTGTTTTGGCATTTGTGGTTGGTATGTAGACTATTTTTATAGGGTTGGAATGACATAATTATGCATAACTCTGTTGTATAGAATTATGTAGACTCATTGGACGAAGTCAAAGTCAGAGAGCTATTGACTTGGTGGTCACTAGTCGACAAAAATCTCGCTAGGCCAAACCAAAATCAGAGAGTTCACTGACTTAACAGTTGTTGGCCGGAATTATACTTGTTGGGCGACTTTTGGGAGATTTTAAATTTGCAAGTTTTAGTGATTTTCTTGCTAAGAAAGCATATTTGGTCGCTGGGTGAGTGTGTTGTTAGGCATTACTCGTTGAGTGAATAGGCTTTTGCTGAGCGAGCAGATTTGGTCGTTGAGCGAGTGTGTTGTCCCGCCTTACTCCTTTAGCAAGCATATCTGGTGGTTGAGCGAATGGGCTTTTGCTAAGCAAGAAAATATGGTAGTTGAGGTAATGGGCTTTCGCTAAGCAAGCATATCAGGAGGCTGAGTAAAAATACCATAATCTTAACTAAGTTTTCATATACCTCTTGTGATATGTTTAATGAGTGTGATTATGTGAATGTTAATAATAGTAATTGGTTTATAATATCATTATGAGTATATAGTGTTTAATTCATGTATGATAATCTGATGACTAGTTTATGGTGTCTAATTAAGAATGATTGGAACCAATCTAAGGAGGAATCGGTGATGATGTGGTGTAGTGTGTGCTATGACATATGGGAGTTATGAAAGTAGGTATATTGATACACTACCAACCATTTAACCCACATAGAGATAAATGGAGTGGGAGAAAGAATGGCAAGAGGTCTTAACCTTGAACTTTTGGTCGCAAGTGTGAAAGATTAACCTCATTAGTAGTAGGGTGATAACCCCTGCGTTTATGACTCTACAGAGTATAAATACTACTACGGGTGCATACCTATATTGAAGACATGTCAAAACATGTATGTAAATAATTGAGTCTAGAGTCAAATGATTATATATTTATATGAGTTATAGAGTAATATAAATATTGAAGTAATATGTGATGTGTTAAATTGTTTATGATTTTTTCCTTTGAACACTAGCTCAACCTATTGTTTCTTTTGTCGTCTTTGGTGTTCAATTTGTTTTTTTTTTTGCGAAGATCACTTTAGTCATGTGAGCAGATGAGAGACATGTGTTGAAGTATCTTTGGTGGAGGATGGTGATACTATAGAGTGTCTTCGTGGTTGTCTAATGGTTACATTTAGCTCTTTTGGATATATTTATTATTATGGTTATTTTCTTTTAGATAATTGTATTAATACTTTATATAAATTGAGACAAATCTATTTTGTTTTATCAATTTTATAACATCTAATTTTATCACTGATAGGAGCTAAAATTAAAATGTTACAATATATATTTAGTGTAGCTTTAACCAACACTAACTTAAATAAATAAAAAACTAAAAATAAAAAAGAATAACTAATATTTTAGGTAATATCACATTAAAACTAATATTTAAGAATTAAATTTATGTTTTAATGTGTATTTTAACCATACGAAATATTAATCCTATTGTTATAAATAGATTTAATGTTTCGGTAGGTCCTTATTTTCTTCTAGAATCTCAAATAGGTCTCCTTTTTTTTTTTGCCGTCTCAATTGGGTCTTATTTTTGTAAAATTGAATCAAATAGAGGCTTGCCGTCAAATTGGACAAACGTCGTTTAGAAGACCCTGACGTGGCATGTTGACAGTATACTTTTAATTAACGTGGCAATAAAAACCCGATTGTGAAGTAAAACTTGGTGGTCGGTCTGGTGGTCAGCCACTCGGTCTAGTGGTCGACCACTCGGCCTGGTGGTCGGCTTGGTGGTCGACCACTCGATCTGGTGGTCGATCTAGTGGTCGGTCAGCCTGGTAGTGCTAGGAGACCGTACGGTACAAAAAGGATTCTTCAAAAGCTTAAATAATAAGAACATGTATATACCAATTCTCATAGCATTCCAAGGTTACTGCTATAACTGTTAGAGCAGTAGAGAAAGAGGGTTTGAACCTAGTGCACCAAACCGAACGGTCTGAGAAGGCTTGCTGCAGACATCTAGTGTACTAAGCTAAATGGTATGAGAACGCCAGCGCAATACACCTTAGAACATACCAGCAGAGCACAACAGCACCGAATGGTCAAGTATAGTTGAACCGAACAGTCAATTAAGTGACCAGAGAAAGAAAAAGAACAAAACTCAAAAATACGCTGAAAATCTTGTATTATTCACTAACTCACTTACACTTTTTTTCCTATCTGATATGTACACGCTAACAATAACAAGTCATAAATCTTCATTAATTGGCTTCTCATATACTAATTCTCAAAAATATTCATTGAACTAGCACCACCAGGCTCACCACCCACTAGGCCGACCAACCACCAGAGCAAGTGGCCGACCACCAGACCGACCACCAGGTTTTTACTTCATAATCAGGTTTTTAATGCACGTCATTTAAAAACACACTGTCAGCATGCCACGTAACACCCTCCTTAACGACGTCTTCTCAATTTGACGACAACCTCTATTTGACTCAATTTTATAAAAATAAGGACCCAATTGAGACAGCAAAAAAAAATGGGACCTATTTGAGATTCTAGAAGAAAATAGTAGTGTCGTCAAAATGGGTTGAAACCCGTGAGCCAACCCGGCTCACCACGAGTTTGAGCCGGGTTGGGTTGAAAAAAATGCAAAAATTTTGATGCGAGCCAATTTTGACCTGGCTCACATGGGTTGAACCCGTGGTGGGTCGGGTTGGCTCACCAACCCACCTATTTTTTTTAATTAAATCAAATTAATTAAATTAATTATTTAAATTTTATTTTTTTATTGAAATCAAATTAATTAAATTAATTATTCAAAACGCACAACCTTTACATAGCAATAGAGCCTTTCGCGTTGCTGTCTTTCCAAAAGTTTCCCTATGCAAATAAAACCCTAAGATTAGAGATTGGATAATATTATAGATGGAGATAAAGAAGAAGATTCTTCAATAGAGCATAATACTGTGGATTTATCCATTCAGGACTCCAATTTAATACATGGATAATATTATAGATTGGATAACTTAGAAATATATCATTTGTTTTATCTTGTTTTTAGACCTATCTACAAGCATGACAGTTTTATCTTGTGATATATATTTTTGTTAACGACTATATATAGTTTCTTGGTTAAACAGTTGTGTATGTCTCATTAAACTAAATTGGCAAAATTTTATGCTTGATAGCTTAGAATATATGTAACAATATATTTCTTTTGTTTCATTTTCTTTTATATCGATTGATTCAATTATTATTGTTTCAATTTGATCGATCAAAGTAACATGTTATAGGAATCTCAGAAGAAGAGGGTGAAAAAAAAGTTAATTAAGTGAGTCAATGAGCTAACCCATTTAACCCACCAACTCGTGGTAGATCGGGTCGGGTTCGAATTTTTTCAAACTCACTAATAAATGAGTCGGGTTGGGTTGACTCACTAAGTGGCCAACCCGTGGTGGGTCGGGTTGGGCCGGATTACCCATTTTGACAACTTTAGAAAATTGAGACCTACCAAAATATTAAACCTTATAAATATTAGATTTCGTCAAGTAAGTATTTATCTTTCTAAATTACTAAGATTATCAACATGATAATTTTATCCAGTTATATTTACATTATCAGATAATTTAATATCACACTATACAATTTTATAATATACTAATATATATATATATATATATATATATATATATATATATATATATTTTACCATCTATCTAAATATGATAATAAGTATAAACGCATTTTTAAAAAAAAATAAACTAAAAAAATGATATTTTTGTTTAGCCAAGAAATACATTTTAGTTTATGACCAATTATTATTCTTCATTGGTATAATAATTTAAGTTAGTAACTTTATTTTTAATTATTTACATTAGATAAATATAAGAATATAATATTAATGTTTGTGTCTAGAGTTCTTTTTGAATACAAGTTTTTTATTTTTTTATTTGAGAATTATAATTAACTTATGTTGCTCCATCATATCTAATGTGAGTACGATAAATCATATTAAACCGTAAATAGTAAAAGTTGATGACAAATTACATCTTTTATGTATATAAAGATTTTTGACGTAAATGTTTGTTTGGAACTCTCAACTTTAAAGAAAATTTTGTACAGGAAAAAAATAATTCAAGAGCTACCCTTTTTGTTCGTTGGACTTTTATGATATATTAACTCATACTTGTATAAACTTTAAAGTAGTTATTTTAATAAAGACAAAGTTATTTAAATTTAAATATACTCTATATATTCTCTCTATAGTCAGCGCATCTGGTGTAGTGGTATCATAGTACCCTCCCACGGTACTGACCGGGGTTCGATTCCCCGGATGCGCATTGATACTCTTGTTTTAATACGATGCAATTTTGTCTTTGAACAATTCTTTTGCTTCTATTTTTAAACTTAATTATGTTTTTTACGTTAATTGTCCACATTTAGTCCTCTTTAAATTTAGTTCATACTTAAAATTCTATTCACTCAATATAAAAATACAAGGAAAATCTAAACTAATGTGTATATTTGAAATTAGAGATAATAAACTCCTCTAAATTTTACAATATAAAACATAATTTAAAAATCGAAAATCAAAATAAGAAACACATTAATCCCAAATTCAAGAATCAAATTATCGTTTTATGTTCTATAAATATTGAGATCAATGATTAACGATTCAATTAAATTGATATATAAATCAAATCAAAACATGATTCAATCTATTTAAGTATCAAATTAAATTCAAACAATTTCTAAAATAAAAAATGAAATTGTAATTATGCAATGTAAAATCGAAATAAGAAATGAGAAAAAAAATGGTTGGTGCAAAATTCAATTTAGTTTATTTGATTTTTATTTTGTTTCTCAAAATTTAATTATCTACGGATGAATATCACCAAACGAATTTTAAAGAAGAGAGGAAGAAGAATAAATAGAAAAACAAGAATAGAGAGAGAAAGAGATGAAGAGATGAAAACTAAAACTAAGTTTTAGCAACAATTTTTGTCTCTCCATTTACATTTAAGTCATATATAATATATAATATGTGAAATAAAAAGTAAACATGGACCAATATGGAATTTCAATTAAGTCTATAAGATGAAATACAAAAGTTAAAAAAAAAACAATACTAGTTACTTTACAAAATTTTAGTCAATTTGTCTCAATTAAAAAATCATAAAAAAATAGCATAAAATTTCAAATATAGCAAACCATATGTTTATTTTAAAGTCAAATGTAATATCTAATGTAATTGAAATAAACCAAAAATAATATCCATAGAAAAATTTATGACTAAAATGGTAAACAAATGTCAAATAAATTAAAACAAATGTATATAATTGATAATAACCTCCTTATGCTAGGTTTGACCAAAGCAAGGAGATATGCAAGGAGGGATATTTCCTTAGAAGATGGGTGTGAAAATATGGTGGGAATAAGGTCTAAGGTCGTGTAACTAGGGCTAGACAAGGGGAAATGCTCACGATTTTGATGTATATGGTGATAGTGTGATGTGTGATGACTCCAAGAGAGAAGTGGTCAACTCAAGGAGGAAAGTGACTAGAGAGGCTTTTAAGTTGTTCTAGTCTTGATCTAGAAAATGTATGGCTTAAATTTGATAGCATAACATTACATTAACCCAAAATGAATTACAAGGGTGGAGACACCTCTGTATATAGGCCAAGGGTGTCTCCTTCTAACCCTAAAAGAATATTTTGTAAACCTAAAAGCAAACCTAGCCACCACGCATGGTTTTGGCCGAGAATTTGCACCTAATAGGAGGGAACCATGTGTCACAAATCTTCTCCAATGGTGGAGGGACATGTGGCCACTATAAAAAAGAAATCTTCTCTACTCCTAGGGTGCTATATATGTGGCTACTTCTAAAAGCAAATCTTATCAAATGAAAACATGACACATGACATATACTTTCCACTTGATTTTGATGTCTAATTTAAAGAAAAAGATATGCTTCTACTTAGGCCTTAATACAAGCTTTAAACAAACCTACACTACATGGTCGAATACAATGGCCTAAAATACTTTACTACTCCTTCATCTTCCATGATGGCCCAAATGAAGCAAAACTTTGTTTCTCCTTCTAAAAATGCTTCTTCTTTTAAGAGTTTGGGTATACTTTTAGTGATAAGACCCTTGACTATGAGTTTACTATGAACAATAAACTTATTTGATTACTATTCAAAAACATAAACTAACAACTGAAAATAAATTACATGAAAATGATTATCAAACAATAAATTTAATAAATTTATAAATGTATGTGAAAATATATATCATTACGAACTTTTCATTAAGTTAATATATTGTAATATTAATAATAACAACTATGTTCCACCATTGTTGACCAGTACTTTTCTTGTCAATACCAAAAGCTACTTTGTAACTCCTAACCACAAAGGGAGAAGTAGCATTAAAGAAGACTAAATTAAGAAAAATAACCATCATAATAAAAAAATGTAGAACAATAATACCTTGTCACAATTTAATGGATCAAATCCATTTCCATGTTAAAGTTGAAATGGAAAAAGATAAGTTATCAATGTGAAAATACCGGAAAGATCAAAACCAATAAGATATGAATAAAATTTATATTTTACTCAATGTAGAAATAAAATTCACACTTCGATCCTTAAAATAAACCCATAAAAGATGCTGATCATTGTTGGTCATTTCATAATGACATGGGGCTGCTTTACGAAAGATGTTTCCCTTTCCTTGTTTTGTTCACTACTGAGCAAGTCTAGAACCAAACTTTTTCTTGGCTCCCATATCACATACATGACCAAGAAACATTTGCTTCAATATACATTGATGTTTGAATATGGCAATGCCTTAAATGGCTTCTTCTAGAGGTTACAAAATAAACTCTGGTACTCAAAATTTCCTTTAGATAATAATTTTGTTTGATTTGTGTTGTGTATCATATTAGAGATCAAATTGATTCCTTTTAAAAAAATTTAAATAAGTTTATTTTTAATTTTATGAGGAAAAACAGACAATGATAATACAAGGTGAAATAGGTTAGATATATAGCTTTCACAATATAGGTCTTCAAAGAAATGTATTGAAAAAGGTTTAAACTTAATAAAAGAAATGTCCACAATTCAGTGTTAATTTTGTCTCAAACAAAATTGCCAAAAAAGATGAATATGAGAAAAAAAAATAATAAGTGTGGTGGAACAGATGAAGAAGAAACGCTGCCAAAAGTTGCCATCAAAACAAGTGAACATAATAAACTTAACAATACAAGAGCAGATATTAGTGCAAATTTCAAAATCCAATCAATAGAATTGTTCGAGGCACAAGTTTAAACTTCTCTCTTCATCTAGTCAATAATAATAGTAAGAAAGGCCAAATTACACAGCAAAAAATTGTGATAAAAAGAAGAAAGAAAACAACATTATTCTACATCGTAACACAATCTGTACACAGCCTAACAAACACCAGTGTAGCTGGAACGTGATAACAGCAAGCATCACAAATAAAACTAAAATCGAAATCTGTTTAAAATTGACTAACAAAATCATATATCTTCCGGTAGTTGAAAACTCTGTGAACCAAAAATCTGGTGAGAGCTGTTCTGAACAAAGACAGCCAAACCACATTTGGTGCTGTTGAATCCTTCCCACAAGGGAAAATTAACTGTTCCTGATACTGTTTTCTTGTGAGAGATGTCTTTGACAGTGCACAGTTTTTCTAGCTTTCTGACAACATAGTCGTTGGATAGAATACGTCCTTTGTTCTCCCCTCTTGGACAGTCAGTGACCAAACCACTTTCATATAATGCTACCATGACATTAGCGCCATTGCTGTCCACTTTAGTCCTCAATGCTCCTGTTAGAGACACTTGCAATGAATCTGGTGCAGGCTTGGTAAAAGTTGCCTGATACAAAGACAATTTTGCTTTAAAATGAATGAATACAGATAAACAAAACTTTTTGCATACATATACAAGCATGCACACAAGTAATATATTTGAAAAAAAGACGATACAATGGTAGTGTAAAATAGTTTTACACCACAAGTAATAGACATTTAGACATGACTTTTACTTGATTTTGGTTGGCATATGTGTGACAAGACATCATACTCATATGCCATGTCTAGAAAAAAGCAAATGTGTGCATCTTAGAGGCTAGAATTTCATGTTGTGTGTGAAATAGTTAGTGATGCTGATGGTTTCAAAGTATGCCTTTGATCCAACACCTAATAAAATTTAGGTGATGAAAAGAACATGATAACATCTTCTTAATTTGCATTAGGTGAGCAAGCGACCTCCCACTTGGTGTTAGGTGGGATGATGCATAGTATTGAAAATCGTATGAAAACTTCGGTTTTGGATCTTATCTTAAGAGTTTTGTAGTTTATCTTTAGTCAGAAGTGATGTAGTGGCTTTTAAGACATTCATTTATCATTTTCTTTGGGAGTGCTGCTTTTCTTAATCATATAATATCCTTTTTTCATAAAGAATGCAAATTTTATATCACTTTAGTTATAAATTTCTGGCACCTAATTGCAGAGACTTGGTGTGCAGAGTGTATTTAAAGGAATTAAAATTGCCAGAATTAAGGATAAACAAATGAATGTTTGAAAATGATATTTTAAAGTGTAAACAAGATATAATTAGGGGTTGTATACATTGAATCTATTATTTACAGGAAAAAAATATTTCTTTTGCTTATGGGAATATATACACACACACACAAACTTGTAAGATAAAAAAAGAGAAAAAAAGTTTCCATACATTAAAACTATGAATAGATTCAAAGTAAACATATAAGGAAATTTATATAAAAGACTTCTTTATAAATGTTAAATACATTGATTTTAATTTTTTTTAAATTATTTCAAATTTTCTCTTATAAGTAGTTATAAATACGTTTTCCCTAATCTTAACAGGAAATAGCTACTTTATATTTTAACTTCAAAATCATTATAAAATCTTAGAATTCTCTCTCTCTCTCTCTCTCTCTCTCTCTCTCTCTCTATATATATATATATATATATATATATATATATATATATATATATATATTATAGCATCTTATTATTGATTTCAAGTAATCTTTATCCCACAAATAACCTTTTAACATGAAATTTGTTTCAATAAATACACAATTTAAATTAAGTTTTGCAAGTACGAGAAATCGATTAATTTTTTTTTTTCTATTCTTGTGGATTTGACATAAAAAAGGGACAGAGAGGTTTCAAACGGGAATTTAGAAAAACAGTGTAATCCCATCTAACCTGGAGGGTAGGAGCAGGAAATCTAGGAGCATTAGTGATGGTTTCAATAAGGGCATTCTCGTCATTTCCGATACAGTGGGCCTTGCCCTGGACCACAACCTGGGGCGTGAAGATGGTGTCAAGCCCAAGGGCCTCAACATAGGCCTTCTGCCGAACGGTCCACTGGCTCAACCCAAAGGGATCCTTCCATCCCACGTAGTCCCAATAGTCCACGTGGAAGATCAGCACCACCACCGGCACCTCCAGCTCGAAGTCCCCCCTCCCCAGCCGCGACAGCACCAGCTCCGCCTCCGGCGACGTTGCACACCCCTGCGACGAGAACATCTCCACCACCACAGCCCCCTGGCCCCCGCCGCCGCGACTCGATTCCGAAGCGACGTCCGCCGTGCTAACTCGGCGCTCCGCGATGCCGTCGCCACGGTTGGAGCCCTTTCTGGTGAAGCAGGACCAGAGATGCGGCGCCATGGCGTTGAAATTAGCGGTGGCGTGCCAAAGGAGGGGATTGGTTGAAATAACGAGGGAAGTGTTTACGGAGAAAAATGGAAACAATGAAGAGAGAACGATCGATCGACCGATCGATCGAGAGAGAAAAAAAGAGAGAGAACCAAAAGAGAAAGAGTGGCGTGGTGTTAATAAGGGATGTTAGAAGAGGGAGATGGAGATGGAAAGTGGAGAACGTAAGGTGGCGAAGAACATGGGTTACTAAGAATATTAAAAATACTCTAATAAAATAAAAAAATATTATGATAATAATACAAAAAACCATTAAACTTTTTTTTTTTATATAAAAGGTGTTTTCCATTGAGTTTTAGAAATAAGAACAATGTAATAATTTGGAAATTATCGATAATAGATTTTTTCCCAAATTAATTGTTTTAAAAAAACTTATTCGTATAAATCCCCTCCAACATTATTTATTCCATTAATGTGGTTGATGATTCCTTCTCAATCATCATCTTTACTATAGGATTCCTTCGCTTTCATTTTTTTTTATTTAAAACAAGAAATTAGACCCAATTCAATTTCGGAAAACAAATTCTGACTTATGTTTTAATATAAGTACATTTGGTTAAATTCTTTTAAAGATAAATCTATTTTAATGTACTAAGAAATTAAATGTTTTGTTTATGTTTATTTGGGTATAAAGTATTCCTTTTGATCTAAAAAACATTATAGATATGAATTTGGCCTGAATTGGAGTCTTGGTTAGTTGACTTTACCAACCGGCGAAGGTTTCGTTGTAGACACGGTTGTGTCGGTGACATGCACGTTGGGTTGTCAGTGTTAGAAGGGTAAGTAAACAAATAAAATAAAATATGGTGCTAACAGGTGTTACAGATCACCAATATAACAAAGGGGAAAGAGAAAGAGATGAGAAGGTTTGTAAGGAAGACAAAGTTGTCCCTTTTATGGTGGCTGGTATGTGGGGACTATAATCTCCAATTTTCAAGTCTCTGCCAACGTTTTCTTGTTCATTGTCTTTCGAACAAAGGTGGAACTTATTTTGATTACGTAAACAATGTTTAAAAATGACAGTTTCTTCTTTTGTATCATCATTAAATTAAACAGCCAAGAAAAAACAAAATATATGTTTCCTTTACATGAGAATGGATATAATTTCTTACAACGGCTTTTGTATTATTTTCTAATTAAAGACTTATCTTTTTTTATCAATTTTTTATTTACATCTAAAGGAACCGTATAAAGTTTTAATCCAAAAAAGTATTATATATGACACTTTCCTTTATGTTTATTATTGTTTTTAAGGAGCCGAGCATATATTCAGATGATAAGCTTTACGAATTTCTCAAATCTTTCAGTCAAATATTTTTTCTTTTATGCTTTTTTTGATACTTGTCTCTCATGGACGACAATGGTATGTCTGAAAAAAAATATTCTAACACCCAACTTAGTAGGGTGTATCAGATAACAATTAATTATATAAATATAAACGTGAATTATTTATCTAAATAGTATTATTATTTATATGATAATTATAGGTTTGTAAGTTTTCATCTAAATAGGTCATGGTTCAATGACCCATTTATTTTTAATGAAAATTATGCCAAAGTTAAAAAATAACACGTTGGTAAAGTACGACATATCAGTTTATAGGTGAATGATAATAGTTGAAAAACTGTTATTTTCATGCTTAAAATTGACACAAAAAGCAACCTTTACACTTAGAAACTAGCTTGAAATCATGCTTTTATCCATATTTTCAGAAATAAGAGAGCTGGACAGGTTTATGCTTGATTTCAGTGTTTTTGTGCAGGTTTTAAGGTGAATTTAGTGAAAGAAGTGAAGAAGGAGAGAGATGGAATCAGAAAAGTCAACCAGAAACCAGAAAAGTCAACCAGTCAACCAGAAAAGTCAACCAAAAAGTCAACCAGTCAACCAGAATACGGAAAAAGTCAACCATACGAGTTTTGGGCCAGTTTTCTGCGATTTTATGATTTGTTTGGGCTTGGACCCGTTTTCTATTATTTTTATGTCCTATTTAAAGACCTAGATGTCTTAGGGTTTTGTATCTTTGGCAGAAACAAAGCAAACACTCTCTCTTCCACCCCTTTGAAGGAGGATCTTGGATGCTCAGGCTACCTCTCCACCTTTCTAGGGTTTTATCTTTCATTCTTTCATTATTGTTCATCTAGGTTCACCATGAATATGGTGAACTAAACCTTGTATGTTTGTTGGGGAATTAATGTAATCTTTTGAAGCTCTCATATATGGAATTTGTGCTTGCATCTTAATATAAGATTTATGCTTTCTTTCATCATTAGTTAGGGTTTTTCCTCTTTGCTTAATGCTTGCTTTGTTTAACTCATTCAATGCATGATTATTGATTTTGTCGATACGGGAACGTACGGGGAAGTCTAGATCCGGGGAATTTCTCCCAATAAGTATATTGGTTGCCTTAAGCTCCTGTGCTAAATAAACTAATTATTAGGAATGCTAGGAATCGTATGAACTCGTAATTAGGGAGAAGCCTTCTTGAAAGGTAATTTAGAGAGTGGCATTAACAATGATGAATTGAATGTTGAATTCCTAAAATATATGAGAGTGGATAAGATGAATTTGATAAACCCCAACAACATATTCATTCATATAATCCATTGAAAGTGTTTGTATTTTGTTTTAGCCATTGATCAACCTCATGCATACATGTTTATTTTCGTCTTTTGCATAGTAAAATCCAATTATTTTGTTCTTAAGTCTTAGCTAATCAACAAATCACATAACTAAACTAGGCCGTGAGTCCTTTGGGAGAACGATACTTGGTCTTACCGAGTTTATTACTTGAAACGATTCGGTCATACTTGCCGATTGTTCAACAAGTTTGTGACATCATATTTTGGTGATCATAAATTTGTCCATCATAAATTAGGCCGATTGTTCAATAAGTTTATAGGTGAATAGTAAGATGTTTGTTTGTGTTGGGTAGAATAGATCAGATAAGAATAAGCTGGCTTGTATCCGGGTAGGAAGACAACCATGATCCATAAGGTAGGAGATGTTAAAATTTTGTTCCTTAATTCTTTCTATTCAAATTTTTTAAGTCTTTATATCCTAATTTTTTTTTACCTTGACCTTGGCCACATTACAACTTTTTGAAAAGTCCTTATAATCTTTGAATGCATGTTTTCCAAAAGCATGTGAATATTAAAATCTTACTAATTTATGGTAATGTTTACTTACATAAGTATTTTGAGTACAACACACAAGCCTAAACACTTAAGATCACTAGTGTAGAAAGGGCTTTAGACGTATGTTCTTTTGGCCTTTTAACGTCCAATATGTATCCGACGTCTTTGTGGGTGACGTTACTCACACGTTGGGTATGCTGCCCCGACGTCTATATAGACGTCGGAGATGATCACACCTGACGTCTATATAGACGTCAGAGGAGGGTATACCCGACATCTATATAGACGTCAGATGTGGCCATCTCCGACGTCTACAGGCCCTGAAATTGTTTGTTTACTGTAACTCATTGGACGTCGGTCAGTGCACTAACCGACGTCTACTGGGTGTTTAGTTTTAAAAAATTAATTTATTTTTGCAATAAAGCCACACCTGAAAAACAAAAAATTGTCCCAGAACAATATACTATGATATATATATATATATATATATATATATATATATGCGTTTCATATAAAGAAAGTTCTACTTAATGTAAAAAACAATCCAATACCAAAACTATCAAAATATAAACTTAAACTAAACTTAAGTAATGTTCAACAACAAATATAAGTGTTCCTAGCTCCATCTTTGCAGAAGATAAGTTGTCCACTCCTGCCTTATCTGCCTAATTGTGTCCTCTGGTATATGAGATGTACTCTTGAAGCGCTGCAAAATGAAGAAAGATTCATTATGGTTTCATATATGTTTAAAGATGAATTTCATTTGCAATGTATTCAAGGTATGCATCATTACCTCATTCCAGTCATCTGTAATGATAGCTCGAATGACAGTCTTAATCCAACACATGACATAGAAGCCACATTCCCATGAATCTAGCTGCTGGTTACACTAAAATGACAAACTAAATAGTCAAGAATTTAGATCATTCAATAACATAGGAAATGAATTAGATGTATAAATTGCTTACAACCTTTGGGTACAAAATTTGAACTAGTTGACCTCGAGATTTATCAATAACTCTATTTAGATTGAAAACACAAAGTAAAATTAATATAACTATATTTATCATAAAAGTTTAAGGTGAACATCAAATTCAAAGTCATTTTTGGAGAAAAACTTACCCTTGAAGCATGGTTCTCAAGTTAGTTTTCATCTTCCTGTGCAACGAATAAAACCATATAATTTTACATTGTTTAGGAATGATGAACCATCAGCTGCCAGTGCGACCTATCACGAAGGACAAATAGTTATTTAACTAATTAAGGAAACTTTAATAAAGAACTTTTACATATAACAACACCCACCCATCAATGTATGGCACAAGGTATATGTCTCTTTTTGACTCATCCATCCATGTTTGTAAATAATGTTGTCTGTTTTCAAGTGTGTTACCAGAAGGTTGAATGGTCTGAGGTTCAACAAATCCGTACATGGAAGACCGATCTTGGTCTATGATGAGAGGGTCGCACCTCTCACAAAAGTTGTGCATAAAATTAATGCAGTATAAGCTAGGAAGTGACTCCTAGGTCGTCTCTCAAGGACCAAATTTGGTTCAAGTCTCAGGTCAAACACGCAGGGGGGGTTTGTGAAAAGTTTGTGAATGCGGATGAACTAAATTAAAACACAAATATAAACGTGAAGGTAAACACATAATTAAAATGGTTGGTCATTAAAAATAACATTACAACTAAATTAAATGAAAACACTAAAATAAAACATTCAATGTCAAATTGCGTGAACTAAGTGCAATGCAATAAATAAATAAGAAAACTCATTCAATGCTCTTAAATACACATTAATAAAGCTTGGAAATTGTAAAACAAAATCACCACCGATTCAAGCATCAACACAATATAAAGAGAAAACCTTTTGGAACTTTCTTTCCCTCCCTGGACATAACCGAATGCCCATTCCAATTGAATAAAAGTTCACCCGTGTGCTGGAAATAAGTAAAAGAAGCCGAGAGCTTCTTCCCGTGTCACCGCTTCACACTTGCAGCTTGGAGCTCTCCAACAAGAAAAGCAACGCACGTCCTCTCCAAAAACAAGTGGCAAGTGGCCGCTCCAACACGTCCCAACTCTCGTCCCTTTTCCGTGTAGCGTCTCATCCAGGAGAAAGAAAATTTTTTGCGCGCACACCAACTCTTCTCAATATCCGTGTGCTTCTTTTCTTCACCGTGCAGCTTCCATCTCATTCTCCTATTAAAATAAAATAAACTTAGCTAAAAGCGTTAAAGGTGCTGCACCATGGACTCATCATTCCAGCCCCCATCCAGACCACTTCTTCCTTCTTAATCTCCGTGCTCACCACACGCCTTCTCCAGCTCCTTCTTTAATCAACCTTCCAGCAGCTTGCACCGTGCACACCATTCTCCTACTACATTCAACAACATGCCCTGCTGCCAGCTGCTTCCGTGGCCTTCCTACTTAGACGGTGCTGTGCTCCCTTTCAACACCGCTTCATTCGTTTAAAACATCAATCAACAGTTCAATAAAAAAATGAAAATGCAATGAGGATTCAGCCGAAAATGAATAAAACATCATTTCTTCCTTTTCTCCATTGAAAAACAGCATTCTCGGATAACAAAACAAGGTCCCGAAAAAATGAAAAAGTCCGTGCTTTTTTTCAAGTGGCGGCTGCCCTTTTGTCTTAAGGCCGTGTGTCCCTTTTTTAGGGTAGGGTCCACACACTAAAACCCTAGGGTCCAAGTCACTAACTTCTAATTTTTGGATCTAAACTAGTTTACCAAAAATTGACCCAAAATGTAAGAGTTGATACAGAAATTCTAAACTACTGAATTACAATTTAATTAATTCAAAAATGTCTGTCTAGAGAGTCTTGAATTTATTTGGCATTCTTCCTGATGTCCCAAAATGTATTTCCGAAATTTTCCTGCATTTCAAAAATGCACTTAATCAGCTCAGAAAATCCAAATTAGCACAATTACAAATTTCCGACCAAATTAAGCGGAATTCGGAAAACGAGGAAATAACAAACAATTAAACACAATTCCCTGGTTTATTTAAGTGCAATAAACTAAATATAATTCAAGAAATAACGACTAATCAAAATAGACCACACTTAGTCTTTTGCACTCCTGGGCAAAACCAAAACGAAAACCAGGGAACTACTCAAACATCAGGGAGTTGACACAGACTCGACAGACAGACAACAAAGACTCCAAAACAGAACCACAGTTGCACAATTCTCACAAAATCTGGACGGTAAAAGGTATAGGCAGAATCCCACACAGAGTCAATGAAAGCAAATACTCAAAGAATCATCCAAACAGTTCAGTACAAGGAAAACAGTCAATCAGTTCAAGAGATGAATCAAAAGCAACAGAGCCTCACAGATGCACACAATTAGTGTTTCTCTCAAATGTTGAAGGTAAATCAATGTCACTCAATGCACTCAAGAAAGCAAACAACAACAGACTTGGCAAGCCTCTAATATCAACACTCAAGCACATATGCATGTTCAAATCAAAAGGTCTTTTCATGATTGTAATGGGACCAAGGACAAGGGAGGATATATCTGGATAAGAAGCTACAAACCATAAGGAACAGAGGAGCAATGGGGAACAAGTGTAAACACATTCAAACACACCCACAACCTCTAATTCCATCCTCTTCTTGACTCCATTATTCACAATTATTCACATTTTTTTTTCACTATTTTTCTGCTTTCTTTTTTTCATCCAGTCTCTTTTCTTTTCTCTCTTTTCAAAACAAAACTGTAAAAGACAATATACACATATATTTACCAAAACAAAACAAGAAGAGGAAACCAACTAGCCAACTCATCACAAACCCCCAAGAGACCACACTTGTTCCCAAAACACTTCCAAAGCTCCAAAATTCCCTAAGGTTAAGGTAATCATGGTTTTTCACTTAGGGCTAGTGTATGAGCTTCAAAACAAAGAATTGGGGGAAAGTATAGGCTCAAAAGGGGTTATTAAAGGATCAAAACAAGGTAAGCTTATTTGGCTAGAGAGGCTCAAAAACAAAACTGCCTTTATCACTTCCAAACATGCATATCAATCAAGAGTTGTCAACAAGAGTCAAGCCAAGGCATATGCGCAAGCAATCAAGAGACATATCACACACAAGAAAGAACATAAAGTGGCTCAAATCTCACACAGGGTAATTTTGTGTCACAATCAATTCAACTCTCAACATCATGATCATCTTCCAAGCAAAGAAAAGCAAAGGATTTCAAACCAATAAGTATCAATCAAGTGAAGTGAAAGACTAGTCTACAACTTAAACAAAGTCCAGAAATCAAGAGAAACATGTAAAACTGTACACAAGACACGACAAAAATAACCTAGAAAAGAAAAAAATTTAACCAAGAAAACAAAAACTAACAGAAAAATCAGAATCTCCCCCAATAGACCACACTTAAACTACACAGTGTCCTCAATGTGTCATAAGCATAAGATCGAAAATCAAAACAGTGAACAGATCATGGACAAGTGCAATAAAAGTAGGGAAAGGGGGAGAAGAGAGAAAGGAAACTCCCCTGATCATGGTGGCAGTTGCCAATTTTGGACTTTCAGGGAGATGTCTTCCACCATAGGATCCAGCAAGGAAGTTTTGAGGAAGAATTGCTTCATCCTCCAGATTTGATCTAGCAGGGAGATATCATCCACAGATGGATCTAAGAAGCAAAGATTGTTGATGAGCAGGTTCTGCTGGTGCCTATTGATCTTGAAGCTTTTGTCAGTGTTAGCACCTTTATTTTCCACTGTGGGTGTTTGTCTATCAAATTCATGTGTACCTCCTGCAACATGGTTAGTGCGATGTGTCTCCAAAGAAATGATATGCAGGGGTATAACACCCAATCCCAGTGTAACAGACTGAACCTCAGATACATCCTCAGAGCATGAATCAATTTCAAAATCACAAGCAATATCAACTACAGACTCAGATTCATGTTCAATGCATGGAGAATAAACATTCGGATGTGACAGCAAAAATTGGTTCTCATCATGCATAGAGGGAAAATTAAAATCAGACTCAACAACAATATAATCATCAGCATACCTCTCAACAACATAATCATCAATATAATCAAATTGAGGTATGCTTACCTCCTCTTCCTTGAAGATTGCTAAAGTGTGGGAAGATGAAGGTGGTCTACCTGGTTCAGGATTACTGCTTATTTCTGCCTGCTCCTCAAAATATTCATCAGTCTCCTCAGGTGCAAGGGTAGGGACATAGGATGATGGGAAAGTAGATGGCACAGTAGTAAGCTCATGACTCTTCTCCCCATCTTCTATGTTGATGCCACTATCATCATCATCTGGAATCTGAACAGTCTGAAATGGTAACTCTGAATCTTGAGACTGTTCCTCATTGAGTTGAGTGGCCATCTGCCCTATCTGGTCATTCAAGCTCTGAATGGACGCTCTGGTCTCTTGCTGAAACTGCAGGTTCTGCATGGTCAACTGCTCTAACAACTCCTGCAATGTAGGCTCAGAAATATAAGGTTGAGGAGCTGTTTCGGCAGAAGCATCATATTGCTGACTCTGATATTGCTGGACTGGTGGAGGCATGAAAGTACTCTGGAATGGTGGTTCTTGATATTGATGTTGTGGAGCATTGTACCATCCCAAGGTAGGGTCATTCCATCCAAGACCGTTGTCGTATCCATCTTGCACATGGGAGAATTTGCTCAGAAATTTATGCTCAAGATCTTCCCATCTGGTAATGGATCTTGGAGGAAGAGAGTCTTTCCAATCTTTTGCTGCTCTTTCTAATGAGTGCGGGAATGCCCTTAAGAAAACTAGATCGTCCGGGACATTTGGAAGTTTCATTAAAGAGCAAATTCGATAAAACCTATCCAAATGTTCATGTGGGCATTCATCTGCAAGACCATAAAACCTTGGCAACAAATTCATCAGTCCAGTGGTGAGAACTAAATGATCACCATCCTCATTAGGTGGGACCGGCTCCCAAAGGGAGCTCTTAGAAGTTGGAGGATGGGTCATATTGTTCTCAGCATAAAAGTCAGCAGAATTAAAATCAGAGTAACATGCAGAAGGAGAATCGTAATTAGAGGCACAAGCAAAAGAAGTAGTATTCACATAATCAAAATAGGTAGACATGGTGAAAGAAGAATACTAAAAATCACGAAACAAATAAAACACAACACATTTATACATGCAACACGCACACACAAAACAGAACATCACATCACATCACATCACAACACAAGACAAAACACAACACACACAAACACAACAAAAACCTAAGACCGAACCATTGGTCCCCGGCAACGGCGCCATTTTGATGAGAGGGTCGCACCTCCCAACAAAAGTTGTGCATAAAATTAATGCAGTATAAGCTAGGAAATGACTCCTAGGTCGTCTCTCAAGGACCAAATTTGGTTCAAGTCTCAGGTCAAACACGCAGGGGGGGTTTGTGAAAAGTTTGTGAATGCGGATGAACTAAATTAAAACACAAATATAAACGTGAAGGTAAACACATAATTAAAATGGTTGGTCATTAAAAATAACATTACAACTAAATTAAATGAAAACACTAAAATAAAACATTCAATGTGAAATTGCGTGAACTAAGTGCAATGCAATAAATAAATAAGAAAACTCATTCAATGCTCTTAAATACACATTAATAAAGCTTGGAAATTGTAAAACAAAATCACCACCGATTCAAGCATCAACATAATATAAAGAGAAAACCTTTTGGAACTTTCTTTCCCTCCCTGGACATAACCGAATGCCCATTCCAATTGAATAAAAGTTCACCCGTGTGCTGGAAATAAGTAAAAGAAGCCGAGAGCTTCTTCCCGTGTCACCGCTTCACACTTGCAGCTTGGAGCTCTCCAACAAGCAAAGCAACGCACGTCCTCTCCAAAAACAAGTGGCAAGTGGCCGCTCCAACACGTCCCAACTCTCGTCCCTTTTCCGTGTAGCGTCTCATCCAGGAGAAAGAAAATTTTTTGCGCGCACACCAACTCTTCTCAATATCCGTGTGCTTCTTTTCTTCACCGTACAGCTTCCATCTCATTCTCCTATTAAAATAAAATAAACTTAGCTAAAAGCGTTAAAGGTGCTGCACCATGGACTCATCATTCCAGCCCCCATCCAGACCACTTCTTCCTTCTTAATCTCCGTGCTCACCACACGCCTTCTCCAGCTCCTTCTTTAATCAACCTTCCAGCAGCTTGCACCGTGCACACCATTCTCCTACTACATTCAACAACATGCCCTGCTGCCAGCTGCTTCCGTGGCCTTCCTACTTAGACGGTGCTGTGCTCCCTTTCAACACCGCTTCATTCGTTTAAAACATCAATCAACAGTTCAATAAAAAATGAAAATGCAATGAGGATTCAGCCGAAAATGAATAAAACATCATTTCTTCCTTTTCTCCATTGAAAAACAGCATTCTCGGATAACAAAACAAGGTCCCGAAAAAATGAAAAAGTCCGTGCTTTTTTTCAAGTGGCGGCTGCCCTTTTGTCTTAAGGCCGTGCGTCCCTTTTTTAGGGTAGGGTCCACACACTAAAACCCTAGGGTCCAAGTCACTAACTTCTAATTTTTGGATCTAAACTAGTTTACCAAAAATTGACCCAAAATGTAAGAGTTGATACATAAATTCTAAACTACTGAATTACAATTTAATTAATTCAAAAATGTCTGTCTAGAGAGTCTTGAATTTATTTGGCATTCTTCCTGATGTCCCAAAATGTATTTCCGAAATTTTCCTGCATTTCAAAAATGCACTTAATCAGCTCAGAAAATCCAAATTAGCACAATTACAAATTTCCGACCAAATTAAGCGGAATTCGGAAAACGGGGAAATAACAAACAATTAAACACAATTCCCTGGTTTATTTAAGTGCAATAAACTAAATATAATTCAAGAAATAACGACTCATCAGTCTACAACGATTGTGTCCACATACCTAAAACAACAAAGTTAAGTTGTTAGAAACTAGGAATCTAAATAAAACTAATATGGAAGACAAAATTAACTATCTTACATGCACCACAGTTGAATGATGGAAATATTCAACATCCCCTCTCCCCCAATCACCTCCAATGCATTAGTCAATGTGATATATACAGGCACATGGGGGGAAGACCAAATACTCTCAAATCCCAATATAGGCAAATACCACATCACCTTAGCAGGTGCACCATCATTACCTTCATCAGTAGTGTTTCTGTCAAATTTCTTTTTAAAACGAGATAAACCACATGTTGGACAATACTTTAGCGAAGCAAACTCCTTTATGTACAAAACACAATCATTAGGACAAACATGTATTTTTTTATATTCAAGACCCATTGGACATAAAAAAAATTTTGTCTCGTAATTTCAAATAGGTAGAGTATTATTTTCTAGAAGTGTCGCAACCAGGATCGCGACGGGACGACGAACCAAAAACATACGAGTTTAAGAAAATATTTTGGGAGTCACCACCATAATTTATTGTGGAAACACTATGGAAAACCATCAAATAAGACATGGTCTATGAAAAACAGATTTTCAGGTTCGGGAATCGGTTACGCGTAAGGAAGGTATTAGCACCCTACCGCGCCTGCCCAAAGGCAGTACCTCTAATTAAATGTGTAAAGTTAACGTGGTTTTCCAAAATATTTAATTTTTCCTAAAAAAATAATGATATAAAGAAACTAACAAGAAACCAAAAAAATATTTTTTTGTTTTATGAACCCGACAAGGATTGACCTTGCTCCTACGTATATCCATTTATGATGGACAATCAGGGATCACATAGTTCTTTATCTAGAAAAAGGTTTGTGAGTTTGTTTTTAAAAATTATTATAGATTGATTTAGATTTTTTTGAAAAAAAGAACGAACTTGACAAAGATTTGGTTTAACAAGATTTGACATTTTTTTGGTTTTAAAGATCTTGTATTTTTGTATTTAAGAATGGTGGGAAAAACAAAGAAACTGGCAATACACCGACACATACTTATAAAAAATATTATTTGTGTGTAGGAAAAACAAAACCTTTTAGAAAAAAAACTTCAAAGTACAATAAAAAGGGAAAAAGAATGGTGTAGCGGTGACATACCTTTTTAACTTTCAATACTCTTCTATTTCTTCTTTGCTGATTGCCGTTGACAGAACCTTATGGGTGAGAACCTATTTGTCTCTATACTCTCTTTCTCTCTTTTTATTACTTCTGCCTATTTCTCCTTCTCTTTTTTTCCATCCCCTTTTTTCTATGACAGAGTGAGTAATTATATACACACATTGTAATATTATGACAATCTTGCCTTAATTGCGAATTAATTGACAATAAAACAAAATAGGGAAAGAAATGGTCTTGGTTACTAGAAAACAAATTAAATAATATTCAAAACATTGCTTATCATTATCGTTAGAAAATTTGTTCATTTTTAAAAATCATATTTCCTCTTTAAAAGCAACTGACGCAACAAATTATACTATTTTAATTATTGTTTATAATTATTAGCATAGTATTGATTCAAATTATTCCCATATTAAACTAACATTTCGAAAATATTGTGTCTGGTATTAAAGTTATTATTTTATCCTTTTTACCCACCATTAATTATTATTCTTTTATTCTTTATTTGTATTTGTTTACTTACCCGGACGAAATTGGGTGTTGACAGGAAGCATCTCCTTCAACAACTCCAACAACTCTGTGAAACTTTTATCGGTCCATCCATTCCTTGCTTTTAAACTAAACAACTTTAAAGTTGCAGACATACGTGTAAAGTTCGAGTATCTTGGAAACAACGGTTGCTCTAAATCATTTATAAGAGAATCATACAAATTAGCTCTTCCAAAATTATCTTCACCGACATCACATATCATGTCCTCTAAATGATCATTCATCCATTCTTCCACATAATCTGTTCCTCGTGACGTGATAGGCTGGCCCAGTACTTCTCCATGCCAAGTCCAAACGATATAAGTTCTCATTATGCCGAACATGAATAGATGGTCACGCACATTGCCTAGGTCTTGTCGTATTTGATTAAAACAACAAACACAAGGACAAAAATATGTCTGGTTCACAGACTTAGCATTTTGTTCAACATATTGCAAGAACTCCGAAACACCCTTATCATATTCTTCACTGATGTGACGTTCATTCATCCAGCTTCGATCGATACTATGTTCGTAAAATCATTCATCAGTTTCAATTTTTTAACTCTCACAAGGTTAGGCCCTACCCATTTAGAAAAATTATTTTTCATAATTTGCTAAGACACATGCAAAGAAGTCTACATCATAAATTTGATAAGATTTCGACAGCATTTCACATTGGTCTCCGAAATACACAAAATGAGAGTAGTCAAGGATGACCGCAATCAAATATGCATCCAGAGAACAACACAAATACTAAACCGAAATTTTATCAATGTTATCCATAAACTCTAACATACATGTTATAGCAAATTATGAATAATAATTTTTTCAAATTGTCCAATCGGACAATTCAAAGTTTAATACAAACGATTAAAAGATTAATCGTTTGTGTTAAATTTCAAACGGGAACTAAGTTTCACTCAATGATTTGATACTTATAATCTAACATGCCAATTATAATAACACAACTATCACATGCATATTCAAAAGCCAATAACACATGCAGACCTTAAAGTCAAAAACATGCATACGCAAAAGCCAATAACATGTATACACAAAAGCCAATAACATGCATACAAAAAAATTATCAACAAAGAAGTTAACCTTTTTAGCAGATTAAAAAAGCAATGCAGGGAAATGGAGTAATGCAGGCCCAAAAACGTAGGCCAAAAATAGTCAAAAGCGCCACCCAAGAACAAGCCAGAAACTGCACCAAAACGTAACGAAAACAAATTTTAATCGGTTCAAATGGAAGATATTTCATGAAAGAGTAATTTAATCGGAGTAAAAGTAAATTTAAACGGTCCAAAAGAGAGGAAACGCACCTGGAAATGCAATGTCTAAGAGAGAAAACATGGGGAAGACGATGAACAATGAGCGTAACTCCTCGCGGGTTCGCGTTTTCAGTATAAATGGCTGTAGACGTCGGGTACTGGGGGGCCCAACGTCTATAATATTATAGACATCGGGGCCCTACCTAATATGACGTCTTTCTGATTTAAATATTCATATTCGCGGGGATTATAGGCGTCGGTTTAGAGGTGCCCTAACGTCCCACTGAACGCTTCACATACCTTGTCAGCCATTTAGACGTCTGTTAGGGGATGCCCCGACGTCTATAATAGTATAGACGTCGGGCCCCCCCCTAACAGACGCCTTAATGGCTGAAAAAAATAACTCCTCACCTATCCTATCAACCATTTAGGCATCCGTTAAGAGGGGCCCCGAAATCTATAATATTATAAACATCGGGGCCCCCCTAACAGACGCGTTAATGGGTGAAAAAAATAACTCCTCACCTACCCTGTCAGCCATTTAGGCGTTCGTTAGGGGGGGCCCCGACGTCTATAATATTATAGACGTCGGGGCTCCTCCTAACGGACGTCTATATGCCCACTTATTTACGAAAATGCCACCGGTCAATAATTTACATTGGTATTTTGGTGGACGGACGTCTATTGGGTGACGTTAAAGGCCAATTCTGCACTAGTGGATGTGCTATTTTTTCATATGAAAATAATTAAAAATGTGATTTTGAAATGAAATATGACTACTATCCTCAACAACCATATGTTTCATATGGTTATCTGCAACAAGTTGTCACAGCTAATATTTCACCTGATATAAGTAAACTGACTATACATCAAATAAATGATTTATATCGTACATCATCTTTTTTGAAATATGTGAAACAACCATATGGACAATCCTATAGGGATGTTGGATTATTAATGGATGGAGTGAAAGAGAAACTAGAAGTTATAGATGAAAGGTGGCGAACTTATCAACGATGGAAAAATATTGTGTATGAGTGGTATGAAAATGACAAAATGTTATGCACATTGATAGAGGATGCAAGTAACAACAACTTTTAGAATTACTTTTAAGTGTTAATTCCATCATCCACTTCTATCCAAGATTTTCTAATAGTATAGAGTTTAGATCAATTCATCATGACATAAAAGATATACTTTTAAAGTTGGCTATTAGAGCATAATAGATGTTTGATGATTTAAGTCAACTAATGAATGCAAAGCTATCGAGACTAGGTTAGAATTTTTTTCAGAGATAATGATTGAACAAAATATTGAATTCAAGAAAACGAGAGAGGACATGGATCAAAAGTTCCAAAATCGGATAACTGATGCGAACAAAAGCAAGATTCAAAGATCAAATCAACAACCAACTATAGAATCACATCACGCTAATATGTTTACTAATGAACATACAAATTTTACTAAAGGTATTGTTGAACTTGTTAATTATGAAGCAACAAAGTCAACTACATTAAGTGTAGACTTTTTCTCACAAGATGAGATTATGAGGATTACTAATGATCCTATTAACCATCCTAATGCATCTGATGATGCTGAAAATGAGTTGACGCCATATGCTCCACAGATCAAGTTTGTTGATGTGAATAATGAAAATAAATTTTAGTAGTGAGATTTGTTGACTTGATTGCGGAACAAAAATATATTGAAATAAGAAAATAGGTTAGATTTAAATTCATTTGATATCATTGCTGATAAAAAATTTAAATTGCATGCTTGTTTATTTTGTGTATTTAGCATAAAGAGAGAAAAAATTATTAGAATTTTAAAAATATTTGTTTTTATTAAAAATAAAAATTTAATAAAATTGTACCAGGTGACTTGTATTTTATAAATTTGAAGAGAATATATTTTGACGTATGGCTAAATTTAGCCAAAAATCTAAAAACATTTCTATCTCCTCCCAAAATAAGTTCATCAAAAACAATTTTTGAAATAAGTGTGGGGGAGACAAATAGTAATTAGGATTTTTTTTATCCCTTTTTGTTTTCAATTTTTGTTTAACTTTCATAAAAAAAATTGTGATTTCTTTTTGAGAAAATTGTCAAAGTATTAACTTTGTACTAGGTGAAACTTTTACACAATGTCTCTTGTTTTCAATAAAACATATTCATATTGGATTTTAGGATTGGATTTAGTAATTGAAACTATCATAATCTTGAAATAGTAGTCATCTTTTATATTGATTGAATTGTTGAATGATTAGAAGCTAGCCTAATTGATTCATAACTATAAATTATTAATTGACTCAATTTGAGAATTACTTAGTTGAATATTTTGAAAGAGTTTTTTTAGCCTTGTGAGTTTTGAGCCTAATTGTGATGGATGGACCATCATGTGTCATTCCTATTTTTTTAGTGACTTGCTCATGTTTTGTTTATACTACAATATTTAGCTTTATTCTTGTGTTTTGCAACTTAGGTAGATATGCATGATTTGATATGATTGAGACATTTCCTTTTTTTAATTACTTGGTCAAATCAACCCACCTTGATATTAATCCATCGATATTCCCTTTAAGCCTTAAACCTTTTTTTTCTTTTTTTTAGCCCATTGAAAAACCTTGAAAAGAAAAAGACCATGTTTCTCCCTTATCTTATGAAGAAATAAGGAGCTAAGGGGTTATGTTATGAATGAGTGATAAATAAAGTATGTGGAACCCACAAAATAATAAAAATCACAACAGGAAGAAAAAAGTTTTATAACAAATAAATAAGGTGAAAGGAAAAATAAAGATAAAAAAGAAGTAAAAGTGGAAAACAAAATGTAGAAATAGAAGGATAATTGCTTTCTAAAAAAAAAGCACCAAGAAAATAATATATTTGTTTTTTCAAATTTTTTGCTCGTTAATTCTTTCTATCCAAACTTTTTTTTGAACCTTTATATCCTAAACTTTCCTACCTTTGCCTTGATCATATTACAACCTTTAAAAAGTCCTCGTGATGATTGAATACATGTTTTCCAAAAGTATGTGAATATTATAATCTTGCTAAGTTATGGTAATGTTTACCTACATGAATATTTTGAGTGCAAACACAAGCCTAAACACATAAGAGGTAAGATAATATGCATTTTAACTTGAGTGACCTCTTTCATATTAGATTACTTGTTAAATTCAAAAGATTAACTCATGTGCTTAAAATAGAATTTTCCCATTCACATGATTCATGGCAACTTGATTTAAAAAGCTGATTAATATTCAGTGAAGTTTTTTTTTCCTTTGGTTTAGTGTTGATATGAATATTATTGACCCAGAATAAAGTTTTGAAATTACTCAGTTTTGTCTAGGAGTGCAAAAAGATAAGTGTGAGGTGTGATGAGTGCATGTTTATGTCCTCATTTAGACTTTAATGTAACTATTGATTAGTTTTTGTACTTTAAAAGATTATTTTAATTAGGATTTGTTATAATTGAATTTATTGAGCATGAGATACAAAAACATGATAAAAATAACTTTTTAGTTGCATAAATGTTCTTCGAATATTTTGAGGTGTGCTAGTTAGCTGCACTAAAATTGAGCTCATAGATGTATAAAAGTAAATTGATTAAAGTGTCATGATACCATAAAAAAAAAATTCAAAAGTAACAAATAATCAAAACCAGAAAAATTCAACAAGCATTATAAAGTCCAAAAATCTCATAAAGTTTGGCTTTATCATCTTGCAAAACTCCTTAACAAATATGAAATTATGCTCATCAAGATATGAGATTTTTTTTTTTACTTTTTTATAACTCATTTTTTTCATACTTTTTTTTTTAGTTTTGTTATTCATGTAATTTTTTAGAATTATAGATATTTTTGTTTTTAGTCATAAAAATAGTTATGTGAAAAATGTGTTAAAATTCTGTTTTTAAATAATAATTTTTTCTAAACGTAGTGTTGCAGGTGGGATACATCTCAAGCCTAAAATAAATCAAAATTGAATGAGGCAAGCTGGCCTGACCAAGGGATGACCTAAATGTTGAACCCAACTGCTGGACAGAAGTTAGACAGAACTGAGCAAGGGCACGATGATAGCTGAAGTTGTTGCATGGGAATGTGACCAAGTTTAGCGAGTCTTACCCAGAAGCCTCAAATGCAAAGTTGAATCCAAATGAGAGGCTTAACTATTTTCAACTCTCGAAGCTGTGAAGCAGAAGGACCAGGGGTTAGGTCGAGGGCTCTCTTGTTTTCTCTCTTTTAAAATAGGTTTCTAGATGTTGAGATTGTTGATAGGGGAGCACTAATTTAGCTTAATCCACAATTTCAGTTATATTTGTGTTTTGGATGATGACAACACATAATTAATAACACATAAGAATTTTGTGTTATATGTTCTGTGTTTACATGTTATATGCTTTTGTTTACTGTGATAAATCTGTATAAGCATATTTGCGAACATGATTGTGTTGTTCATTGCATATCAGAGTGTTTAATATGTCATTTTATTTGTGTAGGCATGACATAAGTTTTTGGAAATGGAAAACCACAAGCACTTTGGTTGAACTTTGATGTGTAACAAAACAAAAATTTTAAGTCAATTACATTATGGGATGAATCGATTAAAACTTGTGTGTTTGCACAAACTTTTATCAAATGTGTTGTGAGTTATTTTGAGGAGAAAAGTTTTCAAAAATGTGCTAAGTGATTTTTCTGAATCGACTACATGCAATTTGTATTCGACTAAGTTGATTGTTATTTTGAAAACTGGTTGAATGCTTGACATAACTATTTTAACGGTCATATTTTTAATATATTGACCAAGCGTTTATTGTGAGTCGACTGTATTAAATATGCATTTAATTAATAAGCTTGACTGATGTTAGTCTGTTATAATTGCAAGATGGATTCGACTACATTAATAGCTAAATCGATTAAAATGTGTCCGATGTGTGTATTACTATAAATTGACATTGATTTGAATTCTGTAAAAAACTTTTGTGCATTTAACACTTTCATATATTTTACAGAATGTTATGTGATCTTACAAAGAAAGGAAAAGCTCCAAGAACCTAGATTGACTGTGGTGATCAAAGACTTGAGGTTTCTTTACCAGCAAGGCTTGCTGATTTGAACGTCTAATCAATCTGCACAACTGAGAAGCAAGGCTTTCAATCTTTGAAGATTGGCTTGGATTCCCTGCGGTGTTTGCAGGAAGAAGAACGATGTTCTTGACTTTGAGGGTGGCTCAAAGGGATAGACAACAAAAGAGAGTGTTCTTGCTGCTGGTCTTGTTTGTTTGTTGCTTATATTTATATTAGAGGGTTAGAGAAGTGTTTTACACTTTTGACGTGAGGTCTCTGTAAAAATCTTGTTGTAAAAACCTTGATCTTTATAGTGCATTTGCTTCATGTGGTTGGAAGGACACTTGATGTAGGCAGGTTGGCCGAACCAGTATAAAAATCAGCATTTGAATTCTCTGATCCCTACACTCTTTTATTAAGTCGACTAAGCTGTCAATATATTCGATTAAGTTTACTGCTGCATTGCATATCTTTTAACTTGAGATTCAAGAAAAGTGTAAAAGCATCTTATTTTGTGAAATAGATTTTGAAAGCTTATATTTTTACACTTCATCAATTCACCCCCCCTGGTGTGAGAAACTAAGCCATTTTATTTTAACAATTGACACTAGAGCTGGTTTTCATAAAATATTTGAAAAACAAATTGATTACTATTTCTAGTTAATCGATTCGATCCTGAGAAATGACTTTTACTTCTCAAACCTTTGATGAAGGTGCATCAACAAATAAATCACCTCTATTTACTGGTGAGAACTATGCTTTCTGGAAAATCAGGATGCTGATTTTTCTTGAATTCGTGGATAAAGGAGTATGTGATGCTACTCTTAACGATCCATATGAGCCCACTCAAATTATCAATGGAAAAACTGTTTTGAAAAACTTTTCAGAGTGGACTTAGGATGAACTGTAGAGCACAATATGATGTTAAAGCTAGAAATGTTATTGCCTTTGCACTGACCATGGATGAATTTTTCAGGATTTACCAATGCAACATTGCCAAAGAAATGTGCGAAGCTCTTGAGGTGACACATGAAGGCACAGACGAGGTAAAGAGTGCCAGGAAAAATTCCCTTGTGCAAGAATATGAACTATTCAGGATGAAGGCTGGTGAGACCATCTACGAAGTGCAGAAAAGATTCACTCATCTTGAAGAGTCTTAATAGGAGTTGGCAGCCAAAGGAAACAACCATATCAGAATCTAGAGATTTAACTAACATGAATATGGCAACTCTTTTTGGTAGCTCAAAGAGCATGAACTAGAACTTAGAAGGCTAAGAGAGGAAGAAGAAATTGAGGACAAGAAATCAATTGCCCTCAAAGCCACAAGCAAGAAGTCCTCCAAGAAGGATGATTTTAAAGCTGAGTCAGATGCAAAAGTATCAGAAAAGGGTATCATGAATATAATGGTGAGAAAATTTAATTGATTCATGAAAAATAGAAATTTTGCTATTGACAATGTAGGTCCTTCAAGAGGAAGAAAAAGTTCAAGAAGCAACATTGTACAGTGCTATGAATGTGGAAAAGAAGGTCACATCAAGCATAACTGTCCAAACTTGAAGAACAAGCAGAAAGCAATCACAAAGTACCCTCAGGACAAAAATAGAGAGCGAAGGAAAGCATATATAGCTTGGGAAAATAGTGATAATGATTCTTCAAGTGATAAAGAAGTGCAGTGTTGAAGAGGAGTCAAACTTATGTTTCATGGCAGGCTCTGTACATGTTGATTATGACAGTGATGCTAATTTTGAAAATGAGCCGATAGAAGTGAAGTATGATCTGCTACTGGATGCATTTTAGGAAATTCATGCAGAAGCCATGTGACTCCAATATAAGGTAAACCGATTATCCTCTGAAAGAAAAAGACTATGAGTATAGAATTGATAATCTTGTAGAGGAAAACGATAAACTAAAAAATGAGTTAGAAATTGCTTTGAAATTTGCAAAGTTAAAAATGAAATACAAATGGTTGAAAAGAATGTGACAATTGTCCTGTGAACATTGAGAAAATTGATTAATTAACTAGTATTTTAGCTAAGTTTACTCAAGGCAAAGAAAATTTAGATGTTGTATTAAGATCATCTGGAAGAGCAATCAATAGGCAAGGTATTGGATATAAGGCTAAAAGTAATAGGATAAATTCAAAAAAATTATTGATTTGAGTAAACCTGTTACTAATGCCTGTTTTTATTGCAATACAATTGGTCACAATGTAAGAAACTGCTATTATAGAAAGGTTGGAGTTCCCAAAGGAAATTACAAATGGATTCCTAAGGAAAATCCTCCTGCAACTGACAAGAAAGGACCCAAGTTTATGTGGGTACCAGCGTCAAAACCATTTAATTTTTTTGTAGGGAAGTATCTACAACTGAAGAAGTATAGAACTCAAGGATGATTTATAGTGAAGAAATCTTATGTTCTTGAGTATCTAAAATGTGGTAACTGTAGAAATTATTTTCATACATCATAAATGTTGATATGAATGATTGTTGTATGCATGTTTGTTGAATGCCTATATGATTGACTGGATTGTATGAAAACCTGATTACACGATTGTTAATCGATTGTGTTATGAATAGAGTCGAATATGTTCTGTGTGTGTGTTTCTCTATTTTAAGTAACACTCTGTTAAACACTAAGTCAATTATGTTTTTAATGAAATCGATTAATTCTCTCTATTATGAGCTTTTTCTGTTTTTGAAATTTTGGAATTATCAAAGTCGATTAAGTTTTATTTTGGAGCGAAAGCGAAATTTTTTAAGTTCCCTCCAAATCTAATTATTGGTCTATTAACCATAAAACGAAGAAGTTTGTCACTCACTTTCTCCACAAGCATTGGAATCCTTCCTCTTTGGTATTTTGAAAGTTACATTCTTCACTATATATCAATAGCATCCACTTCATCGTAGCAAAAAAGAATAAAAACTCTAGGCACCAAAAACATGAGGCGGCCATCAAATTTAGAAGGATGGATAAGTGATGACAGCGCACAATCCAACTTTCTGGATGGTTGGAAAATGAGGAAGTTAATCACTCACAAGTATCTGAAACTCAATTTCTTCCGGAATGAAGGTTTTATGTTTCAAAGCTGGCTAAGCTGTCAAGGCCTGAAGAAGTTCGTGGAGATGGCTGATCCATGGTACCCTGAATTGGTAAGGGTCTTCTACTGTAATATGAAAATAAATGATGGAACACTGTGTTCCAGAGTTAAGGGTGTTGACATCAAACTAACTGATGAAGTTCGGACGGAAGTTGCTGGTTTAAAACTAGATGGAGAAAAATGTCATTTGGGCATTGAAGGCTTTCGTAAATTCATCGTTTATCAAGATAGTCTACGGAACCCTGATGAAATCAGAGAATATTCCTACTACAAAACCGGGGGAATGAAGAAGGATGATAAGCTGGTTGTCTTTGTCATATCCTGGATATTGATGTCACGAGGTAGCAACCATGCACAGGCAACTATAGAAGACTTGTATCTCCTTAAGGCCATCAAGGAAAATATTCAAGTCGACTGGTCTGTTGCATTTTCTGATAACATGCTTAAGGTGACGAGACTAGAGTCAACCATGTTACCTTACTGTGTATTCATCTCCAAAATCCTAATTCACTTTAGAGTATATTATGTAAGTGAATCAAGCGAGTCATATGGCAGAAACAACATGATTGACAAAGTTTCCTTACACAGGATGAGTTTACAACATACTCTAGATGGCTGACAATTCAAGGGTGAACATGTTGAGGAAGATGAAGATGCTGAAGGATCCTCTTCTATTCCATACAGACCTCGATATGAATTTGAAAAATCAATACTAAAGGAAATAAGGTCTCTAAAGATTATTTGCCAAAGAACAAGGGAAGATGTTTTAGAAATAAAGGAGCATCTAAATCTGGAAAATCAGAATGAGGAGGAAGCACTTGAAGATGAATCTGATGGGGAAGGAGTACACCAGAAGAAAGTGTTGCAGAGGAAATGCAAGAAGATGAGAGTGAGGATGAAGATGTTGCTAAAGAAAGCAATAGTGACATGCTTCTCCGTACTTACTTGAAGAAGAAAAACAAGAAAAAAAATTTAAGAAATCAAACAATTAGTTGTCTACGTGGTTTTGTGTCTTGTTTTATTTTATATTTTGTAGTGCTTGGCATTATATGTCATTGTCTTTTGTTTCTATCTGATTGTACTAAATGATTGATTATCAATAGAATCAGATTTTATATTAATTCAATCTGTGAATGGTTGATTATATTTGTGATTGAGTGAAACTGATTAACAAAGTCAATTACACTTTGTATGTGTCAATACCCAATTTCGTTCGGATAGATAAAAAACGTCTAGAATTAAGAAGAAATAATAAAATAAAATATTAAAAGAAAAAGACAAATTTCATATAAATTTATTTATCTTTTAGGAAGAAATAAAAGAAAAGGGTTTTTGTTGTTATTTTTCTTTCTTTTTTCGATTATTTTTATTTGTTACTTTTATTATTATGATTATTATTATTATTATTTTTCTTGTATTTTTTTTACTTTTTTGTGTTTTTATTTATTATTATTTTTTATTTTTTATCCTTTGTTTTTACCTTTTGTTTTATTTTATTTTGTTTATTTTTATTTGTTTTTTCTTTTGTTTGATATTTTTATCATTTTTTTTCTATGTATATATTTATTTACTTAAGAAAGGAATATCATATCCTAACTCCTAGGAAGCGGTACAGCGTTTGTTTTAAATTTGTTTCATCACAAAGTGAAGGAGGATCAGAGGAGACCTCAGGAAGGAGAACGGGGAAGAGAAAGAAAATTCAATCTAAGAGAATAAAAGAGACTAGAGCGAAAAGAAAAGTTTTTCTCCTTGAAGCCGCAAAGGTAAGTCTTCGTATCTAAGCTCTTTGGTCTTCCTCATATATACGAATGCATGCTCCCTTTATACCTGTATGGCTGTGAATAAATGATGTTTGATCGATGTTTATAGCTGTGGTTGTTTTCTTTGTGCCATCGTCTTTTAATCAAAACTTCATTCAAAATGTGATTTCAATGCCCACAAGATTCACCAAGCGTAACTAACAATAGTTGACACATGAGCGTGAACCGGAAGTTTGAGAAAATAGCCATATTCTCATTCAACAAAGAGACCTTTGGAGAAACCAATTTCCTCTATCAAGCACATAACGGGAATCCACCATTCCCCCAACCTCCATCCTCATTCACTCATTTCCCTAGCTTCTGCCCGCGGTAACAATAGAGACTCCAACCTTTCTCTCCCTCCCTCGCAAGCCACCATCAACCACTTGGATTCTCTACTCCTTTGATCATCGTGCACACACCCGTAACCACCCCAACAAACATAACCCATCATCCACTACACCTATCATCGCTCAAAAACACCATTGATGCCTCCATTCACTCGTCAGATACCCCCTTCACCATCCAGATTCACCCATGGCCACATCTTGACACTCACGGCTACTACAACCACCCTTTCAGCCACCTTTTCCTTCCACTCCCAATTCTCACATCCTAGGGGTTACTTCGCCTTCCCAACGAATCCATTTCTCAACTTTACTCATCATTTTCTCATAATCCAATCAACACACAGAGTAGAACGGATCCAACATTCACCCCTCACACTCATATGCACACAACACACAATCATCGTTTCCAATCCCAGTAGACAAAACATCGAACGAATCAATCAATACTAAACTAATCAATATATGATAAAAAAGAGGGGAAGAAGAGAAGGAAAAGTGGTGTTGCTGGAAACGTTTAGCATTTGAGAAAAAGACTCTCGAATGGGGAGGGAGGAGAGTGGTGTTGGCGGCGTCGATGAGGAAACAAAGTCGACGAGGACAACGGTGGCCAGCTTTGTCGACGGTGGTTGGTTTTTGCTCGTGGCCCGAAAGGCAGTGTTTGAGATGCGGCGACCGGTGACAACTTTGGCCGTGATTTGTGGCGCCGGTGAGGTCCTGATTTGCGAGGTCTAGGCTTGCTCAGGCGGTGTTCGACGGAGAAGGGAGAGAGCTCGAGCCGAATCGGAGTGTGAGGAGGGCCTTGATGCTGCAACCGGTGGTGTCCTGGTTCGTGGTTCACGGTGGTCGGGCTTGCCCGAGCGGAGGCCGTTGTCGTTCTCGGACCGAAGGAGTTTCTCTTCTATCGCACGAAAAGGGGGCAATAGAGAAGATCTGACGCCGCGGCCAACGGCAGCCCTGGTGGCGCTTGGGGTCGCCGACGAAATCATGGACCAGGCGGAGGGCTTCTTCGCGGTAGCCGGTTTGGCAGAAGTGGTTGTATGTGCGCAGGGAAAGTGAGAGGGTAGCGTCGTGGCGGCCTCCAAGGCTGACAACGGCGAAGTAGAGACGGTCACCAACATCAACGACGCGGTATCGGCGGTGGATCTGACCAGTGGAAGAGAAAGTGGGGGTTTCTGTTTTGTGTTGAAGAAGAGGAGATGAATTTGGGGATAAGGGCAGTTGTCCTGGCTTCTTTTGTCTGAAGTAGAGACCCTGTCGTGAATCTAGAAGAAGGAAGAAACCTGGTTTCTGATCTAAAAAAAATGGGCCTTGGGCTTGGACCGTACCCCCTACAAATTCATTGCTGCATCTCTATTCTTGTGGCCTCGGATTGTGGGTTGTTGCTCCCTCCACCGCACCCTTTTGCTCCTCCACCTCCCCAATCTTCTGCAAATATTTTTTAATTACAAAAGAACCCTTTTTTTACCTTTTAATCCTATTTAATTACTATGAATCCTGAATTTCTACCTTTTCCAACTCTCCTTCTCTCTTTCCGCAGCGCACCCCTAACTCTCCCAGTCTCAGTTCCTTTCATTCCACATTCTCAACCCACTCTCACCTACCCTACTTCACCTTTAGCTACTCTAAATATTTTACACAGAAAATAAATTGAGACAAGTTACTGTTTTTAGTTACTTAAGGAACGCCAAATTGTGATTAGTAGTTTATGTGGTTAATGCTGATCAAAGGTTTATTCTGCCATAACAATATTGCACGGCCATGCAGTGGAAAATGGTTGCAATTGTCGGAAGAGGAAAATTTGATTTATGTCGGTCATATTTTGGCGGAGCATGGTTTGTTTGGATCAAAGCCACTCGTTTTCGGTTCGTAGACGGTTATAGTGGTGAAGGAGAAACTGAAACCCGTTTTTCAGTTCCCGATTTTCAACCCGAAACAGGTTCATCTGGTTCTGTAAGTTCTCTAGGTGTCTCTGTTTACGCATACATGACCTTCATGTTGAATCCATGTTCGATATCATTCTCGTGCGTTTTTGCTCCTCCATGAGGGACACAACCCAGTTGGACTGGTCCGAGGGCGGTTTTTGGTCGACAGGCGTTGTTTTGGGGTCGTCCGAAGCGGAACTGGAGGTGACGAGGTTGGAGCTAGTAGGGTTGAAAGGCAAAAAATTTGGCCCATCCCAGGGCGCGAAATCATAGTCGAACGCGGGGAATGCATTTCTCAACAGAGAATCGGAAGAGGTAAGATCAGAAAGCTTAGTCTAAAACTTGGGAGGGGGAAAGGAAGGAGGGAGAAAGGGAAGAAATGCAGCTTAGGGTGGTCGTATTTCAGGAGATGCGGTTGGGCGAAACCTGCGTAATTGGGTTGGATTAATATAAAAAATAATAAACTAATAAAAAAAAACTTAAAATAATCATGAAAACGTTAAATGGATGCTGACATCCGTTAGCAGATCCGCAGCAGATGTCAACATCCGTTTAAGGCAAAACGGATGTCGATATCCGTTTTAGCTTAAACGAATGTTGATATCTGCTGACAGATGCTCACATTCGTTTAAGATTTTCATGTTTATTTTAAGGTTTATTTTAGGGTTTATTATGTATGGACGATGAAGTTGCTCTGCACTGCACCTTCACCACCCCATCGACCTTTGACATTGATGGATCAATTCCTAAAGAAATGAAACGTTCAAGAGAAAGAAGATTACAATGAAACAATGAGAGGATAAATTGAAAGAGAGGAAGAAGAGTGTGTTTGTCGTCATGCATTCATGTAAAGGATTACAGTGAGTAAAAGTTATAAAATATGAATTCTAAAAATAAAATTTTACTAAGGATAAAACAGGAATAGAGAGATGAAAGAAGGGGTAAAATAGGAATGGGGTAGTGGAGGAAGCAATGAGTGGTGGTGGAGGGAGCAACACCCCGGATTGTGCACACATTCCAGGCTTTTAATCTTTGCGTCCTACTCTTACTGAGTTTTTCTTGTTTTGTTGTTGTTTGAATTTTATTTTATGCATTTGTGTTTTTCATCTTTTTTGTTGGTTATTAGTTTTTATTGCGTCTTTTAAGATAACCCCACCCCTATGCCTTGTGTTTTATTTTATTAGGTTTATTTGTCCGCTGTTTTCCACTTCACATACTCATTTTTCTAATGAAAATATCTAATAAAAATCATAAAAATAATAATAAATAAAAAGATAAAAAAAAGGATAAAATTATAAAATTAAAAAAATGGTTGTAGGACATTTGATACATCGTTTGCAAATAAATAAATAAAATTTTGATTTGTTAGTTTTTTATTATATAGATTACGAAATGACAAAAAAATAGCCTTACTGTTTTTTAACTATTTAGTACCCTTTTAATAACTACATCATAATTTTAATTTGTTTCAGTTTTAGGTCTCTTTAAACATACTTACGTAAATAATACTTTTACTTTATATTTTATAATTTCATTTTAAATACTTATGTAAATAATATTGTCATTTTTATAAATAGTTATGTACATAATATCATTGTTTCATTTCAAATACTTTGTAAATTTTATTTTTATTTTATATTAAATCCTTCGTAACTATTATTACTATTTTTATAATCTATTTTAAATATTTTTGTAAATACTATTTTCATATTATAAAAAATATCAAAAAATGTTTCAAAGGTTAAGCACATGTGATCGCTCGCATCGTCCTTATGCTAAAAACCTTTTATCTTTCTTTTAGGAAAAACTACCAAAAAAATATTTTAAAGGTTAAGCGCACGTGTGATCGCTCGCATCGTCCTTATGCTAAAAACCCTTTCTCTTTCTTTTAAAAAAAATATACCAAAAAATATTTTTAAGGTTAAGCACTTGTGTGATCGCTCGCATCGTCCTTGTGCTAAAATCCTTTTCTCTTTCTTTTATAAAGAATAGTAAAAAAAATTTTAAGGTTAAGCACATGTGTGATCACTCACATCGTCCTTGTGCTAAAAAATCTTTTCCCTTTCTTATATAAAAAGACCAAAAATATAAAATCTTCAAAAACTAAAAGCATCCACATTTTCAAACAACAAACAATTTCTCGGCCAGAACTACGTGATCTTTGATTCTCCATCTAGAATGGAGATACGTAGGAGCAAGTCTATTTTAACACTAGATTATTAAAAAGTAGAAACATTGTAGAATGTTTCAGAGTTTTAGTCAAAGTCTTCAAAGATTTTTGAAACACACTGTGTTCCTATAGGGATATGTATAGGGCTGAGGGACATACCTTTTTGACCTGAATTTCCTACTTTCCAGTGCTTGAGTCGCTTGCTCCGCTCACTTGCACTCGTGACCAGGGGGAGTGATAACGGTTGAAAATACTGTTATCTATGATGTAATTTTCACACTAAATGCACCCTTTTCTACTTAGAAACTTACTTCGAATCATGTTTTTCTATTAAGTTGTGTTTTTCTGTTAACTTAGAAACTTGCTTGAAATCATGTTTTTCTTGTTTTGGCAGTAAATGAGATAATATGGAAAGCAGAGCTGAAGTTCCAAGAAGAGGAAGCTCAGAAAGGCTTGAAAAAGCACTATAAGGGAGGAATGCACGAACCTCGGGCGCCCTTTTTGGAGGCTTAAGCGCTAGAAGAGTGTCGCGCACCGCCTGGGCGCCCCTTTTAGAAGCACGAAGCTTGGGCGCCCAAGCGCCAAGAACCACCGTTCACCGCTTGGGCGCCCTAAGTGGGGCGCTTGAGCGCCAACGACACGGGCCTGAGCCTTGTTTCTATTCTGTTTTTGCTATATTTAAAGGATCCAGACGTCCTAGGTTTTGTATCTTTGGCAGAGCGAGCTTAGCAACACACTCTTTCAGTCTCTGGAGGCGGATTTGGATGCGGGAGCTTTCATCTTCCACTTTTAGGGTTTTTCTATCTCATTCTTCTCCATTATTCATCTAGTTTCACCATGTCTATGATGAGCTAAACTCTATTTGTTGTTGAGGGATGATGTAACCTTGTGAACTCTCATGTATTTGAATTGATTCTTAATAATATATGCTTTTTCATTAATTGTTAGAGTAATTCATCTGTTACAACACTTGCTTTGTTTAACTCATTCAATAGCATGATTTATGAATTGCATGAGTACCAAGAGGTTCCTTACAATTCACGTTCTTGTTGAATTAATCCCAAGAGTAATATTTCTCAAGGATGAGGGTATGAGTCTTGGTCGTCTTAAAGCTCTTGATCTTCACGTTTAATTACTAGGAATGCTAGGAATTGCATGAACTAGTGAATAAGGACATGCTTGTTTCACCGAGGGATCGGGTTTAAGTGATTTAGTGAGTGACGTTAACATTAATGCATAAAGAAGAATTCTTACATACATGAGAGGGAACTTGGCGAAATCTAACCCCAACAACATACACATCTCATATTAAACAACATTCGTTCATCATTGTGCTACTCTGCTATCGATCAACTTGCATTCATATTTCATTTTCAATTTTTGCATTTGAAACCAATGATCTCGTTTTCTTTAAGTCTTAATTAATCAAGTTATCACACAACTGTCTAGTGCCGAGAGTCTCTTGGGATACGATACTTGGTCTTACCATTTTATATTACTTGTGCGATTCGGTACACTTACCGATCCATCAACAGGGAGTTACTTGCAAAATGCACTCTAACGCTCAAGTTAGGCGCGATTAAGTGAATTGTTTAAAAAAATTGAGTATTTTGGATCTAGAAGAACATACCTAACTTTTGGCCTTGACCTTATATTTATAAGTTATCCCATGGATCCTAAACTAGCACAGATCCAATAAAATAAAAACAAACTTACATTTAGATTCGGTTAGTTAGTCATAAACAACTTATCAATATCTTTAATTAACATGTTTTAATCATTCTACTATTATTTTATCATCTGCTGGACTATTGACCTAATAATAACTTAAACGCTGGCCCACTTATGGCCCAACATCAATAAAATCATTTAATCTAGTTGACCATTGTTGCTGTAGCGGAGGGAGCGAACGGTCCTGAGTGTTAACCGTTCGGTCTATACTATATACCATACATATGCCCCCCAAGTCCGAGTTAACCGTTCCAATTTAGCCAATGTTAACTATAGGACTTATATGAGCTTGAGAAGGGTCATTCTCATTGTATTGGGGAGCTTACTTTCGATGTGCTTTAAGTCGTTGCTCTTCTCTGGTCTGAATGGCATATTCTAGGCTGACTGGCGACTAGTGGGAGTTCTTTTTAGAATTTTTTCCCATGTTGAGTAGAGGCACTATAAAGTCGCATGACCAATCAAGGGAAACTTCTTGTTATATGATTGGACGTTTGAAGCCCAAAATGAGACATTTATGTTAAGAGGTGTCCTTGGTGAGCTATAGGTGCTTTATTGTCTTGTGAACTGCAATATAGATAAAAAAAAGGTGACCGTAATAACATTAATAAGCATAATCACTGAGAAGGTTCCTCACGGTTGGTTTTAGACTAGGAATTCATTGAAACTGATCCTTAGGTTTCTTGGACGAGAACGAGAGTTCACTAAGAACGTTCCTCACCGCTCGGTTTAGGACCAGGAGTTTGTCGCACAACATTCCCTGGGTTTTGTTGATGAGACTTTGCAGCTCGGAAAATGTTCCTTGGGTTTTCTAGACGAAGAGTGATAATTCGTTGAGAACTTTTATCACTTCGGTTTGGACCAGGTATGCTCAGAGAGCGTTCCCTGGGTTTTGTGGACAGGAGTGAGAGTTCACGGAGAACATTCCTCACCGTTGGGTATAGGACCAGGGGTTCTCGGAGAGCGCTCCCTGGGTTTTGTGGACGAGAGTGAGAGCTCACGGAGAACGTTCCTCACCTCTCGGTTTGGGACCAGGTGTTCTCGGAGAGCATTTCCTGGATTTCTTTGTAACGCCACATAACCTGTGATTGAATGGAAGTTGTTTGGCTTTATTCATACCAAAAATGTAAGCACGTAAGTCTTGCAAACAAATTTATTCGAAACAAAACATGACATCAAAATTCAACTAAAGGAAACGTGAGATGAGTCGCATTCCAATTGTTAGGAAGAAATTTTTATTATATTTTCTAGATGATATGCACCCGAACCGAGCGGTCAAGGCTACGACTACGGCTGCAACTTCGCTTATGTCTCCGTTCCACTTTTCTATACGGTTGTTTGGTACTTCTCCATGGAGACCTTCTTGATGGGCTTCTTATCTGTAGTCGTTCCTCCTTCACGTACTTAAGGAGATGACCTGCATGAATAAGTGCTTCGATCTTATCTTTGAGTGTTACACATTCTTCGGT
Source organism: Vigna umbellata (assembly GCF_029865625.1). NCBI lineage: Eukaryota > Viridiplantae > Streptophyta > Magnoliopsida > Fabales > Fabaceae > Vigna > Vigna umbellata. The sequence continues at coordinate 20,880,511 of NC_142170.1, forward strand.
AGTATGTCCCAGGTTTTGATGGTATTGGTCATGCTTTCCTCCATCAACATTTTTAGGTGAATGAAGCTTTCTGACCGAAAGAAGTTCAGCACTAAGGGCTTCCTCAAGGATATTTGCCCTAGGTGCATTAACAATTGTGTAATGATCAAATTTAGGCGTTCGGGGGAAGTCCTTTGGTCAAGGATCTCCTCCCTTGTCGTTGTCGTCAAATGATCGTCTACCGTCCTTTCTATTTTCGCTTGCAAAAGCTTTCTACTGTTGTTTTTTCCTTGAGCTCCTCATGTGCTCAATACGAATAAACTTAGCAACCCTTTTCTGGAGTTCATCCATAGTTTTTGGTGGTCTGTATATAACTTTTCAGCAAAATATCATAGTCTTAGGCATGAAGGAAAATTGTTGATGATAAAGGTATGATTAACATCTTTAACTCTCCGTGTGGTTTCATTATACCTTTTCATAAAGGCCCTCAAAGTTTCCTCCTTCTCCTATTTAGTATTTACCATTTTCACCTGTGTTATCTCTTGTTTCTGAATGGAGTCATATTGTCTTCTAAAGAGAGTTTCCATAATATCGAAACAATCCACTGTGTTTGGGGGAAGAGTGTTGTACCATTCCAATGCCTCCTCTTTAAGTGATAATGAGAAGACTCTGCATATGACCAGGTCGTTGTTCATGTAGAATGTCATTGCGTTAACAAACGTTCTAAGGTGATCATCTGGATCAATTGTTCCATCATACTTATCCATTGCGGGAGGAGTTTTTTCTGGCATTGGAGCTTACATGATGGTCACCGTAAAAGGGAGTAAATTGGTAGGCCGAACGATTTACAAGGGCATTGGTTCCCTTCTTTCCCGACCGCTCGGGTTGGTGTGATGGGATGACTGTTGATTACGACTTGCATCATTTTCATTCTCACGGTTGTGATTCTGGTGGGCTGTCGACACCGAGTGCTGAGTAGAGTACTCAAGATGACCCCGTTCTGCCCTTGGTGCCGCAATCTCCTCCACTTGTTTTCACTACATCTCCAACTGTGCACGTGCCTAAGGTTGCATCTGTGCTTACATATCCCTGATCATCTCTCTGGTGCTCCGTTGCTCCTTCATGTTTCTCGTGGTCCCCATTGGGTTTCTTCACCTTCTCTCGGCCCCACAATAGGCGCCAAAATGTTCCTGTAAGGATATGTGTAGGACTGAGAGACATACCTTTCTAACGTGATTTTCCTGCTTTCCAATGCTTGACTCGCTTGCTCTGCTTATTGACTAGGGGGAGGTGCCTACAAAAAGCACTCTGACGCTCAAGTTAGGCGTAGTTTAGTGAATTGTTTAACACAATTGAGTATTTTATATCTAGTAGAATGTACCTGGCTTTTGGCCCTCATCTTATATTTATAAGTTATCCCATGGATCCTAAAGTAGCACAGATCTAATAAAATAAAAACAAACTTACCTTTAGATTCGGTTAGTTACTCATAAACAACTTATCAATATCTTTAATTAATATCTTTTAAACATTCCATCATCGTTTCTCCCTTTGGAAGAAACGACCACTAAAAGCGCCGCCTTTTTGTCGTTTTGTCGTCGTTGGACCAATCCTTTGGGCAATCGTTTGTTGTTGTTCGGTGGGTTTCATTTGTTTTATAATTTTGTGTTTACCATTTAGGGATTTGGTTGTATTATGGGTCTTATTGAGATATTGTTTAACCTTACTTTGTGTAATGCAATGAAGGAACTGGGTCCACAACGTGAAGCATCTAATTTTAAAGTCCACAATTTTTTCTTAACAATTGTTGAACATAAAGTGATGTTAAGGCAATGATTATGACATTTATATCGAACTCCATCCCCAAGGAATCATTCCTTGTAAAACTCGTGGTGCAGAAACTGCATTGGTACCAAAGGCCAAATAACTAGAGACTTTAGGCAAAGTTTTTGCACACGAAGGTCAACTATGAAAATGACATTCATTTTGAAGTGCATAAATTTTTTCTCAACAATTATTGAACATAAATATGATGTTAAGACAACGATTATGACATTTATATCGAATTTTATCCCCAAGGAACCATTCTTTGTAAAACTCATGGTGTAGAAACTTCATTAGTACCAAAGGTCAAATAACAGGGGACTTTAGGTAAAGGTTTTGCACAAGCAAGTCAACTATGAAAATGACACTCATTTTGAAGTGCATAATTTTTTTATTCACAATTATTGAAGATAAAAGTGATGTTAAGGCAATGATTATGATATTTATATCGAACTTCATCCCCAAGGAATCATTCTTTGTAAAACTCATTGTGTAGAAACTGCATTGGTACCAAAGGCCAAATAACTAGGGACTTTAGACAAAGGTTTTGTACAAGCAAAAACAAGTCAACTATGAAAATGACATTCATTATGAAGTGCATAATTCTTTTTTTAACAATTATTGAATATAAAAGTGATGTTAAGGCAATGATTATGAAATTTATATTGAACTACATCCCCAAGGAACCATTCTTTGTAAAAACTCATGGTATAGAAACTACATTGGTACCAAAGGAAAAATAACTAGGGACTTTAGGCAAAGGTTTTGGCATATGCAGGTCAACTATGAAAAGGACATTCATTTTGAAGTGTAGGATTTTTTTTCTTAACAATTATTGAACATACAAGTAATGTTAAGGCAATCATTATGACATTTATATCGAACTTCATCCCCCAAGGAACCATTATTTGTAAAACTCATAGTGCAGAAACTGCATTGGTACCTGATAACACTCTAGTTTTGCATATTTTTCTTTGTTAAAATTCTTTTCTTAACTTTCTTTAGTCTTTAATTCTTTTACAAACAGAATATATTACAGTAATTATGGTAAAAATAGGATTTTAATAAAAATAGGGTTAATTTCTTCTTTTTAGGTAAATAAATTTAGTTTTGAAAGAATTATATTTCCTTTTTCCTTTTTAGAAGAAAATATTAGAAAAAATTAAAAATAGGATATCTTCCTTTAATTTCAGTTTTTTTACCCTTCTTTAAATTCAATTTTCTTTTTTTATAGATTGGGCCTCTAAAATTGAGAGAATGAAACTGGACTAGCTGATTTGGGCCGATTCTGCTGCACCCACACTTGGGCCGCTACTGATTACAATAATGTTGGGCTGCCAGATTGGAATTGGCGCGACTGCCATGCTTTGAGAAGCTGCAATTTGATCTGGGTTGGTGTTGCTGCCACATTTGAATTGGGTCGTTGGAAGGCTGATATGACATTGCGACCACCATTGGGATGAATTGAAAATGCAATGAAATTGGGCTTAAGAGGAACGTTGATGTGTAAGCGCTAGTGGGTTGAAGTCCAATTAATCAAACGACGCCATCTAGTGCACTATTGTAGTTTTGGGGCTCATTTGAGTAGTAACTCATTTGGTAGAGAAAGCATTCTCAAGCAATTTTCTTGAGAGGAGAAGAAAAGAACCCATGTGCTAGGGTTCAAGTGGAGCTCTAGAGCTGGCGTTTCACTTAGCCACTAGAGTGCATCCCTTGACCAGAACTAACCGGTAAAGATGAAGAGGGTGATCGGAGGGCTTGAAGAGAAAAGATAGAAACGATCGTCCGATGAAGAGAAGATCAAAGCGTCACGAGCAAGTTTCCTTTCCCCCCTTTCCTTCTTTCATTTACTTCTTTCTTCAAACCCCATATAAAGGGGTCTTTCTGCCATGTACATATACATAGACACTTCCAGACGCTACAGTTTTACACTCTCTAGAGTTAGGGTTTTTTTAAGCTTTCTATAGAGTAGGTTTTCCTTTTTCCAGCGTTCAACTGAAAACTCACGGTGGTGACAGCCAGTGGTGGCTTCGATTGCGCCTTGTTCGGTACCTTTACTTGTACTCTTTGTTTCTCCTTAATAACGTTTCCTTTATTTTGATTTTTCTCTATGTTGAGTGCTTTATGATTCTGTTATGTTGATTTTCTTCAATGTTTATGTTTTCTTGTGTGATTATGTTATTGTGTTTCTTGTTTTTCATTGAAAATTCATTTGGACTCTGTAACTTTTCATTTCTATGGTTCCTTTGGGAATTATACGACCCCGAGGTGGGCGTACATTTTTTAGATGTCTTCTCGAGCCAGAGATGAGTCCAATGCATAAAGATTCATCCAGATTTATGTTTCTATTCTTTTCTTTTTAGTGTATATCATACTTAGATTTTCATTGATTGAGAATGAGTGGAAATTGCCATTGTAAGTTCTGAAAATATGAACTATAACACCTTGTGATGGGCTTACTATAGTCAGAATGTCTTTTTGAGTGTAATTGAAACTTTATCCTCAATCATTTGCACATTTAAATTTTGTTTGTGAATTTTAGATTGATGAATAGGCAAATGAATATTGGTTGGACAAATGAGTGGAAAGTGTAAGACCCTCGGAAAATGTGGTAATTAGGGAATAATGTGGTTATGAAACTTGGACATTATTATTGGTAATTGTTGTTTGATTATTTGATGTTTTCTACAATTATAATTATTATGTTATTATTTAATATTATTATTGATTAAGTAGAATACATGGTTGGTATGTTGTTATTACGATGATTTGTGTGGTGTGTTATTACTAATATGATGTGTTGTATTGATGGTAGAAGGGTGATTTGAGATTTAATAGGTGTGGGCCAAATTTTAGAAAGAAAGAGAGTTAAAATAAATTTTTTGGTTTAATTTGTATTTTAGGGACATTAAAGTAAACTTATATCCTCATTAAGTGGTGTGAACATTAAGTCAGGGGAGTGTAGAAGGAAAAGGAATAAAAATAAAATCTGAAAGAAAATAGAAAGATTATGTGAATCTTTGAGATATTTGGTGGTTGTTAATATTTTAAATATTAGATAAACTAAAATAAGAAAGGAAATCATGGTGGTTTTATAAATTAAATGAGCGATATTATTTTAATTAAAAAGATAGAGATAGAATAGAAAAAGATAAAAAGGAGAAGAGTAAAAGGGGGCTGCATATTGCTACCCTAAAGTGCAATAACGAAAATTAGAGAGTTAAGGGAGAAAAGAGACGTTTCTAGGAGAGAAGAGGAAGAGCTACAGAAAACCTAGTGCAGGGGAAGACTTGTTGTATTTTTAAAGTTAGATCAAGCCCTAGGATTGGCCAAGGTGTGGGAAGCTTACCTTTGTTTGTTAATTGTTTTATGATATATGTGTTCTTGGTTATTTGATTAATAATCCTTGTTGATATATGTTTATATGATTATGATTATGGTTGTATGTTGCCCTTGTTGGATAAGGGCTTATGTATGCATGGGCATACGGTTTATGTAATATTTGTGTTTGGTTTTCCTATGAATGCATGTATGGTTGTTGGGTTATCTAAACAAAGAGTTTCATGTTAAGGGAGAATAAAGTTATGATTCATGGGGGTTTCCATGCAAATATATATGTTGTAAGTATTGGGTTAACGAAAAGAAAAAAAGTCATTCCCGCATATCACAAAATCTACATTAGTGTTTTCGTTGTTTCGAAGTTGTTCACCGTTGGATCGAGCTGATTTTTGGACAGTAAGTTTAAGACATATGGTTATTCATTTTGACCGTCAGATCATCAATTGGATGTCTATGTTGGGAGACACAGCCTAAACGAAAAGAGGAAAGTATTTCCGCATATCACGAAACTTGCACTGGTGTTTTTGTCGCTACGAATTCGTTCATCATTTGATCCAACTGATGTTTTGACAATAGGTTCCAAACATATGGTTTTTCATTTTGACCGTTTCGATTGTCAATCGGAGGCCGATTTTGGGAGAAAACAGTCTCGCATCAGTAGCTCTATTTTGGAGTTGTAGAACGTGATGAGAATTAGAGAATGAGTTTAGGGGTTCTGTTTAAGGTTAAGTTTGACTTGTGGATGAGATTGGACCATGTGTGAGTGTTGGGATGTACCTTGGTATGTGTTAGATGAGTATAATAGTGGAAGATGAGGTCTACTTGTTGTACCTAGTAAATCCTTGTTCTATCTACAGATAGGTACTCTCTTTGACATTAGTTGTTTAAAAGAGAGTGGTGACTCCCTTTGGCATTGGTTGTTGAAAACGGAGGGATATTCCCTTTAACATTGGTTGTTGAAAAGGGGATGACTCTCTTTGGCATTGGTTGTTGAAAAGAGGGTGACATTCTCTTTGGCAATTAGTTGTAGAAAAGAGAATGGTATTCAAGTGTTGAATCTTCTTTGGTGAGGAGGATAGATGTTTATCCTTGTGTGATAGGGGAATAGGTCTGAAGCCAGAAGAAGGATGACTCGAGTGTATCTATATGGGGAAGCTACAAATGGGACTGTAGAAGCGGCTACAGTCGGTGAGGTAAGGTACAAGAGTGTGACTAAGTCTTGTCATGTTAGAGTTCATGGTTTGGTTACGCTCACGGTGTGATTTATGATTGGGATAATCATGTTGGTGGTGTACCTATGATCAAGGATCAAGGATCGAGGATCGAGGATCGGGGAGCAAGTAATTCATTTAATTGAATTGTTATGTTAGAGGACTAGGACTCTTATTGTTATTATAATTATGTATGTGTTGTCTGATTATTATTGATTTAATCAGTATGTTTATATCATGTTATTATGATTGTTTTACTGGTAGCTTACACATACATGTTTGTGTGTGTGCATGTGAATGCGATGGTCGTATAATGTGTGATGTTATACGTGAGCAGATGATGTTGCAGATGGTGCTGAAGCATGATAGATTTGAGAGATGATAGGGGACAAGGGATTTTATTTAAAGTTATTGCTTTTGAACTTTGAGACAATGTAATTGAAGTTATTTTAATTCCTTCGTTATTTTCATTGGACAAGTGTTTTGGAACTATTATGTTTTATGCACGTTTAAATATTGAGGTTTCGAAAGTACGTTTCCGCATTATGTTAAAGTTTGAAATTTTTACCGATTTTTGAATAACCCGTGACACCCTGAAAATTTGGGGCGTTACAAAAAGAGTCAAATTAGGTTATGAAATATGACATAGAATACCCTGTAGTGGGAGTCAACTTCATAGGATGTCTTCTTGAGAACTCTAAGCACTCTTTTATTCACTCTAATTTTCATTAACCTATGAAATCAATTATGCTTTTGAGTTTGTTATCTTGCTTTTGATTAGTTAGATGTCTATGTTGTGTTATATGCATATGTGAAATATGTACATGCTTAGTGTGTTATATGCACATATTGTGATAAATGCATATGTTGGACATATTGTGTTGGTTATGCATATATGGTGATTATGACTTGATTATATCTGTGTATGCACAATGTATGTTTCTGTGTATTGAAAATCACAAGCACAAAAGCATATTTGCATGACATAATCGATTATAGTGTTGTAGTAATCAATTAAGGTTATCAGACAACTTGGTTTTTGAACTGTGGCAAAATAGCTTGTTTGAATCGATTACATTAGTTGTTAAATCAATTAAAACTCGTGTGCTTGCATATATATTTTTCAAATGTGCTATGATGAGTTTTTGAGAAGAAATTTTTTCAAAATCTGTCTAAGTGTTAAAGCTTAATCGATTACATACGTTGTGTATTCAACTAAGTCTGTTATGTTTTGAAAATTGATTTCATTCTTGTCATAACTGCTCTAACGATCATATATTTTAAATATGTTTGACCAAGCATTAATTCCAAATCGATTACATTAATTGAGCATTCAATTAAGAGCTGAGTTTGTTGTAATGTTGTTACATATATTTTAATGTAACTGATTACATAAGTAACGCAATCGATTGTTTCTCGTCAGAACTGATAAAAACTATATATTGACGCATTACTTGATAAACTGCAACTCTTGATCAATTGAAAATTTTTATATCTAATATTCTCTGTGAGAAAGTTTTACAAGTTGTACATACGTTCCAAGAATCAAGAACGTGAAGAATTTGAAGAATCTTGAGGAATTCTTGAGAGACATTCTCGTGGACTACATTGGTTGATCATATTAGCACAAATGAAGGTGTATCTGGTTTTGATCAGAAGATTTTGCAATCTTTGATTTTCTATTTCCCTGGACATGTGCGTTAGGAAGAAGAGTGATGAGCTCTTGACTTTGAGAGGGGATTCTCAAAGTGTTTCTGCAACAAGGACAAGCAGTTTTGTGTGTGCAGGTGTATTCTATTTTTATATTTGATTGAGTTTGGAAGGTTTTTGCATTTGACAGAGCTCTGTAAAACCTTTGTTGTAATACTCCGATCATTATAGTGAAATACTCTTCAATCTAAGGTTGATTGGGAGAGTGCTGGATGTAGGCATTGAGGCCGAACCAGGATAAAAGTCTTGAGTTTGATTTTCTTTCCTTATCTCTTTACTTTCTTTGCATGCGCATTTACTTACAACATAAGAAAGTTTAAAGATCATTCTAATTTCTCAAAAAGATTTGAAAAGTATAAGTTTTTATAAAACACCAATTCACCTCTATTGGTGTTGAGAAACAAGCCTCCTTATTTTTAACAATTTTTTAGTGCAAAATTTATTTTCATCATTTAATCTACATAGAACCCTGTACATCCCAGATTAAACAAAAGTAATCACATTCACTTTTCGTGGGGACTATAGTACAAACGTCCTACACAAAAAAATGGTCATTCTTCTATTCAACCCTATGCTAATCAACACCAAAAATTGTAGGTATCAGCGAGTCGCACAACGAAGTAAAAAATCGACTTAAGAGCAGAAAGTGTGTAGGGGTCAATAAGCAAGATAAAATGGTCTATTTTAAAATCCTAATTTTCTTTGAAGACTTTTATCAAACAGTTCGTATGCTAAAGAGTAAGGGTTCAAGAAAATCAACCCAAAAATTTTATCCTGGTTTGAATTAAAAGATTTTACGTCCAATTGTTAATCACTATGAATAGTGATTAACCTTTTTCACTAAAATATGGTTTGTAGATTACAATCAGATAATCAAAATAAATAAAGAATAGAAAACACTGTGCTTCGACAAACGAATGGAAGAAACTCACTCAACCAACTTGAAGAGAACTGCTCTGACCTTAGACACTATCACTTGAGAACTTCCTCAAAAAATTTCTGTATTCTCAAATGGCATAGATAACCCTCTAAAGGGTTTAGTGAAAAATATATATATCCTAGAGGTCAGAAACTGAAAAGACATTTCCCAACTACCAGTGATAATAAATTATTGTAAGTAATAATAGATTATTTGTGTCCGTTATGTGGTTTTTTCAAAAGGTGATAATCGATTATCCCAAGGAATATTCGATTATTTGCGTAACTTGGGCAGTTCTAACTCAGACTAAAATAATTGATTATTCCGAGTAATAATCGATTATTTGCCTGAGCAACTCTTTTTCAAATGAGTTCGTGATAATCGATTGTTACACCAAATAATCGATTATATGCGCAAACTATCTCTATTCAGGAAAACTTCTATTTGTTTACATCAACAAAGTTATTCCTAATACAATTTATTCTAAAAAATGCTTTTACAACGAATATGACAAGAGTCTTCAAGTTCTTCATCTTGTAGCATCATCAAAACCATAACATCTTGAAGGCACCAATGCTCCTCATTGGTAACAAAAATAACACAATGATCATTTTTATCTTCAAATTTCATTATCAATAAATGTAAGCAATACATTTCTTTGAATATTTCTAACAAAAAATATGTACATTCAGATCAAATGAATACATTTTGAAAATTTTCTAAAAAAACCATAATATTTACATAAGTCTTAAATCTTGCAACACTTCATCCTTTCGCACATTGTCGACATCCAAAATCCAATCACAAGCATATTTTTCCCTAAGTTGTTGTAATTCCTCCTACAAAGAAAAAAATGCACACAATATTAATAAAATGCTCAATCTTCTATCAAAGCTCCAAAACATGAAAATTTTTATAACTTACACTTGTGTAATTAGGCATTATTTTGCCTTTTGTGTTTCTCAACACCATCTCACAACTCCACAAATTTCAAACAATAACTCCACAATCATATCTACATCAAACAAAGTCCAATATAATGCTACTTCAATGAAACAAAAAAAATATTATAATTACAAAACTAAAGATTAAAAACGCCGATATGGGTCCGATCATTTTCTCTTAGTATACCATTAATCTTAGTATATCATTTTTAATCGAAACTACAAATTATTTTCAACATGAACAATCATTAACCAACATTTTTCAAAGAAACTAATACATTTTCAATACATGACATTTACTTACATTATTATGAGCTTCTTCTTTAATGCAATCCATCACTATCAAACCATACATAATACAAAACCTAAGTCAAAATAACCCAACAACAACCACAAACCCCAAAACTTCAAACTTTCCACCCAAAAACCACATCAATGACAAAATGTTCAACAAAAATTCAAACCACACTTAACGATACCATGAGCAACACCCAAATAACACAACAACCCCTAAATGCCCAATTATTTTTTAAAGAACTTAAACCCAATGAACACAAACAATGCATTACCGAAAGGAACGGAGGCAAGCTTCGAAAACCACCCTCAATGGCGGTTTCAGAGTTCGTTGGTTCCAAACGGCGGAACAGTGGCGTGTACAACGTTGTGATCAACAACGACACTCCGACGAACTTCAAATTCTAGCAATAGCGGCGACGCTTGTGGGGAGAGGGACGCTTGTGGGTGGATGGGAGGGAGGAGGGTTCTCTAGATTTCTCTTGCAAAAATCACCTTCTCTTTTTTCAAATGTCTCCAAATGAATCCTGTGAAAACAAAACCCTCCGGCCCTTCAATTTACACCTCATTTTCAATTTTTTAAAATATTTTTCACATAGACTAATAGGACAATGACACGTGTCCCGTGTCAAAATATTGTCAAACAATATTGTCAAAAGTATCATTATCCATAACTTATAACTCCAAGAGGGGATTATCAAGCTAATATAGATAATTTCTGATATATAATATTTCCATTTTAGATTTTGTTAACATTTCAATTTTCACACCTCTGAAAATTGTAAACGAAATACCAACTAACTAGTCACTTAGTAAACTGATAAGGAGTTAGATTTTACCTCAAAAAGGATCAAGATTTCTGTGATGGAATGGTGGTTGAAGGATCTCTGTGGTTACTCACTTGTTAGAAGCTTCCTCTTCCGTGATGAAGAATTTCTGCTGAAAAACTTGTCTGAGTTGAATTGTTGAAGATCCTCCTTAAATACCCAACGATACCCGCACTTCTTCACCATAAAATGTAAACCTGGAAGACTCTGAACCCAAGTTTCAAATTTAACTGCTTGAAGATCATGCATGGTATCTGAATGTCTATTTAGAAGATGAATGAAATCTTGTCGAGAGTAAAACACTATCAACAAATAATCTAACCCAACCGTCACCAGATCTTTCTTGAATTTTAGAGAAACTCTTGAATACATTTTTAGCCCAAAGTTGATGACATTATTGACACCGTAATAAAGAGTACCGTTTGTAGGATAATCTCTTTCATCCAAATTCATAGGAACTTCGTGTGTGACAAATAGAGCACAAATGGAAACACCTATCCAATTTGGGTCATCTATAACAGCAGATGGGTCCATACTTATTGATGTACTTGCCTTTTGTTTACTGAACCATTTTGGAATTTCACTTCCAGGAATAACAATTTCCATCCGAGCGACCAAGTAAACCTGATTAAAGCAAATCCAGTTATACATAAATAGTGTACACAGAAAAAGTGAGACACAAAAGAAAGGATGGAGTCGTCGTCACCTCAAGATTATTCGTCATCCAAGAAAAAACTATGCTATAACAGTGTTCCATATCACTCAACATGGGGCAGTCAAAAGTGTATAAGCGCCCACTGTATCTGTCAATTGTTTTTTCTTGTATTGTTGGAAGCTCGGGCAAATATTTTAGCTCCTTGCAGTGTGTCAAGTTCAAACATCGAAGATTGGAAAGTTGCTTGATGGTGCTTGGTAGTGTCACAAATTTGTTTCCCCCCAAATTTAATATTTTTAAAGAACGTAAGTTCCCAATTTCATCTGGGATTTGAAGTAGATTACAGAAGCTTATGTCAAGATCACACAAACACGGGACAGAGAAAGACAAAAAAGACGATAACAAACCAAGTGAAACTTGAGGTTTTGGAGGGTAGAAAAAATGGAAAGGCAACATTAGAAGTTTGTATACAGAGGATGTTGGCAATTGGATGATATTTGTATTTTTATCAACTTTCTCCAAATGTTTTGTGTCACTTGGGTCCATTAACATCTTACTATTAAGTAATTGTGAACAGCCTGAGATATTTAAGCTCTTAAGAGAACTGATCCCAAAAAGGATATTCAGATTAAGGACAAGATTTTTACAATTCATCAAATTCAAACGACGAAGGTCTCTTAGAATACCAATGGATGGATGGATGTGGACTAGTTGTATACATCCTTTGAGATTAAGATCCGTAAGACGTGGAACCTCACTTAAGTCTGGCACCTCAATAAGATTTTTGGAGTGAATCAGATCCAAATTTCTCAAATTAGGCAGACACTGTAAGAGAAACATAAATAAGAAAATTTCAATTTTCCATTAAAAAGGTTAAAAGATAAAACGATAAATGAAAAAAGGTTAACCTTCCCCTCTTTTTCTTCTGTGTAAATGTAAGTTGAAAAAATGACCATGTAAAAGAAAGCAAAGAAAATGTGAGATAGAGCATCTTTTTGTTTGTTTGAGAAAAAAAAATATATAAATACCAACAATATAGTACCTTTTTTCCTTCCCATAATTGCTTGATATTGCTACGAGGTAGGATCAATTCTACAAGTTGATCTAGAAAGAAAGTTGATGGCAAAGACAACCAAGGAAAGTGATTCCAAAATAGATATCTCAGTTCATTAGAAATGAAATTGAGAGTTCCATAACAGTTCACATTGTTCAGAATGAGCAACTCAAGCTGATCCATTTTTGATAAAGCATCCACTCTTATTCTTCCTTGTAGAAACTCTTTTCCATGTTGTTCAATAAATATAGCTTCAACATTTTCGGCTTCCTAAAGCATTTTATACAGGGAAAAATCATTACATATTTTTTATAATTTGTAAACTCCTAAAGAATGACAAGATAAGAATGTATATTAAAAAAAATACCTTATTTATTTTCATGACTTTTTGGAGATCCTTGTAGTTCCATAACCTGCTCCACTTCCTTGGTTCTTTGGGTGCTTTTTCTCGGACAATACTCTTACCCAACTCTTTCAACAAGTCATGCATTTTAATATCTCCATTTTGACGACTTATAAGTGACTTCTCAATCAGAACTTTCATACCAATGTCAGGATAAAATTGTCGATAGTCCAAAAATTTCTTCACTGTTGGCTCCCATGAGTAGGAATTATTATTGGAGAAGAAACAAGCAATATCTATAAATATTTCTTTCTCTATATTCTCCAATCCATCATAACTTATTCGCAACACATCCATGATATCTTTGCTTGGATTTTCTTCCATTCTAGTCAATGCACTTCTCCATTCACAAACATCTCGATCAAGTAAAAATGAGCCCAATACTTCAATAGCTAATGGAAGACCATTCACATACTTCAGTATATCTAATGTCAACCCTTTATGTTCTTTCCCAATATCATTCGATCTAAAAGCTTTCTTGCGAAGTAATTGAAGAGATTGAGTTTTGTCCAAGACTTCAACTTGGTAAACTTTATTTACTCCGTAATTTTGCAAGATACGACAATTTCTAGAAATTATGATGATTCTGCTCCCTGCACCCAGATATTCAGATTGCAAACCCAATTTCTTTAATTGTTCAACTTGATCAACATTATCAACAACAACAAGCGCTTTTAAGTGACATAATCTAGTTCTTATCAACATAGTTCCATGGGAAGCATTGTGTATCTCGATATTTCCTTGATTTAGAGCTTGACAAAGAAGTTGTTTTTGTGCACTTGCTGCTCCAAAATTACAATAAATTTTGCTTAAATCATCAAGGTAACAACAAGCATTAAATTGAGGAGAGATTTTATTGAACAATGCAGTTGCAAGTGTGGTCTTTCCTATTCCACCCATTCCAACAATTCCCACAAGGTGAACAATATCATTAGCACTCAGATCTAGAAGTTCTTCCAATTTTTTAACACGAGAATGCATGTCAACTAAATCATCGCCAAAATTCCAAATTTGATCACGACCCAATATGTTGATTACCTCTTCAACAACGTTTTCAATTTCTTCATATTGTTGCCTATGCGGCCAAAGTTCAATCATCACAGAGAGTTTAGTTAAGACTTTGAAAAATAGCATAACAAAAGTATGGGTATATGTACTTACTTATTTTGCACATCCCACCCACAACGATCGCAGCTTGTTTTGAGAGCTGCCCTCCATTCTTTTACCATTTCCAAGTCGCCTTTGAACCTTTCTTCGTGTTCAGCAAAAGCTTTTGCAAACTCTCCACTCTGTTTTCGGACCTCAGAAGGAGTGACATCATAGAAAATAGGGAGCAAACTTCGACCTGTTACTTCAACCCAATCGACGATCTTCGTAAGCTCTTTCATGCACCATGTGGATGATGCATAGTCCTTTGAGAAGACAACAATGAAAACGCGAGATCCTTCGATTGCGTGCAAGAGTTCAGACTCCAAAAAGTCCCCTTTCTGGATTGTTTGGTCATCTCTGAAAGCAACAACTCCTTTTCTTTGAAGAGCTGCAAAAAGGTGATTTGTGAAACCGTTACGAGTATCTGCACCTCTAAAGCTAACAAACACATCAAAATTCTTGGTGTTTGATGAAGAGCTCCGTTGTCTTTTGTTGCAAGCCATTGCAGAAGGTGGAGAGTGACCAGCATAAAAGATTAATGTGCGTATTGGATAGTACTCTCAAGGTGTCGATCATAGTCAAGTCGTTTATAAAACAAATGACAAAAACGCGTAATTGGATGTCGTTTTCGTAGGTGTGGGACTCATCGAAATCATTTCTATAAAATATACATTCTGTTTAATAAGTTTTTTGTTACGTTATAAAATTATTACTTAGTGTGATATTATTTTTAAATTACTGCAACACATTCATCGGAGTTTCTTTTGTGTCAATTGTAATTTATTTTGCCTTGAAATTATTATAAAATAAATGTTATGAAGTATATACGTTAGTGCCGGCAACCCCCTTGACTTAATGATTGACCAAAATTGATATGAACTTATTTCTTTGTTGGTGATAATTTGGCGCTTAGAAATTTCAAGCAAAGTAATGGAGTGCTGCTTAAAGAGTTCATTCTGAACAGAGTCAAATTTGTTTAAATTGTGTTTAGAAGAAGTATCTTTCGAGAGTTTAAAAAACCTCCACTAATTTCCGACATTTTGATAGGAAACTATAGTTAAGTTTTGATTTTTTTTTTTAAATAATTTTTTTGGCAATTTCCTTCCTCACTTCTTCACTTCACATGCCCTTCTCTTATAATTCTTAATTCTCTGGTTTTTCCCTACTTTCAAATTCCTTTTTCAGCTACCTATCCTCTTCGGAAAACCCAAGCATCATTTAAAAAACCTTGTTCCATTCACATGTAGGAACGGGCATGTAAGAAGACCTTCTTGACATTGGATGGAACATACAATTTGTTGGGGTTTGGGTTTTGGCAGCCATGATGAAAATGTAGAAGATTCTTTTCGGGGTTTAGGTTTTGGTGGAAATTTGGGAGGAAATAGGGAAGCTGTGAATTTATAAAAAGAAAAAGGTGATGTGGATATAGTTGTGAATTTATATGGCTTAATATGATCAATTTCTTAGATTTTTGTGTTAAAAGCTGACAAGTTGTTATGGCTGTAAAATCCCTCAATATTCTTTTTCTGAACATTACTTGGTGGTTCAGTGTATATTGGTAACTCTTAAAAATTTTAATTTGCTCAAGGGCAGAAATTTTTTCTTGCATAGGTTTCTTCCAATTATGATTTTGGGCAGCTTCCTCAAAATTCCTTGGTTCATTCTCACTGTCATAGGTTCAATTATATTGGAGAACAATGACCTCTCCGGTTCGATTCCCTCTGCACTCGTTGAAAAATTGCGCAAAGATTCTCTCACCAAGGTATGAATCTGATTAAAAAGTCCCAAATTCATAATATTGTTATTTATGCTGATGATTATTAATTACTTAAGGCTGTGTTTGAGATTCATATATATATATATATATGACCTACCCAATTTCTAAGCACAACCAATGTATTTAAATTATGGATTACTTGTAAGGTTTACTTAAGACTTGAAACATATTTTTTTTGTGATTTCCATGCTAGTGTATTCATACTATGACGTCCTTCAAATCACTAACAATTTCAATAGAATTATTGGTAAAAAATGATTTGGAACAGTTTATCTGGGTTTTATCAATGACACTCCAATTGTAGTAAAAATGCTTTTCCCAGTTCATGGTTATCAACAATTTCAAGCAGAAGTATAAGTTATTAATCAATTTACTCTAGATTTCTGACTTTGGTACCGAACCTATATGGTTTAACATGGTTGTGACTTTTATTTCCAGGTTAACTTCTACTCATAGTTCATCACAAACATTTGACATCCCTTATTGGTTACTGTATTGAAGGAACCAACAAGGGCCTCAAATATGAGTACATGGCTAAAGGAAACTTATAAGAACATCTCTCAGGTTGGTTCCGAATAAAATTATTTTGTTCTTAAAAGTTTGTGAAATCAATTTCCAAGTTAGATTCGATTTCTGAAACTCTGGATATGGAATTTTTAATATTGGAGAACTGTATGAGTCGTATGAATAAGTTCTACCGAACAAAAAACAAACATCTATAGAATAGAAAGTTACAGAAGTTGTTCTTGTAGGTCACAAAGAATCACCATTCTTGAACTGGAAGGACAGATTTCGTGTAGCAGTGGATGCAGCCTTGCAAAATATTTTATAGCTTTTAGTAATTTTTCATCCATAATAAAAAATTATTAGGAAAAATGTGATAATACCTCTGTAAATCTAAATACTATATATATACTTTAGATTAACTCCACAAGTGGTAAAGGAAATTGTTTTTTAAATAAGGTTTTTAGCCGAAAGAGCTTTGCCCTTTTTAAATGGGCCCATCCAAATAGACTTAGGTAAGTTTGAAATTTCAGATAGTGAGAATATCGAATGGAAGAAAAAAACTAAGTAATTTTACTCAAATGCTTTGTTAAAAAAAATGGATGAAATTTCTCAGTCATATGTAAGTTCCTAGCAATGGATTAAACTATATAATGCCAATAGTTTAACCAAGACAATAAAGCATATTAGTATAGTACTCACAACTCAAATGTTTTTCTTTTTTACATTCTCAACTTCTCAAAGCAAACTAAACCATTTAGATAAGATTGTTCAGTTCAGCCACAACATATATATTAATCAGATATTTATCTATACAATTCTCTGCACTAGCACTATTCCAATAGATTGACTCAGAAAAGTGATATAGATTAACTTGTAGGTTTTTCATATAATTTCCAGGCTATTGGAAAACATCTAAAGGCCATCAATCAATATCGTGCTCAGAAGAGGAAGGTGATGATGTTTAATATGTCTTATGATCTATTTATCTTTGTTGAACATTACTTTTATAATGTATGTAATTGATAGGAGGCTAAAGGTGTATGTGAGAAGAAACAGACGGGAGAAGTAGTTAGTTAGTTAGTGGGTCAGTAGCCTAACTGTTTTATCAGTTAGGAAGGGAGATGTATCTGTTAGGAGGTCAAACTTGTATAAATAGCTAGAGAGGAGAAAGATAGGCACTTTTGTTAATTCTTGTATCTGAATCAGACTTGTAGTCTCCTTGGGGGAGATTAGGCTCCCACGTTCTTATATTCTTGTATTCTTTCTTGGTCTCTATAAATCAGAGGAGGTTATTCAGTATTCTGGTGGATTCTGTGTGAGTTAAAGTGTGGGAAGCTTATAGGTTTCATTACTCGAGACCTATCATTTGGTCCGACCTGCCGGATCCAAACGAATTGGAGAAAACGCGAAGATGGAGAATGCGATGGAGGCAAGGCTTGAAGCCATTGAGATTACGATGGAGGGGATGAAGGCTGAATCGGCGGCGGTACGAAGGGACCTTCAACAAATAATGAGGATTTTGGGAACGCAAGGCCATCACGGTCCTCAGGGGGAAGGGAGTTCAGAAGATAGCTCCGTCAACGATAATCAGCATAGGGGACCCAGAGTGATTGGAGTGGGCGAAAATGATGGAAAAGGGGGAGAGCAGAAACCGTGGAGGAAGAGGGTAGAGTTACCGACCTTTGAAGGAGAGGAGCCACTCAGTTGGCTCAATCGGGCAGAAAGATTCTTTGACATACAGAAAGTAACGGACGACGAAGAAAAGGTGGAACTCGCATATGTGAGCATGGAGGGGAGTGCGGCGTACTGGTTTACGTTTTGGAAAGAGAAGGCCCGAAATCAATCGTGGGATGGCCTGAAGACGGCCATGATTAATCGCTTTGGGAAGGGATTCAGAGGCACGATGTTTGAGCGATTGGCCACTCTACGGCAAGAAGGCACGGTGGAAGAATTTGTTCGGAGTTTCGAAACGTTGATGGGGCAGACGAAAGGGGTACCGGAGGAACAGGTGTTAGGGTATTTCTTGGCTGGGTTACGGGAAGACGTGAACGGACAGGTGCGAATTCAGAATCCTTCTGAATTAATGGAAGCGATGAGGATAGCAAGGGATGTGGAAGACGCGGCGCTGCGAGTTCAAGGATGGCAAGCAAGTGGGTTTAAGACGAACCCATATGTTATGCGACCCATCGGAAATGTGACGCGAACGGAGCCGGTGAGAACTGCGACGACCCAAGTGGTGAAAACGGAGGGTGGAGGAGTCGCGAGAAGAGAGGGAGTGGCGTCGAACATGGTGACAAG
The DNA here is from genome assembly GCF_029865625.1 of Vigna umbellata. Classification (NCBI taxonomy): domain Eukaryota; kingdom Viridiplantae; phylum Streptophyta; class Magnoliopsida; order Fabales; family Fabaceae; genus Vigna; species Vigna umbellata. The sequence continues at coordinate 20,899,401 of NC_142170.1, forward strand.
AGGGAGCGTTGCGACGGCCGTTGACGGTCGAACCAGGGCGGTTCGTAACTTGCCCTATCCTGAGTTCCTTAAGAGGCGAGAAGAGGGTAGGTGTTATCGATGTGGAGGGCCCTTTGCCCCCGGCCACCGGTGCACAGAGAAGAGCCTCAGAGTGTTGTTACTGGCGGAGGACGAAGACGAAGGAGAGACGGAGGTGATTGACGATACAGGGGAGAAGACGATGGAGTTATCGGCGTTTTCTGCTGAGGGGTGGACCAGTCCGAGAACTTTGAAGCTGATGGGAACGATGGGTGAACGGAGGGTGGTAGTGTTGATCGACAGTGGCGCCAGTCACAATTACATCAGTCGAAAGGTGATGGAGGAATTGGGATTGACTGTGACAGACACTCCGGCATACTGCGTAAGCTTGGGTGATGGCCATCGGAGGGAGGCGCGTGGTCGGTGTGACAAGGTAACAGTGCAGTTGGGGGAAGTCGACGTGGAAGAAGATTTTTACGTCTTTGATTTAGGAGGGGTGGATATAATTTTGGGAGTTGCATGGCTGGCCACATTAGGAGAAGTGAGTAGTAACTGGGGTAATATGACTATGATTTACATGGTGGGGGATAGGAAGATATGCATTAAGGGTGACCCATCCCTATCGAGACAGCTGGTAAAGGCTGAGTCACTGTTAAAAGTGGTGGATGCAGAAGCGGGGGCCATGGTGTGGAGTTTAAGTAGAGTGGAGGCAGATGATAGTAGTGAGTGGGAGACAGATTTGACCATGGGACAGAGGGCAGAGTTAGTGACTCTGCTGCAGACCCACTCACACTTATTTCGAGGTTTGCATGGCTTACCTCCGACACGTGTCCAACAGCACCGTATCCAGCTCAAGGAGGGCCATAACTCTATAAATGTAAGGCCTTACAGGTATCCTCATCTCCTCAAAAGTGAAATTGAAAAGCAAGTTGAAGAAATGTTGAGAGCTGGAATCATACGTCCCAGCACAAGTCCATTTTCGAGCCCAGTTATATTAGTGAAAAAAAAAGATGGAAGTTGGCGTTTTTGTGTGGATTATAGGGCGTTAAACAAGGCGACCATACCGGATAAATTCCCCATACCAGTGATAGAGGAATTATTGGATGAACTCACGGGTGCGAGGTACTTTTCTAAGATTGATCTCAAGTCCGGGTATCATCAGATACGTATGGAGGAAGAAGACGTGGCTAAAACTGCATTTCGCACCCACCAAGGACATTATGAGTTTCTCGTGATGCCCTTTGGCCTCATGAATGCCCCGAACACTTTCCAAAGTACCATGAACAACTTATTGCGGCCCTATTTGAGGAAGTGGGTTTTAGTAATTTTTGATGATATCCTCATTTACAGCCCCAGCTGGGAGGATCATCTGAAGCAGCTGAATCTGGTGATGCAAACGCTGGAACGGGATGGATGGGTGGCAAATCAAAAGAAGTGTGAGTTCGGGAGAAGAAAAATTCGTTACCTGGGCCATCAAATTTCAGAAGGAGGGGTGGAGATGGATGATGAGAAGGTCAAGGCCGTAAGAGAGTGGGAAGAACCCAGAAATTTGAAGGCGTTGAGAGGGTTTTTGGGCTTAACCGGATACTACAGGAGGTTTGTGGAGGGGTATGGCAAATTGGCCAGACCATTGACTGACCTATTGAAGAAAGGCAAATTTGAATGGAACGAAGGGGCGAGAGAAGCGATGAAGCAGCTGAAAAATGCGATGACTGCTGCACCTGTTTTGACTCTCCCAGATTTTTCCCAAGATTTTCATATTGAGTGTGACGCGTCGGGAGGAGGAGTTGGGGCTGTGCTGACTCAAAATAAGAAGCCAATTGCGTTTTACAGCAAGGCTTTATCCGAGGGAAACCTCAGCAAATCCATTTATGAGAAGGAGTTGATGGCCTTGGTCTTGGCCATTCAACATTGGAGGCCATATTTGGTCGGGCGGAGGTTCACGGTGCATACAGACCAAAGAAGTTTGAAATATTTGATGGAGCAAAGGATCACTACACAGAGTCAGCAAAATTGGATGGCAAAATTGATGGGGTATGATTTTGAGGTGGTATATAAAAAGGGAAGCACAAACAGGGCAGCTGATGCCCTTTCGAGGAAGAATGAAGGAGAGCTGGAGGGGAAAGAGTTAAGGGCGATGTCCAGGCTTTTTTGGCCAGATTTTGAAGAGGTTGTCAAAGAAGTAGAGGAGGATGCAGAGTTACAAAAGGTGATTGCTGACTTGAAACGGGATCCCAATTCACATGTGCAATATACGTTGGAAAATGAACGATTACATTACAAGGGTCGATTGGTACTGTCGGCCAAGTCAGTTTGGATCCCAAAATTGCTGGGTGAGTTTCATGTAACAAAAATGGGGGGGACACTCGGGAATTTATAGGACTTATAGAAGGATAGCTCAGTCACTGTATTGGATGGGCATGAAGAAGATGATAACAGAGTTTGTAACCAGCTGTGTGGTGTGTCAGCAGCATAAGTATCAAACATCATCACCACAAGGGTTGCTGCAACCCTTACCCATTCCTCAGGCAATATGGGAAGAAATTAGCTTGGATTTTATTGTGAGACTGCCTAAGTCACAAGGATATGATGCAATCATGGTGGTCGTAGATAGATTGAGCAAGTACGCTCATTTCATGGCACTAAAACACCCATATTCAGCAAAGACCGTGGCGGATGTGTTTACCAAAGAGGTTGTAAGATTGCATGGGATACCAGTTTCTATGGTGAGTGACCGAGACCCTTTATTTCTGAGTATGTTTTGGAGAGAGTTGTTTAAAAAACAAGGGACACAGCTCAAGATGAGCACAGCATATCATCCGGAAACGGATGGGCAGACAGAGGTTGTGAATCGCATAGTGGAGGGATATTTGCGTTGTTTTTGTTCTGAACAGCCCAAGAGTTGGTATTTAATGTTGCCTTGGGCAGAGTTTTGGTACAATACGAGTTATCAGGGGGCAGCCAGGTGTACCCCATTTGAGATAGTGTATGGCAGGCCTCCTCCTTCTTTCAGCCGTTTCATTCCGGGAGAAACTCCAGTTGAAGCAGTAGCTCAAGATTTGATGACCAGAGATGAGGCTCTCAAGCAGCTAAAATACCATTTGAGTCGTGCTCAAGATTTGATGGCACAGCAAGCGAATAAAAAGAGAAGGGAAGTTGATATAACAGTGGGAGATTGGGTCTATCTGAAAATCAGGCCACACCGACAGCTTTCAATGCCAACCAGGTTGCATCCCAAACTTTCTGCAAGGTATTTTGGGCCGTTCAAGGTACTGCAGCAGGTGGGAAATGTAGCGTTTAGATTGGAATTACCTGAGTCAGCAAAGATACATTCGGTGTTTCACGCATCACAATTAAAGAAGGCAGTGGGGGATCGAAAAGTAGAAAAGGCTCTGCCCGAAGAGTTGCAAGCAGAGAGACCTGCTTTTTGGCTAGCAAAAATTCTGCAACAGAGGCAGATACGGATGGGGAGTCAATTCAGCAAGTATTAATAGAATGGCAGACTGGAGGTGAAGAAGGAGCAACTTGGGAAGATCTAGCCACAATCAAAGATCAGTTTCCAGACTTCAACCTTGAGGGCAAGGTTGAAAGTGGGGGGGGGGGGAGTAATGATAGGAGGCTAAAGGTGTATGTGAGAAGAAACAGACGGGAGAAGTAGTTAGTTAGTTAGTGGGTCAGTAGCCTAACTGTTTTATCAGTTAGGAAGGGAGATGTATCTGTTAGGAGGTCAAACTTGTATAAATAGCTAGAGAGGAGAAAGATAGGCACTTTTGTTAATTCTTGTATCTGAATCAGACTTGTAGTCTGCTTGGGGGAGATTAGGCTCCCACGTTCCTATATTCTTGTATTCTTTCTTGGTCTCTATAAATCAGAGGAGGTTATTCAGTATTCTGGTGGATTCTGTGTGAGTTAAAGTGTGGGAAGCTTATAGGTTTCATTACTCGAGACCTATCAGTAATTGTGGTGCTTTTTTCCAGCTTATTTCCATGCTGATTTTTCCATTGTTGCTTATTACCTTACTGGAACATTCCATCCAGAATTTTGTTGCCTATCTTCATATTATTTTGAGTTAACCTCATGAATTCCCCTGCTTAGGTTTGAAATTTAAGAGCAGTGGTTGTTTTCATTATTATTGGTTGGTGTATTGAAGGTTTAGATGTTCAAAAATAGTTTTAACATGCAGCGTGGTGTATAGAATTTTTTTTCTAGTGCAGTATTAGTTTTGGTATGATTAGGAACCTTGGTTTTAGGCTTTAAATGTTGTATATGTGCATGAGTGGATGATACAAAACTTTTTTTCACGCAAAGATAAATTTCTGGTTAGATAATTGATATTTTTCTCCAAAAGAGGCTACGTAGTTCTTCAATGCAAATCACATGGATTAGTGGCTGTTTGCTTCTGGAATTTTGGTCTTTAGAGTGGAATAAAACACTGATTGGTGCTGGAATGTTCAGTTCAAAAATAGTTTGGTTTGTGTTCAATAATGCTAATTTGATAGTTAATTGCATGATGTATTTTAACACTTTTTGATTGATCATATATGTGTTTTAAATTTGTTTATGATGTTTGATTCATGAATGGTATGAATGAACTGTTTTGGTTGGATTAGGCATTTTGTCTAAGTGGCATTTTGGTTTGGTTAACATGCTGTGTGTGAATAAAAATCTGGTGCAAAGTTGGGTTTGGTGCAGCCATTTTTCAGGGTCAAGTGGTTCCTAGGTTGTTTTTAAGTGTGACCAAATGGGCTAGAAGTTTGCTGGAAGTAGTTTTTTTGGGCTGGTGCAACTGCTTTAATGAAAACTAACGTTGGTTATATTATGTTATGGGATTGGATTTTGGTTGTTTGCTTTCTATGGTTTATGGTGCAGCTTCAAGACTATTTCATGTTAGCAAAACGATGAAAGCATAAAAATTTTAATGATGTCCAAATCAAGTCTCAATATTGCAAGAAGATCGTTGTGAAGATTATTATTTGTGAAAAGCTTTTGTAATAAGTAGTTTTTGTATAGGACTTAGTGTGTAGTCTTTGATTCCTTGTATCTTATGCTTTAAATTTTTCTTTGTAGTAAAAAATACTATGCAATAATCGATTAGCTATTCCGATAATTGATTATCACATAAAAGTTTTATTAATTGCTAAAAACTTTATTTGGCCTCTAGAATAATTATCAAAGATTGATAATCGATTACGACTAACCAATTATGACTTACAATAATCGATTATCACGACTAGCCATTGGAGTTTTTAAGCATTTTTTTGGCTGTTTTACTTTTATTAAATGTGTAATCCATTGTCTAAGTGCAATAATCGATTATCATGCGAGAAAAATCTGACAACGGGATAATCTATTAATAAAGTCTTTATATAGAAGATATATACCCTCGTTCAAAACATGCAACTGCACGTTTTTAAACTAAAGTGAAGTGTGAACTAGGGTTTTTGTAACTATCTGAGAAAGGATTGGAAACTTGGTGTGGGTAAGTGAGAACTTTCATTGTAGATTTGATTGAGTGTTGTTGTAGTTGCTAAGTGAAGCTTGTCATCCTTCGTGAAACATTCAGAGGAGGTGTTCATCTCTTGAGATATTCAGAGGAAGTGAGTATCATCTCTTGTGGTAACAAGAGATGTGTTTTTCTAAACCTTGAACTTGTTTTTTTGTGTGATTGTAAAGTTTATCGGTTTTGTGATAGTGGAACATTGATCTCTTAGTGGAATTAGCAATTGGAGTAGGATTCTTATGATTCAAACCAGTATAAAATTATTGGTTTAAACCCTCTTTTGGTCCTCATATTTGTTGGTGAATCACAAGTGGGTCCTCGTTTTTTAAACTGTCAAAATTGAGTCCATATATTTGTAAAATTCAGTCAATCTTGTCTCTTTTGTTAAGTTTTGATAAACGACGTTAAGAGATGTTGAGCTGTATTTCTTTTTAAATAATGTGGCATTGTGTATTAAATTGAATGGATTATGTGTTAATTCCACATGGAAAAGTAAATTCTTACCGTCAAAAATTTCCATTCAAAAAAAAAAGTAGCCAAAGAAAACAAAAGAGGCATGTTTTCTTCCAGGTCTTTATTTCCACACTCTCCCATCACGACGTGAAGAAAGCCCTGAAAGTAAAAACAGTTGGCTAGAGCCTGCAACAAAGAAATAAGAATAAAAATAAAATTTTTTGCATAATATGTAACATCCCAAATTCTCACACTTGAAAATTCCTAATTTATGTATTGTAGCATTACACTTAAGGTAACATCCCATAATCTATCACTTGATAATTTATAGTTGATATATATTTATATGTTTTAAACTCAGATGTCAACTACAAATTCATAAATATAGATCGAATTCTTCTACTTTATTATTCTATCTCTTTCTTCATTGGCACTGAGTCAGACGACATTCCTTCATCTGCTCCCGTATAACGAATTATACGATCATCGCACATACCCAAACACAAACACAAACAAGTAGAGTGAGCTAACATGCAACCAATCATTTATGAAACATGCATATTTACTTTGATGCACTCAACAAACCTCATATAATAATTATATCAGACACACTCATACCATCATACAACAATCGCATCATAGATACTCATCCATTACTTTGATACACTCGATATACACTCATTCCACAATACCCAATAAACACTTATCCTGACGATATGTTGATGAGCGGTCAACGAGAGGTTACACACTTGTGATGCCTTCTTAGTCCTCAACACTATGTCCAAAACCGACACATAGACTAGGACCTCCTGCCCTCCATACCATCCACAAGGTTAGTCCTCAACACTATGTCCAAAACCGGCACATAGACCAGGACCTCCTGCCCCTCTCACCACATAATTCATCCTTCTCTACTTGAGACTGGATGATTATTAGAGTATCAGGATAACCTCCAACTTCATGACCCTCAACATCAACATATACGCACATACCATGGCATTACAGAATCTCTCCGTGAGATTCATACCATGCTCACATTCCTCAACTCATATTATACCATTACGAAATCTCCCCATAATACTCATATCATGTTCAAATGCATAACTTCAAATCCAATATAATAAATTACAATCATCACAGAAATCATACAAAATGAATATATCACAAAATAAATTAACAAGACTAAAATATCACCATAAATGGTCACCGGAGAAGAATCAAATGTTTGACGAATCAAACTCACCATAAGCGTCAGTACATATGACTAGTCACAACTTACTGGATTGGACCAGGGCTGCTCTATGATCAGGGATGTACCAACTCCGGTTTTTAATATTCCTCTATCCTATCATCACAATTATAATTCATAATTCCATATCTACCACAATAACATGAATCCATCAGACATTTTCATTCCAATGAGATATATTGCATAATAATTTAACAGTACTCAATCTGTACAACAAGATTTAAGTTAAAAACATATCGAGTAGACTTCCAAGAAAGAGAGGCGTGTCACAATGGACAACTTAACTCCCAAGTCTTTCCTTAGCCAAAGTGTTCCTCAACTTGTTTTTAACAAATTTCTTATTTACAGATTCAAAACAACAACATATAATATTAACACCGAAATTCAATATAGATAGATATACAATAAGCATTAACAGTATTCACATAGAATTTCAAGACATGAATAGTAATAAACAATACTAAATTATAATATAAAAGCTTAGAAAGGTTAGCTCCCCTACCTCTATTCCAAACTTAATCTCTTGCTCAAAATTTGTTTTCCCGAAAATCCTCCAGAACCTCTACTCTTCTTGCAACTAAAAATTTCTTCCTAACTCTTTCTTCTCTATTTCTCAAGGTTTCTCACTTGATTCTTCCTCTCTTTGTGCAAAATAGCCTCCCCCCTCATGGCTATTTATAGTCCAAATATTTTACTATTCATCAATTTTTTTAATGTTATTTTAATATTATTTTATTATATTAATTTCTTAATCACCACTTACATAATGGATTCCTTAATAATGCCTTCAAATATGAAGTTATTTCTCCATTATCAATATTTTAAATTTTATTTTACTTTTTCATTTTTTTTTTACAAAAAGGTAGAAAAGAGTTTGAACCCATCACCAATTTTTTCTACCAATTAAGCTACCAAAATTTCTTATTTAACTTTCCACCTTTTTATAAACTTATTATATTTTCCATTCACAAAGAAATATATTTTTACTAGTAATAAAATTGTAAATATTTTTTTTATGGGTCTTACATAATACGAGCATAAAAAATCATTTAGGGATTGAAGAAAAAGGAGAAACAACATGAGCTTACTTGCAAAACTACGTTGAGAAAGCAATTGTTTTGGAGGTGTTGCAAACTGGGAACAAAGAGAGACTTGTCGAAGCTACTATTATGCGTAGCAAAGGTCAATGGAATCCCCATTTTGCCATCTTTTAGTGTCAATATTGCACCCACTACCCCCACGACACCACCAACCATTACGCCAATCCAATTCATAGGGCACTCGTCAAACCGCAAGTCGCGGATCTCGCGCAACCTTGTCGCCTGAGTGCGCCATCTACGGCAGTGGTAACGGCACCAACCCTCCAATTTCTTTTTCTTCTTTTTCTTCTTCAGTCTCAATTACACATTTGCGACAACATAAAAATAAATGAAAAAAGAACACAGAAGAAACAACAAAAGAATGAAGAGAAGAAGCGAAAACAGAGAAAGGACAAACCATAATTGCGAAAATGTGGAAAAAGATAGAGAGTTAGAAAGCAGGAAATGGAAAAGGGAGAAATGAGGAAACCCTAAGAAAGAGACAGACCCTGTTGTGAGAGTGAGAGGAGAAGGCATTGACGAAGGGGAGAAAGAGAGAGAAAGGAGAAACCTTTTTTAGTGCTGGGTTTGCAATGTCGGGCTCACCCAGAGTCCGATCCATGAACTTCACAATACAAAGTTCACCCGCAATTGACGGACGCAAGCCGGTGAAGAAATTGGCAATGGAGACATAGAAGAGAAGAAGCTAGAAACCCAAGACCATAAAGAATTTACTTTTCCAAGTGGAATTGTTGATTCTATAACACATAACCCATTAATTTAATACACAATGCCAGGCCATTTTTAAAAAAAAAATATAGCTCAGCATCTCTTAACGCCATTTGTCAAAACTTAACGGAGAGGGCAAAATTGGCTTAATTTTACAAGTATATGGACCCAATTTTGACAGTTTAAAAAGCAAGGACCCACTTGAGATTTACCAACAAATATGAGGACCAAAAGAGGGTTTAAATTATTTGTGATATTTTATCTTTTCTCTTATTCTACTTTTTTTTGTTTAAATTATCTCCTAAGTAAGATAAAATTGAGAGAAAATTATAAAAGACACACATTTGCGAAAGGAAATCAATTCATCCCTTCTTGGTTTATTGTTAACATGCTACCATCCGTTGCACCGTTCTGACATTTTAAATTATGTTAAGTAATGCAAATGATGGAATTTGGAGGAGGGTTGAGTGTCCAATACTTAGTAGTTGCTGGCCTAATTTTTTTAACGTGCTAGAGTTGACAAAATTGGCAAATTTAGGGTGCATCAATTGTCTCTAATGAATTAACTAGAGTTGGAGTAGTTTGGGTGATGCATTTAGAGTATAAAGCATTTGAATGTGTTGTTTCATGGCTGGAACACTAGTGCAGAATTGGCCTTTAATGTCATCCCGTAGACGTCGGACCACAAAATAACCAACGTAAATTATTGACCTGTGGTATTTTCGTAAATAAGTTGGGCATAAAGATGTCTGTTAGGGGGGACCCGACGTCTATAATATTATAGACGTCGGGGCCCCTCCTAACAGATGTCTATATATCTGACAGGTAGATGAAAAATTCTTTTTTTCCACCATATAGACGTCAGATCCCGCCATCCGACGTCTAAATGGCCTGACAGGATAGGTGAAAAGTTGTTTTGGACGTCATATTAGTGAGGGCCCCAACGTCTAGGCGAGAATAGACGTCAGTGGCCTCTGTGTCCGACGTTTTGTTTGCTGTTAAATTAGAAATCCAACCCATGGTTACGCGCACTTCATCGTCTTCCTTCTTGCCTTTTCTCTTTGCGGCATTGCATTTTCAGGTGCGTTTTTGTCTCCTTTGAACCATTTAAACATACTTTTACTCCGATTAAATTAGTCTTTGATTGATTATCTTCCATTTGAACTGATTAAAATGAGTTTTTGTTGTATTTTGATGCATTTTTTCTCGTGTTTTTGGGTATCGTAGTAGCACATTCTCCCTTTGCTAGTTTCTTCGTAAGAAAAACTTGCGTCTTTTGGATGTCTTATAGCGTTTCAACCCAAAACCGAACCTGGGTCCTTGCCTAGTTCTCAAGTCACCGTATTCGTTTTCATTGTCGATTGGAATGGAACTAGACAAGGACCCAGATTCGGTTTTTGGTTGAAATGCCATAAGAGGTCCAAAAGACGCAACCTTTTCTATGACGAAACTAGCAAAGGAAGAAGGTGCTACTACGCTACCCAAAGACACGAGTTGCAGTAGACGTCGGTTAATGCCATGTCTGACGTCTATAGAGCCCTTAGACATCGGTTAATGCATGTCCGACGTCTATAAAGACGTCGGACCTGTGGAGTCTGACGTTTGATTAACGTCACCCACAAAGACGTCGAGTCTAGATCTGACATTAAAAGTCACAAATAACAGACGTTAAATGTCTTTTCTACACTAGTGGAACGTGAACTGAAGTAGATATTGGATTCAATTTAGTTGGTGTAGGTTTTGTCTTGAAAGTAATGATTGTTGTTGAGAACATGTGTTTGTTTTTTTAATTTTTAGTATTAAAAAACAATGTTATTTCTTATGCTGAATAATTAATTATATTGAACAATGTCTACGATTTATTTCATATGTAGATAATGATAGATAATGATAACACCAAGCTTTACTTAAAAGCTCTACACATGGATTAGAAAGACATTGAGAAATAGGAAAGTATTCTTATAATGTTTTCTTAAAGTTTTATGTCTTGTCATAGTCGTACAAGCTCAGTGCAAAAACAATGTTGCTCTTCCCAAGATGTAGAGTAGTACAAATCTTTGTACCAAAAACCACATACTCTCAAGAGGTCAAATCTCTCTAAGTAACTGTCATCTCTTGAAGAAGACTATATAAGGGAGACTCGCAAAAGAGAAGAAAGAAGATTTATTTTTAGAAAAGATTATTGAATTCTCACTATGCTGCTCTACAAGCTCACATCGTCTAAAGCCTTCATATAAGAGAAAGAACTTTACAAGTTTTCAGATTTCATTGTATGGAATTTATCCTCTTTTTGAGAGTTATTTGAATTTCAAGACACTAGTTAGTTTGTATATTCAGAAGTGGATTAGAATACTTGTGTTGTTTAATTTAGTTGAGTTAAACGGTTTAAACAATTTTCTAGGATTGGTATCAGGATTGATTAACTTGGTCTAGTAAAGTGATTGATAATACTTGTATAACAGAAATGGGTTATACTAATTGTATTCTTGTTAAAAATTAATGGAACGTGTGATTGGGAAATTTACTATTAGTGAAACAGAATATTTTATTTAATTTCCATGTGTTTATTAATTAGGGTTAGTTGTGGTGAGGAAAAAAGGCCTCGTGTGCACGTCCTTGTGGTGCGAAATAATTAATTGTTTGGATTAAAATGTGAAAATACGAAATAGGCAAAACAACATAAGTTACATGTTATAAGAGGTGTGAGGGACTAGTTTCAAATCTTGTTGAAGCCAAAAAGTATCATTTTAGTTTTTTTATTTGCTTTCAATTGGTTTTAGTGTTTTGAAATTACTTTTTGGGCCGAAAGAATCGAGAGAAAGGAAAAGAAAGCCGTTCTATATTCTTCACAACTCAAACCCTAAGGTTACCGTAGCCTCATGTAACCATTCGAGAGTCTTGTTTCTTCTCTTCTCTTCTCTTAGTTTTAATTATTTTCTTTCAAAAATACAAATCCTAGGAATCAATTAGCAGTTGGCATGAAGAACGAAAAGTGATTAATAAATTTTGATTTCAATGTTTTGCTTGAATGGTTGTGATGAAATGTTGTTTTTGCTGCATAGATTTAATAAATTATTATATAACGAATAAATAATATAATAACTAATTATAGTTATTTTTGGACAAATTTGGCCGTCATGCTGCCTTCAATCTATCATGTCTCTTTAATCTATAATCCAATTGGAAAATCTTTTCAAAGTTTTATTATCTCCCTGAATTTAGTTTTTTATTTGTGATCTCCTCTATTTATTTTATCTTTTCCACCTTATTTTTGTTATCTCTTTATATTTATATAATAAACGAAAAGATAAAAAAAACGATGTATTTGTGTCAGACCTCGGAAAATCCACCTGTTTAATCTCATTAAATGCACCCCAAAACCCCTGCTCAGATGCATTAAAAACGCACCTAAAACTCTGTAAACTGACGCCAGGTGTCAAGAATGGAAGATTCGAAAATCAGTAGTGGAGGACAGGTGTCTACGGGAGAGCGCACGTCCGTTTGGACGTGGGGCAGACAAAAATGATTTTCTGAAAACCCTGCCCACTCTCCTCTGCATGCACCCTCCTTCCAAAATCTGATCTTTCATTTTCCTCCTTCTTCTCTCTAGAAAACCTTCCTTCTCTCTACTGTAACTTACCATTCTCTACTCCGATCACCGTTCAAGCACCGTGGAAGCATTCCCGGCGTCTCAAGCTTCACTTTGAACTGAACAAATCTGAGTTCTGAAATTGGTAAGTTTCCTTATGCCTATCCGTCCGTTTTTCTGATACATGCAAACCCAGCTTCGGTTGCATGTTGTTATCCTGTCTAAGTCTCTGTTGGTTTATTGGATGTTTAAAATTAGTTTAAAGAGGAGTGGAACGTAAGGGTAGAAGGGAACTCAGTCAGACGAAGAGTGTTTTAGTGCGTTCGTTCACTTTAAGAGGTAAGGGAAGCTTATTCAATTTAATTTGTATGTTTGTATTGTGCTGAATGGACGTTCTGTGAGTTGTATGAAGCATGACTGTGATATTTGATTTTTGGTATATGATGATGATTATGAGATGACGTATGAGAAATATGAAATGTACTATGATATAATTATATGAAAATATGAAACTATATACTGAGAAATGAGTTAAATGTAAATGAAACTTTGAATATAAATTTCCCTATAATAATGTACGTTCGTCATTGAACGGTCCTTGACCGTTCGGTGTTGTTAATAAACTTCTTTGAAATTGAATTCTTTCATCTGGGAAGAATTCTGGATGAGGACGAACGCCCTCTTGTAATAGTGCTACGTTTGAGCGTTCGGCCAAGCGTGGATTGCCCTGAGTGTTATGTGAGGATTTGAGAATCTTGTAAACATATATCTGGATACTTAGTCATTTTAAACCCTATCTTCACCATCTCGTATCATATTTATTACTATGAATAATTCTATTATGAGTTTAAATCAGTGATGGGTCTCGATCCAAAGCGTTCGTGATGAGTGGCGCTCGGTCTTATACCGAACGCTCGTACTCATCTTTAATTATCAAACTTGTTGAAACAATGTTCGTCCAAATTCAGTAAATCCGTATACCGTGTTTGGTCATTGACTGGCATTAGGTTTCTGTAATTGAATTATTCTAAGTATGGTTCCTTAATCGTCTTGAGGTGTCTATATCCATTGGATCCGGCTTAGAACCTCTGTACTTAAATTCTTCTTTGAGTATTGATCTGATCTTTCGAGAGTCAGTTCATTTAACTGATTCAGGTGGCAAATGACGTTCGTCATATATGGTGTGTTATTGTAGTCGGTCTTATTTTATTCTGGAACGGGAGATTTCTAGGACCCGTTCTTCGCGTTCGTCCTCGTTATGAAGAGGGCTAAACGTTCGGCATTGTATGTCCTTGGAACTGAAGATGAAAATGATATTAAATTGAAAAATTATAAAGGATGAACAGTATATGAGATGAATAAACGGTTATGGATTTTGAACGAGCGTTCCAGGGAGGAACGACTCTTGGATGAAAGTTGGAATTTTGTAAAGTATGAATGTGGACAAAGCTTAGCTGGCGATTCATCCTGACGTTCTGTGAGTGCTCGTCCTCAAGTAGAGGGGGTATGTCATGTGTGGGAACGGCAGGAGGTCCTAGTCCTTAGAGGTACTTTGGATGGAACGGACTAATCTCGGGTGGCAGCTGATGAGAAATTCCAGTTACTACACCACCCGGGTGCACAAACGTCGTAGCTACACAGAATTCATACAGTCCGAACAGTCAGTCTAGTATCAGGGTTGATTGAACCTTATATTGAAATCTATTTGATATATTTGAACGTGTGAAATGCATGTTATTACTTGAATTAAATTAAATAAGCTTACCCTGTGTTTTCATTGTGTTGTCCTGTATCTGTACGTCCGTCTTGTCCTTGCAATGATCATCCGTGTGGATGTGAGCAGATGGAGATGCGCTACTGGAAGAGGCGCTAGAAGAAGGAGTTTTTGAGGAAGAGAATCTCGTTGACGTGAAAGTAAAGGCCGAGCAGTAGTACGTTTGGTTCGCTGTATAGTTTAGCTAGTATAGTGTGTTGTCTTCGAACGACCACTTTCCCTTTTGCTTGTTTTAAACGTTCGGTATTCTGTTTTGTAAACTGTGCGGTCAGTTATGCTTATATGGTACACCTCTAATATTTGTACTTTGTTTTGTAAGGTCGTTCGGCCATGAGCGTACGCTCGACTTTAGTGTAAGACTCTATTGTATGGTTTATTATTGTATTTATGGGATGTTACAATTTGGGAATCTGGCTTAGAAAATAAAAATAAATATCATTTTATATATAAGTTATTGCATGATTTGATTTAATAACTGCTCAATTTTGAAATCCAGACAACACGGAAAATCTAGAAATTATTGACTCAAATTCATGAAGAATTTTCTTAGTTTGCAATTTATGTTTCCTGTAATTTCGTTATCGAAAGACGTCAAATTTACGGAAAGAATTAATAGAATCGCATTAAATTTGATAACATAATTTTCAGAAAGGAACAACCATATTTCATCAAGTTCAACTACTAGTCGTTGCATATTAAGTACAGTACCTTAAAGACCGACTTTTTAGATATACTATGTTGTATCTTCATAGCATAGCTTTATGTATAAGTGTCTTTACAAATTGATTTGTTTATAAGTTAGTTTTAGTTTACGGAGAAATTTACGTAACTCCTTAGAAAAAATATTTATGGGTAAGTTTCTTTTATTTTATTTTATGCGTGAGTATATAATGCTAAATTGTTTTATATACTTTTTATTTTGATTTTTTAGTTATATGTTATAAATGTAGATTTTTATATGTTGGTCTTATAATTGTTCTCGTATGCCTGCTTGATTTATATTGGAAAATGTGAAAATTAATATTATATTTTTATACGAAGAAGTGGTAGGTAGGAAAAAATATCAGTGTTTTAAATGCTAGAATTAAAAGATAAAAAACTTGAAAGTAAATATCTCTGTACTTTCTTATTTTCTTTATGTAACTTTAAAATTCCGATTTTGCCATTTTTTTATTAAGAACCAACCGGTTTTCTTTTTAAGCATTTCAAAAAATTTTAAAATCTTAACTAGTTTTCGAAAACTGGTTAAGAAGAATTTCTTAAAAAAAATTTTACCGACAGTTAAGGTTATTTTTTAATTTTTTTTTATTTTATTTTACTTTTTGTTTTTTTATACTAATAATAATAATAATATTTTTAATTTAATAACAATAATAATAATGATAATTTTTAATTTAATATTTCATAATAATAATAATAATAACAATTTTTAATTTAACATTTTATAATAATAATAATAATAATATTTTTTAATTTAATATTTAATAATAATAATAATAAAGTACGATGTTAACTGGATTTTCAAAACCGGTTAACATAATTTTTAACTTTGTTTCCTAATTTAATATTTAATGAACATTTATTCAATTTAATATTTTTTATTTAACTTAATTTATAATAAATTTGAATTTATAAAATATAATATTAAATAATAACAAATAGTGCATAATAAAAAATTAAAAACTATGTTAATTGTATTTGAAAAACCGATTAACATATATTAATTTCTTATGCATTAAAAATATTAAAAAGTATTAGATTAAATTTTACAAATTATGTTAACATAATAATATTATTATGGGTTAAATATGTTTTTAGTCCCTAAACTATTGGCCATTTCTGGTTTTCGTCCCTCTTCCAAAGTAAGGTACACTTCAGTCCTCATACTTTTCGAAACTTTGGTTTTAGTCCTCCAAAACTAACACCGTGAAAAATATGCTGACATGGCTAACGGTAGACTGACACAGTTCTTTTATTTTCAGAGTTTATCAGCTTTTCTTCCTTTCTCTCTCCCTCGTCTCTTCCTTCAATTTCAAAAGGTCAGAGAAAGAGATGCTTAGAAAAGGGATAGAAAGGGAGGAGCAGCATGGACAGCACATACGAAAGAAAGGTCAGAGATGAGAGTTTGCAGTGACACTGATAGAGAAGAGGAACTACAAAATGCTTTTATTTTAGATGTTATTCGTGTGAAACTCTAGGGAAAGAGAAACATTAAGCTGAAACCTTGTGTTTCTAAGCCATCGTAGGTGCTTTATTTATATTGAAAAAAGAGTAATTCAATACAATAAACAGAGGAGCTTTGATATCCTCTAATAACAAAGATATGATTTGTAAATAAATAAAAATATTCCTAATAATACATATATAATCTATATTCCTGATTATATAAGACCAACTCCTTATTTCTATAATTTCCATAATTATAACAATTTGAAATCCCTTCATTTTACTTGAAAATAAAACCTCTTTAAAATTCCCAGCATTATGAATTTTATTTGCATTTGATATCCAAGTAACTCATTTTGATATGCTATATGGTTTTAAATCCATTTAAAACTTGAATGCCTCTTTCAATTCCTCATCCAAATTCACTATAATTTAGCTTAAGGACTAATTATAATTTCTACTGGGTTTGTAGATACGTAGTCATGCACAGAAATACTTTCTCAAAGTTCAGAAGAGTGGAGCAAGTGAACATCTTCCGCCACCCAGACCTAAAAGAAAAGCAGCACATCCATATCCCCAAACTGCTTCACGAATGGGAGACCCGACAGGGACTTCCTCAAATGGAGGTGGAAACCTGACGAATGTGAGCTTCCACTGTTTGATGCCAAAAAGTTTCTGAAGCTTGTTCGCAGAAAGTCCATGGCTTTTGTTGTGTTTTGAAATTGAAGGAAGAGACGAGGGAGAGAGAAAGGAAGAAAAGCTGATAAACTCTGAAAAAAAAAAGTGTCTCAGTCTACCGTTAGCCACGTCAGCATATTTTTCACGGTGTTAGTTTTGGAGGACTAAAACCAAAGTTTCGAAAAGTATGAGGACTAAAGTGTACCTTACTTTGGAAGAGGGACGAAAACCAGAAATGGCCAATAGTTTAGGGACTAAAAACATATTTAACCCTATTATTATTATACAAAAAATCAGAAAGTAAACTAAAATAAAATATTTAAAGAAAAAAAAAGTCGTAATCAATTTTCGAAAGTCACTTAAAAGAATTTTCTTAACTAATTTTGAAAGTTAGTTAAGATGCTTTAAAGTAACGTCTCAAATTTTGGGATGCACAGAAATCGGTAAATTTCAATTTTTCTAATAGTACAAAAACATATTTTTTTAAAAAAACTTAACTATAAGCATGTGTAACTTGTTTAAAACATAATGGTTACAAAAGTTTTCTTCAATTATATTATTTCAAAAGTAATTAAAACGACTAAGGAACTAAATCAATTATAATTATATTGTCTTAAAAGTCTAAACAAAAAAACTTTAAAAAGAAACCAAAATATTTCTCTCGTCATCTCATGAATCTAAGATGTTTTTGGAACATTTGTAATATTATCTGCTCGCGTATAACACATTATACGATCATCGTCAATAATATTATTCACAAACACACAAATACAATCAAGTATGGAGTAAGCTACCGATAAAACAATTATAATAACAAGATATAAAGATACTGATTATATCAACAATAATCAAACACCCCATACTTAGTGTTTCGGTAGATATTTTGTAGGACCGAGAAACTAACCTTTCGTGGCTTTGCTACTTTACAATGCTTGAGTTGCGTGTACCGCTCGGTTGGACTTTGGATGTCGTTCGGTTGTACTTCTGATGGGGGAGGTACCTACAAAAGGCACTTCGACACTCAAGTTAGGAGCAATTTGATGAGCTTCTGCTCACAATTGAATATTTAGTGAATTGTTATCACTATTGAGTATTTGGATCTTGTAGAGCATGAGTAGAATGTGAACGTACCTGGCTGTTGGCCCTGACCCTGTATTTATAAGTTATCTCATGGACCCTAAAATATAAACAGACTTGCCTTAAAATCCGGTCGGTTTCTCATAAACAGCTTTATGAATATCTTTAATCAGATATCTTTGATTATTTTATTAGCCCAATAACTTAAATGTTGGCTCAATTGTGGCCCAACATCTTTTAACCTGGTTTGACCTGGTTGACGAGCATTGTCACGGTTTGACCTTGTTGACGAGCGTTGTCCATGTTTGACCTTGTTGACGAGCGTTGTTGTTGACGAGCGCTGCTTCAATAGACAGACCAATCAGTCTTGGATACATAATGCCCCACAAGTCCAAGTTAATCGTTTGGCTTTAGCCAAGGTTAACTATAGGACTTATATGAGCTTGGGGAAGGTCGTCCTTGTTTTATTGGGGAGGTTGTTCTGATTGTAATTTGGGTTGTTGCTCGTCTCTAACCGAATGATGGACTTTAGGAGTTACCCTTTGAACTTTTTACTAGGCCAATCAGCTTATGATGGGAGTTCTTTTTAGAATTTTTTTCCCACATTGACTAGCGACTTTGATAGCATTTTGTTTATCTGCACTATGAAGTCGAACGACTGAATACTTTTTGGGCCAAATGGCCGAATATTTTTGAGGCCGAATGACCAAGTATTTGTGAGGCCTAATGGTCAAGTGCTTACAAGGCCGAATGGCTGAGCACCTTTGAGGCCGATTGGCTGAATACATGTGAGGAGGCCGAATGGCCGAATGCTTGTGACCACTCAGTTTAGGATGAGAGTGAGAATTCATGGAGAATGTTCCTCCCGGCTTGGTTTAAACCAGGAGTTTTTCGGATAACGTCCCTGGGTTTTGTTTACGAGAGTGACAGTTTGTTGAGAACTTTTATCACCGTTCGGTTTGGACCAGGAGTTTTTCGGATAACGTCCCTGGGTTTTGTTTACGATAGTGACAGTTCGTTGAGAACTTTTAACCACTCAGTTTGGACTAGGAGTTTTTCGGATAACGTCCCTAGATTTTGTTTACGAGACTTTGTCGCTCGGTTTTTCAACCTAGGAGTTCGTTTCTTGAACTTCCTAGTGGACGAGAGTGTTAGTCCTTGGGGACATGCAACACCGCTCGGTTTAGGACCAGAGTGAGTTCACGGAGAACGTTCCTCACCGCTCGGTTTTTCGACTTAGGAGTTCATTTTGGAACTTCCTAGTGGATGAGAGTGTCAGTCCTTGGGGACGTGTAACACCGCTCGGTTTAGGACGAGAGTGAGAATTCATGGAGAATGTTCCTCCCGGCTTGGTTTAAACCAGGAGTTTTTCGGATAACTTCCCTGGGTTTTGTTTACGAGAGTGACAGTTTGTTGAGAACTTTTATCACCGTTCGGTTTGGACCAGGAGTTTTTCGGATAACGTCCCTGGGTTTGTTTACGATAGTGACAGTTCGTTGAGAACTTTTAACCACTCAGTTTGGACTAGGAGTTTTTCGGATAACGTCCCTAGATTTTGTTTACGAGACTTTGTCGCTCGGTTTTTCAACCTAGGAGTTTGTTTCTTGAACTTCCTAGTGGACGAGAGTGTTAGTCCTTGGGGACATGCAACACCGCTCGGTTTAGGACCAGAGTGAGTTCACGGAGAACGTTCCTCACCGCTCGGTTTTTCGACTTAGGAGTTCATTTTGGAACTTCCTAGTGGATGAGAGTGTCAGTCCTTGGGGACGTGTAACACCGCTCGGTTTAGGACGAGAGTGAGAGTTCACGGAGAACGTTCCTCACCACTCGGTTTTTTGACTTAGGAGTTTGTTTTGGAACTTCCTAGTGGACGAGAGTGTCAGTCCTTGGGACGTGCAACACCGCTCGGTTTAGGACGAGAGTGAGAGTTCACGGAGAATGTTCCTTACCGCTCGATTTTTTGTCTTAGGAGTTCATTTTGGAACTTCCTAATGGACGAGAGTGTCAGTCCTTGGGGACGTGCAACACCGCTCAGTTTAGGACGAGAGTGAGATTTACTCACCGCTCGGTTTATGACGAGAGTGAGAGTTCACGAACGTTCCTCACTGCTCGGTTTTTCGACTTAGGAGTTCCTTTTGGAACTTCCTAGTGGACGAGAGTGTTAGCCTTGGGGACATGAAACACTGCTCAGTTTAGGACGAGAGTAAGAGTTACTCACCGCTCGGTTTAGGACGAGAGTGAGCGTTCACGGAGAATGTTTCCCACGACTTTAGGACCAGTGGCTTTTGGAGAGCGTTCCCTGCGTTTTGTTGACGCCAGTGATGGCTTACTTCGTGGTCTTCGACCTAGGAATTCCTGGAGAATTTCCTAATGGACGAGAGGGATTTACCTCTCGGTTCTTGCACTCCTCTTGGCCGAGAAGTCTGCATGGTCCTGTCACCTGTGAAGTCGAACGACTGAATACTAGTGAGGCCGCATGGAAGAGTTGTTGTACGGTTGAACACTTGATGCCAAATTTGGCTAAGTGGTGAGTGTGTCATTGGACCTTAATAAATCTTTGAACAATATTATAATATTGAATTAAGACATTTAAATTAAATCGTATAAATTAAATAATAAAATGAATCTATATGAAAATAATTATCTGTAAAGCCGTAGAAGATTCTTGACGTTGATGGTGAGACTGCATCCTTGTCCGGTTCCTTGTGGTTATAAGGGATACCCCCTGGCCCCACGGTGGGCGCCAAAATGTCTCGGTAGATATTTTGTAGGACCGAGAGACTAACATTTCTAACGTGGCTTTGCTGCTTTCCAATGCTTGAGTTGTGTGTGCCGCTCGGTTGGACTCTGGATGTCGTTCGGTTGTAGTCCTGATGGGGGGAGGTACCTGCAAAAGGCACTCCGACGCTCAAGTTAGGAGCGGTTTGATGAGCGCTGTTGTTGACGAGCGATGTCCACTTTTGACCTTGTTGACGAGCGTTGTTGTTGACGAGTGTTGCTTCAGTAGATAGACCGGTCGTTCTTGGATGCTAACCGTTCGGCCTAGATATGATATTATACACTTAATATTAATAACAATAGGATTCCTAAACCTCTAACATAAGAATTCAATTACAATGAATTAGTCGACCCTTGATCCTTGATCCTCGATCCTCAATCTTTAACCCTTGATGTCATAACTAACATCTCACACATAGACTCTTGGTATATCCACTCATTAGCACCTACAGGACATTTGTAGTCTCCCCTACAAATATGCTCAAGTAGTCCCGCAATCCAGCTAAGGAACATGTAATCCTGTCACACAAGGACAAGGACCACACCTCCACACCCACACAAGGAAGGCTTAATACCGGAAAACCCTTCCAATGTACACAACGTAAAAGGAAGCACCTATCCGCAGATAGCACCAGGATTTACAAGGTACATCAAGTAGACTTATCCTCCACTCTCATGCTCATCAATCACACACTCAGGTACACCCCAACACTCACTCATGCTTCAATTCTCAACTACAAGTCAAACATGACCCTAAACATAACCACTAACCTCAATATCTTATTAGCATCACGTTTCACAACTCCTTAGACTTGGTACACTTCCATTCTTCCTCAAATTCGCTATTTTTCACAAAAATGCACTGTGATAGTTTATTATCACTTAAGATAATCGATTATCTCAATGAAATTTACCCAGAAACATAACACAGGAAGGAATAATTGATTATCATTCCAGATATTCGATTATTCCTACAACCATACTCAACATCGCACAGATAATCGATTATAATTATTGATAATCGATTATTGCCGAATTGAAACACATCCTGGACATGGTTTAAGCATTCAAATATACATACATTAACCCTTGATCACGTGGAAACAAACTTAACACATCATACATGCATTTAAACATCACATACCCACATAAACAACTCAAACACATATAATACATCACTTGAATCATCCAAATCCTATCATTGACATGTTATACCCCCAATAAACCTAATTATACTGCATATGATTATTACTACACCCTTACAACATATATTTGCATGGAAACCCCCAAGCATCATAACTTTGTTTTCCCTTAGCATCAAACCCTTTATTGGGATAATCCAACAAAACATACATAATATATTCATAGGAAAAACCCATCACAAATATTACCGAAATTAAGAATGCATAGGATATCACAAACAATGGTAAGTTTCTCCATACCTTAATCAATATTAAGGCTTTATCTAACTTCAAAAACACCACAAGTCCTCCCGTGCACTAAGGTTTTCTGCAGTTCTTCCTCTTTTCTCCTACAAAACGTCTTTTATCTCCTTTATCTTTCTAATTTTCGTTTTTGATTTAGGGTAGTAATAGGCAAACCCCTTTTTACTCTTCCCATTTTTATCTTCTTTTATTCTATATGTATCTTTTTTATTAAAAATAAAATATCTCACTTTATCTCTAAAAGCACTAAGATTTTCTCTCTTAACTACTTTTTAAAATATCATCATCCACCAAATCTTTTTAAAATCCATGCAACCTTTAAATTTCAGATTTAATTTTATTCTTTTACTTTCTACAGCACCTTATATTAATTTCAACACCAATAAATAAAGGTAAAAGATCCTTTTGCCTTTGTGTCCGAAAATACAATTAAAAATCTAAGTTTCTCTTAAACTCTTCTCCCTAGAAGTTGAACCCACATACATTCCATCCTAAACAATCATTAGTACAAAAATATCATATAACGTCGTTGTTTTTTGGCCTTTTTGTCGAATTCGAGGTAGACGTCATATCGGGAGACGTTAAATTGACGTCAAATTTAAAAAATTTGACGTTAATCAAATTGACATCGAATTTTGTTAATATTAGACATTAAGCAATTTTTTTTTGTTTTTTTTAATTAACTGTAATCCTTTTTTACAACTCTATGATACCTGAAAAGCAGAAAAACAACAAATTTCAATTTTTGGTATTTTATAAAGCATGAACTATGAACGTGTAGTATAATATCAACAACAAACAACAATAACAAACAAGTTCAATCAAACAACAACAACAATAAACAAGTTCAACCAAATAACAACAACAAACAAGTTCAACAAAAAATAACAACAAACAAGTTCAACAAATAAGTTGTTCAAAACGAAAACGAAAACGAAAACTAACCTTCAAAAGGTGGGTTCCTCAAGATAAAGTATTTCCACCAGTGAGAGACAAAGCAGAATGTGCCTATGAAGGACAAGAACACGAAAATAATCGGTCAAAACAAACGAAAATTATACATAAAGTAGTTAATTAACATGCATTTGTATCAAATGAAAGAAAGATTACATGTGATGGTCGTCAAACTTCGTTCGAGAAAAGTTTGAGAAGAGAAGAGGGTCTCGCGCTCTAAGATAAAGTGAATGAATTTTCAATATCCCGCTCAAATTGAAAAGGGGAAACTTTTGGCTAACAAATAATACGTCGAAGCTCCTACAAAATTTGACGTATTATATGTGGTTTAAAAGAAAAAAAAAGAATTAAAAAGGGGTTACTTTTTGGCTTCTGGTTGACAAATAATACGTTGAAGCTCTTAGAGAATTTGACGTATTATTTGTTGTTTAAAAGAAAAAAGAAAAAAGAATTAAAAAGGGTGACTCTTTGGCTTCTGACTGACAAATATTACATCGAATCCCTACAGGGGATTCGGTGTACTATTGGTGGTTTAAAAAAAAGAAGAAAGAGAATGACGCGCTGGTTCAAATAATTACCATCATAGAACGTCAAATTGAATGGGGCTTCGACGTTCTACAATTGCATTTATTTACAAAAATGTCACCGGTCATTTTTAATGTTGGTTATTCAATGGGTTGACATTGAACGTGTGACGTTATACGTTGTTTTTGCACTAGTGAATATTCTTCCCAATAAACCAACACATTATATTGATAATATCAGACACATACAAATAATCAATTTAATAACATACCAATCGTGTGTTACATATTAATAATAACATCAAATAATTAACATAATTATGTTTTAACTAAGATCTACACACAAAACACCTTATTAGATATATCAAATCTTAAAAGAAAACACAATCAAGTCTTAACAAAACTTTATTTCTAAGACCCCCATTTTTCCTTGGTTTTACATCTATCGTTCACATTTCTTTGTATGAGGAGTCTTCAGATCAAGAGGGATAGGGATACGCTGACGGTGCCACATTGTCATTGTCTCCTTAGGGTCTTCTGGTAGTCAAGGATCAACCAAGTGAAATGTGTCGCTGGTCAAAATCATAAAGCGAGGACAATGAAAACTGTTAATAATAAGGATGAAGCTCTGAAGGATCTTGTCCAAGGTATGAGCACTAGTACAAAAACACCATATAACGTCGTTGAGTTTTCGCCTTTCACGTCGAATTCGAGATCGACGCCATATCGGGAAATGTTAAATTGACGTCGAACATAGAACAATTCGACGTTCACAGTAAAGCAAATTACTGTCGAATTTTGTCAATATTCAACATTAATCAATTTTTTTTAATTAATTGTGATCCTTTTTTACAACTCTACCAAACCTGAAAAACAGAAAAACAACAAATTTCAGTTTTTGGTATTTTATAAAGCATGAACTATGAACGTATAGTGTCGTATCAACAACAAACAACAATAACAAACAACAATAACAAACAACAATAACAAACAACAATAACAAACAACAAACAAATTCAATCAAACAACAAAAAACAGATTCAACTAAACAATAAAAACAAACAAGTTCAACAAAAAAAATAACAAACAAGTTCAACAAATAAGTTCTTTAAAACGAAAACGAAATCTAACCTTCAAACACTGGGTTCGTCGAAATAAAGTATTGCCACGAGTGAGAGAGAAAGCAGAATGCGCCTATGAAGGAGAAGAACACGAAAATAATTGGTCAAAACAAACGAAAATCATACCTAAAGTAGTTAACTAACATGCATTTGTAACAAATGAAAGAAAGATTACATATGATGGTGGTCAAAGTTCGTTCCAGAGAAGAGAGTATCGTGCGCTAAGATAAAGTGAATGAATTTTCAATCTTCTGCTCAAATGTTTATTGAATTCATTAACCTTTTAACGTCTAATGCTAGGGCATTCGACGTTTTATATCCTTTTGACGTCTAATTCTAGGGAATTCGACGTGATACATAAATACATTTTTACCTTCGCGCCAAACATTTTCGTAAAATTTACCCAATATAACAAATTAACGTCAAATTACAACTTTAAACGATGTCTAATAATTGCATTTATTTACAAAAATGCCACCGATCATTTTTAACGTTGGTTATTTAGTGGTTGGAAGTTGAACACGTGATGTTATACGCTGTTTTTGCACTAGTGGGATATCGAGCTTCACATTGACACCACTAGTGAAGGGGATGAGATAAACCTATCGGTCATACCTTACTATGATTGGGTTAACTATTAGATTCTAGAATATGTCAATTGGTGTGGGGTTAGGATTTATGCGACATAGTAGATGCATAGGATGTGCTTGAGGGTATATTAAGAACTATCTCATAAATCTTCGGGTGTGCAAGGATATCGAGAACATGTGTCATGGTCGGGGGAATGCAAATGAAGATTTCTTCTTTGTTTATGCTTGCCTCTTCACTGATCTACATGTTTGATTTCCCTTACATGACTTCTTAATGGGTGTTCTGTGTGAGCTAAACGTGGCGCTGACTCAGTTGCATTTAGATGAATGGGTTGCCATGCAAACCTTCATGATTTTATGTACGTCTCTTCATTTGACCCCAACCCAATGTTATTTCTTTAATGTTTCCGTACTCGACTAGAAAGAAGGTGAGGTGGTCGTCATTGGTGAGTAAGTCTCCTAAGTAGCATTTTAGTCATTGGTGAGAAAGTCTCCTAAATAACACCAGTGTTATTTCTTTAAAGAGTTTTAGCTTGGTTTCTGAAAAGTAAAAATAAAGTCGAACAACCAAAAACATTTTTTGATGCTACCGATTGTCCCAAATTTCCTCTTTAAAAGACTCATTCTCTTTCTTGGATAACTTCTTGATGAGATCCTAATCACCCAAAGGTTACATAGAATAAAGGGAATACTTATAAGCGTCTATGGCACCCAACAGAGTTTTTCTCATGCCTAGAAAAATGATGCCCAATTCCAATTATAGGTGAATAGTGCAATAGGCAACAACAAATCACTTGAGAGAGTGTTAGAGCGCAACTAACTGATGAGTGCATATATATGTGTCGCAACCGGAATCGCGACGGGACAACGATCCAAAAAGAAACGGGTTTTAAAAAAGAGATTTTGTAGTCGCCACCATAGTTTATTCTGGAAAACTACGGAAAAACCATAAAAAGGATAAGGCATGGTCTACAAGAACCAGATTCTGGGTTCGGGAGTCGGTTACGCGTAAGGAAGGTGTTAGCACCCTACAACGCCTGCTCTAAGGCAGTACCTTTAACTAAATGCACGAGTATGATGTGGTTTTCAAAAATGTTTAACTATCCCCTAAAATAAAATTCTAAATAAACAAAATATATTTTTTAGTTTTTTGGGCCCGACAAGGATTGACCTTGCTCCTACGTATTCTCATTCAAAATGAGAAATCAGGGTTACGTAGTTCAAGTGGAAAGATTGTTTGTTTGTTTGAAAGTGTTGATGTTTTTAATTTTTGAAGATTTTATGTTTTTTTATATTTTCGAGAAAAAGAAGGTAATGAGTACTAGGCCGACGCGGACGGTCGCACGAGTACTCATACCTTTAAAATGATATTTAAATATTTTTAATCATTTTTTTTAAAAGAGAAATAACGATATTAAGCACTAGGACGATGCGAATGATCACACGAGTACTCATACCGTTATCTACTTATTTAGGAAAACTTGAGAGTATTGAGTGCTAGGCTGATGTGGACGATCGCACGAGCACTCATACCCTCGTTTAATATTACGTAAATAAGAGAGAAAAGTATTGAACACTAGGACGATGCGGGCGATCACACGAGTGTTCAACCTTTAAACATATTTTTGAAATTTTATTTAAGAAAAGAAGAAAAAGGTTTTTAGCACAAGGACGACGCGAGCGGTCACACGTGCGCTTAAACCTTTAAATATTTTTGTAATAATTTTTATAAGAAAGAAGAAGAGGTTTTTAGCACAAGGACGACGCGAGCGGTCACACGTGCGCTTAAACCTTTAAAATATTTTTGTAATAATTTTTATAAGAAAGAAGAAGAGGTTTTTAGCACAAGGACGACGCGAGCGGTCACACGTGCGCTTAAACCTTTAAAATATTTTTGCAAATTCTTTTATTTAAAATATTGTATTATTACATATATATTTAAGGATAAGTAGATGTTTAAAATAAATAGATAGAACAAAATAAAATAAATAAAAAAAGAATAAATAAACAAAAGAAATGGAAGTGGCCGAACGGACGTTGGGGACAGATTCAGAATAACGAGCGTTCGTTGTTGAGAGAACGAACGTTCGTTGGGGGATATAACGGACGTTTAGAAATGGAACTGAATGACGAGCGTTCGTCGAAATAAAACGAACGTTCGTTGGGGAATATAAAGGACGGACGTTGGTAACTAAGGCTGAATGACGAACGCTCGTTGATTAGAGGACGAACGAACGTTGCGAACGTAGGCTGAATGACGAGCGCTGGTTGAGGTGATGACGAACGAACGTTTAGACGTAGGCTGAATGCCGAGCGCTCGTTGAGGAGATGACGAACGAACGTTTAGACAGGTAAACTTAAATGACGAACGTTCGTTATTGAAATGACGAACGAACGTGTAGACAGGAAAGCTCAATGACGAACGCTCATTATTGAAATGACGAACGAACGTTTAGACAGGGAAACCTAATGACAACGTTCGTTATTGGAATGACGAACGGACGTTTAGACAGGGAAGCCTAATAACGAAGGCTCGTTATTGAAATGACAAGCGGACGTTTGGACAATGAAGCTTAATGACGAACGCTCGTTATTGAAAATGACGAACGAACGTTCGTTGGGGAGATGGCTGTCAAACAGTCCGTCCAAGAAATGTCCGAACGGACGTTTGGATAACAGGCTAAATAACGAACGCACCAAAAAAAAGGCCCAAGGTTCCCGGACGTACGCTTATTTCTGGGCTTGGCCCAGTCGAATGCTTTCTAACCTAAAATTTTCTAGGGGTTCAGGAGGTTCATCCCCATTCCCCACTCTCCAGCTCGCGCCTTCTCTAGAGACCCAAGGTCTCCTGCTCTGCACCACGAACTCACCGTCGCCTCTGCCATAACCGGCCACCGTCGCCTCAACCAGAACACGCCTTGGCCTTGCCGGCGGCAACTCGCGCCACCAGAACCACCACCAGCCACGACGCCACCGTCTCCACCTTTCTCTTTTCGAAACAGCGATTCTCAGGGAGGGTCTTCCTCCACGTTCATCTCCGATCCCCTCAGCACTACTATCCTAATCTAGTGTTCTACAACGGGATGGTGAGCCTGAAGGTGGTGGCGTGTGCCTCTTCCTAGGTTGGACAAGAATGAATGGAAGGGGAGATTGGTGTTGCGTGGTTGAAGGCGACGGTGAACGACACAGTGGCCAATCCCTGTTTTGGCTCAGTGAAGGTAAAGTATGGGCTGGTGTTTGGGTGCTGGAAATTGGTCATTGTTCTAGGCTGTGGCTTTGTATAATGCAGGTTGAGGATGATGGTGTTATGCGTGAGTTGGAATGGAGGTTCCAATGGGTGAATAAGGCGGTGGCCGTGAGGCGTTGGTAGTGGCCGTGGGCGAATATGGATGATGGTTGATGAGTGGATGAGGGAATGAGGTTTGGTTGAGTAAACGGAGAAATACAAAGTTTGCGAGACCGTGATGATGGGTGGGAGATGCAGTAGTGAATGAAGATGAACACGGGTATTGGAAATCAAGTGTTGGAGGTGAAGATTGATGATGTTTGGTAATAACGAACATATACAAATATCCAGTGCATTCAACAATATTCATATACAAATTTAACAACAATCGAAGATATGTTCATGAACAAGTAACCAACTCAGTAGAACAAGGAGTGTTAGATATTACTTACCTCTCGATTGCTACTGCCAACCTTGCGTCTCCAATGGGTTTTTTCCTTCTCCTTTGGCTGGCGTCTGTCTTTTTCTCCAAGTGAAAAATGGTGAATCTGGATGATGATCCCCAGACGAAGGTCCCCCGTGTGTCCTCTCTCTTTCTTTTTCTCTCCCTTATCCAACAAAATCCTCCCCCCAAAATCTTGGAAAATATTCTTTTCTAACCACCTGGTCCCCCTCCTTCAGACACGCCTCCCATCCGTCACCTCCACGTTTTTTTATTTTCCTTTTTTTATATATTTTTATTTCAATTTTATTTTATTTTTTATTTTATTTTTTATTTTATTTTTCAATTTTTCAATTATTTTGATTAATTAACTCTATTAAAACAAAATTAAAGATAAGAAATAAAATAGAAATTGAATAAAAAGCAAAGATCTAAATACATAAAAATAGAATAAAACAAAAAGGTAAAATAAAATAAAAGGAAAATAATAAATAACCAATAAAAACAATCTTTTACAACCCAGACAAAATTGAGTGTTGACAGCTGCCCCTCTTTACTTAGATATTACTAAATAATATGAAAATTTAATCTTTTCGTATTATTTAAGTAAAGCTAAGTAAAGATAAAAACACTAATTTTGTCCGGGTTTCAATCATGAAAGAAAACAAACAAAATGATTCAAGTCACGATGCCAAACGACCAATGTCAAGTAAAGTACCAGTAACAAAAAAGCTAAAACCTGGATTTGACCATTGCCTCGCAGAGGGCCAAACTCACAGAACAGAAATTGAAATCCGACCATTGCCATGCAGAGGGCCGATAACAGAAAACTAAAACCTGGATTTGACCATTGCCTCGCAAAGGGCCAAACTCACAGAACAGAAATTTAAATCTGACCATTGCCACGCAGAGGGCCGATAACAGAAAACTAAAACCTGGATTTGACCATTGCCTCGCAGAGGGCCAAACTCACAGAACAAAAATTTAAATCTGACCATTGCCACGCAGAGGGTCGATAACAGAAAACTAAAACCTGGATTTGACCATTGCCTCGCAGAGGGCCAAACTCACAGAACAGAAATTTAAATCCGACCATTGCCACGCATAGGGTCGATAACAGAAAACTAAAACCTGGATTTGACCATTGCCTCGCAGAGGGCCAAACTCACAGAACAGAAATTTAAATCCGACCATTGCCACGCAGAGGGTCGATAACAGAAAACTAAAACCTGGATTTGACCATTGCCTCGCAGAGGGCCAAACTCACAGAATAGAAATTTAAATCCGACCATTGCCACGCATAGGGTCGATAACAGAAAACTAAAACCTGGATTTGACCATTGCCTCGCAGAGGGCCAAACTGACAGAACAGAAATTTAAATTCGACCATTGCCACGAAGAGGGCCGATAACAGAAAACTAAAACCTTGATTTGTAGCTTTGAAAAGTTGATAAATGCCGAGTTAAACATGAAGATTTTGCAAACAATTCTCCTCGCTTCCTCTTAGATGATGTTATGTCATGATGGTGCATGAATGCATAGACACATGAGACTTTCATTTCGCTCTTTTCTTTTACTCTCACTTTTTTTTTTTTAAATTCATGTTTGGAATCCATTGTTAATATTGTCATCCGACACGATGTACATTCAGAACGCATTCCTTGAAAACCACGTTGAGAGGTATAGAACCCTTTGATGAGCAGGAAGAAAGTGTAGCCCTGAGTTAAAATTCTTTTTATCGCTTTTTACAATCCAAATTAACTTGAACCTCGTAGGATGTGGAAAAATGGTTATGAAAAGCAGATGAATAATGATTTTCCGTGAGCAAATATTAACGTATGTGTGTCCCTCATCTGGGGGAAAGTGCTATTAACATGTTGGGCTCCCATACTGCCCCAATTTTGCACAATACGTATGATTTGGAAAAATGAAAAGGTTTGGGTATGAAAGATTCCCCCAAATTGGATAACCTTCGATTGATAGGGAGACTTTTTTTTTTTTTTTTTTTAAATGAATGCGTCGTTCACCACATCATTCTGTTTCAAAGTTAAATTCGTGAGAAAGATTAGGACAAACAGTCTTCAGTCAGTGTGGACTTTTATTGACTTGTACCGTGGCTAAAGGTCAAAGGGTTTTGAAAGGAAGGATAACGAAGGCCTAAATAAGTGTTTGACGGTTAAAGTCTTTAAACAAGAATCATTTGCAAGGTGCCCAGTCAACTGTCTTTAGGGATTTGAACTTCAGGCATACTTTATTTTTTCATTGTTGTTTTTTTTCTTTCTTTCCCTTTGGATCATTCTTTTTGTTGCCCCTGTTGTGGTCCTTTATGATACTTTCCTTTTCATTTTTGTTTTGTTTCTCTTTCTTCCTTTTAGAGATTTCCTCCTCAACTTTGGATGCTTATGATGTATCTTTTTAAGTTGACGTCGATATGCTAATGATTCTTGTCTAGGGTGATGAAAACAATTATGAATTTTGGCTCAAAAGGGGTGCAATTGGATGAACTGCTTTTGACGATTGGATAACGAAAAATGGCCACACGTCACTCTGAATCTTGTTTGTCTGACTTTCTCTTGAATTTAAACCTGAAACAAAACTATGTAGTGTTTGACACATCCACTTCATTTTTCCTTTGCTTTGTTTCCTTTCTTTTCTCCTTCTTTCTTTTTCTTTTTTTTTATTTATTTATTTATATATATATATATATATATATATATATATATAT
This sequence comes from Vigna umbellata, assembly GCF_029865625.1. Taxonomy (NCBI): domain Eukaryota; kingdom Viridiplantae; phylum Streptophyta; class Magnoliopsida; order Fabales; family Fabaceae; genus Vigna; species Vigna umbellata. Next base: position 20,931,518 of record NC_142170.1, read on the forward strand.
ATATCTCCCTGATCAACGAATTATCGGTGATATGTAACACGATGAAAACTGCCCCAATATTAGGCGTATGGCGAAATCCTTCGTCTTACGGGAAACGAAAAAATTAGAGTTCAAGTAATGTGAATGCAGATGTTTTATCAAGAAAAGAACACCGGTTACTCCCAAAACCTTGAATCAGGGAAGTACTCACCAACGGTATTTTTCAAAACTTTTTTCGAAAATACTATGTCCTTGACAACTTTATTAACAACAAACTCAACATGTAACCTTTTTTTTTTTCACCTCTTTTTTCGTTTTTCCTTTTTCAACATCCTCCAGGACCGAGCTCGCCAACCTGATATACATGTGATGCTTTTATCAACACGCGTTTACTTATTTTCATTTTCATTTCCCCTTAACTACTTAACAGCTCAGCGTGACATGCAATATTTCAGATGGAATGCAAACAACCAAAATATGAATGAACTCACGTGAAATTTATTTAGTGAAAAAAACACAGAGTACAATAAGCTTTAAAGATAATATCAACATCCCCTTAATAGCAACCACTATCACGGAATCATCATGCGTAAAACTTTTTTACTGCATCAGAATTAACTGGCAATGGTAACTCCTCTCCGTCCATTCTCGTGAGAATTAGTGCCCCACCAGAAAATGCTTTCTTCACTACAAATGGCCCTTCATAATTTGGAGTCCATTTGCCTCTATGATCCTTTTGTATGGGTAGAATCTTCTTCAACACCAGCTCACCTTCATGAAATTCTCTTGGGTGTACCTTTTTGTCAAATGCCTTCTTCATTCTTCTTTGGTACAATTCTCCATGGCATACTGCTGTTAGTCTTTTTTCATCGATGAGATTGAGCTGGTCGAAACGAGCTTGAACCCACTCAGCCTCTTCTAACTGGGTTTCCATTAAAACTCGTAAGGATGGAATTTCCACTTCAAACGGAAGTACTGCCTCCATTCCATATACAAGCGAGAAAGGCGTTGCCCCAGTCGATGTTCGTACCGAAGTGCGATAACCATGTAAAGCAAAAGGAAGCATTTCATGCCAATCCTTATATGTGACCACCATCTTCTGCACAATCTTCTTGATATTTTTGTTAGCAGCCTCTACTGCCCCATTCATCTTTGGACGATAAGGAGAAGAATTAAGATGATGAATTTTGAACTCCTCACATAACTCTGTCATCATCTGGTTGTTCAAGTTAGTGGCATTATCAGTGATGATCCTGTTAGGGAGCCCGTATCTGCAAATCAACTCCCTTTTTATGAACTTGGTCACCACCTTTCTAGTCACATTAGCATAAGAAGCGGCCTCAACCCACTTGGTGAAGTAGTCGATTGCGACTAATATGAAACGGTGTCCATTTGACGCCTTTAGCTCTATAGCTCCGATGACATCTATTCCCCACATCGAAAAGGGCCATGGTGCAGACAACACGTTCAAGGTCGTGGGTGGATTATTGATATTACTTGCGTATACCTGGCATTTCTCACACTTTCTCACATGTGTACAACAATCATTTTCCATAGTCAACCAAAAATACCCCGCTCTCAGTATCTTCCTGGCCATTGAGTGCCCATTCATGTGCGTGCCAAATGTACCCTCGTGTACTTCTTTTAGTATCAGCTCAGCTTCTTTTGCATCTACGCATCTAAGGAGAACCATGTCATGATTCCTCTTTTATAAAATATCCCCACTCAAAACGAAGCTGCCAACCAACCTTCTTAACGCCCTTTTATCGTTTTCAGATGCCCTCTCTGGATATTCTCGGGTCCTAAGATAATGCTTGATATCAACGTACCAAGGTTTACCATCTACCTCCTCTTCGATGAAATGACAATACGCTGGCTTCGCATGACTCTTCATTTCAATCATTGGCAATTTTGCATCTTGATCAACTTCAAACATCGATGACAAGGTAGCCAATGCGTCTGCTAATTGATTATCTTCTCGCGGTATATGATTAAACGTGATGGAATCGAAATACTCAATTAATCCCCTGATGTAAGCTTGGTATGGAATTAATTTAGTATCCCTAGTCTCCCATTCTCCCTTCAATTGATGGATGACCAAAGCTGAATCTCCATATACATCCAGAATTTTTGCTTTAGACTCAATTGTTGCTCGAATACCCATGGCACAGGCTTCATATTCAGCGATGTTATTCGTGCAATTAAAACACAACCTTGCCGTCATTGGAATGTATTGATTCTTAGGAGAGATAAGCACTGCCCCTATTCCATGCCCCATTACATTCGAGGCCCCATCGAATAATACCGTCCAGGCTTTTTCATTTTTGTCCTCTTTGTTCTCAGCAAATAAAGCCATGATATCTTCATCAGGAAATTCAGGTTGCATTGGCTGATAATCATTAATGGGCTGATGGGCTAAATATTCCGCTAAAGCGCTACCCTTGATAGATTTCTGAGTAACATATACAATGTCGTACTCCGATAGTAGCATCTGCCATCGAGCTATCCTTCCAGTGAGAGCGGGCTTTTCAAAAATATACTTGATAGGATCCATTTTAGATATCAACCAAGTAGAGTGGCTTAATATGTATTGCCTTAAACGATGAGTAGCCCACGCCAGTGCACAACAAGTTCGCTCTAACAACGAATATCGTTGTTCGCAATCTGTGAATCTTTTGCTCAAGTAATATATAGCATGCTCTCTTTTCCCGTCTTCATCATGCTGACCCAATACACAACCCATTGAATTATCCAATACGGTCAAATACAAAATGAGCGGTCTTCCTGGCATAGGTGGACGCAATACAGGAGGGTCTTGCAGGTATTGTTTGACCTTTTCAAAAGCAACTTGACAATCTTCATTCCAGACTACCGCCTGATTTTTCCGTAGTAACTTGAACATTGGTTCACAAGTAGCAGTTAATTGGGAGATGAACCTAGCAATGTAGTTCAATCTTCCCAAAAAACCTCGAACCTCCTTTTCTGTTCTGGGCGCAGGCATTTCCGTTATCGCTCTTACTTTGTCCGGATCAACTTCTATCCCTCTTTGGCTGACAATAAAGCCCAACAATTTTCCAGACTTTACTCCAAACGTGCATTTGGCAGGATTTAACCTGAGTTTGTACTTTCTCAGTCTCTCAAATAATTTCCTTAGATTGAAAATATGCTCCTCTTCTGATTCCGACTTTGAAATCATGTCATCCACATAGACTTCAATTTCCTTATGCATCATATCATGAAAGAGTGTCACCATTGCCCTTTGGTATGTTGCTCCATCATTCTTGAGTCCGAAAGACATCACCTTATAACAGAATGTTCCCCATAACGTGATAAAGGTCGTTTTTTCCATATCTTCCGGTGCCATTTTAATTTGATTATATCCCGAGAATCCATCCATGAACGAAAATAACGAAAATTTGGCCGTATTATCAACCAGAGTATCGATGTGTGGTAACGGGAAATTATCCTTCGGACTTGCACGATTCAAATCACGATAGTCAACACACATCCGAACTTTCCCATCCTTCTTAGGCACTGGTACAACATTCGCTACCCATTGTGGGTATCTTGCCACAGCCAAAAATCCTGCGTCAAATTGCTTTTGGACCTCCTCTTTAATTTTTAGTGATATTTTCGGCTTCATTCTTCTTAGTTTTTGCTTAATTGGAGGGCATTCTGGTTTGAGTAGGAGCCTATGCTGCACAATATCGGTGTCTAGACCCGGCATGTCATTGTAAGACCACGCGAACACATCTTTAAACTCCTTCAACAGGGCACGCAAACTTTCCCTCACTTCCGTTTTCATACTAGTACTGATTTTCACTTCCCTTATCTCATCCTTCTCTCCCAAGTTGAGTATTTCAATCTCCTCCTGATGGGGTTTTATCTCCTTAGATTCTTGTTCCACTAATCTCAACAATTCTGGAGAGAGTTCCACATCATCTTCGAAATCATCTTCCGTATTATTGATAGGGTGCTCAAAATTAGGAACATTGATATCGTTATTTTCAAAACAATCATTGTCACATCTGCATCATTTAAATTTATGAAAAAGTATAAATAAATAAGATAAACAAAGAAAAATGCCAAATGATGATGAAATGCAACTTTATTATCACGCTGAGTGAAAAGTAAAAAAGAATCAATCCGCAAAACCTCAGTTCTAAAGCCCCAATCTAAACTATAAGCTTAATTAAAACTATTACATTTTGTTCACATTAAGCATCACAGGTAAATCCAGTGTTTCCCAATTGCTGAGTTGAGTATCAGGGGAGCAAACCCACACAAAGCTCGAACTTTGAGGCCTTTCTTCATCCTCCACAGCTGCTATCTGGCCAGTGTTGATCCACCCAGCACTGCGGAAGCTCTCCTTGATGTCAACAATGTGAATTTTGCTCTCTCTGGGCTCTCGTCTTTCTGCACGGGCTAGACTGCGTTCTTTTCTTTCTTCAATCATCCTTTTCCTGTCTTCCTTGGTAGGTTTGTACCCCAAGCCATATCTGTTCTTGTTTTCAACGATTTCTAGAGGGAATGCTCGCCCCTGCCGATATTTGCCCAAACCTTCCCCATATATATAGCCCTCTTTCAGCATAATCTTGGCCATCATAATAGAAGCACATGATAGATGAGGATTTACTGGAAACGGCTCCACACAAGCATTTCCCACAATCTCCAACGATTGGAAGGCTGTCTCGAGAGCTTCTTCAGCCACCTCGATGTAGCGCGTGGATGATGGCCCACTCACAAGAAGATCTTCTTCTCTTGATACTATCACCAGCTTATCTCCCATCACATACTTCAACTTCTGGTGTAGTGTAGAATGCACAACTCCAGCCGAATGGATCCATGGGCGCCCCAACAGACAACTATAAGCTGGCAGGATATCCATAACCTGGAATGTTATTTGAAAGACACACGGGCCAACTTGCATTGGTAATTCCACCTCTCCCATCACTTCTCTTTTACTACCATCAAACGCCCTCACAATCATTGAACTCGGCCTCATATGCATTCCTTCGCAAGGTAGCTTTTCCAAGGTTGCTTTCGGCATAACATTCAAAGAGGACCCATTGTCCACTAAAACACGCGCTATAACATGATCCAAGCATTTCACAGAGACGTGAAGAGCCTTGTTATGCCCTCTTCCTTCAGCAGGTATCTCTTCATCCGTAAAGGTGAGATAATTATTAGCAACAATATTGCCAACAATACCCTCGAATTTATTCAACGAAATACCTTGCTCCACGTGAGCCTCACTGAGTATCTTCATTAGCAACTTTCTGTGTGATGCCGAATGCATGAGCAAGTCTAACAAGGATATACGAGGAGGCATACGGTTTAACTGTTCCACCACCTTATATTCAATTTGTTGTATGAATTTTAAAAATTCGCAAGCCTTCTCTTCAGAAACTTCTCTCCTCTCTTCCTTGTCGGGGATCTCCTCTGTCTGTGCACCCTTCCCTTTTAAGAATTCTTTTGCCTTCGCGGCCATCGTTGCTTCCTTATCATTAACCCTTTCTCGTGCCAACTCTGGCGATGTGAAAATTCGACCACTCCTAGTCATTCCACCTATCCCTGATATGTTTTTGACGACAGGGTCAACGCTTTGTGCTTCGCTTGACGCATGCGTCCCATATCTCCATGGGACGGCTTTTTCGTTCTTGTAAGGAAAAGGAGCTGGTACACGGATAACAACGGGCGACCTTCCTTGAGTTGGTGGGATAGAGGTAGTCTTAGTGAAATGAATCACCAATGGTTCTGGTAAAATCATGTCGGATTCATCACCAGTTTGTGCAAATACATCTCCCTCCTCCCTCTTGTAGCATACCTGCATCAGACCACGATCTAGCAGGTCTTGCAGAATTTCTTCAAACTTAACACACTCCTCAATAGAGTGCTCAACATCTGGGTGGAGCGCGCATGCCATACTTTCATCATAATCACCCTTCAAGATACCACTTTCAGCAACGCCTCCAAAATAAACCTCCTAGAGCTCCTGACTTCTTTCACATTTCTCACCAGCTCATGTTCTTTCACTTCGACAACATTCGTCGAAGCGCTTCCATGCCCAGATAAAGGATTGGACTCGATACTAGGCTTATCCTCTTGGAACTTTAACCACCCAGAATCAATTAGAGTCTGCACTTTATGCTTGAAAGCCAGACACCTCTTAGTGGAATGACCAGCGGCCCCTCCATGATAACTACACTTTGCATCTGCATCATAACCTCTTGGGTACGGAGGGTGCAAAGGCTTCAGGGGACAAACGACAACCAGACCTTGTTTGATAAGATGAGGCAATAATTCCGTATAAGTTGTAGGAATTGGGGTAAAGTTAACATAATTTCTTTCCTGGTTCCTTCTTGGATAAGTATTGGGACCCACATTCATATTGGAACCTACGTTTGCCCCTCCCCTCCAATTATTCGTCAGAATGTATTGTGGTTGATAGTACCCTGGTTGTTGAGGCCTAATTTGATGACCGAATGACGCGTTAGCTGCATGTGGATGTTGACCCCAGTATGGTCGATAGTTATGAGTGGGAGCCTGACCTCTCCACACGGGGGTTGCAGATGTTGCATGCACATCTCCCTCTTTTCTTTTCCCTGAGTTGAAATTGGGTTTTTTGGAATTTGCACCCACCGACGAGCCATATGCAATCTTTCCATTTTTCAACCCGATCTCTATTCGCTCGCCTATCACGATGATATCGGCAAAATTTGAAGATACATTCCCCACCATATGTTCATAAAATGGTGGTTGGAGCGTATTTACAAACATTGCCACCATTTCTCTATCATACAACGGTGGCTCAACTTGTGCAGCCAATTCCCTCCACCGCTGAGCATACTCCTTAAAAGTTTCGTTGTCTTTCTTCGACATGTTTTGCAGCAGTAAACGATTTGGCGCAACATGTGTATTGTATATATACTGTTTCACAAAAGCATCAGCCAAGTCCGCCCAACAACGAATTCGAGTCGACTCCAAATGGGTATACCAGTTTAATGCCACTCCAGCCAAACTATCTTGAAAAACATGGATGAGCAGCATATCATCATAAGCATATGCAGCCATCTTTCTGCAAAACATGGTCAGATGGCTCTTTGGGCATGTATTTCCCTTATACTTCTCAAAATCTGGCGCCTTGAACTTATGTGGTATTCTGACGCCAGGAACCAAGCTCAATCTGGCAACATCTCCGAATCCATAACTTTCATACCCCTCAACAGCCCTCAATCTTGCCTCTAGGCTCTCAAGTTTATCCTTTGCTCCGTCGACATTACTAATTACCCCCTGAAACGAGGTATGTGGTGCAGCCCCTGTAGAAAAGCCCTCTCCGGTAATCACAGGTGGCACCGGAGTTACACGTATTCTATCAGACATGTTTGCATGCATTCCTTCATTTACCATAGGTGCGGACATTACAACAGGTCCCTGAGTACTGATTGGCGGCACGTTGGCAGTGATAGGGAAAGAGAATGAAGTCTGCTCCCCTTCTGTGTATTCTCCCACAGGTGGGGTGTAACCTGGAGGCAATCCATACATTGGGAACGAAACAGATTGGCTCCCAGCATTGAACAACGGAGGGTAATATTGAGCACTTCCCTCAACTTGCACAGGCGTCGCCCCTCCCGTAGTCTTCAGGGCTTCGAGAGCCGCCAAAATCTGGGCCATCTGATCCTTCAACTGGCTGACATCAGCCTTAATAGATTCGTGTGACTGCTCCCAATTCTCCATGACCTTCGAGTTAGCTCTGGTCCTGTACGGATGTCGTGGAAAACTTGCCGTTGTTCTCTCACTTGTACTGATGATTATTTTTTATTAAATTAAATTAGATAAGGATGAAAAATGCAAAACAAAAGAAAACATGATGCATGCTAGTGATAAGTGGAAATCATAGGATAACGATGACAATACTGATGGCAAATTAACACAAGCCGATACCAAACAAACATCCCCTATCTTTCATTTAAAGAAAATTTGATCCATTACATCGTCTAAGGAACAAAACACAATTATGATGTACATCAATCCCGCGCCCGGGCAATGAAAGATTTCATCTCTCCCACCAACCATTTACAATGATTAATAAACAATTCTATTTCCGCTGGTGAATTACGAAAATGAGTACTAGCTTCAGCATTCGACACCATCCTGGGGATGTCTTCAATTGCCCCATTTGCCAAAGCAGCCAACTGAGAGAAGCTTTCCTTCCAATGCTTTACAGCCATTTCTTGCTCTGCGATGTGCTCTTTCATTTGCTTTATCAAGGCCTTATGCCTTTCTTCAAATTCTATCGACCTCCATCGCTCCTCCTGTTCCTCAATATATTCCTCCATTTGTTTTATCAGAGTTCGATGCTCTTCTTCTGCTTCTGCTAGCTTCCAACGCTCCCGGTTCATATCCGCCTCAAACGACATGGCCATCTCTTTCATCTCATGCCCCGCTTTTTCTACCTGCACCTGCGCTTCTCTTAGTCTCTACAGGGCTTCTCGCTTATCTCTTTTGGCTTCTTCGTAGAGATGCTTCCACTGCTTTCCCTCTTCTAAAGCCACCTTCTTCTCATTTACCCTCATGGATAATTCCTTACTCGCGGCCACTAGATCCTGTTTCACTCGAAATGTATAATCCCTCTCAGCCTTCTGGCTTTTGACAATGTTTTCATAAGCTCGCGACTTTTCTTCATTATCATTTCTCATATCCACAAGATCATTACGCGCCCTTTGTAATTCGTTTTCCAACCTAGCATTTCTCACCTTCAATTTCTCCATCTCAGCCTTCAATTGTTGCACCTCTTCACTTTCTGGGGCTTGGGATGGTCCAGCACTAGCTGCTTGATCCTTGATTGGCTTGAAAGGCAACTTGACTACTTTCACTCTCTCCAGAATCCAGGTGTGATAACTAACCCTGCTATCCACTACTCCATCCCTCAAGTCCTTCTCTACTCGAACAACATTTTCCCAGGCGCTTTTAACCTTTCTTAACAATTCGATGAAATGCCCGTCTTCGTAATAAATGAATAGGGTAGCAAGGTAATCTGATGAAGGTGCCCCTTTTATATGATGCCCAAATTGTCTTTGCACCAAAAGGGGGTTGTAATTGATACAGTACCGGGCACCTATGAGAGGCACATTAGGAAAACTACCACAATGTTGTATAGCCAGTCTATTTCCGAGCCAAGGAAGGCGCCATTTTATACTTCTTTCGCTCAAGCCGGCAAGGAATCGGGCCCAATCGTTTCCTCCTTTACCTTTAAGCCCTTGGTGTGACAAAGTCTCCGATAGACTCTTAATGTCGACCATTTCCTTAAACACGCGCGTTGTCATCCATGTATACAACGCCGGTAAACAACAAAGAATCTTCTTTCCCTTTCTCTCATGGCAAAAACTCAAGGTCCCATAAACATCCGCAAGAATTGCTGTTACAGGATTCTCTGATCTGGTTTTACTCGCCACAAAGACGTCTATTGCGGTGTAATCCACGAATTCTTCTATTTTGGGAAACAAGACAATGCCATATATGGTGAGGGCTAATACATCCATGAAAGTTTCCCAATCCTCTTTATCAGCCAGGTGATGTAAATACTGCTCTAGATATCCCTGTGATAACCCATGCAATTGATTCCTCATCATCATCCTGTCTTCAATCTCCTTGGGATGTAATTTCATGATGGCAGCAATGGTGGGTATAGAGGCATGATGCTCTAAATGTTGATAGGGAGTGGTGCCCTCTAGTGGCAAACCCAAGATATGCTCGAACTCCTCTATGGTTGGCGCCAACTGAAAGTCTTGAAATGTGAAACATCGAAGCGGAGAATCATAATATTGTGCCAAGGCTGTGATAGCGGGTATTTGTACTTCAACCTCCATTAAATTCAACAAATTTCCATATCTTCTCTGAAAGGTTTCTCTTTTTATAGTCTTAAGCCTTTTACCCAAGTTTATCAGCCCGGTCAAATTTCCAACATGGGTCCTTAGACTATACTTCTTTCTTAAATCGGAAGAGTCGGTGTGCCGTGTAGCATCGGATCTTGTGTTAACATCCATCTCGTATGAAGTCAAGTAGGTACCTGTGATTTCCCTTAAAATTAACATGTTACTAAATGATGTATGAATATGATGCATGATAATAAAACAACATGACGAAACAAATCACATGCATGGTATGAAATGTAATATCATTATTAAAAAAACAAACAGCGTGAGGATTACAGAAATACATATTCCTCCCATCGTGCCCTAACAAAGGTTCACTACTTTGAGTTCAAGGTCAAGTATATGCAATCTCACAAGGATGGTTACCTGAACCTAAAGGTCAAAGGTTACTAGAGCTATGGCCCCCTTCATAGCATCTCCACAACAGTCGAGTAATCAACTAGGTGTGGAAACACATATGAAGAGAACAGACTCTAGCTGGAGTTCTCACGATAGCCAAACAGGAAGTACATCCCAGAGTGACACCGCTACACAACTCCTCTAATTCTAAGTTACGCCCAGACCCGGGTATAGGGCCCCACTCATGATATGCCGAAAGTGTGTGTGTGAAGGGAGAACATCATGCACATCCAAACCCTCACCTGCAAAACAACCAGAAAAATTCCCCAGGCAGATATAAAAATATTGTCTACCTTAGGGTTCAATATTCCACTGTTATTGCAGTTATTCCAAATATCAAGCATAGATAGAGAAAAGGGAAAGAAAAACACAAAGCAAAACCACATCGAATTCGCGCATCTAATTAAATGGCTCGACTCTCTAAAAAGGGTCCCCAGTGGAGTCGCCATCTGTCGCAACCGGAATCGCGACGGGACAACGATCCAAAAAGAAACGGGTTTTAAAAAAGAGATTTTGGAGTCGCCACCATAGTTTATTCTGGAAAACTACGGAAAAACCATAAAAAGGATAAGGCATGGTCTACAAGAACCAGATTCTGGGTTCGGGAGTCGGTTACGCGTAGGGAAGGTGTTAGCACCCTACAACGCCTGCTCTAAGGCAGTACCTTTAACTAAATGCACGAGTATGATGTGGTTTTCAAAAATGTTTAATTATCCCCTAAAATAAAATTCTAAATAAACAAAATATATTTTTTAGTTTTTTGGGCCCGACAAGGATTGACCTTGCTCCTATGTATTCTCATTCAAAATGAGAAATCAGGGTTACGTAGTTCTAGTGGAAAGATTGTTTGTTTGTTTGAAAGTGTTGATGTTTTTAATTTTTGAAGATTTTATGTTTTTTTATATTTTCGAGAAAAAGAAGGTAATGAGTACTAGGCCGACGCGGACGGTTGCACGAGTACTCATACCTTTAAAATGATATTTAAATATTTTTAGTCATTTTTTTTAAAAGAGAAATAACGATATTAAGCACTAGGACGATGTGAACGATCACACGAGTACTCATACCGTTATCTACTTATTTAGGAAGACTTGAGAGTATTGAGTGCTAGGCTGATGCGGACGATCGCACGAGCACTCATACCCTTGTTTAATATTACGTAAATAAGAGAGAAAAGTATTGAACACTAGGACGATGCGGGCGATCACACGAGTGTTCAACCTTTAAACGTATTTTTGAAATTTTATTTAAGAAAAGAAGAAAAAGGTTTTTAGCACAAGGACGACGCGAGCGGTCACACGTGCGCTTAAACCTTTAAAACGTATTTTTTTGTAAATTTATTTAAGGAAGAAGAAAAAGGTTTTTAGCACAAGGACGACGCGAGCGGTCACACGTGCGCTTAAACCTTTAAATATTTTTGTAATAATTTTTATAAGAAAGAAGAAGAGGTTTTTAACACAAGGACGACGCGAGCGGTCACACGTGCGCTTAAACCTTTAAAATATTTTTGTAATAATTTTTATAAGAAAGAAGAAGAGGTTTTTAACACAAGGACGACGCGAGCGGTCACACGTGCGCTTAAACCTTTAAAATATTTTTGCAAATTCTTTTATTTAAAATATTGTATTATTACATATATATTTAAGGATAAGTAGATGTTTAAAATAAATAGATAGAACAAAATAAAATAAATAAAAAAAGAATAAATAAACAAAAGAAATGGAAGTGGCCGAATGGACGTTGGGGACAGATTCAGAATAACGAGCGTTCGTTGTTGAGAGAACGAACATTCGTTGGGGGATATAACGGACGTTTAGAAATGGAACTGAATGACGAGCGTTCGTCGAAATAAAACGAACGTTCGTTGGGGAATATAAAGGAGGGACGTTGGTAACTAAGGCTGAATGACGAACGCTCGTTGATTAGAGGACGAACGAACGTTGCGAACGTAGGCTGAATGACGAGCGCTGGTTGAGGTGATGACGAACGAACGTTTAGACGTAGGCTGAATGACGAGCGCTTGTTGAGGAGATGACGGACGAACGTTTAGACAAGTAAACTTAAATGACGAACGTTCGTTATTGAAATGACGAACGAACGTGTAGACAGGAAAGCTCAATGACGAACGCTCATTATTGAAATGACGAACGGACGTTTAGACAGGGAAACCTAATGACGAACGTTCGTTATTGGAATGACGAACGGACGTTTAGACAGGGAAGCCTAATAACGAACGCTCGTTGTTGAAATGACAAGCGGACGTTTGGACAATGAAGCTTAATGACGAACGGACGTTCGTAGGGGAAATGGCTGTCAAACAGTCCGTCCAAGAAATGTCCGAACGGACGTTTGGATAAGAGGCTAAATAACGAACGCACCAAAAAAAAGGCCCAAGGTTCCCGGACGTACGCTTATTTCTGGGCTTGGCCCAGTCGAATGCTTTCTAACCTAAAATTTTCTAGGGGTTCAGGAGGTTCATCCCCATTCCCCACTCTCCAGCTCGCGCCTTCTCTAGAGACCCAAGGTCTCCTGCTCTGCACCACGAACTCACCGTCGCCTCTGCCATAACCGGCCACCGTCGCCTCAACCAGAACACGCCTTGGCCTTGCCGGCGGCAACTCGCGCCACCAGAACCACCACCAGCCACGACGCCACCGTCTCCACCTTTCTCTTTTCGAAACAGCGATTCTCAGGGAGGGTCTTCCTCCACGTTCATCTCCGATCCCCTCAGCACTACTATCCTAATCTAGTGTTCTACAACGGGATGGTGAGCCTGAAGGTGGTGGCGTGTGCCTCTTCCTAGGTTGGACAAGAATGAATGGAAAGGGAGATTGGTGTTGCGTGGTTGAAGGCGACGGTGAACGACACAGTGGCCAATCCCTGTTTTGGCTCAGTGAAGGTAAAGTATGGGCTGGTGTTTGGGTGCTGGAAATTGGTCATTGTTCTAGGCTGTGGCTTTGTATAATGCAGGTTGAGGATGATGGTGTTATGCGTGAGTTGGAATGGAGGTTCCAATGGGTGAATAAGGCGGTGGCCGTGAGGCGTTGGTAGTGGCCGTGGGCGAATATGGATGATGGTTGATGAGTGGATGAGGGAATGAGGTTTGGTTGAGTAAACGGAGAAATACAAAGTTTGCGAGACCGTGATGATGGGTGGGAGATGCAGTAGTGAATGAAGATGAACACGGGTATTGGAAATCAAGTGTTGGAGGTGAAGATTGATGATGTTTGGTAATAACGAACATATACAAATATCCAGTGCATTCAACAATATTCATATACAAATTTAACAACAATCGAAGATATGTTCATGAACAAGTAACCAACTCAGTAGAACAAGGAGTGTTAGATATTACTTACCTCTCGATTGCTACTGCCAACCTTGCGTCTCCAATGGGTTTTTTCCTTCTCCTTTGGCTGGCGTCTGTCTTTTTCTCCAGGTGAAAAATGGTGAATCTGGATGATGATCCCCAGACGAAGGTCCCCCGTGTGTCCTCTCTCTTTCTTTTTCTCTCCCTTATCCAACAAAATCCTCCCCCCAAAATCTTGGAAAATATTCTTTTCTAACCACCTGGTCCCCCTCCTTCAGACACGCCTCCCATCCGTCACCTCCACGTTTTTTTATTTTCCTTTTTCTATATATTTTTATTTCAATTTTATTTTATTTTTTATTTTATTTTTTATTTTATTTTTCAATTTTTCAATTATTTTGATTAATTAACTCTATTAAAACAAAATTAAAGATAAGAAATAAAATAGAAATTGAATAAAAATCAAAGATCTAAATACATAAAAATAGAATAAAACAAAAAGGTAAAATAAAATAAAAGGAAAATAATAAATAACCAATAAAAACAATCTTTTACAACCCGGACAAAATTGAGTGTTGACAATATGTCCTCATTTAGCCTTTAATCTTGGATTCTTAATTGGTTTTTATGCTTTAAAAGATTATTTCAATTAGGATTTCTTTTAATTGGATTTATTGAGCTTAAGATATAAAAATATGTTAAAAATAGCTTTTTAGTCGCATAAATGTTGTTTGGATATTCTGAGATATATTAGTGTAGCTACAACTAAGTTGAGCTCATTGAAGTGAGGAAATAAATTGATTAAAACTTCATGAATCCTTAACGATAAATCCAAGAATACAAAGTAACCAAAATCATAAAATCCCAAGCCAAGCATTGCAGAGAGAAGGCAAGAAAAACATGAAAAAGTGAAGCAGTTTGGCTAAGCTAGAAAGAGGGAATGCGCAATAAAAGTTGGACCTTGCAGTTTTCTCTATCTTTTTTTTCATAAAAAAGAGTGTTGAAAATAGAATGGCTTAGTTTCAATACCAAGAGGGGGGTGAATTTCTGAAACACAACAATGTTTTCTTTAAATCTTTTTCGCAAAGTAGATGCCTTTAAAAGCTTTCTTGAAACTCAAGGAAAAAGACTTTGTAGTGCAGCGGAATATAATCTAATGCGTAAAATGTAAAGTCGACTAAATGTAACAGAGTAGGGATAGAAAGATCAAACGCTGAGTTTTTATGTTGGTTCGGCCAAGCCTACATCTAGTGTCCTTCCACCACAGGAAGCAAATGCACTATAATGATCAAGGTTTTTACAACAAGGCTTTTATAGCGACATCCACATCAAAAATATAAAACACCTCTATAACCCTCTAATCAAAATATAGGCATATACAAACAAAAAACAGCAGCAAGATGTCCCCTCTCCTACAGTCTTTAACACTTTGAACAATCCTCAAAGTCCAGAACGCCGCACGTTCTCTTCCTGTAATCACAACAGGGCAACTCCAATCTTCACAAGATTGATAGAAACTGATCACGAAATAGACACCTCAAGTGCAGGTTGATCAGACAGTAAGAACACACAGATTCTTGCTCGTCAACCAATCACCAAAGATGAACACCACAGTCTTCTTGATGAATTCTTGGAGCTTTCACACTTTCTGCAAGAGATCAATAATCTGAAAGAAATCAATCAAATAGTTAGAATCACAAAAGTTCTTGCAGAAATCAAATTCGCGTCAATTTATAGCAATTCGCAACTCTGACGCATTTTAATCGACTTAGCTACTAATGCAGTCGAATACAACACTTCAGTCAAAGTAGTTAGCAACAATACATGCAGTTAATTGAATGGATAATTAATGCAGTCGAATCACAATAAATGTTTGGTCAACATATTTAAAAATATAGTCGTTGTAACATTTAATTCAAGCATTAACACAATTTCAAAATTGTAATAGACTTAGGCGAATGCAGGTTGCATGTAATCGACTATACAACACAGTTAAACAAAGTTTTGAAAAACTTTATCTTCAAAAATTATCACAGCACACTTTGAAAAAGTTTGTGCAAAGGCACGAGTTTTAATCGACTTACTTCATAATGAAGTCGACTTACAATTGTTGTTTTGTCACATATTACAAGTTTAAAAAAAGTGCATGTGGTTTTCCTTTTCTCAAATATATGTCATGCATTCACAGATAAGATCTCATGTAAAACACAGTGAATTGCAGCAATGACAGAATCAACACAAACATGTTCTCAAATAATCATAAACTTGAAAGTTATGAACATGTAACACATAAACACATGTGTTATTAATAATGTGTTGTCATCATAAAAAACCAGAAGCTCTGAAATTGTAAGGTTTAGCTAAACCAGTGCTCTCCCTATCAACAATCTCAACAAAGAGCTTAGGAACCATTTGGGGTGGGGAGGCTAGTTTTGTCCTCTCTTTCATATTCACAGTCTCCACCCTTTCTTCTTCTATACTTATGTTGTCTACATTTCATAGAGTGTTAAGCCTCTAGGATTGATTTTGTCGTAATTTCTTAATTGTATTGTGAGGTAAGATGAAAAAACTTGTTTGTTCTTTTAATTCTTGTTGTGATTTATTTTTATCTATTTGTTTTTTAATCAAGTAAAAATAATGTGTTTTACATTATAGCAAATAAGCATAATGCTAAATCTACATAACATAATAATCATATTATTGAAAAAAGAAGAAGATGTTGGACATTCTTCTTCATAAAGTTTATTTTGATGATGATAGAAAGTTTAAAGATGAAACAAAAGCCAATAATTATTTGGAAGACTTGTATTTGTTTGTTGTAATGTTTTAATGTCTTTAGAATACTCTTGTAATAGTTGTTAAAGTATTTTGGACTAAGTCTAGAGAGTCACAAAGTAGTAGCACTGAAACACTTGAAGGAAAAAAATATTTTTTAAATATACACAATGATAATCGATTATGACTTATGATAATCGATTATTGTAGAAAGAAATTATTTTAAAAAAACAAATCTCAGCAATAATCAATTATTGCTTGCAATAATCAATTATTAAGACAGTTGTAACATGACTTTTCATATTTTGACCTAATTTCAAATTGGGTTCTTTTTTCTAATTCATCTTCCTCTTAGTTTTTGTCCAAATGCAAATATTCTACTCTACAACGATCCTAACATATATTAAGTTTTTTTAATATTAATTGAGAGATTACTTTGATTAAAGTTAGAAACTTTCATTTGATTGAACGGATTTTTGCCAATAATTAAGAAGTTACTAGGATTAAACGTGAAAACTTTGACAGTTTTCCTTCTCCCAAGTATCAAACCCTATCAACACAAACTTTTCATGTCTTCTTAATCTTCCTTTTCATCGCTTTCATCTCCCTTCTCATCTCGCGCATCATAGTCATGGGATCCACCTGTTGTTCCTCCACTACCTCTTTCATTACTATGTTGTTCATCATGGTCCTTCTGATTACCATAAGAGTAGAAAAGTGTCCATTCGACCCATGATGAGTGCCAAAATGTTTGTACAAGACTGGTGGGATATTACTACTTCCTATGCGCTTCAGTCTTTTAGCAACTTAAATCTTTAGCTCTTCTTATACACTATGTTCCTAATCGTGCAAACACTCGGTGTGCACCTGCATAAAGAACTCTGATACTTAAGTCAGTATTGTTCCAAGTACAAGTTGTGTTAAATGTTGTAATCATTATAACCTAACTACCCTACATGGACCTTGTATTTATACTAGTCATAATAGATTTTTTCTTACCGCTAGCCTAATTATGGTCCAATTACACCGTAATGCTCTTATTTAGTTGATTGAAGATCCATTTCTACTAAGCCATATTTAGGTTAGTTAATGAAATTATCCTAGGATACCTTTCAAACGTCTAAAAGTCCTTATTTGTCACCCTAATGACCGATCAACTCTTTGTTTGCTCTTGGTCTATTGACTAATAAATTCATACTATATAGGTTTTGACCTTAACTCGATCAACGTCAAATGAAAACGATTAACCTTAGCACAATTTCAATCCACTTGCATCATACTTTCAATCTTGGAATGTATTCAACCCAATTATTATCTTTTGGTTATTATCACTATGTTATTATCAAAACTCATAAGCCAATTAACCATATATATATATGTGTGTGTGTGTGTGTGTGTGTGTGTGTGTGTGTGTGTGTGTGTGTGTGTGTGTGTGTGTGTGTGTGTGTGTAAGTGTTTGATAAACGGGAGAAAACGAGAATTCCAGAAAGAATAGAAAGTGAATGAATATCAGTAAGTGAGTTCAAAATACAACGAAAGTAAAGTATTTATACAAAGAGGAAGAGAGAAAGAAAAACATAACAAACAAAACTAACAAAACTAATTCAAAAGCACGGTGACCGAACGACTTCCGAGAGTTCATCCGTTCGGTAGTAAGCAGACGTTCAGTGCCGCTCGGCATGATACTGTGGTCAACAACCGTTCGGTGCAACCGCTCGGCAAGATCTTGTTGTCAACAGCCGTTCGGTACAGCCGCTCGGCAAGATCTTGTAGTCGTTCGGTAAACTGTAGAAGAAAAGATATGTGAATGTCTCTATCACCCTCCCTCAAGATGAACATGGATATTATGCATGTTTAGCTTGGAAGTAATAGTGGTAAAAGGAGAAGGATAAAGAGATTTGGTGAAAACATCTGCAACTTGATTGGTAGAAGAAACATGAAGAAGTTTGATCTTTGTTCGTCTACTCCTAATCTTGTTTGCAAGCTTCAAAAGTCTCTCTATGGTTTAAAACAAGCTACTAGAAATTGGAATCATAAACTAACATCTGAATTACTTTCTATTTGGTATACACAAAGCTCTGCCGACCACTCTCTATTTATCAAACATTCTCCCTCTGCTATCACTATTATCCTAGTATATGTTGATGATATCCTTCTTTCTGAAAATAACTTGTCTGAAATCACCACTGTCAAAGATCATCTCCACAGCAAGTTTCACATTAAAAATCTTGGAGATCTCAAATATTTTCTGGGATTCGAAATTGCTAGATCTCAAACTGGAATATGCATCAATCAAAGAAAATATTGTCTTGAATTGATTTCTAACGCTGGTATGTTAGGATGTAAACTTGCTCCCACCCCTGTTGATCCTTCTATCGAACTTCATGCTGATGAAGGCATCCTTCTCACAGATCCTTCTTCTTACCGGCATCTTATTGGACGACTTCTCTATCTCACTAATACATGGCCTGACATTGCTTTTGTCGTCCAACAACTTAGCCAGTTTGTTTCCGCTCCTCGTCAACCTCATATGCAACAAGCCATGAGGATCATTAGATACTTAAAGAATGCTCCTGGTTCTGATCTATTATATGCTGCTAATAATTCCTTCCGCATTCATGCATACTCTGATTCTGATTGGGCTATTATGCTACCACTAGAAGATTCATTTCTGATTTTTGCGTCTTTCTTGGAACTGCTCTTATCTCCTAGAAATCAAAGAAACAAACCACTGTTTCTAAATCTTCTTTTGAAACCAAATACAGGTCTTTAGCTTCCCTAACATGCGAATGTTTCTATCAAAATATATATATATATATATATATATATATATATATATATATATATATATATATATATATATATATATGTGTGTGTGTTCACTCATTAGTAAACACACTCATTCAATACTAAACATTATATGCACTCATTCTATCTTATTTATACTATTTTATTGACCTTGAGTATTAAAGAGTTTTCTACAAGGGGATCTGTCTCTAATCTTTATAAGCTCGGTCGAGATTGTTCAACAACAATCCAACACCCTAAGAGCATTGACTCCCCTTGAAGATTGCTTGGTGATTTCTGGAAATAACAAATATATATAATCCAATGTTCAAATTAATCCTCCTTTTGCTACTCCAGAGTAAGATATATTGTTGAGCAATATGCATTTCAATTTTATTCTCAACGCGAAGAACGAAGACAAAAACTTTTGATCTCGATTTTTAAAGTTACAAACTTTTTAACCACGAGCAAAATTGGAAAATAAATATAAAATATAATAAAGAATATGTTAGAGAATGATAACGACAGAAAAATATATAAACTACTATCCCAGTGCCTATCGTCAAGAGTGGAATGATCGCTATATTTATTTACCTTAAATTTGCTAGATATTTTTTTTGCCTTTTACCGTATTCATTGGTGTGGGGACGGTCACACGTACATGCTATTTATTATACGGGGAAAGTAATTATCAAAACATAAAGAATATAATTCTTTATTGTGTAAATCTCTATTTTCATTTATCTACTTGAATTGCATATTATTAATTTAAAGCTACTAATGAAGGAGACTTTTACCTAAAAGAGATTTGAAATGGTAGTCAATATGCGAACTTCAAGTTGCATCTGAATATCTTCATCAAATACTACTCTTAAGAAAATTTCTTTTGGTGTGTTTATCATGTTAAAACTCCATCAAACGCTTCTCTCAAGAAAATCGATTTTTTTAATGCTTATTAATATTTTTCAGTACTTGTCAAATCTATTTAGAGACAACTTTATATTGAATTATGAGCACAGGTTTAAATCCAGAATTACTCGTTCGAGTTAATGCATTAAGATTCTCATCAATTTCCGCAACTACCCGAGAAATAAATAGTCATTAAAGTATTTATTTATTCAGCCTTCTTTCCTTTATAGTGCATCTCACTAAATTAACCACAAATAAACACAGTCTTCACTGTTTGAATTTTCTTGACCATGTCCTAGGAGATGTTTATTTTCCTCTTTGTTGTTTATAACTAGCCAACCACATTGTCTATGATAGAAACCGTACCAAAATCAATGGAGAGCTTTGAAATCCTTGGTGGATGCCTTTTGTTCCTCTCTTTGTTATCCATTTCCTCCACTTTGGACATGATTACTCCGACCCAACCTCTGAGAGATCGTATGAATGAGAATGTAACTCTTGTCTCAACAAATGGAACCTTTGAAGCAGGATTCTTCAGCCCTGGAAATTCCCGTAGCCGTTACCTTGGAATTTGGTACAAAACCATATCCCCCAGAACAGTGGTTTGGGTGGCCAACAAAGAAACACCACTTCAAGACCACTCTGGAGTCTTAGAACTAGACAGTGATCAAGGGTTTCTTAGTATAAAAAATGGCGCAGGAGCCCAAATATGGTCCTCAAATGCATCATCAAACACACCAAGCAAACCAGTTGTCGTGGAGTTGTTGGAATCAGGAAACATGGTTGTGAAAGATGGCCATGATAACTTTTTATGGCAAAGCTTTGATTACCCTGGTGATACTTTTCTTCCAGGAATGAAGCTTGGAATGAACTTGAAAACCGGTCATCACCGAGCTCTGAGATCTTGGAAATCCCTCTACGATCCTACTCCAGGTGAATTTTCATTTGGTGTTGATACTCGTGGCCTTCCTCAACTAGTTATCACGAAGAGTGATGACATAGTTTATAGACCAGGCTCTTGGAATGGTGTTAGAGTCACAGGAGTACCTGCACAAGGATCTCACCCATTAACGAAATCCCTTTTTGTTATGAATGAAGATGAAATCTTCTATGAGATTCAACTCTTGAATAGTTCAACTAAACTGAGAAGCAGATTGCTCCCAGAAGGGTATCAAATACGTTTAATATGGTCAGATGAGGGTGAAAAATGGGATACTGTATACTCTGGTTCGTTTGATGAGTGTGAGAGATATGGTATGTGTGGTGCTAATGCTATTTGCAACGTGAGTGGAGAACCTCAGCACTGCGAATGTTTGAGTGGATTCAAATCCAAAGCTGCGGATTCAACTTGTGATCGAATTAGACCTCTGGATTGCAACAAGGGAGATAGTTTTAAGAAGTACGAGGGAGTGAAATTGCCAGACACATCTTCATCTTGGTATGATACGAGAATGAGTCTTGAGGAATGCGAGAAATTGTGCTTGAGCAACTGCGCTTGTACTGCATATGCTCAATTGAATATCAGTGCCAACGGAAGTGGCTGCTTGCAATGGTTTAATGACATTGTTGACATCAGGACACTAGCAGATGGACAAGATTTTTATCTGCGAATTGCAGCTTCAAAATTTCAAGGTATGTATACCTTTTTACAATTCATTCTTGGTTAATTCTATCGTCTTTTCATGGATGCTAAGTTCTACCCTGCTAGAAAGTAAGAAGCATTTATGATGAATTATGAAATAGATACAAAGTTATGCTAGGTGAATGCAGGTACAGTAAGCGTACTCGGTAGAAGGTAAGGTATATATATACGGGGAAAAGAAAAAAACAAAATATACAAAGGGTATGCTATTAACTTTTTAGAAATATATATATGCAAATGATGAATACGAAATATTTGTGGATTTCGTGAAAGTATTTATTTATTTATTTATAAAAAAAGGAATTCTCATGACTCACATTGCTGAACAAGTTTCGACAATTGCGAAACTCAGGCGCTGAAATCGAATACTAAAGTAAACCCAAATTACTGCAAAATACCGTGATTATTTTTGAAAAATGTTTTCTTAATAATTTTTTTACAACAATCTCTGAATAGATTATGCAATAGTTTATGATGAATCAATTTTAAATATACAAACCAATAAAATAATTACACATAATTTATCATGAAAAAATTGTTAAAAAAATTGTTAACTTGTCAAAAGTCAAGAAAAAAAATACTTAGTCATGAATGGAGATGAGAAATAAATCTCTTTGCATAGGTATTATCGCATGAACATATCCCGCTTTCATTGAAGAATTTTCATATTAATTATATTAATTGAGCATGGATAAAAGTATGGTTAAAACTTGATTGTTTAAATTGGATATGGATTAAGGATAATAACGTGCATGTAAGTATGTAAAATTGTTTTAATTGGGTATGGATTACACGGATGAAGATGTATGAATATATGTATACCTAAGTATGTGCAAGACTTTATTGTTTACATTGTGTATGGATTATATATATCTTTTTATATGCATCTAACTCATTTATGTCATCACGTGTCATAATGTTACATTTTTGTTTTCTATTAATAAAATACTCAATTTATTCACTTTAAATATTTTTAATTATTTTTTATGTTTCAACTTAAGAATATTTTACTCTCAATTTTAAGTATAGTTAAATCCTTATAATTTATTTAGAAGAACATAACTTATATTCTTTGTTCTATTTGGTATAATTCATTCAATGTCTAAATTAAATTTTTCCCTTTGCTTGATTTCATTTAAATGATTGTATTTCGAGAAATAAAATCCTTGATTTATTGAATCAACACATCTAAACATTTTTAGTCTTTTCTACCATTATTTGATATTTATTTATTTATTATTTTGTACTTTAATTCAATACTTACACAATTATAATTTCTCTTATGATTTCTGAAATTGAATAAAAAATATATATAATCTTTATATTAAATACTTGATGTTTATATAACTCTAACAATATAAACATAACTAATATTTTAAACATCAATGGGTACTACCAGTACGATGTTATTATATCCATATTATTAGAGAGGGACCACACCCACCTATCTCTTGTCATCCTTGTAGTTACAAATGTTAAGCTCAACATTAAGAATGAAAGAAAATAATGGAGAAAGAAAAGAAAAATGTATTTGAGGGTGTAGAAAAATAATCGAAGTTAAGTAGGATGTTTTTGAAATTATTTTTATAAGAAAAGAAAAAAAAGTATACATGAAATAAAACAATAAAATAAGATATATATAACTTAAATTCGGATACTTATATTATTTTCTTTTCAAGTCTTTTATTTTCTTTCAATTTGGAAAGGTGCATATCCCTTATAAACCAGAAGATATGTTCCCAAGGTTAAGTTGTACAAGAATTTCTATATATCTCTGTTTCTGTTTATATGTGATGTAAATGGTCCAATGTGAAATTGTGTGTCTGTTGATTATTAGTTGATTATGTTCTTAATCTTTCAGATCACGCCTTAAACAGGAAGATAGGAGGAATTATACTTGGCTGCACTATATTCATCATCGCCATTGTAGTATTTGGGTTCATATTTTGCCTTAGGAGGAATAAACTCAAGCAGTCAGGTGAAGTCATTATGATTAAATATTGCCAATGTAATTTTTGTTATATTTTACTTTAAACCGAACAATGACGGAATGTAAATAATGTTAAAAAAAAATCCAAACAAATGACTGGATTCTTCAATTTACTATGGTTTGTTTGAAAATTAACAACCTTTAAATAAGTGGACCAAATACATATAACAAAACGCTTCTAAATAAATGAAAAATTAAAACTATTTATCTTTATTTTATCTCAATCAAAAATAAACTAAATTTTATTAAACCCAAAATAATAAAATAAGATTTAAACAAAATTATTAATAAATTCTTAAAATTTAAATTTACCTCAACAAATAACAATTAATCTTCGTTTCTATGCGTTGAATTTTGTTACACTTTACGGAAAATTCTTCTCTATTATATCTTTGTTTTGCATAAGATCTGATAATTTTTTTAGTGGCAGAAACAGAGTACTGGAAGGAGAAGAATAAGAACGATGACATTGATTTACCAATATTCGATTTTTTATACATCTCCGATGCCACAAATAACTTTTCTGAGAGTAATAAATTGGGACAAGGGGGATTTGGACCAGTGTACAAGGTATGAATTAAATTTTAGTTACCATTCATCTTCGCATAGAAATAACTTTTAAAAATTATTGTCAGGGCATATTATCAGATGGGCAAGAAATTGCAGTTAAGAGGCTTTCCAAAACTTCAGGACAAGGTTTGGACGAGTTTAAGAACGAAGTAATGTTGATTGCAAAACTTCAACACCGCAATCTGGTAAAGCTTCTTGGTTGTTCTTTTGAGCAAGAGGAAAAGCTGCTAATTTATGAATTCATGCCAAATAGAAGCTTGGATTACTTTATTTTTGGTGGGGCTTTTGTTATGATCTAATTATTCCAATTTTTGTGATATTTTCCGTCAGACTGTTATGCTAACATGGTAGTGAATTTTCAGATTCAATAAGAAGTACCTCAATAGGTTGGGCTAAGAGATTTGAAATCATTGATGGAATTGCTAGAGGACTCCTCTATCTTCATCAAGATTCTAGACTGAAAATCATTCATAGGGATCTCAAGACTAGTAATGTTCTTCTTGACAGCAATATGAAACCAAAAATATCAGATTTTGGTATGGCTAGGATATTTAACCTAGATCAAGATGAAGCAAACACAAATAAAGTGATGGGAACATAGTAAGTTTTTCTATACTTGTTTATTTCTTTCCCCTTTTGCAAACAGTTCTAAATGCTCATGTCTGAGTAATGCTTTTTTTCGCAGTGGTTATATGCCTCCCGAATATGCTGTACATGGATCATTTTCAGTCAAATCAGACGTATTTAGTTTTGGCGTAATTGTATTGGAGATAATCAGTGGGAGGAAGAATAGAGGATTTCGTGACCCACACAATGAGCTAAATCTTCTTGGACATGTAAGTTAAAAACTTAATAACAATGAGCTAAAATCTTTTTGTAACAATAAGTCTTACTGAACTAAGGATAAAACCAATTTATATAAATGAAAGTAAATCTTATTGTAAAATTGAGTTAAATTTAAAATTATTTTTTAATGATTTTTTATAGGCATGGAGATTATGGATTGAGAAAAGGCCAATGGAACTAATGGATGAATCAATGGACAATGCAGTTGATCCATCTCAAATATTAAGATATATTCATATTGGTTTGTTGTGCGTACAACATAGACCAGAGGATAGGCCAAATATGTCTTCGGTAGTTTTAATGTTGAACGGTGAAAAGTTATTGCCTGAGCCAACTCAACCTGGATTTTACACGGGAAGAAATAACTTGACCATGACAGATTCTTCTTTAAGGAATTTGGATGCGTGTTCTCTCAACGAAATGTCTGAGACATTACTTCTGGCAAGATAGATGATTTAAAATAAAATAAATGATATGGAAAATTGAAAAGTTTACGACCACCAATCTCTACAAGTACTACTATATGTCTGAAAGAATATTATTCACTTTGAATGTGAGATAACAATTGCTATTATTCGTTGATAAATATGATATTTGGACAGATACATATGCTTCATTATATGTATATTTTGACAACCCTATATGTCAGATATGGTAAACAAGGAAAAGGAAGAGTAGATTATGCGTTCCACTTAAGAGGTGTAGAAGATACAAGCAAAACTCGATTATTTAATTATTTTATTGTTTAAAAGGTCAAGCAATGAAAAAGGATGCCATAATTGAGTTGATTTTCACTTTTGCCTGAGCTACTATCTCTCTAGGAAACTTTCCTTTACAAAAATTCATAGATTTTTGCAAATTTCCCTTTGTATCTCCTTTAATGACAAATGACAAACAATCATTTTAAACTAGGTACTATAAAATAGTACCACAACACCTTAGTAGGGGTCATGTGTTTCTTCATCAACACTACTTCCATCAACACCTTAGTAGTGATAACTCACATATTTGACACATCCTTAATGTAGTACACTCATCTTTGTACATGACACAACTATTAAGACATGTATGTATCATTTTCTACTTCAAATCCATAGGACATAAAAAAAATTCACCTCAGTTGTTACAATTAGGTAACATGTTATTTTCTAGAAGTATCTCTTCTTAGTGAAAATGACTCTAGAAAAGGGGATTGAATATATCCTTTAGTCTTTCTCACGCAAGTTGTATAATTTGAAATAAAATAATAAAGACATCAAGCACAAGTAGCATTATTTCACTATGCACATTACCATACATAAACCCACAAATTAAACAACTGAATACTTATATCACTACAACCATGAATGCCAAAACCATGTTCGTTACCAATAAAATTCTACACAATAATAGGTATATCTTACATTCAAAATATCTACAGTAATCATACATCATACAATAATCATATACCTCCAAAAAAAATTCTTCTTGTGCACATATCATATTCCCTATGTACAATTCCCCTCAATCACATAAACTTTAACCATTGAACGCATTACAAATTTCATCACATTCGTATCCATAGTAATATATCTACCAACCAAAAATTAACCTTACCCCATCACAACATGATCACATCTGAAACACAAAAAAAAAACTTATCACCACAAAACTTATCACATCATGGATAAATAGTTGTTATCTATCAAACTTTAAATAATCATTCAAATGAGTTATTCCAATAATTGGTTCACCAACATCACATACCATGTCCTCTAAATGATCATTCATTTGTTCTTCAACATATTCTATTGTTCGTAACATAATAGGATTGTTTAATATTTCTCCATGCCAAATCCAAATTGAATAACACTTTATTGTATAGAAGACGAATAAGAGATCACATATTCCCACCAAATCTTAATGTATCTTATTCAAACAACGAACACAAGGACAATATATTGTATTCATATATAGGTATTGCAATTTTTTAGCTTATTGCAAGAACTCGGTAACTTCCTTTCATAATCTTCACTAATGTGATATGCATTCATTCATCTTCAATCCATGGCTAGGTTCGTAACAAACTCCATCATTCTCACTTTGGTAATTAAAGTGAGGTTCTACCGATTCGTGAAAACATTTTGTGTAAAATTTGTTAACATGTACACAAATAAATCTACCATCATAAATTTAATAACATGGTGACAATATTCTGTATAATCTTCAACAAATTAATCAAAAAGTGGTCACATATGACAAAAAAAAATAAAGGATTAAATATGTTTTTAGTCCCTAAACTATCAAGCGATTTTGTTTTTAGTCCCTCTTTCAAAGTAAGGTACTTTTTGGTCCTTCACCTTTACGAAACTATAATTTTTCGTTCTCAAAAACCAACAACGTTAAAAAGAAGCTGAGCTTGGCTAACGGTGGAGTGCCACGTCATTTTTTTTCTGACACTAAATCAATTTGTCCCTTACCGTATGATAATGCCGAACAATATTGTTAATGGCCGAACGGTATTGGTAAGGCCGAATGGTTACGATGACTGAATGATCAAATGGTATTGGTGGTGACCGAATGGTTATGATAATTGAATGGTGATGGTGACCGAACGGTGATGGTGACCGAACGGTGATGGTGACCGAACGGTGAGGGTCAGATTGACTCAGTGTGAGAAAAAAGATGATGTGACACTCCACTGTTAGCCAGCTCAACTCCTTTTTAACGTCGTTGGGTTTTAAGGACGAAAAATTATGTTTTCCTAAAGGAGAAGGCCTAAAAAGTATCTTAGTTTGAAAGAGAGACTAAAAACAAAATCGCTTGATAGTTTAGAGACTGAAAGCATATTTAACCCAAAAATAAATATACATTTAGAGAACAACACAAAAAGGATCGAAAAAAAAATTAATCAAATTTATGCAAAAGCTTACAATATACACATATTAACAAATTTTAAAAAATAATTTTTTTAAACTGTCCAATTAAATAATTTAAAATTTAATACAAATAATTATTGTTTAATCATTAAGACTGAATTTCAATCGAGAATTAAGATTGGTTAAACGTGTACTTCTAAATTTAAAAGTTATATGCCTAATAAATATAAATATATAAAAATAAATTATTTTTCATAAACAATTAGTCCTTATCATTTTTTCGTTACCTTCTAAATTTAAATTATAAAAACCTTATACTATATTAATATATAGTAATAAATTAATTTTCACAACTAATTTCCATTATTGATTACTCTATCATTTTTTTATTGCTAACTTCTGAGTTTAAATTTTAAAAACCTAATAAACATTACTATACACTAAAACATAATTTTCACAACTAATTAGTCCTTATAACTTTTTCTTATTCCTAACTTCTAAAGTTAAATTTTAAAAACTTAATAAATATTAATATATATACTAATAAATTAATTTTCATCACTATATTTTCTATCAATATTTAAAATCTATTAAACTTAAATGTGTATTGATTTTCAATCATCAAAATTTCAAACTAATAAATATAGAAACTACCAAACATGAAACAGAAATTCAACAAAACCTAAGTCCCATTCATGACTGAATTCCTCAAAAATTGTCACAAAAGGTCTATTGAACTAACCTCAATGCAGCAACAAGTTGTCCCACGAAAAATCCACCACAAAAGATGAAGAAAGCTATTTTTGGGTCAGCAATGCAACTTTCGCGAAGAGAGAAATCAGAAAGAAAACAAGCTCTGAAAAGATTTTTTATAGAAACTATCATGTCAGATGTAAAAAAAGGTCTTTTATATCGTACCATTATAGGTCCCGACGTAAAAAAACTCTTCTCCATCATATATTTAACATAAATTTATTTACCTTTATTTATAAAAATGTTACTTTTTTAACTATATTATTTATTTATGCATCAAACATAAATAACTATATGTGTTATAGTGTAATAAACTATTTTTTTTCTTTGTACCAGACTAAATCCATACACATCTTTCAGTATTATTTAATTTAAAATATAAAATTCATAATAAAACAAATTTAAAAGGTAACTTTGACATGATTTTAATATATAATTGACATCTGTAGGTAGATCTAAATAATTACCTTTATTCACCTTTTCCAACTTATTATTTGTCTTAATTCATCTCTATTAGCATTTTGTTTTGATAATAGGAAAAAATATTTTTTTAAATTAATAATTACAGAAAACACAAATATTTTTTGACCGAAAAACATGTTAGATGGAAATTATAAGTCATTGAAATTTAAAAAATAATTAATAAACGGTACAAGAAAATTTCTATTAAATAAATAAACAATGCATACAATTATATCTAACATAATAATGTTCACAAATAAGAAAAAACAATGAAAGATAATATAGTCATTAAAACGAATTACTTTTTCTTTTTTGGTCTCGACATTTAAAAAATCCCACACTTTTTTTGAACTGAAACAAGAATGAATATTCGTGAGTTGAAGATGAATATGCCAATTTACATGGCTATGGCTCACACAACCTACCATTATTTTTATTCATCAGATTATCTCTGACCATGAACAATTTTGTGGTCATTGTTGTCTCAGTTTTCTACTTTGTTTGTTTCTCTTCGATTTGTAAGAGCCTCATGCCAAAAACAAGTGTCCCAATAGTTTCCACCATTCAATGAATAATCTATAAGAACAATCTTTGTTAACTTGGATGATAACTTTTTCATCCTTAACGTCTTTGTGCAACACTGAAAGTGCAAATCTTTTCTAAAAGATGAACAAATATTTTGTGACTATGATTCTGAAAAATTGACATCTCCTAAGTCTTGGCAATGAAGTTGATTATTCTCTGCCATGTGCAAAGGCCAAAAATGTTCAAAATCAAACTAACCATGATAACTACTACAACAACATCTTCCTGATCCCACGTGCCAAATCAACCGACAATGCCACAAAGAACTCACACGTGTCCGGCATTATCCAGGCTGAACAAAAGTTAATAACTTGTCCTCTTTTAGACAAAACCTACAGATAATTATCTGTTTAGGTGGTGTTTTCTAATAAAAGCAGAATCTCACCTTAATTTATTTTTAACGCAATATTATACTATACACATTATTGAATAAATATCTAATTATGATAAAGAATAACTAGAAGATCTTGTCATATAATTTATCTTTAGGGCTGCAAATGTTACTTCCGTCTATTCTTCCTGCAATTTGATAACATTTCTTTCATTTTAACCTGACTTTTTAGGTTTATATATTAAAAATTAAAAGTATAATAAATTATTATCATAATAGTGTTATGAAGTTTCCTATTTTAATTTTTTCTTCACAGTATTAATTAAAAGTAAGACAAAATGTAAAGCTAATTAACAATAATTTCAATAGAACAAAAGAAATAGAATGTAATAAATCTCTAAAAATTTCTACAATTTAAAAAAAAAAACAAAAAAAAACTACCTATTTACCCCTCTTTCATTAAGGAAATCTTAATTCCCAGAGAAAAGTTTTTTCGTTTCAAATGCATTAATCCAAAATTTTCACACAGAGTTTCTTTATTACGAACAAGTTAGCCTAATACGAAGATTTTATAATCCAAAATGTAAAAGGGGTGTAAGATAAGATTGCTAAGTTAAAAGAAAAGATAACATGTTTTATCAATAACTTCAGTCTAGTGGTCCATGATGTGCTAAGGATAGTACAGAGACAAACTTGATCCATATGCAGATGCAGTTAACATGAGATGCCAAACTTGGACCATGTTTATCATATAGTAAAAAATGGCCACATGCCCCACACACACACACATATATATATATATATATACATATATATATATATATACATACATATATATATATATATACATACATATATATATATATATATATATATATATAATTTTTTGGTGACCACAAAGGCAATCCATACGTGGCTGACCAATTAGCACTACCCGTTGTCATCTGATTCTATATAATACCTCCATTCATTACCCTTTAATCTGCACTTTACATCCCTTTTTACAAGAAACTACTTTTGCTTTATATCTGTGATTTATTTTAAGCTCCATCAGTTCCAACTTTGTTGTTTGGTGAGGAAATTTTTCGCTTTGGTTCATCATGCTTGAAGGCAAGGCTGTGATTGGTGAGACTGACATGCTTCAGACCATGCAGCAAGACGCCATGGATTTAGCTTCCAAAGCACTTGATGTCTTTGATGTCACTGAAGCCATTGAGATTGCCAGATTTATAAAGAAGGTAAATTGAAATATATATATATATATATATATATATATATATATATATATATATATATATATATATATATATATATATATATATATATATATATATATATTTGTTTTCTTTGAAGAAATTGGTAGCAGAAATGAGTCTCTTAATCGAATCAACTTTGGTAATTATGTTTGAGTTGTTGGTGCAGGAATTTGATAGGATGCATGGACCTGGTTGGCAGTGTATTGTAGGAACTGATTTTGGTTCATTTGTGACCCACTGTTGTGGCTGTTTTATCTATTTCTGTTTAGGTAACTTAGCCATTTTGCTCTTCAGGGGCTCAGCTGCTCCAGAGGCACATGAAAATCAGTTCTCAGCTCTAGAGGCAGCCAAAGCATAATTAATTTAATTGCTTAATTTTCCCTTTGTTTAGATACTTCTGTATTTTTTTTTCATTCCATGTAATGATAATTGATTTAGGAAGAAATGGAAGGTTTGAGAGAGAAATAATTTGCCAGAGGTATATAAATTATAATTTTGTTACTGAAATATATTTTATTTTAGATGTAAATTATTTTTCCTAATTTATCTCAAAAAGTATAAATGTTTTCAGTTGTCCTCGTAGTAGTGTAAGCTTCAAATATAACAACATTAAAAAATAATTGAAACATTCAACATTGAAAAACTATTGCATTATGCGATCCACTTGATACGTCGTAAAATTGACAAAGTAGGTTATTCATGTTGATCTGATGTACTCAATGACTTCAAAGTCAAACAATTGTACATCCATGAAATACTACAAGATATAATAACTCGAAATTAGTTTATGAACTTGAAATAATTTCTTTACTAATGAATTACTAAAACACAATCTAGTCTTAATCTTTTTCCATAATAGTTCGTAGTACCCATTGCATTAGATAGTATTTGTAAAATAAACAAAGGTGTATTTAATGAAAGTAATTACCTTATAATGAGTCTATATAAGTATTTGGTGGACACTTCAAAAACTTATATTCAGAGTAAAAATTAAGAAAACGTTGGTAAGTGGATGACTATATAAACTCAATTAATGCATTAAATGTTTAAATTGATTCGTTTCAAATTTGTTGGAGGCTTATTGAGTAATAAGTAGAATCATCCAACAATGTGATAAATTAGAGATATCACAAATAACTGTGGGTGAAACTTACATGGGAAGTAATTTCTATTACAAATATAAAAGTTGTACTAGAGTTTATCAATTAAAAATTGCACTTACGATATAGTGTGAAATATATTTGCTTAACCTTATAACCAAGTAATTGATGATGTAGGTTTGAGTTTCAAATTTAGATGGAGGACTATCTCGATGATCACATATTAAACCTTTGTCTATAATCATGCCTTTAAGACTTAAAGAGGTAGAAGGATCTCACATGCTATTCTTTTGTGGAATATGAATTACAAGAGCTCCTTTTCTTAGTAAAAAAGTAGATTAGTAAAATATTTATATTGAATTACCTACTTTCCTTTATAAAAAGTAAAAGCATAAATGGGATTCAATTAGGTCTCAGTTAAGGTTTCAATGGAGATAAAAGTACCCTAATTTATTAGTCAACATTCAACTCTTTTCATTAGGGAAGTCAAAACCTTAATTGAAGAGGTCAATAATGATAATACATAATCACATATGTATCCAGACAACTATGTAATGAAACAACTAAGAGAGCAAGTTGAGAGATGTGATTAAATCCATTGAGTGCAACAGGCTTTCCATATGTTGAACCAATGGTTCTACAAGTAGACACTAAACTCTCCACAATGCAACTAAGTTTAAGTCTTAGTCTCAAATCCATTGAGTCATTAAGTGTAAGAGGCTTTCCATATGTATATAGAACCATTGTCCTTTGTAATATTCACTTTCAATTGAATGAGAATTGACAAGCCCATTATTTGTCAATCTTCATTAAAAAAAATGAATTTTCCAACAGTCAATATCCATTAGTAAATGTTTTTTTTCCGACAGATTACCGACGGATTAGAATCTATTTGTAAAATTATTGTCGATAAGATTTATGGATAGATATCGTCATTCGGTAATTACTGACAGATATATCCTTGATAATTACTGACGGATACATCCTTCGATAATAACTTGACTCAAGTATGAGACATTACCGACAAATTTATCCATTAGTAAATTATGTCAACAAATGACAACGATTTATAATTCATTAGACTGTATTCTCTACCTACCAAACAAACATAATGGTTGGACATAAACATTAATAAGGCAATACAAAATTGATAATGCCTAACAAGCAATAGAATCCAAACAAACATTAATATAATATTAGACAACCATCACAAACATGTTTGACATACTTTGCAGACACACATAGAGTTTTTAAAAGTATGATCGTAAGTAACATAGAGTCTTAATAATCTACATATCCATCAGAATCGTTTTCTTCTTCTTAAGAGTCTTGTTGTTGTTGTTAGGTTGTGGCTGGATTGGGGTAGGCTGGTGATGGCAACCCCTTTAGGGACTTTCCATCTAAAGAAGTATCAACTTTACTCTAAGACCAAGAAAGGGAAGTTGAATAAAGGACTTAATATTTTCTTTCTAAGTCTTAGAATGTTTTCTTTAACTAAATACATTTACCTTGTTTTGTAGGTCACTAATAAGAGTGGAAAACCATAGCCAATCAACCAAAGAAGCTTGGTGAACTAAGGGAAGCAAAGGAGGTAAAGAAAGGAAGAAAGGAAGTGCTTTTTGGATTGGAAAAGCAAAGCTGATATACAACATACGGCCAACCAAGCAAACCAGCGTTTCCACTTTCTTTTAAAGCATGTTTTCAATGTTTACCGTATGGAACATATGGCCAGCTGTATAGCTTCTCCTGCACACTTCTTATAGAGCTTCATGTACATTGCTAATATGTTCAGTAGCTTGCTAGGCAAGTTTCTCTTCATCTATAAAAGAGAAGCCAAATCACTTGTAAAGGTAACTTGAGTTTGATAATGAAATGCTGCTGAAATCCAGCCATTCTCTCAAGTTCATTGCTTAAAGCTATTTTAGCTTGTCTCCCTCTAGCTCCCTTCCCCGTTGGAAGGCCATCTGAGTTAGAACTCTACCTCACACACACATCCAAACACTGTCACGCATTTTGACAAACACCTTGCATGCGCTGAACTCCTTCAAACCATTCTTCATTCCGCTGCGTCATTCTGTCCAAGGAGCCGCTCCAGTCTTGAACGTGGAGGCTGCTTCCATCATTTGGCATCAAGAGCCAGTCGTTTCAGTCACGCTTCAAGAGCTAAGTGTCTCGTATCCATTCCTCTGTTTTTTTTTCCGTCTTGTGCTGTTCATATATGTCACTGTTTCATTTTGTTTTTTCTGGTTTGATTCTGTGTTTGAGTGAATGTTTGATTCTATTCACTGTTCGTTAGTGTTTGTTTTCCATTTTAATCGGTGCAACTTCTTTAATTTTCGTTTGAATCCAGCTTAATCATCATTTTCTGTTTTTGTCATGTGCAGAATTTACTGCAGTTTTAATTCTGTCTAGTCTTTGCTTCTGTTCCAGAATTATTTCTTTGTTGTTTAAGTGTGTCCAATGCATTTGCTAGCTATATGTTGATCATATAAGCAATGGCTTAATGTCCAGCTTTGATCATTGGAGCTACTAGCAGTGCAAACATTGTTTCCAGTCTCAAAAATCTGCATCAAAATTCTTCACTGTTTCAAGTTGTGCTCACTGTTTCTGGTCATAATCTGTGGTTTTGAACCTTGGTGCAAGTGTGTTTACTGTTGTTAAACATGTTTCTAGTAGTAGCAACTTTTATTAATCAATAAAATGCAAAATGCATACCTTAGTTGCCTACTTTCAGTAGTTTATGCTGTCACTGTTTCACAATTCTGCATCAAAATTAAATTTCTGGTTTGATGTGGTCGATGCTGTTTCTGTCCAGAATTGTTGTCACTATAGCTCTGCACAAGTTTGTTTAATGATTCTAAACATGTCTCAAATGATAGCACCTCATGTTAATCACAGAATTGCCAAATGCGTAGTTGAGTTGTTTTAAATCTGATTTTCCAGTCACTGTCACAGTTTTCTCAAGTTTTTTTTGCACTGTGCTTGTTGTCTTTGATGTGGCTTTGGTGTTTAAAGTTCCTCTAGCTGATAATCTACGGTTAGATCTAGTTGTTTAGGACCTTTCTTGCATGATTGTTGATCCATCCAGCTTTGACTCTGATGCATTTTAATTTCTGGTGCAGTTTTGTCCAATTTTCTGCATATTTTGGCAACTATTAGAGTGATTTTGAGAATCTATGTGCCTCTGTGGTGTTGGATTGTTTGTGCAAGTATACTTGACCATTTCAAACTTGTTCTACTGTTCAAATGGTCATTAAGAAGCCTATATGCAGATTTCCTCTGTAAACCACCAAACTTTGCTGCATTTTTGGCTTCAGCTGCTGTGATTTTGTGAATCTGTCTCTGCAAGTGCATTTTCCAAGTGTATGCAAGTTTATTTCACCATTTCAAACCTGTTGTTACTGTGCAAATGGTCATTTTCCAGCCTTTGTATCAAATCACAATTTCAGTCATCAAATTTGGTTAAATTTGAAAGTAAACCAGTCAAATTTTGAGATGACCTTTACCTTTGCTGTTTAAGTGTTTGAACATATTCCATTTGATGATACAAACTTCTTTGAAGTGTCATTTGATCATTTTCATCACTGAAACTCATTTTGAATACTGCTGTTCCATTTTTCCAGCCACAATTTTGGTGCAGCATGCATTTCTTTGCTGTTTTCTACACTTAAAAATTCTCAATTTGCAAATTGGATTGGCAAAAGCTGGGGATTTGGTTTCCAATTAATTACCAATGCTTACACAAGTGTAAAACAATCAGAAAAAGGCAAGTACACCCCTGCAATCCAGTTTTGACAGTCAAAATCCAGAAAACACAAAATCTGCATCTCTTTGTGGCATTTTGTCAAACACTTTGGAATTTCCATCAAACACTTACATTGCACACGATTCACTCACTGTTTTGAGTCTTTTCTTGCTTGTTTCATTTGTTCTAGACCCTATCTTAGGTTCCTTTTGAGTGTTATCTCTGTTTCCAGCCCCAAATTTATTAAAATTCAACTTTCTTGGCTTTCCATTGTGCTGTCAAGTTAATTTTCACTGAAAAATCTGGTGCACTGCAAGACTTTTGCTAACTTTTTGTTGCTGATTTGTTTGGCTTGGTGTGATGCTGTGGTGAAATTTCAAACTTCAAGATTGCTTCTCCAAAGGGGTAGCATCTTAGGGAGTGGAAGACTTGTTAAAGTGGCCACAAGCTTGGACTCCAAGAGCACTTTATCCTTGCTGTTCCAGCACCATGGCAGTAGCAAAAACACACCATTTTTGACAGTCTAGCAATCTGAAACAGCAGTTACACTTAGTTTTTGTTCCATTTTTCCACAATTTTCAATTGTAAATTTGGATTGGTATCACGGAACCTTTGTCAATTCTTTCAATTTTGTGTTCATTTTCAACTTAAAGTGACTTGGAAAAATGCTTTTCAAGCAATTCCAAGTGCACCATCAAACATTGTAATAGGTTAGTTTCCACTTCTTAGTGTGAAAGTGTGTCAAGTGGCTCCAAGTGTCACTTGCACTTTCACTTAGGGCCGTGTTTCATTCATTTCCATTTGCTTTACTTTACATTGCTTGTTGACTTTTATGTTTTAAGTCTCCGTGATACATAGGAGCGCGTTTCATTTAGATAAACCTTCATTTGGTTTCTAGGTGCATAGCATTCTTGCATTTAAAAAGTTTTGACAGATTTCTACCTAGACACTAAGGTAAGAAACAACCAAAGACACTCTGGCTAGGAAGGACAAGGTTCTTAAGCTTGTCCATTTGTGACTCACCTCTCCTTCCTGGGAGCTATTTGGTTCATTTTACCTCTAGAATCTTTCTAGAAATCCTTCACAAAAATAAAAAAAAAAAAAGTTTTTGATGTCTTGTTATACTTCTTATCCGTCTTCTTGTTCATATAGGTCCTCTTGGTTTTCTAGTTTTGATCAATCCATTAGTTTCAAAGAAATTAAAAGAAAACTTGATGAAGCTAGAAGAAGGACTTGTTCCTTTCATGAATTTGTTCGGATTGAGGGTGAATTGTATAAACAAGCTAGGGCAAATATTCCATACTTTGGTGCGGATATTGGTGCATTAACATACCTAACTTGGGAAAAAGACATTAATGACATGCATCCATTTATTGCTAGAAAAAGTAAACCTGAATCCTATTTTCATTCTAGCAATAGTGAATCTTATGTCCTTAGTCTCTACACATCTAGATTTGAAATGCAAGTAAGAGAGTGGTGGGATGAGAGACAATATCATGTTAGGATAGGTAGAAAATCTCCCATTCATAATTGGTCTGAATTAAAATCTTGCATGAGAAAAGAGTTTGTACCTTCAACTATTAAGAGAAACCTCCAATTCTTGAGAGATTACATTGAAAAAGGAAAAATATTTCTTGAAAGCTTAAATGATAATGGTTTCCTTATTAGAGAACTAGAATTTAAGATTAACCTTAAGGAGGTGCAAGCTAAGCAAATAGAATTAAAGCTAAAAAGAGATGTTGAGAGACAAGAAAGAGAGAGAGAAGAAGAAGAGAGACAAGAAAGAGAGAAAGAAGAAGAAGAGAGTAAGGAAAGAGAGACAAGGAAAGAGGAAAAGAAAAGAGAAGAAGAAAAGAAGAAAGCAGAGGAAAGTAAAGAGAAGGAGCTCTTGCTAATGCTGGCAACTCCTACTCTTACCATCACCATGGAACCTAAAAGGGAAGGGTTCTCATTCTTTACTTCTTTTCCATTTATTGTGCACTCTTCCATTATTCATTTATCTTTTAAATCAATTGCCATCCCATATTCTGTACCATCCTTTTCAAAATATGGCAATTCAAACCTTGAGTTAATGTTACCTTTGTGTAAACAAGTAACTCAAGATAAAAATCCAATAACTTGGGACTATGGAATTTTCCATTTTTCCAAGCCTAAATTTCTGAAAATCTTTTTCAAAAATACAAGACTCTTCTTTTGTCTTCTTATCTTTGTTTACATCTTCTTCATCATACTCATTTTTTCAATCTTTTGTAGATATATTTTTGATCCCGGAGGAACATAAAAACCAAAGTTGTGCTTCTTTCTTTCTTCCCGATTTGAGGACAAATCGTTTTTAAAGAGGGAGGGAATGATGGCAACCCCTTTAGGGACTTTCCATCTAAAGAAGTATCAACTTTACTCTAAGACCAAGAAAGGGAAGTTGAATAAAGGACTTAATATTTTCTTTCTAAGTCTTAGAATGTTTTCTTTAACTAAATACATTTACCTTGTTTTGTAGGTCACTAATAAGAGTGGAAAACCATAGCCAATCAACCAAAGAAGCTTGGTGAACTAAGGGAAGCAAAGGAGGTAAAGAAAGGAAGAAAGGAAGTGCTTTTTGGATTGGAAAAGCAAAGCTGATATACAACATACGGCCAACCAAGCAAACCAGCGTTTCCACTTTCTTTTAAAGCATGTTTTCAATGTTTACCGTATGGAACATATGGCCAGCTGTATAGCTTCTCCTGCACACTTCTTATAGAGCTTCATGTACATTGCTAATATGTTCAGTAGCTTGCTAGGCAAGTTTCTCTTCATCTATAAAAGAGAAGCCAAATCACTTGTAAAGGTAACTTGAGTTTGATAATGAAATGCTGCTGAAATCCAGCCATTCTCTCAAGTTCATTGCTTAAAGCTATTTTAGCTTGTCTCCCTCTAGCTCCCTTCCCCGTTGGAAGGCCATCTGAGTTAGAACTCTACCTCACACACACATCCAAACACTGTCACGCATTTTGACAAACACCTTGCATGCGCTGAACTCCTTCAAACCATTCTTCATTCCGCTGCGTCATTCTGTCCAAGGAGCCGCTCCAGTCTTGAACGTGGAGGCTGCTTCCATCAGCTGGACTGGAGTGAAGTGGGGTGGGCTAGACTAGGTTGTTGCTAAATCAGTATTGAGCTAGCTAGGCTAAGGTTGTTGAAGATAACTTTTGAGCTTCCAGAAGCAAGAATCTCATGACCAGATTTTGTAAAGTGTTAAACTTACGGCTCAAATCATCATAAGTCAGATCATGTACTTTTAGTTGTTGTGTGAGGTTGATAATGACCTCCTCGACACTGCTAGAAGAAGATGGTTGGTGCTTGAGAGTACCTCTTCCAGTAGTGTAATTTGCAATAAGTTGTCATGTCCTATATAATTGTCCTTTACTTTTCTTTCATTGACAACCTCAACTTAGTATTGTGTCCTAATGATGTCATCTCATCATTATACTCTTCTAATGCATTAGGCCATGACCCTTGCTTAAATTTAACCTGTGAAAGTTTGCTTGAAAATTCTCCGTGTTAAATAATGAGTTAAATAATAGTAAAAGGAGAAAGTTTAAAAGAAATAATAGTAAAAGTTTAAATTTTAAAGCAAATAATAGTATAAGTGTTTCCTTACATGTGTCCTCTAAGACCTTTCATCAATAAACTAACCAGATCCCTTACAAAGATGAGTTTATTGAAATACCTCATCAACATATACAACCTGTTCCAAGATTCTAAAGGTATTGGTCCCCCATAATGGCCAAGGCTTTAGAAATTTTTGGTTAATAAACCTTGTGATGGCTTGAGAAACAACTCTAAAGGGAAGAAACTTAAATATGAATACATAAAAGTTATCAAAATGAGGCCAAGGTAAAAAAAGTAATCCAATACAAATTAGTTTTTAAGAAGATCGGGTATTTTCCTCGACCATAAGATTCAATCATTGGTCGATCATGGAGAGGACGGTCAACTTCATCAATAGTTGAATCAAGAGCATCTGATGGATTAAAATATATAAGGAGAAGGTACTGAGGATGAGAATGGTATAGAAGGAATATGTAAAGGTTCCACAATATGGGATGGTTCTATGTGGGAAGGTCGTGGTATGGATGCAAATGGTGTGAGAACCACAACAGGATGTGGTGTGGGTACTAAAGTAAACAATGGTGTTTGAATGGGTGCACTACGTGTTGACCCAACATTGTGTAGAGTTGGGGTAGATGTTGATGATATTAATGAAGGAACGTTTAAAATATAGTATGGTTTCCTTCTTGGTTTTGCTATCGAAATGAGATAGATGTTCATATGACATTATAGTAATCAAAGTGTATAAATTAAAGTCAAACACTACAAAGGATTAAGCCATGCATATATGTTAAAATAAAGTTAAAGAAACATATATATGAATATCAACAAAATAGATACATGGCATTTCTATCTTAATATAACATTATAATTATATACGTTTTTAAATTCCATTAAAATAGAATGCCACTTAATTTTCATACCAAGAAGCTATAATTGTCACTAGTGCAAAAATAACGTACAACGTCGAATATTTTGGGCTTTTAACGACAAATTTGTGACCGACGTCATACTGGGAGACGTAAATTGGACGTCGAATATTATAACTCGAT
Source organism: Vigna umbellata (assembly GCF_029865625.1). Lineage (NCBI taxonomy): Eukaryota > Viridiplantae > Streptophyta > Magnoliopsida > Fabales > Fabaceae > Vigna > Vigna umbellata. The sequence continues at coordinate 20,972,393 of NC_142170.1, forward strand.
GTTAATTTTTTATCTACACGTCGAGTAGTAAAGAGCACAACGTCTAATATGTGAAAAAATAGTTATATTTAAAGAAAGATTTGGCGTCCACTGTAAAGCGATGTGACGTAAAGTTGATGTCAAATAGAAAGAGGTTGGACGTAAAGTTGGACGTTATACGCGATTTTTGTACTAGTGTGTAAATAGTCATGTCGATCTAGTAGCAGATCACAAATGCACAAGCAAAGCAATATATATGATAAAGTTTGTGCCTAATCCAAATCTAATCACATTTTTCACTACTATAGAACACTAGGCAAGCATCTTTCAGTATCATTGGTCTAGGTATATAGTGATTTTTTTTGCATTTATTCTACTTGAGATGTGTTGATTCTTCTACATTTATTTTTTCCATTTTAAACTTGTTGAATGGTTTTAAAGTTGTGTACAAAGTTATTTTGTTGTCAGGTAGTGTTAAAAAATTTAGATTTTAGAACTAGTGCAATTTCTTAGCTTATTTCGACTACTTTACTGCTAAAAATTTTAGGATCATAGATATAATTTGATTTCATAGTAATACTTAGTAGCTAGTTCAATTTTAGTAATATTTTAACATTTAGAACTTGTTAGGCACTTACATTGTAGTTTAGTTTAGGATTGGTAAGTTTCTACATTTTTAGCTTATATATTCGGCTTTAACTATATAGTCAAATATTTGGGTTATGATAGACATTGATATTTTTAGATAATATAAGTCAGTTTTAATAATTTTAACACTTGCTTAGATAGTTTTGAATACTCTTTGGTGCAGGCTAGTATATCTATATTAAGAGTAATTATTGTTAAGTTTAGAGACAATGGAGGGTGTAGAGAGATTGGTTTAAGATTTTATTTTGATAGAACTTCATAAAATCTATAATGATAGATATTTGTCACAAGATACGAATATTCTACTTAGCATAAAAAAGTGAATTTAAAGTTTATTCATATAACGTTCTACTTGTTATCCACTACAACTTTCTAATTGAATTTTAAGATTTCAAAAACCACAATAACATCTAACAACAACCACAGAATTCAATCATCGTTATCATCTTCGTCATCATAATTGTCATCATTGTTGGACTTGTCATTGTTGGACTTGTCATTGTTGTCACCATCATCATCATTATCATCATTGTCGTCTTCTTCATCATCCTAATCTTTTTGTTCTTGTTCATCTTCTTTTGCTTCTTCTTCTTCTTCTATTTCTTCTTCTAATTCTTTAGGATCACCATCAGATTCATGCAATGCAAATATACCTTCAACTTTAGTTATTTCATAAACATGTGACATATCAACTTGGTAGGAGATATCATCTTCCACCACATTTGACCCAATGCCCCTACGCTTGGTTTGTATTATAGCACATCAATCATGTTTGTCTATGCTACAAAACATTGAACTAAATGTCTACCTTAACTTTTGATTAATGGGACTAAATGACTCATTATAAACCCACAAATATGTCATATTGAAAAGTTACATAAACGCTCATAACAAATATTTTTATTTATTAACGGAACCGTACATATATTTGAACCAGTGAGGAAACTCTTAGTATATTTGAGCAAAAGTAGTTCATTTAAGTCCCTGCTCAACCACCAGGAATAAGTTGTTAAATGTTAATACAATTAGTGAGTATAGAAATTTCCTGATTAGGTTGCACAAAATGAGATTAGAACATACTCAAGGTACTTTAACTTTGGTGCAATTGATTAACAAATGCACATGAGTAAAGTTGAATTCAACATCAGTTAAATAATGAGTTAACTCTTTGCTTATGTGATGACTAACTTGTTGAAACATTGATAATGTTGAGTGACATGTTTCACTTTGCCATTGCGTTTCATTCCTAACATTATTGGGTGACAAGATGAATCTTTTGAAATAATAAGAACAAAAGTATGTTGTCTCACGATACAAGTTGCACAAATTGATCCTTCTACTCTAGCTTTATTTTTTACATAACATTTTGATTCTCCTATAAATCTATATAAATAAATGAATAAATTATGATTCAAAACGAGAATAGAAGTGTAATGGTGATAACGTCCAGTTTTACTTATTTTTGTTTATATTGTCATGAATAAATCAACTATTTCCTAGCTTTAATATTGTTTTATCCTCAAGTTTAGTGTATTTTGTATTTTAGTTGTTTTAAGCTTGTTTTACCTCTAATATCTTTGTTTATAAGTGTTAAATAAATGAATAGGGAGAATCTAGTGGAGGAAAACAAGCAAGAACTCAAGAGAACAAATGTATATGAGGATATATTGATCATAAGTTATCACCTTTCCAATGGATACATCCACCTATATTGCATTAGTTCATGAAACTATGCTCCATATGAAAGATGAATAGGAAGATGTTCCATTGAATCAAAGGATGCAGTAGGGAATATTCTTTCCAATTTATAAAGAATAAGTGAAATATTTTCCTCCAGCCTTCTCAATGAATTCTCCTTTAGTTTTGTTGAACACAAATCTTTGATAATGGGCTAAATGCAAAGCTTGGTGACATAACACATCTCAAGTGGAAGATTGTATGGAGTAACAATCATAGGATAACAAGAATATGGTGATGACGACACCTGAATGTACGGATTAAATCCATCAAAACATAGACTAAATCAAATGTTACGAGGATCACTAGCGAAGGATGGATGCTTTCAATTGAAATGCTTACAGGCTTCACCATCATATGGATGATGTAACATTCCTTGTGTTTTGTTATCATCGTATCATGTGTTTTGTTGTTTCAATTGAAGCAAACATTCTTTGTAATCACGAAATTATAGGCAAGTAGAACATGGACTTTAATGGAATTGGATTTTTTTGCCTTCATCCTGAATGGATTGTGTGATACTGAGGTTGTCCAATAAATTTTCATTGAAGAAAGCATGTATTATTTTTTCCACGACCATTGTCATAAAAAAACATATAGTTATTCATACAACAATCAATCTTTTTGGCTTTCAATCTCAACTAAGAAACACATCTTTTGGCTTCATAATAATTATTTGACAAATATTTATTTGGGGGTGGTATATCTAAAAAGATTATTGAAATGAAGTCCATTATTTGGTCAAGAACGTTCCAATTAGATTTACAAGCATAAGTCTAATGCATACTGATAGTTTTGACTTTATTACCCCTTAACATACATGCTCATTTGCCTTTGCCAATAAATTGTAAAACCTCTGAGTGACTTCATTGGAGACTCTTCTAAAAGTGTAGAGATAGAAAAAATGCACATAATAGATTTATACTAGTTTACCTCTACTTGAGGCTATGTCCAGTCTCTTAAGCAATTAACATAAGAAATTTCACTAATCAACACCTTTAACTAGCAACAAGGATCATATAGGTTACATGAAACTTTTAAACTATGGTTAAGTTGCAAGCATAAGTCTAAAAATTATGACAAAAGAAAAGTCGTGCAGACTTAGACTTTTAAACTAAGGTGAAGTTGTTATCAAGATAATAACTTTTTTAAGAAACTTTTGAACTAAAGTGGTCGTAGGTAACGATTTTGAATTTTTGAATTCAACTAAAGTCATTCTTGAAATTGATCATGATGTTCATCGTTTGAATTAAAACATTTTTACTTGCCTTCAAATTTTGTTCGTAGAACCAGATTAAAAAATGTATTCTTGGTTGGACGGTAGAAGGCTGTCAAATGCAAATTTTTTATACAAAATGCATTAAAGAACTCCACCAAGTTTAAAAGGACATCAATGCAACACATGAATGTAAAGAAGATGACATAATTCCATTTCACTAAGAGAAAACTATAAGGAATCAGAACTTTACTAATTTTGTAAATGAATGAAACATTTATTTGTACTTAATATTTGGTTTTACAAGTGCTACTGTTGTGCCCTTTGTATTTTATAATGACTTATGAACATGTTTTATTTGAACAATGATAATTATATATAATTTACATGTTTTATTTTGGGTTAAATATATTTTTGGTCCCTAAACTATCATGCGTTTTTGGTTTTAGTCCCTCTTCCAAACTTTGCTTAATTCTCATCTCTCTCCTTTATGAAACTGTCGAATTTAGTCATAAACAACCAACAACGTTAATTTTTGTATGACCTGACTAACAGCGTGCCACGTGTGATGACATGTGTATAACTTTTTGATGTTTTTCTGAAATTGAAAGTTACCTTGAAGCTCAGATTAGGGTTCTTACAGGTTATTTACTTCAATAAAAATTAATGAAATCGTGATTACGATTTTTCACTTCAATCTTTGCGGTTCTTTACTTTAATCAGATTAACGAAATTGTGATTAGGGTTCTTCACTTCAATCTTTACAATTATTTACTTCAATTGAATTAACGAAATTGTGATTAGGGTTCTTATTTTCATCAAATTGGTGTGGTTGCAATGCTTGATTTGCTGTTTTATGTTATGAATTGAGATAATGGGTGAATTGAGATGTTATGTTTGACACTTTGTTTTAAGAATAAATTATTTTAGGTGCATAAGTTATTGTTGGTGCTCAAATGTGAATTGTAATCTTGAAGTCAGCATGTTTACTACCCAATCTGATATTGAATTGATCATTGCCTAATATTAGCATAAGTTTATATTCTAGAGAACGTTGTGAAGGATTAAAGCTTGGGTGCAAAAAGGTTAGGTTTTGTTATGCTAAATTTTGTTATATGGTACTTTGAATGAAAATAAAGGGGATTAGGTTTGGTATTGGTTAGAATCAACTTTAAACTCTGAAGGGATGCTCTGGAAAATTCAACTGCTCATGAAAAAAAATTCACAATCTGCTTGTTTCACTTCTCTAGTGTAACAACTTGTTTTTGGAGGTTAGTGCAACAACTTGTATTTTTGAAAGAAAGTGGACACTAAACTCAGATTAATTTATAGGTTTTTGGTTCAATTTTAGAAGCTTTGGTGCACCTATTTGACTAAAATGTAGCTAAGAAAAACTGATGTAATGTTTGGAGTCTAAAATTGGTGTTTAGGTGCAGCTTGGTATTGTCACAGTTTGTGATTTAAAAAGGGATATTGTAGGTCCATTTGTGATTGAATCTGTATAATCTATAAAGACTTACTCACAAATATAATTAAAAGCACATATATAAAAGACAACTGCCAATATTTCTACTTAAAAGTTGTCATAAAGCATTCAACTTTCAATTCATATAACATAATAATTGTTGGGTGGTTTGACAAGTGCACCGTATCACTTCAAGTAATAAACCGTAGTAAGACCAGATATTGTTTTCCTAAGAGACTCGTAATACTAGAGAATTGTGCGATTACGAACTCATCTAGACTCAATAGAACATCATTCATTTACAAACATGTGCAAAGAGAAAAATTCACAAGTATACAATGGTTGGATTTTGGTCATTAAAGGCACTTAGATATGGATAATACTAGAAATGGTATGAAATGACATTGCTAAGGTTAGTTTTCACCTATTTCACTCTTGTGCTTACCCAATTTCATCTCCTCTCCATCAATTTACTAAAGTCAATCCACAAAAACACTCTAGCCCTAATCCCTTAGGTGAAAGAGCCTAGGTTTTCCCTGTTAAACTCCAATCCCTTGGAAAATCTAACAAGCAAACCCGCATTAAAGAGCTAGGATCTTAAGACAACATGTGAATCATCTTCCATCCCTAGAATCAATGACCACAAGGACTGTTATTTCAGTTCAAGGTTCCATCTTACATCCCCATAATCCATGAAACTCCAAATTCAAGTCATGAACATTCCTATTACATGCAAGCTTTAAGATTGGAAACAAGAATACTAGCAATTGATAGAACAGGCATATATATATATATATATATATATATATATATATATATAATCAAATCATTCATCCATTACACAAGAATTAATAGGCTACAACAATACCTAACAAGATGAATCTGGTTCTCCACTTCCATGGAGAACCCTAAAGCTTAAAAAATGGAAGATGGAAGAAGAAGGAGACCCAAAGGAAGAGGAGGAGATGTTTCCACAAGCTCCTCACGGCCTCCATGAGCTCAAGCAGTGAATCGCGCCTCCAAAGAACCAAAAACCCGAAACTCTTCGCGTTTCTGAGTTAAATAGAGCAAATCTGCCATGTAGCAAAAATGGCGCTCAAGCACCCCTAAAGAGTGGGGGCCCGGGCGTGCGTCAGTCAAACTCAACAGCTGGTGCACTGGTGCTCAAGTGCCCATGGAAAAAGGGGGCCCGAGCCTGACTCTGCTGCACTACTTCTTTTTCTGGTTTTTTCCTACATATTTGCTTGCTTTTGTGGTTGATTCGGTTCTCTACATTGTTGGAGATTCTTCCAAGCATAGTTTTAGCTACAAAATAATGGGATTAGTGATGAAGTTACATCAATGTAGCCTAAAACACATTTATTTAGAAAACAAGACAAAAGAAGAGGATTAAACAAGTTACAAGTTAGAAAGGAGTTGATTTTGCTACTAAAATGAGCTTAGATAATAGTAAGAATTAGCATTATCAATAACAATGTTTTGGGATTAACCAACAAAGTACAATACGAATGTTTTAGTAACATCACTGGGTTAATATACCAAAAAAGAATTCAAAACATTACTGCAACAATACAACATTACAATACTAATTATAATTAATCTTTAAGAAAACGTAATAGAAAACATAATTGTTAATGTCCACGACAAAACAAACAACAACACCATAATTTTTTCAACTTTTCTCCATTCTTGTAATTTCCTCTTCAACTTCTCGTTCAATATAACTTTTTTCTTCTCAAAACAAACTTCAACTTCTTTAGTTTTTCTTTGTAATGTTGCTTCAATTTCAGATTCTCCTTCATCAATCCATTAAAAGTAGTTACAATGTGAGTTACTCTATAATAAAAATTACAAATCATTAATAAAAACTTCATCATTATAAGTAAAATATTTTCTCACATACTATCCAATTTCTACATCTAAAAAATTCTTCAAAGTAGTTGCCTTCAACAAAAAAAGCTTTCTCCACAGCCACAAAATTTTGATGCTAATTGTGAAGACGATCCACATGTTTGAGTCATTTTTGAACCAATGCTCATCCGCGTGCAACCAAATCCTCCACTATTAGATTTCATTTCACTATAACAATGATTTCGAAAGTAAATTACCTACATGGGCAAACTTATATCCCAATCCCTCCCTCTATTCCCACGAAAACAAAAAATCAACTTACTTATCTTCCCGAATAAGACCAATTACAAGCTTTTGCTCTTCGAGTTTCTTCTAAGGTTAAATACCAATTTCGTGTTTCACGAATTGCATACCAAACACATCTCTAATCCCATAATTTAGGTGATATGAATTTTGATTGAAGTAAAAAACCCTATCTAAGCTTCATTAAAAAAATATAACTTTCAATTTTAGAAAAACATTAAAAAATTATACATATGTCACTACACATGACACACAGTTAGACAAATTATACAAAAATTAATGTTGATGGTGTTTAGAACTAAATCTGCAAGTTTTATCAAAAGAAAAGAATGAAAATGAAACAAAATTTGAAAGAAAAATTAAAACAAAAAAAGTTAAAGTACCAAATACATGTTTAATTCTCTTATTTTTTTTTATTACTTATTGGTTAACATGTATACTACACTAATATGTCATGTGTTGTATGACAGTTCTTTATCAGTTCTTTCAAATTTAATAATTTATTTATTTACTACATATATTTTTAATTTGCCTAATTATCTAATAAAGAATTACACAAATTAATTAAAATAAATAAAATTTAATTATAATATTTTTAAATCCCGTGCATTACAGAGGTAAAGGTAGTAATGAATGTTTAAAAGGAAGAATAGAAAGAAGAGTAAGAGTAGCATGATATATATAGACATTCATTTTACACAGTTAACAAGTAAAACTGTCTTAAAAAGTAAATAAAAACAAATATCATTTTTCAAGAAAGAAAGAGAAAGTAGCACCATAAGAAAATTTCTTATTCTTCTGTTCTCAGTTTTTTCACCCATTCTTGTCCTACACAAATCACAGGATCCACAACATATCATCTGCATCTTCCATCCTCTTCTAGTGGAGAACACATCTCCCTCCATCATCGCACGCGTGGAGAACACACCAGAGGGGGATTCGAGACCTCTTCTCCTTCATTCCCCTTTCTCTGCAATTCCTCTACCCCTTACTCGGTGGTGAGGTTCCGGTGGGATTCCGACGAGCTTGAACGGCAACGATTAAAGCTTCCCCGCGCTCCCCCATTCGAGCTCGCTGCACATCCTCCACCATCGGAGCTCACACCCTCGTCACCTGTTCTGACAGATTCCAGTGAGCCTCGTCCAACAGCAAAGGCAACAGCTTCACCGTGGCCACCATTCTCCACCGCGAGCGCCTCCCTGTCACGCTCCCACCAGATTCTGCATCTGTCAGCCCTGGGTCGCTGCTGCCATTTTCAGTGAGACCCAACCACAGCATTTCAGTCCTCTGTTCCGCGTTGCCCTGCTCTGCGTCTTCCTGTCGTTGTCAGCCCGTCTCCGGTGAGCCTCGGATCTGTTCCCGGTTAAAGGTAAGCGCAGCTCGCTTCGTTCCTTTTCTCTCGCTCTCTGTTTTGGTCCTTTGTTTTTTCCGGTTTGGTTTCTTATAGATTCAAAGCTTCAAGCGAGATCAGAGCATGCCTTTCGTTTCACCATTTTAGGGTCTCTGATTGGTGATGGTTTGAATATGAGGTTTTCTGGAACCTGGTATTTTCTAATTTTCAAGAAGCGATTTTAGATTGGACCTGTTTCTGTGTTTTCTCTGAGTTTCTCTTTTAAGCGAAATCGAACGAAGCTTGTGTTGAGTGATGGTGACGAAGCCTTCGGTTAGAGCGTTATTCAATGCCGAGGTTCCAGTGGTGAGGGTTGATGTTTGTGGTGCCTGGCACCAACGTTTGGTTGCTGAACTTAAGCGATTGTTTAATTTGTTTGATTTGTTGATAATTTGTTTTGATTGTGAAATCCGGTTTCGATGATCTAGAGTATTGCTTTGTGTGGTGCGAATATGATTGTGGATGTGTAGAAAATGAGTAGGGTTGATTGAAGCATGATGATATGTGTTTTTCGCCAGTCAACTTTTCCGCTGAAGTTTGGGCTTAGCTGAGTTTCTTTTTTCAGTTTCAGTTCCTTCATCTTGAATCGTATGTAAAATACCGAATCGCTAATCAAATGATTCACATCCGATTCACCAATCGTTGTTATGATTCAGAATACGAAACTATTCATCAAAAGAATTTTGTAGCTGATCACGATTTGAAACGTTCCATTCTCTAGATTCTAACTGGTTCAGAGTATAGACTAAGCCACTGAGACTGAGAATCTAACACATCATTATTTTTTTAAATGTAATAAAACAGTTGCAGTCTGCATTAATTTATGCAGATTTTTCTTCTTTTCTTTTTATTTGATGACCTTTATATTCTATATTTTATTAGCTTAGCACAAGTTAGAGTGTGTAAGCCTACATAACACTTTTTACCCTACAACATTGTTTCAACTTTACAGGGAGCTGCTTGTTCATGGCTCTTTCCTCCAGACATCCACATCTGTTCAACCATATCAGGACTTTTGTAAATGCAAGGGTCAAATGGGTTCGAGACCCATATCTTGATAATGCAGTCCTGAAAGGGAAAGATCTCAAGCAAATAATTTCTCTCAAGAACCAAATTATTTCATCTCCTTGCAAATCCCTCTCTATGTATACTGCTTCTCAATTGAAAGCTTCCCTCAACCTTCCCACTACGACTTCCAAATTCATTGACAAATACCATTCTGTCTTTACCCAATTTCAACCTGGTCCTGGTCTTCCTCCAGTTGTCAAACTCACACCTCAAGCCTTTTCCATCCATATAGAAGAAATGGCTGTTCATAACTCTCCTACTAATCGTCAAGACACTGTTCAGAGGCTCTCAAGGCTTTTAATGCTTGCTGGCATGGCAAAATTGCCTCTCTATGTAATTGAGAAGCTAAAGTGGGATATGGGTCTTCCTCATGATTATGTGACAACCCTTTTGGCTGACTACCCTGATTATTTTAATGTTTGCGTTGTGGAAGATCCGTCATCTGGAAAAGAGGTGCTTGCTTTAGAGCTTGTTTCATGGAGAAAAGAGCTTTCTGTGTCTGAGTTAGAAATGAGGGCAAGGAGCTTGGGTATTAGTGGAGATAAAAGAAGGCATGATATTGCATTTCCCTTAATTTTTCCGAAAGGTTTTGATTTAGTAAAGAGGGTGAAGACTTGGGTTGAGAATTGGCAAAAGTTGCCTTACGTTTCTCCATATGAAGATGCTTTTCATCTCGACTCAAATAGTGACCAAGCGGAGAAATGGACTGTCGCAATATTGCATGAGTTGCTTTCTCTTCTAGTGTCAAAGAAGACAGAAAGAGAAAATTTGCTTTGTTTTGGGGAGTGTTTGGGGTTGGCCTTAAGATTTAAAAAGGCTTTGGTTCATCATCCTGGTATATTTTACATTTCCAATAAGATTAGGACTCAGACTGTTGTACTTAGAGAGGCTTATAGTAAGGATTTTTTGGTTAAGAAACATCCATTAGTGGGTATGAGATATTGGTACATTAATCTTATGGGCAAAACATAGGAGCACAATGAGCAAGCTGATTTGGTGGACAGTCATGATGTTAACAAACTGGATGATCCTGAAGTTGATGCTTAGCTGTTGAACCTGAAGTAGTTTCCATTCAAGCTATATAACACATCAATGAAGTCTGATTTTCTCAATATTGAGTGTTAAAATGTTTACTTCAAAAAATACGGGTGCAAGTGCTAATGTATGAACTTAATTTTTGTAATATAAATGAATTTTTTTATTCGTAATGTCTTGTAAATTTATATTAGTTGGCAGTGGTACTTATGCTGTTGCAGTTGTTAATAATCACATCAGGGTGGAGCGGATGTTTTCCATTCCTTGACTGGCTAAAGTTTTATGAGTTGCAAGCACAGTGATGGCTTGAGGCGGTTGGGGCTATAATTTTTGACAGGGACATAATCTCTGTTTTTGCCTTGCTGAATTTGGATTCTATGGGTTGATTGGGGCAGCTTATTTGTTTTCTTCACCCATAGCATACATCTGAAGCATGCTATGTTTAGTTCCTTGCATTTTACTGCACCCAGATATGTGCTGTTCCTTTCCACATTTTTCTTCCTCAATCCACCTATTGCTAGGAGAAATTTGGCAGCCCTTGCTTTTACCACACATAAAAGGTAAGAAAAGATTTCTGACTTAGTTGAGGAAATCCTCAATTAATTTCAAATAATTAAGAAAACTGGAAAACAAATGAGAAGATATAGATATTAAATCCTAATCGTGAACAACTAAAATTTAGCCACCGTATGTGAGATACTTTCCAACTCTAGTCAATTCATCACCCCTGTTTAGTGAGATTCTCCATCCAGCCATTGTTTGGAAAGGTTCCTCCCCCTACTATTCCACCTAATCTGCTAAACCACTACTTTGTATTTAGGAGAAAGTTTATCAAGCATGAATATATTATGTGATTCACTACTATAAATGCTATAGTCAATGTGAGTTCTTCAATGTAGCTCCTGTGAGTATTGGACATCTGAAGTGTGGGACTAGAGGGAAACCTCATAGTACGTGGCATGAGATCCTAAAAGCTTGATTAGGATAAGCTTTTGATGACTCTGATTCCATCTTAAGAAAGCGAAATTTAAGCCTAAATCAACTTCACAAAACTGGTTTGTAAGATGAGGTTAGTACCCATTTATATACTATTATTTGACTTTATCTTTAGTCTATCCGGGTTCTTCTATGAGTATTTTATGCAACTTTTGGGATCTTAACTCAATTACGATTAATTTCTTCTTATGTTGTCATATGATTGAGTTTTCCATTTTGAAGCTAGCAAAACATGAATTCTTTGTTGCCACTTATTACAAAATAAATAATTAAACTAAAGAGTTATTTTGGATTGGGCTATGACTTTGGATTAACCATTAACCAGCCTTATCCTATCAATTAAAGGTTGGTGTGTGATCCCTGATGATTGATGGGCTAGTTTGGGCCAGTCTTTTTGTGGAGTTGCTAAATTATAAGTATTTATTTTCAGATCTATATAAGTTTTATTTTATAATATGTCGGCTTTTGCACCAAAGTAGGCAAATATGCCTTCTTTATTACCAAAATAGGCAAAATTTGACCGAAAGTGAAGTCGTGGGGGGCCAAAACGACTTCAAAAGAAGAAGTCGTGCCCCCCCTGCACGACTTCACACTGTTCATAGGTACAGTGTTGAAGTCGTGCACCCCAAAAACGACTTCTGGGTCCTGTAATCGATTACATTGATTTGGTAATCGATTACAGAGTGTTGAAATGGTGACCAGGTAGAAAACGTACTGGTAATCGATTACGACATTTCGGTAATCGATTACCAGCTTGATTGTGTAGCAAGAAGCACTCTGCGCTCTAAGCGAGCAGTGGACGCTCGTCAAGCGAGCAGAAGATGACGCTCGTCCAGCAAAGACGCGCAGTGGACGCTCGTCCAGCGAAGACGCACGAGAGGACGCTCGTCCAGCGAGAAGAGAACGCTCGCCCTGTGGACGCAAGAGAGGATGCTCGTCCAGCTAAAAGAGGGGCGCCGGGCGCCAGTTTTTGCGAGAAGCTCGCGCCCGGGCGTCGTGTAGGGTGGTCACGATTTCAACACTTTGTAATCGATTACCGTTACGTTGTAATCGATTACCGTCGTCAGAAGTCGTTTTTGGGGTGCACGACTTCAACACTGTTTATATCAACAGTGTGAAGTCGTGCAGGGGGGGCACGACTTCTTCAATTGAAGTCGTTTGGGCCCCCCACGACTTCCCCATTTTCGTAATATGGTTTGAATTTGCCCATTTTGGTAATATTAGAGGCATATTTGCCTACTTTGGTGCAAAAGCCTAATATGTCTGAAACTTGCATGATTTTGTTAGACCCATAGAGAATGAACGAGTTTGGAAGGTATATTATAGGAAGAGTTTAGATAAGAAGTGATTTGGGTACGTGTTGGTGTTGTGATGGTGTATGTTAAGCGAAGTGCGTCAGGGTGTGTGTGTGTTAGTTAGTGGGGGTGCCTTTTGTTTGTAAATTGAGGGTTCTATTTATTTAGACCAACCTCACCGAGTGGGGGATCTTTTTAGGCGTTTAGTAGAGGGGGACAGTGGGTTCACTTTGAGAAAGGGGATATTCTCCTTTGTAAACTTTTTGAGAATTCTATATTGCATTGTGGTTCACCAACCATGAGTTGGTGTGTTTTTTGTATTTCTCTCTCTTTTCTCTCTTTTTGCGTAAGGAACCTGTTAGATTCTCAAAAGTCTTTTGACCTAAGTTTCTTTTTAGTGTCCTAATTATATGATTTGTGATTGGAATTTTTTTTGCCTAATTTCTTGTCTTTTTCTTAACCATACATGGCTTTATTTTTGCTAAAGCACCTAAATTGATTTTGTATTGTGTGTGCAGCTGAAGTGCATGTGATTTCAGGACATTAGTTTCTTCATCTTTTGCTTGGTCTTTTGTGTTCAAGTGAACGTTTATCAGAGATGAAAATATTCAGTGGATGGCAACGTTTTGTTTTTGGTCTTCCCTTGTTCTTCCTCTTTGCTCATCTGGTTTTTGGTTGGTATTCTCTTTTCTCTTCAGAAGTTTAAATTTGTTTGCTTAATTAGGGCATAACAAGTTAACATAGTTGCTTTTAATCAGTCATGCAATTACACAAAAACTCAAAAATGGAAGAACGGCACAAACAACTAAACAAGAAATTTGATCATCTAGTTCTTGGGCATATGGCTGGACAAGGCTTGTCAAATCGTTTGCAATGCCAAGGTTTTATTTTCCCTTTACGAAAGTTATTTGGTTTATGCTCTTGATTCTTGAAATGCTTTTTTGCTCAGAATATTATGATTCTGATTAGGGTTGTGTTATTAGACAGGAAACCTACCCAAACAAACGAATTAGACTTTTCAAGTATATTTTAGAAGAAAGAATATGAGGCGAGTTTAGTGGGTTTTGACAGTTAGTAATATAAATAACTCTTTCTATCTTTTATCTGTCAATTTGCTTCGGCGATTCTTCAAAGGAATTAATTCCTTTTCTGAATAAAGGAACCTAAGAGGTTGTCTCCGAATCTTTGGCAGTATCATAGCAGTATTGACATAAACCCATCAGTCACTGATATTTGAGAAAATGGTATCTACCTTTAAATTTTTAGTAGTTTTTATAAATTAATTGTATTCCAGAGGTAGGTCATTTAGAATTCACAAATGTTTATGGATAATAGATCTTTTTCTTCTTAAAAACTTTGTATACAATCTTACACATAATATAAGATGCTAGGGCCTAGATGATCTTATGTATCTTTTAATTTTGTTTACGTAGTATGGAAAAAGTTGAAATTATCTAACGTACTGATGAAGAATGTTCAATGTTGAGAATAGGAAGCGAGCTGCCAAAGTAGGTCAAAACATGTGGGTCAACTTGGCCCTCCAAGAGTGTAGGCTGACCGGGATGGACAAAAAAAAATCAAGCTTTCGTAATACTTGAATAAATGAGATGAAGAAAAATAGTGTATATTTCACTTACCTTTTTACACTTTTACTTATGTATTTATAGGATACAAAGAAGGGGCAAGGCACTTGCCTAAAACCCTAACCCTAAAGTTGAATTCTCATACATAAAAAATAATAAATAAAAAACATTACATTTCAACACCCCTCTACAAGATGGAACATATGGATTATATGCACCAAGCTTGGAACATATAACTTGAATTTTAGGCTCCTTTAGAGATGTAGTCAAAATGTTTGCAAGTTGTTTATTAGAGCTGATAAACTCAGTAATATGATCCTTCTTTCTAACAAAATGACAATCAATTTTTATATATTTTGTTCTCTCATGAAACACCGGATTGGAGGAATATGAAAAGTTGTTTGGTTGTCGTAATACAACTTCATCTGTTCATTTTCACAAAAAATCAACTCTTGAAAGAGTTGTTTAATCCACACAAGTTCACATGTAGCTAGGAGCATAGATTGATATTCAACTATACTAGATCGAGCAACAACACTTTGTTTTTTACTTTTTCAAGATACAAGGTTCCTTCCAAGGAATACACATATCTTGTGGTAGATCTTCTATCAATTGGACAACCAGCCCAATTTGCATCACTATACCGTATAACTTGAGTGCTTCCCTTTATAAAATAATCCTTGTCTTGGGCTCCCTTTTACATATTTTTCTAATGCGAATCACATCATTCCAGTGACCAATGTGCAAATTTTGCATAAATTGACTCAACTTCTATTGTATAAGAAAGTTCAGGTTTTATTATAGTAAGATTATGAGTTTTCCAACCAACCTTCTATATCTCCATGGGACTGAGAAAAGTTCACCTTGGTCTCTCATTACCTTTTGATTTGAGTCTATAGGACTTAGATGACCCATACTTTGGTCTGAAAGTGGCTGAATTCTTTAATTGAACAATTCCAGTGAAATCATTTACACACTTGTAAAGAGAAGTATGACTAAAAAAAGAATGATCTGGCTCAATCCGTTTCAATCCAAAAATCTAAACAACACGACTCAATTTACCAAACCAAGCTTGAGGTGATTGCTTCAAGCCATAGAGTGAATGATGAGGTTTACAAAGCAACTCAAACTCCTCCTGAGCAACAAACCATGAGGTTGCTCTATATATATCTCCTTCCAGATCACCATGAAGAAAGACATTTTTAATATCCAACTAGTAAAGAGGTCATTGGCGAATTGCATCCATAGCAAGGAAAAGATGAACAATTTGATTTTAGCCACATGAGAAAAAGTATCACAGAGTTGAGGCCATAAACCGAAGTGTATCCCTTAGTGACTAGATGAGCTTTGAGACGATCTACTTCACTAGTAGCATAGATCTTAATAGCATAGACCCATTTACAACCCACAAACTTCTTACCAGGAGGAAGATGCACAAGTTCCAAAGTACTATTGTGTTCAAGTGCATGCATTTCATCAATCATGGCTTGTTGCCATTCAGGATGATCAAGTGCTTCATGAACATTGTTAGGAACAATAATGGTAGACAAGGGGGAAATAAAAGAATTATGAAGGAGACCTATGATGACAAGAAAAAGATTATAAATAGGATATGGATTACGAGTAGATCGAATACCTTTCTAAAGAGCAATAAGCCAAGCATGATAAAAGTCAAGAGAAGGCGAGGAGGATTTGAGTCACGAGGTTCTTCAGGCAAGGATGGAGTTATTTGTGTTTGACTTTGATATGTGAGAAGAGGTGGTGGAACAATGTCATATGGATTTCAAGTTTGAGTTTGAGGTTTGAGAGCGGAAAGTGTGTTCGATCACAATTAAAAATAATTTGGTCCTTTTAGTAAAAATAATTTTCTTTCAGAAAATTAATCAAACAGTTGATATACGTAAAATAATATGAGTGTAGAGAATAGAAAATCACACAGATATTTTTATCTTGGTTCGATTCAACAGAATCTACGTCCAGTCGTTAATCACTATAAATAGTGATTAACAGTTCCACTAAAAATGGTTTAACAGATTACAATCAAATGAACAGGAATAAAACGAAAATAACTACTCTACCAACTTGAAGAGAACCGCTCCGGCAATCGACCAACTATTCGCAAGCTTCTCCTTACACAAGACCAGGCAGAGTACCTTGCTAACTTGAAGAGAGTCTGCTCCGACTATCGACACACGATACGCGAGCCTCTCCTTTCACAAGACCAAGCAAGGGAACAATGAACAAAAAGCTCTCTAAGAACGTTCCTCTGACACACAGTGTTCTAAGCTTTCTCAGTTCAAAAACGTTACTAGTGATCTTCACAGAAACCCAATATATAGCTAGCTGTTCTGAATATCTAAGGTTAAGTCTCAACTGCCACGAATAATCGATTATTGTAAGTGATAATCGATTATTCAAGTCCGTTACAGGGTTTTCAAAATGTGATAATCGATTATATGATGTGATAATCGATTATTCCTGTATGACTCTGTGATAATCGATTATTGCCATTCCATAATCGATTATTGCAGTTAAAAATGCAAGTTTACAAGGTTTACAAGAATTTCCTACTACATTTAATTTCTACAAATTGCTTTTAACTAATTCTAATATCTTCAACTAAAACTTCTTGTAGCATCATCAAAACAAATTTCTTCAAGATTTACCAATACTCCTTATTGGTAACAATCTCCCCCTTTTTGATGATGATCAAAAATTCAATTTTAAAAGCAAGTTTGGCTTACCTGCAAAACATACAAGCTAACAAACAACAACAAGGTTAGCAGTACCTGTAATAATTTATACTTCTCCCCTTGTATTATTCTTTTCCCCCTTTTTGATCAGAAGCAAAAAGATCGGATGTTAAAGGCTCCCCCTAAATATGATCTCCCCCTTAAGATATGCTCACCCCTCAACAAAAGAATAGGTGTATTTTAAACTTTCATAACATGAAAGAACAAAGGTCATCATAGAACACAAAAATTTAGCTCTTAATCAAGAAATACAAGTAAGACTTTAAAAAAGAGGTAGAAGATATCAACCAAAATTTTCTCCCCCTAAATGTAATATTCCCCCTTTAAAAAAAATTCCAAAAATTTAAGATTTATTCAGTCCAATGCAATGCATGACTTTGTAACAGTCAGTTCATATTAGGCTTTGTAATACTAAAAGAGTTTAACATGAAAGCATTACAGCTAGCACAATTAGTTTAAAACTAACTTTGACAGCACAATTTACAACTTCCTAGACAACAATTGTCATACATGCATTCTCATATCACAATATGTTCAACTTCATAAATTTAGCTATGCATATCAAAACAACATATGCAAAAATTCAATCACAAGAGCTGATTCAGGTTTTATCTTTCAACATTTTTAAACAAAATAATTTACATCAAAATTATGTAAATTTTATCAGTTCATTTACTGCATCCAAGCTCTCAATGTATATTTTCATAGCTCATTCGTTATGCATTTGAACTTAAAAGCAAATCTCCACAAAACCAACTTTGAAACAGAAATGACAATTTAATTTTCACATGTCTTAATCATCCACAATTGCTAATGAAAATCTGTCAGCCAACTCATTTAAATGACTTTTTCATAGTTTTTGATGCTTGACAGAGATTACACCAAAGGTAACTGCAAAGTACTCATGAAATTGAATACTAAGCCAGTTAAACACAAATTCAATAGATAATTATCAACAAAGTACTGAAATAACAATGCACATGGCTTTACATGACATGAATGAAATTCAGCACATGAATATCTTAAATAGATGAATTTCACTTGATCAAAATGTGTAAACAGACAAGAACACACCACAGGATGAATGAAATAGTGATGAACATATCATTTGCCTAACCAGAAATGAATATAACAGTAATTAAATAATGAAAAATCAAGTAAAAACAAGATGCAACAACACAGTTTAAACAACACTTAGCTCACATACTTGGTGCTTGAACGAAGGCTTTTGGATACTACTTGATGGAGTTACATCTTGGCTTGTAGCATTAATTCAAAGAGCAGAATATCATAGAGTTCTCTTCTCCTTTTGAAAACTTAACCTACAAAGTAAAACAATATAGTTTGGTACCCATAATCTTATTTGGGTCCTTTAAGGTTAGAGACATATTACTTTATAACAGGAATCCAAGCATATTTCCCATTTGGAACATCAAAATGTTTAATTCTACATTTGTTTGAAGTATGTCCCTTTTTCATGCAATAAAAACAACAAACATCATGCACCTTGTTTTTCACAAAAGTCCCTTTCTCAACCCAAACTCTACGAGTTCTCTTAACTTTAGACTTTTTATGATGATGCATGTTTATATTTCTAACATTTCTCTTTTTAAAAACATTTTGAACATGTGAGATAGGCTTGATTCCTTTAGAAAGTAAATTTTCTAGTATGTCAATGTCAAACATGTGACTTTTACAAGATAAACACTCAACAGGTTTTTCATTTGGATTAGATTCAGACAATTTTGTTTCAAGATTACTAACTTTGTTTCTTAATATGACTTCCTCATCTAATGCATTTTCATATTTCCATTTCAATTCTTTAAATTCCTTTTTCATATTTTTATGAGCAGCATTCAATGTTTCAGATTCATCAAGTAATTCAAGAAACGCCTTTTGTAAATCAAATTCATTAGATTCATAGCTAGAATTACTTACTTGGCTTTCAACATCATCAAAATTAGCTGTCAAACACAAGTTTACTTCTTCAACAGAATCACTTGAACTAGAGGTGGTTGATGCATTATCCTCCCAAGCAATGTGAACCTTCTTCTTCTTGTGAATTTTCTTTTCTTTTCGTTCTTTACTTCTTTTGTTGCTTGAACAATAAGCTTTCACATGGCCTCTTTCACCACATCCATAACATTTGAAGCTTGAAGAGGAACCTTGATAGTCCTTCTTTTCCTTCAAGATTTTGCTTTCAGATGATTTATCGTTGGCCATCAAGCATAGATTTTCTTGCTCATTAGAATCGCTTGAGCTTGAGGAGTTTGATGTAGACCATGAGTTCGAACAAATCAACTTAGCCACATTCAATACTTCATCATGAGTGACTCTTAAAAATTTCCACATTTCCTGAGCACTTTTATAAACAGATACTTTGAAAAAATCATCAATTGTTAGTGTAGATAAAATTATATTCCGAGCCTTAATATCAAATTGGGCTCGTCTATTTTCCTCAACAGTCCAGTTAAAATAAGGTTTTTCTACTTCCACACCATCAACTGTATTTTTAGGAATATAAGGGCCATTTTGTACAGCTTCCCAGATACCTCTGTCAATTGACTCTAAAAATATTTGCATTCTTATTTTCCAAAACGCATAATTTGCCCCCGTAAACAAAGGAGGTCTATCAATAGAAGCACCCTCGGCATATACATGGTTTTGATTGTGACCGGCCATTTTCGCAAATTTTGAAAAACTATCAAAGCAAGCTCTGATACCAATTGATGGTATCGGAGGGGGTATTTTTCGAAGAGTATAGCGCAGCGGAATTAAAACTCAGAGAGCGGAAAGCGTGTTCGATCACAATTAAAAATAATTTGGTCCTTTTAGTAAATATAATTTTCTTTCAGAAAATTAATCAAACAGTTGATATACGTAAAATAATATGAGTGTAGAGAATAGAAAATCACAAATATTTTTATCCTGGTTCGATTCAACAGAATCTACGTCCAGTCGTTAATCACTATAAATAGTGATTAACAGTTCCACTAAAAATGGTTTAACAGATTACAATCAAATGAACAGGAATAAAACGAAAAGAACTACTCTACCAACTTGAAGAGAACCGCTCCGGCAATCGACCAACGATTCGCAAGCTTCTCCTTACACAAGACCAGGCAGAGTACCTTGCTAACTTGAAGAGAGTCTGCTCCGACTATCGACACACGATACGCGAGCCTCTCCTTTCACAAGACCAAGCAAGGGAACAATGAACAAAAAGCTCTCTAAGAACGTTCCTCTGACACACAGTGTTCTAAGCTTTCTCAGTTCAAAAACGTTACTAGTGATCTTCACAGAAACCCAATATATAGCTAGCTGTTCTGAATATCTAAGGTTAAGTCTCAACTGCCACGAATAATCGATTATTGTAAGTGATAATCGATTATTCAAGTCCGTTACAGGGTTTTCAAAATGTGATAATCGATTATATGATGTGATAATCGATTATTCCTGTATGACTCTGTGATAATCGATTATTGCCATTCCATAATCGATTATTGCAGTTAAAAATGCAAGTTTACAAGGTTTACAAGAATTTCCTACTACATTTAATTTCTACAAATTGCTTTTAACTAATTCTAATATCTTCTTCAACTAAAACTTCTTGTAGCATCATCAAAACAAATTTCTTCAAGATTTACCAATACTCCTTATTGGTAACAGTCCTTTCCCTTATGGTGCTATCATTACTATTGTTTCAATAACATCAATTGAATTCTCATCTTTTAATAATATAGGCACCTAAAGTCTAGTGACTAAGCTGTCAATTGAAGGGATTTGATCAGTAGCTAAACTTTCGTCATTTACATGTTTAAAACCCAAGTATAGGCTTCTCATAATTAGCACCATATATAGCTTATGATAGGTTCCTAAATTGGGAACCTAATCAAGAACTCTCTTTCTCACCTAAAGACACAAGAAAGATAGGGAAAACTGAATATTATTCAAAGTAGTGTATCTGTACAGAAAGAATCCAGAGGCTTAACCCTCTTCACAGGTTAGAACCTGTCAACAAACAACTCAACATACATGCCTTTTACCAACTAACAGGCCTCTATTTATATTATTCCTCTACCTTCTATCCTAATCCCATTTCCCATTATACCCTTATATCCCAAATACCCTATATCCTAACAGCTTATCATGTGTTTTTGTTGATAG
Organism: Vigna umbellata; assembly: GCF_029865625.1. Classification (NCBI taxonomy): domain Eukaryota; kingdom Viridiplantae; phylum Streptophyta; class Magnoliopsida; order Fabales; family Fabaceae; genus Vigna; species Vigna umbellata. Next base: position 20,993,879 of record NC_142170.1, read on the forward strand.
CCTCTAAAGAATCAACTAGCAAAAATCTCTTCAATTCTTCTACTGTAGCCCGAGCCTTTCTTATATGAGAGATTGTATCGTGATTGGTTTATATGAGAGAGACTACTCTTTGAGTTGCATTAAAGAGACGTTGAATGTCATAAGCAAATCTCTTGCACCCTTTTCTAAAAGGAAGAGCATGTCTTATACGGTCTCAAAATTTCTAAGACATTATGTTCAACTAATTACCATAAAACAATAGATAACTTGAAATCTAGTTTCTGCCACTGAGATTTGACTTAATCTAAATCAGTAGAGGCATCCTTCTCTAAATGATCATGGTATCCTTGACCTTGGAACCATAACTCCCAGGAGTGGACCAAGATATATCTCATGCATGAGATCAGACATTGATGGGTGGTCCTTTAGTGGCGTGATAGCTGGTGGAACAATAGACCCAACAAACAACAAACTTCATTAGGATAGACTCTAATCCATGATTTTGATTGATACCATGTTGAGAATGAGACTTCAAACCTAACTCAACCTTACAAAATCGGCTTGTAAAATGAGGTTTGTAAGGTCTTAGCTCTAGTCAATGTGGGAATTCCAATATTATCATTAGAATAGAGGACAAGGACAAAAACAATCCAAGAGGCTTCGACAAGATGAACGACGGTGATCCGGTGTGATACTAGCACTGGGAAGATGGTGTGTGGGAGACACACGTCGGAAGATGGCCAACAGAAGACAGTGTGTGGACGTGTGTTTGGCCGTTTTTTTGGCTTGAGATGAGTTGCACTTTTCGGGGTGCACCTAACCTTGACTTGCTCGAAGAGATATGGTGACGATGGCAAATGACAACGGTGGATGGCAAGGACATATGTCACGACGGAAGATGGCAGCGTCAATGACAATCAGACAACAGAGATTATCATGGCTCTTGATACCAACTTGAATAAATGAAATTAAGAAAAACAATATATATTTCTTTTACATTGTTACACTTTCATTAATGTATAGGATACAAAGAAAGGGCAATGCACTTCCTAAAACCCTAATAATAAATAAGAAACATTACATTTCAACAGTAATATGTAGTCTCTATTACCGAACTGTTAAGTAAGTCCAATTTAATGTATAGTATACTTTTTTAGAATATAAGAAAATGTCAAACATGAATATCCAATTTATTTAAGATTAGTATTACATGATCATTGAGATAATCAAGTGGAGTTACTTTATTGAAAGTTAATCTTAGTGTAACTTGATCGCTACATTTTATATATATATATATATATATATATGTATATATATATATATATGTATATACATATACGTATACGTGTATATACATATGTATACATATGTATGTATGTGCTATGTATGTATACACAAAGTTTTGCATCTCCTTCGAACATTGATTTCCATTTTTTTCATATAATTTAAAAATTCTGAATTTACAAGGACAAAAGTGAAGGCTGCATTTCCTTGAAATGTTCATGTCTCCATTGATTAAATGCATTAAAAATATTCTTAACGCACATAAACAAAAGCTCTTACTGGACCATTATATATGTATTGGAGGTTTTGTATTTCCTTGAAATTTTCACGTCCTTTTTTTTCCCCATTGATTAATTGCATTTAAAAATTCTCAATTCACAGGGACAAAAGCTCTTAATAGGACCCATTCTTCTGAACGGAGATCAGGTGTAGATGGAAGTATCACATTTGTCACTGTCTTTACCATTTATAATACTTCTCTTAATGATGTAGACGACAGATCAAACACAGTGGTTGGCAATGCTTCATATAATAAGTTTGGCAGGTCCATGGCTTTGTTGAATGTCTTCATTAATTTCATTCAGGTAAATACTGAATAAAAGTTGTGGGTTTGTCCTATTGCAAAGAGCATATTGACTTTGATTATTGTGTACATGGGAAATGCTAGCAAAACACTTTTTATCATTGGTTGAAATTTATAAGAACCTTGTGGCTCCTGCTTTGTATTTAATGAGCACTTTTTTCATGGTTTTTTGTTTTTCATTAAATTTTAATTAATAGTCTGGCGCTCTTGTGTATACTGTTTCTTTACTTTTTAGATGTTTGGTTAAAAGTGTGTTGTCTTTGTCTATGATTTTATATATTTGGTGTTTATCAAGATCAAATAGTGGAATATTCTTGTTTTCATGAGTTTTTCACCTTTTCCTACCTTGGCACTAGTTTTTCTCAGACTCATCCAAAATGTCTTACATCCTTGTCGACATTTGGCTACTGATAAATTTCAATTTTGGTACTGTATGAATTACATAGTACAAACGGCACTGAATTTGCATCATTCATTCATCATAGGCACTAGAATAAATTCTTCACCATTGGGAAAAATAGAAATACCATAAGCATGTATTACACCTTAGTATGAAGTCTATATTATTTGAAATTAAATTGTTTCTTTGAATTAATGCAATGTATTATCATAGTGTATGGAAGATATTAACTACACAGCAAAAACACAAAAATATAGAAACAGAGTAGCAAAAGAACATAATAAAGCTAAAACAAAAAAATCATATATACTTCTCCCCCTTTTTGTCAGCAATAAAAGGTAAAAAGAATAAGATAATCATTGCTGTGGTGGTGGTGGTGGAGTTGGTTGAGGTTTAAGGCAATGAGGTTGAAGGGCTAAGAGAAGGAGTTAGAGTTTGCAGCATCTGGGCAGCAAAGCTAGTAGCAACTTTGTTAGGAATCTGATTTTATTATCATTGATTATTTTTGTATCAACTTAATGTAAATATAAATAGAGCTGTGTGTGTTTGGTTCTAGATGTACATTTACCCAATATTACAAAGGATTCATATTGTTTTGACCTAGAGCTTGTTTTCTGACAATTAACAGACAGACATCATTCATTCAACATTGTGCTTTTTGTGCAGCTGGCAATGCCCCAGAGCAAAGTGATTATTCTAACAGATCCTGTGTCTGACCTCTCAGTGCAAAGAAACAGGGTCTCTCTGTATCCTATTCAAGGTGAATATTCCCGAGACAAGTTGATGCTCCAAAGGATCAGGTCTTACATTGTAAGATCACATTGCATCCACAGTAGATTGAATATTTATTGGTTAAAAATAATTTCTCATCTCTAGTCAGGGACTACATTTAGCTGAACCATTTTCCTGCTCACCTGTTCTCTGTTTAATTATAGTATAGCTTTCTTTTCCTGCACCCAATAACTTGGACCATAGTAGATAAGAGGTTTTTGCTAGTTTTATCTTTGTTACTCTGCATCTGTTATTATGTCTCCTCTATTGAGCTTGTAGTGTTGTTTAATCATTATATATTTTGAACTTTAAGATTTTGTTCTTTAAACTAAATGACCCTATGTTTTCCTTCTTTACAGACCTTTTTAGAAACAAGGCTCCAGCAACTTTCTCAGAAGCCGAGGGATGTCATCCATTACATCTTCACTGACTCTGATATAGCAGTGGTTGATGATCTAGGGCAAGTTTTTCGTGACCATCCTAATTTTCATCTGGCTCTGACCTTTAGGAACAATAAGGCTCAACCTTTGAATTCAGGATTCATTGCAGTTAAGGGTACCCAGGAAGCAATGTTAAGGTGATGATCTGTACTATCTGCAGTTTTGGTTTAACTGCCGCAGTTGTGATATGCAACAAAAAATTAAAAACTAATGTAATGATTGTCGATCCCATTTAAAATCTGCAAATAGAAAATGAAACTATATGATTGTAACACCATCCTACATATATACCTTGAAAATGCCTTTTTTGCGCTTTTTTGGTCATTTGCAAGCTTGGTTTTACCCATTTTCTTGATTTGTCCACATATTTTTTGATAAATAATTTTTTAATTTAATTTGATAATCAATCAGGGCAAAGCTTTTCCTACAAGAGGTCTTGAAAGTTTACAGCACGAAGTATAGAAATGCTTCTCGCATGCTGGGTGATCAGTTAGCTCTTGCTTGGGTTGTGATGTCAAAACCTCATTTTGACGCCAGAAGGTTTTCCAAAGCGCTTGCTTTCTCAGAAGATATTGGGGGTACTTCAGTATTGTTCTTACCTTGTTCTCTGTACAATTGGACTCCGCCTGAGGGTGCTGGTCAATTTCATGGCTTGCCATTGGATGTTAAGGTAATGAAGATTTACAACAGAAGTATTCCTGTTTGACCTTCAGCTGAATACTTGAGTTATACCTCTGGAAATTATATATAGATATATTATAGGTTTAGCTTTTGACCCTTTATGTTAGATTTACATCAGCATGTCCTTTTTGTTTTAATGTGAGTTCCGTTTTTTTTTTGGATGCAGGTTGTTCATTTTAAAGGATCAAGAAAACGTCTAATGCTCGAATCTTGGAATTTTTATTCCTCGTATCGTGATATTTCCGACATGTTATGTCTCATTTTGGGAAGTGGAAGAACCAAATATGATTTTTGAATATGGAAATCCAGAAAGGTTGACATCATAGGCGGCAACTTGTAATGTTAACGTCACCAAATTTAGTGCTGAAAATTCAGCTATTACCCTCTTTTTGATCTGCGATAGGGTACTGACAGCAACAAAGGACACGAATTGGACCTTAAATGAATTGATTTATTGATTCTTCTACTTGGGAAAGTTCTCATGGGAAGGGGCACTTTTCCCTATGGACATATCAAGAGCATGTGGAGTGTGATATTATTTCGAAATGGTACAATGGAATGTTCATTCTTGGGCAGTCTGAAAAGATATTTAAAAAGTCTGGATTGCTTCCAATGACAGCTGGTTGGATTTGATTGACCTATAGTTATAGTCCAGTTAACGTAGTTAAACCACCCATTGACATGGGTGAAATGGCAATGAATGATGCTTGTTTCCATAAGCTTGTAAAATTTCAAGTGCTAGGGCAAGTGAAAAATTAGTATATTTCTGTATCTGTATTTTCTTAACTTGTTTGAAAAATGTTGATTTTAGAGTTTTTCTTCTTCTCTTCTTTTATCTTCGCAAACACTTTGTTTGTTAATGTGTTATATAAGTAAATATATTTCGATTATAATACTTATTAGTTAGTATTATTATTATTTTAAAAGGTTAAATATGTTTTTATTCTTTAACTTTTAATAAAAATTAAAATAATTCTATTTTTAAATTTGAGTTAATTATGATTTTAGAATTGTGTGAATTTAGTTATTTTAAGCATATTTGAAATTGTAAATGCATTTATCAATTAACATTGAAGAAAAAAATGTGTCAAATAGTGTAAATAATTCAAATGATATTATTAAATGTATTTAAAATGTTAAATAAATTTATTAAAATTTGGTTAAAAGAACTAAATTCATGTATTTTTAAAACTTAGGAACTAAATTGAATTAAAGTTTCAAAGAAAAACTAATTCTAATTTTTACTAGAAGTTAAGGAACTAAAAACATATTTAACACTCTTTTAAATTATGAAATTAAGGTTAATGTGTGATATGAGTAAGTTTATTATTAGGATAGATCTACTATGAATTGATGTTGTAGTTCAAATAGTTAGATAAAGATAACATGAGATACATATATCACTCAAACACATAACATATAAGATGAATTGATGTTGTAGTTCAAATAGTTAGATAAAGATAACGTGAGATACATATATCACTTAAACACAAAACATATAAGAAAAGCATGAACAATGCCTATGCACTTTATACTAAATGATGGAAATATTCCTTACACAAGTTGAAGAAGACTTCATAGAGAGGATGAGCTAGACGAGGAAGCATGAAAAGATAAGGGATGTGGTGTTTGGAGAGTGGAGTGTTTCTTAAAGGAAGTTTCCTAATGAACTTAGAAAGAGAGACTACAAATAGAAAAAAATTCTCTATATTATTTTTAGAGTTGAAGTTTACAAATTCTTAAGCACTCCTTTTATAGATGATGGAGTGAACTCAAGACTTAACAAAGAAGAAAAGAAAAGAATTCAATGACTAAGAAAAGTTTAATGAACATAGGAGCTTCTTGAACCTTCTTCAAGAGTAAGTGCATTATACAAGATCCTTTCACCTCTAATAAAGATTCCTAAGGGTTCCTTAAAGTACAAGCAAGCACAAAACCTCCCTTGTTTTGCATTCCACTTAAGAAGCAAGTTTAAAAAACAATATTGTAGTTTCTAACATAATATGTTTATTTTAGTCGATTATGTAAAACTCATAATGGATTAAATAAGCAAAACTACTATTTTTTTTAAAAAAAAAGTTACAATTTTAATCGATTATGAGTTTTTTTAATCGATTAAATCAGTACCTCAAAACCTAAATTGGCCAAAATACAAGCCAAAATGAAATGTAACATTGGCCCAAATACAAGGCCTAAAGAAAAACTTATTTACATATTTACAAAACTTAAGATGAGAGATAAGCTAATGAACTATGCTCCATAAAAGTAGAGTTCTTTGAACTCCTTCTTCTTCTTCCATTCTCCTAACCATAACTCTTGTCAATGGTCTAATGTGGCTTCGTCCATATGGTCCTCCATCGCAATGTTGATAAAATATTAATAAATAGTGGGTTTAATTTTTTGAAATACAAAGACAAATTTATTAAGATAAATCAAAGCAACAATATTTTGTCTTTAAAGTCTTATTTAAGTATTTAAATGAGTTGTCACTAAAAAATAAAATAAAATTTATAATAGTCTATGTTCAATATTTCAATATTTGAAAAAGAAAAATTAATCAAATAATAAGAATATAATATTTGAACCATCTTTTCCCCATGTCTCTCAAACAACGAGCAAATGTTGAAATATATTTACAGAGTCAAAGGTACCCTACAAAGAGTTTTCTTCCACTTCACGAATTTTCACTACTTAGTACTTGTCTTTCAAACCTCCTTTGTCTTCTTGATACTTGTCCTCTATAATGTGCGGGTGAGGTGTCAGTAGAAAATTCTTAGACACTCAAGTTAGTGCTCTGAGTTAAAGATTAACTAGTCAAAGTATGATTTAATGAAAAAGTAAAGTCTAGACTCAATTAAAATAATATTTATAGGAGTATTTTACTAGCCATGGAACCTTACTTGAATGGGCTTGATAATGGGCTAATTAGTCCATTAGCCCAAACATCATTTTACCTGTGTGATTTGCAGCCAATTTTGGCTAAGTCACGTAGTATGTTGATGTCTTCGGCGAGTTGGGATATGTATCGATAGGCGACACTTGACTCTAGTGAGGGGTGTGTCTATTAGCTAATGGTACCTAGTCTTCAATTTTGGAACACAATACTTGGTGTATTGCCATTAGTATTTTCTATATAACATATTCAATTTACTCCTTTGGGGTGTAGTCCTCAGTCTTCGATAGACAACTTATCCTTTACAGAATATTTGAGAAGTCACATGCAACCTTTAGTGGATATTGTTGGAACAATCGGTACCGATTTTGCGCAGCGGAAATATCAAAACAGAGTACGATACATATTGTTTAAAAGAAAGGAGCTTGTTCGGTCAATTTTAAAAATGGTTCCTTTAATTTTCTCTTAAACGTTTTATCAAATAGTTGATGTGTAGAAAATGTAAAGAGTGTAGGGAATAGAAAAAATCACACAAATGATTTTTATCCTAGTTCGAATCAAAAGATTCTATGTCTAGTCATTAATCACTATGAATAGTGATTAACTTTTTCACTAAAAACAGTTTTACAGATTACAATATAGTGAATGAAATAAAAATGATAAAACCTTCCTTCGATGAATGAACCAGAAGGAAACTTCCTTCGACAAACGAACCGGAAGCAAGCAGCGAACACTTTCCTTCGACAGACGAACTAGAACAGTGCAACAAATATCTTCCTTTGACCAACGAACCGGAAGAAAACAACTCTGCCAACTTGAAGAGAACCGCTCCAACCTTCAACACACAAAGCGCGAGCTTCTCCTATTCACAAGACTTGACAAGAGTAATGGACTAACACTTGAGAACTTCCTTAGATCACATTATATTCTCAAATGACTTAGATGCCTTTCTAAAGTGTTTGGAAAAGGTATATATAGCCTACTGGTCTGAAACTGAAGAGATGCATTTCAACTGCCAGTGATAATCAATTATTATAAGTGATAATCGATTATTTGCGAGACTTGGAATAATTTAGAATATTTATTCTTCAACCGATCGGTTCCAGTTCTTCACCTCCTTCTACCATTCGGTTTGAGATTTGATTGCCTTCTGCCGTTCGGTTTGAGTTTGACACCATTCGGTCTTCAACTTGTGTTCGACCAATGTTAGTGACCATTGGGTATTACTGAGTTTCGCCAATGTTCAACTTCGTTCGGTCCTGAACTATGTTCTGCTAGTGTTAGTCTTGATCGACTGTTCGGTTTTCTAGTTGTATTCGACCATGAATAATGTTCGACCTTTATCTATTATATGTCGTTCGACCTTCAACTGTTGAGTGACCGTTCAACCTTAATTTGATACGACCGTTCAGTCCCAGTCATGCCTTCCACTGCTTGGTCTTGGTCATAACTTTACCACTCGGTCCTAAGTTCTTGGTCATGACTACTCATGTCCTGATTGCTTGGTCTTGGTCATGAAGTCTACCGTTCGGTCTTGATGTCTTCTCTTATGCAGAAATGCTTTTAAACTCTCATACAACAAAAGTCTTCTTATTCTTCACTTTGTAACATCATCAAAATCATTATCTTCAAGATACCAATGCTTCTCATTGGTAATAATCTCCCCCTTTTTGATGATGATACAAAATTCGTTGTTTAAAAGCATCTTTGTGAATCTGCATAAAATACAAACTTACAAACAGGTTAGTAGTAACTGCTTTAGAGGTTTGTTAAGTTTATTCTTCTCCCCTTTTTGATCATAAGCATAAAGCACGTAGAAGTACTCCCCCTCAAAATGTTCTCCCCTCAACAAATCAAATTATGTAAGAAATGATAATAAGAGAAACTTAATGTACCATATGAACCGTCTGGTTTAATTAAAAGGGAAAAACCAATTACTGTGTAATTCTTAAAAACTGTTCGGTAACTAACGTAGTTCTCCTTGTGTACCATATGAATCGTTCAGTCGGTATCACAATTATAACCAGTGGAGCATGCGCCATTCGGTAAATATACCAGAATGATAATCGACTATTCCATGCGCCATTCGGTAAATATACCAGAATGATAATCGACTATATCATAATTATAACCAATGGAGCATGCGTTCAGTCGGTATCACAATTATAGCCTATCCTCTTATATCCTATCCTCTTATATCTTAACAAAATTAGTTTTGAGTGCATGCAATGATAATCGACTATTCCATGCAATAATCGATTAAATATGCTAGACTTACGAAAAATTAAAACTCTTATGAATATTTTACTTCTAAGACATAATTACTTCTCCCAATTCTCTTCTAAGGTCATAAAGTAAAGACACCCCCTTAAATATGCAATTCAAATTCAGTTTTCAGCATACTCAATTAACCCATGAAATCGACAATTACTTTTCAAACAATGAAGATATTAATGATTCAACAACCAATTTATAAACTAAAATGAATGCAACAGTAGCTCAAATGGATATGATCACAGCTGCTACAGGTTTAACATGAAAGCATTTCAGCTAGCACAATCAGTTCCAAACACTAACTTTAACAACACAATTTACAACTTCCCAAACAACAACTATGATTCATGCTCTCTCATATCCCAATTTGTTCAACCCCGTGAATTCAGCTCTGCATATCAAAACAACATATACAAAAATTAAAACAACAATATGCATTAATCGGATTTAATTCAATAAAATTGTTTATCTTGGTTCAATGGATTTTATCCCCCAGCTTAATCAACTACACTCAGGCTTCTGAAACAGGATTTGCTAGGCAAAGCTATCAGACACTAGAGACAAAACAGGACAACCACAAATTTATAAATAAGAAACAAAAATGGCAATTCAATCATCAAATGACTTAATAATCCAAAAATACCAATGAAAATCTATCAACCAGCTCATTCAATTGAATCTTTCATAGCTTTTAATGCTTGACAGAGATTACACCAAGGCTAACTTCAAAGTACTCATGAAATTAAATACTAAACTAGTTAAACATAGATTCAATTTATAATTTAAAAATAAAGTACTGAAATAACAATGCACATGACTAAACATGACAAAAATCAAATTCAGCACATGAATGTCTCAAATAGATGAATTTTACTGATTAAAAGGTGTAAATAGATAAGAACACACAACAGGATGAATGAACCAGTGATGGACATATCATTTGCCCAAACAAAAATGAATATAATAATAATCAGATAATGGAAGATCAAAAAGATAAGTAGAACAAAGTGCAACAACACAGTTCACACAACACTTAGCTCAATCACATGGAGCTCGAACTAATGCTTTGAATGCCATTTAATGGAGTCACTTTCTGGCCTAGAGCATCAAATCCAAAAGCAGAATACCATGGAGTTATCCTCTCCTTTTGAGAACTTAACCTGCAAAACCAACCAAGAGAGGTTTGGTCCCCCACAATCTCATTTGGGTCCTTGGGGTTAGTACATGCAAGCAAACATCATTTCACAACTTTAACCCATGCATGTTTTCCATTTTGAACTCCAAAATGTTTAATGTTGCATTTGTTTGATGTATGACCATGTCTCATACAATAAAAACAACAAACATCATGCACCTTATTTTCACAAAAGTCCCTTTTTCAACCCAACACTAGTACAAAAATCGCGTACAACGTCAAATATATTGGGCTTTTAATGGCGAATTCGTGAACGACGTCATATCAGGAGAAGTTAAATTTACGTCGAATTTAAAAAACTCGACGTTAAATTAACGTCGAATTTTGTTAATATACGATGTTAGCTTAACGTCGAATTTTGTATTTATTAAACGTTAATAAACTTTTTTTGTTTTTTTTAATTAATTCTGATCCTTTTTTACAACTCCACGAGACCTGAAAAGCAAAAAACAACAAATTTTAGTGTTTGGTATTTTATAAAGCATGAACTATGAACGTGTAGTGTAGTATCAACAACAAACAAGTTCAATCAAACAACAACAAACAAGTTCAATCAAACAACAACAAACAAGTTCAATTAAACAACAACAACAAACAAGTTCAACATAAAAAACAACAAACAAGTTCAACAAATAAGTTCTTCGAAAGGAAAATGAAAACTAACCTTCAAAAGGTGTGTTCGTCGGAATAAAAATTCGTCACAATGAGAGAGAAAACAGTATGCGCCTATGAAGGACAAGAGTACAAAAATAATCGGTTAAAACAAACAAAAATCATACATAAAGTAATTAATTAACATGCATTTGTATCAAATGAAAGAAAGATTATATGTGATGCTTGTCAAATTTCGTTCGAGAAACGTTTTAGAAGAGAAGAAAGTATCGCACGCTAAGATAAAGTGAATGAATTTTCAATCTCCGACTCAAATTTTTATTGAATTCACTAACCTTTTGACATCGAATTTAAAAGTCATTCGACATTTTATATCCTTTTACGTCAAATTACAATTCTAAATGACGTTTAATAATTGCATTTATTTACAAAAATGCAACCGCTCGTTTTTAACGTTGGTTATTCAGTGGTTGGACGTTGAACGCGTGACGTTATATGCTGTTTTTGTACTAATGCAAACTCTACGAGTTCTCTTCATTTTTGACTTTTTATGATGATGCATGTTTTTATTTCTAACATTGCTCTTTCTAAAACCATTTTGAACATGTAAGACAAACTTGGTTGCTTTAGAAAGTAAATTTTCAAGTATGTTAATGTCAAACATGTGACTTTTACAAGATAAACACTCAACATGTTTTTCATTTGCATTAGATTCAATCAACTTAGTTTCAAGATTATTAACTTTATTTCTTAAAACTACTTCTTCATCTAACGCTTTTTTCATATTTCAATTTTAATTCATTATGTTCTTGCTTTAGCTTTTTATGAGCATCATCAAGTTTTTCAGATTGATTCATCAATTCAAAGAAGGCTTTTTCCAAATCTAACTCATTAGATTCAGAGCTAAAATCACTTACTTGGCTTCCAACTTCTTCTGAGTCAGTCATTAGAAAAAGATTTGCTTCCTCATTTGAAACACTTGAGCTACACGAGTCATTATCATTCCAAGCAATGTAGGCCTTCTTCTCTTTGTGAGTTTTCTTTTTCTTTCTTTCTTCACTTTTCTTGATGATCACATTTTCTTAAGAGCATTTTCACACTCATTACAAGAAGCAGCGAAAGATTGGGAATATTGTCTTCCTCCAGGATCCGTTATCAGTTGGGAGGATCTTGAACATCAGTTTCTGAGCGAATTCTCCCCTGTGCAATATGGTTACAATAACGATCCTGGATGGAATGACCCTAGCTTGGGATGGTATGATGCTCCACAATAATATCAGGAAACACCATCTCAGAATGCTTATATGCCTCCGTCAGTCTAGCAACAACAACAGCTGCAACTTTATGAGCTTGCCCAAATAGCTCATCAACCTTCTACTTCTGAGCCTACATTGCAGGAGCTGTTGGAGAAAATGACCATGCAGAACCTTCAGTTTTAGCAAGAGAACATTCAGTTTCAACAAGAGAACATGAAGTTTGAGTAGGAAATAAAAGCTGCCATTTAGAGTTTGACTGATCAGATAGGGCAGATGGCCACTCAACTCAATCAGGAACAGTCTCAAGATTTAGAGGAATCACCATTTTAGACTATTCAGATTCCTGATGATGTTAGTGTCATCCACATAGGAGATGAGGAGCAGAGTCATGAGCTTACTACTACGCCACCTACTTTCCCACCTTCAGATGTCCCTACTCTTGTGCTTGAGGACATAGATCCTGATAAAGATTTTGAGGACCAGGCAGGTATGAGCAACACCTTTGAGTTAGGTAGACCACTTTCATCTTCCATCACTTTACCAATCTTTAGGGAAGTGGAGGTAAACATACCTCAATTTGATTATGTTGATGATTATGCTGTTGAGGGGTATGTTGATGATTATATTGTTGATGAAAATGCTTTTCATTTCCACTCTTTGCATGATGAGAAACAACTTTTGTCATCCTATCTAAATACTTCTTATTCATGCACTAAGCATGAATCTGAGCCTTTTGTTCATATTGTTTCTAAATTTGAAAGTGATTCATGTTCTAAGAGTATAATTGAGGTTCAGCTTGTTACACTTGGATTGGGTGTTATACCCCTGCATGTCATTTCTTTGGAACCACATTGCACTAACCCTATTGCAGGAGGTACACATGAATTTGACCAGCAAACACCCACAATGGCAGACAAAGGTGCTTACATACACAACAATTTGAAGATTAATAGGCACTGGTTGAACCCGCTCATCAACAATCACTTCTTCTTAGATCCAGCTATGGAAGACATTTCCCTGCTCGATCAAATCTAGAGGATGAAGTAGTTCTTCCCCAAAACTTCCTTGTTGGATCCTATGGTGGAAGACATCTCCCTGATAGTCCAAAATTGGAAATTTCCACCCTAACCTAGGGGAGTTTTCTTTTTCCTTCTCCCCCTTTCCCCACTTTATTGCACTTGTCCATGATCTGTTGACTATTCTGATTTTTGATCTTATGCTTATGACACATTGAGTACACTGTGTAGTTTAAGTGTGGTCTATTGGGGGAGATTCTGATTTTTCTTTGTTAGTTTTTTTTTTTCCGTGTTAAATTTTTTCTTTTCTAGGTAGTTTTTGTTTTGTCTTGTGTACATGTTTACATGTTTCTCTTGATTTCTGGACTTTGTTTAGGTTGTAGATGTGTCTTTCACTTCATTGATACTCTGATTGGTTGGAAATCCTTGCTTTTCTCTGCTTGGAAGATGATTATGATGTTTGAGAGTTGAATTGATTGTGACAGAAGTACCTTATGTGAGATTTGAGCCACTTTATGTCTTTCTTATGTGTGATATGTCTCTTGATTGCTTGCACATATGCCTTGGCTTGACTCTGGTTGATAATTCTTGATTGATATGCATGTTTGGAAGTGATAAAGGCAGTTTTGTTCTTGAGCCTCTCTAGCCAAATAAGCCTGCCTTGTTGTGATCCTTTGATAACCCCTTTTGAGCCTATACTTTCCCTATTTCTTTGTTTTGAAGCTCATACACTAGGTTTATGTGAAAAACCATGTTTACCTAAACCTTAGGAAATTTTGGAGCTTTGGAAGTGTTTTGGGAACGAGTGTGGTCTCCTTGGGTATTCTGATGAATTAGCTAGTTGGTTCTTCTTCTTGTTTTCTTTTTGGAAATATGATTTATATCGTGTCTCTTACAGTTGTGTGCTAAAGAGAGAAAAGAGAAGAGACATGATGAAAAAAAAAATAGAGAAATTTTTTTTTGTGAATAATGGAGTCAAGAAGAGGATTAAATTAGATGTTTTGGGTGTGATTTGAATGTGTTTACACTTGTTCCCTATTTCTCCTCTATTTCTTTTGGTTTATAGCTTCTCATGGATATTATATCCTCCCTTGTCCTTGGCCCCATTACATCCATAAAAGACCTTTTGATTTGAACATGCATATGTTTTGAGTGTTGATATTAGAGACTTGCCAAGTCTGTTGTTGTTTGCTTTCTTGAGTACATTGAGTTAACATTGTTTACCCTAGACACTTGAGAGATACAGTACATCTGTGAGGTTTTGTTACTTTTGATTCACCTCTTGAGTTGATTGATCATTTTGCCATGCTTTAAATTACTTGGATGATTTCATGAGCATCTGCTTTTCTTGATTCTATGTTGGATATTTTCTACGTTCTTTCTTGGTCCAGATTCCTTGAAAACTGTGTAATTCTGTTTCTTTCCTTGTTCGTCTTTGTTTTCTGTGTGCTGAGTTTGTGTCACTTCCCTGATGTCCTTTGAACTATTCCTTGATTTGCGTCTTGATTTTGCCCAGGAGTGCAAAAGACTAAGTGTGGTCTATTTTGATGAGTCAATATTTTCTTGACTTCACTTAGTTTATTGTGCTAGAATTAATCAGGGAATTGTGCTTAAATGTCCAGTATTTTCCCATTTTTCCTAATTGTGCTCAATTTGATCAGAAATTCTTATTTTAATTAATTTGAATTATTTGAGCTAATTATTTTCATCATTGATTGCAGGAAAAATTTTGGAAATACAATTTGGAACATTTGGAGGTTAAATGAGAAATGGCAATTGGGCCCAAGGCAAAAGAAGAGAGCAGCCCACATCGTATTTTTAAAAAAGGGGTGCTGGGAGAAAAGTCAAATTCATTTGGACTGCATTCAAGTTTGGAGGGATCGTCCAACACATTGGGGAAGCACATAACACACGGTCCTTGAGTAGCTCACGGGTTCAGCTGGCTGGGAAAAGAATTCCATGGCCCAGCTAACGTCCAGCAGCATCCAGCACGACCCACAAGAAAAGAAGAACACACTGTCTAGCGTTGGAAGAGGTGTGCACACAGAAGGAAGGCTGAAGCAACATGTCACGACCCACAAATTGAAATAGTTTTTGGCTTCTTTTGTTGCCTTCAAGTAGGAACGTCCATGGGTGCTTCAAGTAGACAGAAGCACACGGACCTTGAGAGCTGCCACGTCCACAAAGTCCAGCAGCACATGGGCTTGGATTCATGCGGACAACGGCGTCTTGGGAGGTGCACAAGGAAGGCAGCGGTGCACCTAGTAGCCCTGGTCCAGCATCCAGCAAGTACTTTGTTACCAATGAAGAGCATTGGTAAATTTGAAGATAAATAATTTTGATGATGCTGAAAGATGATACATTGTTATAGTTGTTTTAAAAGCAATTTGTAGATTATAAATGTATTAGGAAAAGCCTTAAACATGTAATACTTAGAAAAATTCGTATTTTTAACTGCTACGCATTTAATCGATTATTAGAAGCTATAATCGATTATCCTGAGCCCTTCTGAAAAACCTCGTTGCTCTGGAATAATCGATTATTACTCCAAATAATCGATTATCACAGTTCTGATGAGAACTGCCAAAAGTCTCTGGAATAATCGATTATTCCTCAGGATAATCAATTATCACTTTTTGAAAACCCTGTAACGGACTCGAATAATCGATTATCACTAACAATAATCGATTATCTGCGGCAGTTATAATTCATCTTTGCAAACTTTAGAACAATGGGCTATATAGATGAGTTCTAGAACTCTTAGAAATACTACTGAGCTTTTGAGAATACAGTGTGATCTGAGGAAGTTCCAAAAGCTAGTTCATTGCACTGCCTAGTCTCGTGAAAAGGAGAAGCTCTCGCTTTGTGGGTCAAAGGTCGGAGCGATTCTCTTCGAGTTGGCAACGCTATTGTTCTTCCGGTTCGTTGGTCGAAGGAAGAACTGTTCTGCACTGTTCCAGAGTTGAAGGAAAGTGTAGATTGTTGGCTTCCATTTCGTTGGTCGAAGGAAGGTTTTATATTTCGGTTTGTTTATTCACTCTTAATTGTATTTTGCTGAAACTGATTTTAGTGAAATCGTTAATCACTCTTTATAGTGATTAACAACTGGACGTAGATTCTTTTGAATCGAACCAGGATAAAAATCCAGTGTGTCAACTTTTCTATTCCTTACACTCGTTACTGTTTTATGCACATCAAGTGTTTGTTAAATTTTCTCTAAGAAAATTGATTTTCTAAAACGGACCATCATAACTCGATTTGTGACCGTAACACGCTTTCCGAGTATTTTATTCTGCTGCGCAACTCTATAACGGTACCGATTGTTCCGACAATTTGTATCAGAGCTTGCTTTGATATTCTTTCAAACTTTTGCGAAAATGGTCGGTCATCAAAATCAAGTATATGCTGAGGGTGCATCCATCAACAGACCACCTCTTTTTACTGGTGATAACTATGCATTCTGGAAAGTCAGAATGGAAATTTTTATGGGGTCTGTTGACAGAGGCATCTGGGAAGCTGTGCTAAATGGTCCCTATATTCCTAAAAGAACTGTTGATGGTGTAGAAGTAGAAAAACCATACTTTAATTGGACTCCTGAGGAAAATAGAAGAGCCCAATTTGATATTAAGGCTCGTAATATTATTTCATCTACTGTAGTACTTGATGAATTTTATAGAATTTCAGTGTGTAAGACAACACAGGAGATGTGGGAGGTCCTCAGAGTCACACATGAGGGTACAGACGACGTGAAACGTGCAAGGAAGAACACACTCATTCAGGAGTATGAGATGTTCAGAATGCAGCCTGGAGAAACAATATCTGATGTCCAGAAGCGTTTCACTCACATTGTGAACCACCTGACAGGTTTGGGTAAGACTTTTGACACTGACGAGTTGAATGTGAAAATTTTGAAATCATTAGACAGGTCTTGGCAACCAAAGGTGACTGCCATTTCGGAGTCTCAAAACCTCACTCAAATGTCAACGGCGATTCTCTTTGGAAAGCTTCGTGAGCATGAGCTTGAGCTAAGAAGATTAACTACAGAAGAGGATCAAGGCAAAAGAAAGACGCTTGCCCTAAAGTCTGAAATCTCAAAAGGAAAAAGTTCTAAGAGAATTGAGGATGATGATTCCGATAACGATGAGGAAAACATGAGTCTTATGATTAAGAAGTTTGCTAAATTTATGAAAGCAAAGGGAAAAGACAAATACCATGGAGAAAGGAAAGAAAATCGAGGATCTCCATCAAGCATTAAATGTTATGGATGTGGAGAAAGGGGTCATGTGAAGACTGACTGTCCTAAGAATAGGAAAAGTGAAGAAAAGAAAGAAAGAAAGTTTCCAAAGAAGAAGAAAGCTTACATAGCTTGGGAAGACAATGCTTCTAGTTCTTCAAGTTCAAGCGATTCAAATGAAGAAGCAAACTTGTGCTTAATGGCAGACTTAGAAGATGCAGGAAGCCAAGTAAGTGATTCTAGCTTAGAGTCAAGTGATGAGTTTGACTTACAAAAGACATTTCTTGATTTGTTAAATGAATCTGAAAAACTTGATGTTGCTCATAAAAAGCTAAAGAAAGAGCATAATGAATTGAATTTGAGGTATGAAAAAGCACTAGATGATGAAGTTGTTTTGAGAAACAAAGTTAGTAATTTGGAAACTAAGTTATTTGAATTTGATACTGTTATACAACCTGCTGAATGTCTATCGTGTAAAAGTCATATGTTTGATATTGACATTCTTGAGAATTTACTTGCAAAGGCAAATAAGTCTAAGTCACATGCCAAAACAAACTTTGAGAGAAGCAATGCTAGAAGTGGAAACACGCATCTACACAAAAAATATAAAGTGATAAGAACTCGTAGAGTTTGGGTAGAAAAAGGAACTCTTGTGAAAAATAAAGTGTATGAGGCTTGTTGTTTTTACTGCATGAAACTTGGTCACACCTCAAACAAATGCAACATCAAACATTTTGGTGTTCCAAATGGTAAATATGCATGGGTTAAAATTGTAAAATGATGTATATTTGCATAAACTAACCCAAAGGACCCATAATAAGATTGGGGACCTAAAGTCTTGCTAAAATTTGTTTTGTAGGAACTTACTAAGTCAAAGAAGTCACTGTGGTATCTTGACAGTGGTTGTTCAAGACACATGACCGGTGACAAGAAAAGGTTTATTTCTTTTGAGAAGAAGAAGCAAGGATTTGTGACCTATGGAGATAATAACAAAGGTAGAATCATTGGCACTGGAGACATTGGAGGAGGAAACACATTGACTATAAAGGACGTATTATGCGTTGAAGGTCTCAAACACAATCTCCTAAGCATAAGTCAATTATGTGACAAGGGTCTCAAGGTAACCTTTGAAAGTGATAGATGTACCGTATATTTTAAAAATTCTACTGAAATTGCTTTGCAAGGTGTTAGGCATAATAACATTTACTTGATTGATATTGAAAATGCATCTAGTCATAGTATAACATGTTTAGTTGCCAAAGAGGAAAATCCTTGGTTATGGCATAAAAGAGCTGCGCATATTCATATGCAACATTTAAATAAATTGAGTTCAAAAGATCTTGTGATTGGTTTGCCTAAATTAAAATTTGAGAAAGACAAAATATGTTTTGCATGTCAAAAGGGAAAGCAAACCAAATCCTCTTTTTCGTCTAAAAACATGATTTCAACATCAAAACCTTTAGAACTTTTGCATATGGACTTGTTTGGTCCATCTAGAATTAAAAGTTTTGGTGGAAACTACTATGCTCTTGTGATTGTTGATGACTACACTAGATTTACTTGGACATTTTTCTTAACCTTGAAAAGTGAAGCTTTTAAAGCATTCAAATCATTTGCAAAACGTGTTCAAAATGAAAAGGATTTGAAAATCAAAACCTTGAGAAGTGATCACGGTGGTGAGTTTGAAAACGAATCTTTTGAAAAGTTTTGTGAAAAACATGGAATTGCTCATAATTTTTCTGCTCCAAGAACTCCCCAACAAAATGGTGTTGTTGAAAGGAAAAATAGGTCATTAGAAGAACTAGCTAGGACTCTTTTAAATGAATCTAATGTGCCAAAATACTTTTGGGCTGATGCAGTTAGTACTGCTTGTTACGTGTTAAACAGAATGATAATTAGGCCTATTCTTAAGCTAACTCCCTATGAACTGTTTAACGGTAGAAAACCAAATGTATCTCATTTGAAAATCTTTGGATGCAAATGTTTTGTTTTGAATAATGGTAAAGATAATCTAGGCAAATTTGATGCTAAATCTGATGAGGCAATCTTCTTAGGATACTCTTTAACTAGCAAAGCATATAGGGTGTTTAATAGAAGAACCTTGAAAATTGAAGAATCAATGCATGTTGTCTTTGATGAAATTGTGGACCTTGAGGTGAACCCTCTTGAGTCAAATAAACCAATTGCAGGTGATGAGGATTATTTGAGGGAAGCTCTTGAAGAGATGTATCTAAATGAAAACTATCCTCCAGAAACTCAAAATGAACATCAAGTAGTTGATCCTAAAAGCTATCAACAACCAAGAGGACTTTCTCTGGACAACATCATCGGAGATATGTTAAAAGGGGTAACTACTAGACACAATCTTAATAATTTCTGCTTAACAGTAGCTTTTGTGTCTCAGGTAGAACCTAAGAACATAAAGGAAGCTCTTCAAGATGATAAATGGTGTGTTGCTATGCAAGAAGAACTCAATCAATTTGAAAGGAATGATGTTTGGGAACTCATTCCTAGACAAGATGATTATCAAATCATTGGAACAAAGTGGGTGTTTAGAAACAAGCTTGATGAAGATGGCAACATCACCAAGAACAAAGCCAGGTTAGTTGCAAAAGGCTACTGCCAAGAGGAAGGTATCGACTATGATGAAACTTACGCCCCAGTAGCCAGGTTAGAAGCAATTAGATTGTTACTTGCGTATGCATCCTTGATGAAGTTTAAATTGTATCAAATGGATGTGAAAAGTGCATTTTTAAATGGTTTCATTAAAGAAGAGGTATACGTTAGTCAACCTCCTGGTTTTGAGGATTTTAAATATCCTAATCATGTTTATAAGTTGAAAAAGGCCTTGTATGGTCTAAAACAGGCACCTAGATCTTGGTATGAAAGACTTAGTACTTTCTTGATTTAAAATGACTTCTCTAGAGGAAAGGTTGATTCAACCTTGTTTATTAAAAAAGTAGAAAAACATATCTTGATTGTTCAAGTATACGTAGATGATATCATTTTTGGGTCTACAAATGATTCATTGTGTGAGGGATTTGCACAAATCATGCAAGGTGAATTTGAAATGTCTATGATGGGTGAGCTTAACTTCTTCTTAGGACTGCAAATAAAGCAAATAGATGGGGGAACTTTTGTCTCCCAAACTAAATATTGTAGAGAAGTGCTTAAGAAGTTTGGTATGGATACTTGTAAAGAGGCCAACACACCTATGGCAACGTCCTGCTATTTAGATAAGGATGAATCTGGTGAAGGAGTAAATGAAACCATGTTTAGAGGAATGATAGGATCCTTACTTTATCTAACTGCTAGTAGACCAGACATTATGCAAAGTGTGTGTGTGTGCTAGGTACCAAGCTAATCCTAAAGAATCTCATCTAATTGCTGTCAAACGGATTTTGAAATACCTTAAAGGCACCCCATATTTTGGACTTTGGTATCCTTCTGATGCTTTACCTAGTTTGATAGGTTATTCTGATGCAGATTATGGTGGCTGTAAAATTGATAGGAAAAGTACTAGTGGAACATGTCATTTTCTGGGCTATTCTTTAGTGTCTTGGCATTCAAAGAAACAAGCTTGTGTAGCCTTGTCTACCACTGAAGCTGAATACATTGCTGCTGGAAATTGTTGTGCCCAAATTTTATGGATGAAACAACAACTGGAGGATTTTGATATCTTCCTTGATCACATTCCTCTGAAATGTGATAATACTAGTGCTATCAACCTCACTAAGAACCCCATAATGCACTCAAGAACTAAGCACATTGAAATTAGACATCATTTCTTGAGAGACCACATTCAAAAGGGAGATTGCCAAATTGAATACATTGACACTTTACATCAATTGGCTGATATCTTCACTAAAGCACTACCTAAAGATAGATTCTATGAGCTTAGAAGAGAGTTAGGAGTGTTAGATATGTCCTAAATTCAAACTTTATAAAATTTTCTCAATTCTGGTACGATCAGCGCTTTTAATCGATTATCATAGGATAATAATCGATTATTTTTTAGCTTTGGCAAAAACCCCTATTCGCAGATAATCGATTATAACTTATAATAATCGATTATTTTTTAGCTTTGGCCAAAACCCCTATTCGCAGATAATCGATTATCACTTACAAATAATCGATTATTCATATTCAAAACCAAAACTGGACTTGTATGCGAAGATAATCGATTATCTTCATACATAATCGATTATTACACAATTTCTGGAAAGTGACTTATGAGCAGATAATCGATTATCACTTAGAATAATCGATTATTACGCGATCTGTTTCAAAAATATAGTCGTTACAGTGAATCCTAATGGCTGGAAACGGTCATAAACGGCTAGTTTCTCCATTTTTTCTTATAAATAGCCCCCTATAATCGATTATTACTCACTTCTTTGCACCCAGAAACCTGCTGCACCCAAATCTGAACCAAATCTCTCCTCTTTCTTCTTTCCTTCCAAAGTTTCTTTTGTGCCCACTTCTCTCATGGCTGATTCAAGAAGAACCCGAAGGAGGACTGCTGGTGCTTCTTCCTCTCGCTCCCGAAATGTTCGTCCTGCTTCCATCGAAGGTTGGATTTCAGATGAGGAGCAACATGGTGACTATGTTCATTTCTGGCAAGAACGCCGAATCATGGCGGTAAAGTTCATCCGTCTCGACTTTTATCGTTATTATGGCTTTCAATTTCCAGATCTGTTTCGTGGTTAAGGACTTACTCATCTAGTGGAGCAAAAGGGGTGCATATACCCTGATCTTATCCGTGTCTTCTACTTCAATATGCGTTATCGTGACGGCATCATCACAACAAAAGTAAAAGGTGTCCCTATAATTCTGGATGATGACATATGGACAAATTCCGGACTTCAATCGTCTCCTCGCCTTTCAATCTTTTTTGCGTCATCCTGAACACCAAATCAATCGTCGCCAATTGCTTGTGGGTGGATTCAAGGTTGAAGAAAGGATGATTCATTACTTAATTCTATGGATCCTATGTCCTCGTGCCACTAACCATGCTCAATGCTCGGAGCAAGATCTTCTACTACTATATGGGCTTTTAAATCACATCCACATTGATTGGCCAGCCCTCATCTCCGACACCATGGTAAAGGCCAAGAAATATTCTTCTTATCATTTTCCATATGCACTTCTCATCTCTCGAATTTTAGAATACAAAGGTGTAAGTGTGGACGGCGAACTCACTACCTCCATTCAAGCAATTGGCACTGAAATTGGTGAGACAACATTTCGCCAAATGGGTTTTGTTGCTCGTGGCCGTGTGATCATTCACAAGGATGATGATCACCACGATAATGTCAATGACGATATGGACGCCCATATGGTTGATCCTGTCCCAGCTGCTACCTCTGCTGATGCTGGTCCTTCTCACATGCCTTCAAATTCATCCCTGACTATGGAGGAGCATTTTGCAAATCTGTCTAAACAACTGGAGGATATGCGTCTCTTTCAACAATCTCACTTTGACCAAATATATGAGTGGCAACAAAATCATGAAGAATTTGTGATCGACCAGTTCAATGACCTTGATACTCGCATTGGAAACATTGAAAATCATTTTAATCTCCAACCTCCAGAGAGACCACCAAGTCCTGAATTTTAGATTTAGGATGTGCTTATTAGTGTGCTTTCATGTTTGTTTGTTTTGAATTCCTAGAATGTTTTCTCATATTCATGTCTTGCTTTATGTGCCCTTGTACTCTTTAATGTTTTCCTGAATAAAATGATCTACTGTTTTAGTACTTACACTGTTTAATTGAGGGGAGCTCATATTAAGGGGGAGCCTTATCACTCTTTTTGCTTATGATCAAAAAGGGGGAGAAATATGTGCAGTTACTACTAACTCCTACTGTTGTCTCTCAGTTTGTATCTTTTGCAGATAACCCAACGTTGCTTTTAAAAAGTGATTTTTGATCATCATCAAAAAGGGGGAGATTGTTACCAATGAAGAGCATTGGTAAATTTGAAGATAAATAATTTTGATGATGCTGAAAGATGATACATTGTTATAGTTGTTTTAAAAGCAATTTGTAGATTATAAATGTATTAGGAAAAGCCTTAAACATGTAATACTTAGAAAAATTCGTATTTTTAACTGCTACGCATTTAATCGATTATTAGAAGCTATAATCGATTATCCTGAGCCCTTCTGAAAAACCTCGTTGCTCTGGAATAATCGATTATTACTCCAAATAATCGATTATCACAGTTCTGATGAGAACTGCCAAAAGTCTCTGGAATAATCGATTATTCCTCAGGATAATCAATTATCACTTTTTGAAAACCCTGTAACGGACTCGAATAATCGATTATCACTAACAATAATCGATTATCTGCGGCAGTTATAATTCATCTTTGCAAACTTTAGAACAATGGGCTATATAGATGAGTTCTAGAACTCTTAGAAATACTACTGAGCTTTTGAGAATACAGTGTGATCTGAGGAAGTTCCAAAAGCTAGTTCATTGCACTGCCTAGTCTCGTGAAAAGGAGAAGCTCTCGCTTTGTGGGTCAAAGGTCGGAGCGATTCTCTTCGAGTTGGCAACGCTATTGTTCTTCCGGTTCGTTGGTCGAAGGAAGAACTGTTCTGCACTGTTCCAGAGTTGAAGGAAAGTGTAGATTGTTGGCTTCCATTTCGTTGGTCGAAGGAAGGTTTTATATTTCGGTTTGTTTATTCACTCTTAATTGTATTTTGCTGAAACTGATTTTAGTGAAATCGTTAATCACTCTTTATAGTGATTAACAACTGGACGTAGATTCTTTTGAATCGAACCAGGATAAAAATCCAGTGTGTCAACTTTTCTATTCCTTACACTCGTTACTGTTTTATGCACATCAAGTGTTTGTTAAATTTTCTCTAAGAAAATTGATTTTCTAAAACGGACCATCATAACTCGATTTGTGACCGTAACACGCTTTCTGAGTATTTTATTCCGCTGCGCAACTCTATAACGGTACCGATTGTTCCGACATACTTCACGCTTCCAGTAGCTGATTCACGGAAAGAAGAGAGAAAGCGTGCTCCAGCTGCCACCCAAAAAGAGGAGCACGAGTGCTAGAATGGAGGGTTACGCTTGAATTCCAAGGAAGTGGTGATTCATTTCTCTTTCCATGGCTTTGGAGTGTTGCTGCATTTACTTTTGCTAGAGATAGAAGTGCTCTCACGGTCACAGCAGCAACAGCACGTTAGGTGATGTGGTGTCACGGCTTGGAATGGAGAAGGACGGTAACTCATATTGGCACAAGCACTAATTTCATTTTGGAGGAAAAGAGCTCTCAGTTTTATTTTACTTTCAGCAGCAGGGATGTTTACAATTTCATTTTGTGCTTTTCATTTTGAGTGAGTTGCTGTCACGTCAAGTCCAGCAATTGTTTTAGTAGATTATGATTTACATTGGAGGAAGCATACGGACATTAGGAAGAGGCACACAACTCACAGCCAGAAATTTTAGGATAGCTCTAAAGCACTTTTGCATTAAATTTATTTTACTGTCACGCGTTTTTATTAGATATTTCATCTCCGATTGCAATTGCTGATTTCTTCACTATTCATGCATTTTATTGTAAGTGCTGAATCCTTGATGAATTTCATTTTTAATTAAGTGTTTTTATTTTTATTATCTGTTGCATTTTACCGTTCATTATTTTCTGCATCGCTACATTCTGTCATTGCGTTTTACTCTTCATCTTGTTTTCAAGTGCTGTTTCAATCTCGATTTGCTTTTACTGATGATTTTACTTTTGCGTTTAATGTTTAAGTTCATTTGGTACATTTCAATTAAGATGCTATTACGTGTTCTGCGTGTTTACTGTTCCAGCGTTTTGTTTTCAATCTGATGAATTCTGCAATTTTTCTGGTTTTGCTGTGTTTAGACCGTTCAGTCTCTAATTGTGTCGTTCGATTTGTCTTCATTTCCTGTTCGTTTAGTTTACTATTTTGGTTCACCATGTTGTCTGTTCTGTTCGGCTTATTTATCTTCCCGCATTTCCAATTTCCTCACTTGCTTTAGAGACCGTTCGGTCTCAATGTGGAACCGTTCGATATGTAGGATCGTTCCGTCTTCATGCTTTGTTCATTTCTGTCAATGTTTTCAATTATGTTTGGTCGTATTTAATTTCCAGTTTTAATTTAGTTCAATTTCTAATCACAAAAACACTTTCAAAACCCCCCACTACGTGTCTGACCTAAGCCTCAAACCATATTTGGTCCTTGAGAGACGACTTAAGAGTCACTTCCTAGCACTATACTGCATTCTTTAATGAACATCAAATTTGTATGGGCCGCGACTGTCGCATCAAAGGGCATGGGACTTATGTTTTAGGCAAATAAATAAATTAAGTGATAATAGGAAATAAAAAAGGGTGTTTTTGATAGAGATATTTAAATAAGTTTTAGGAAAAACAAAAGGAAAAAGAGAAACGGAAGGGGAGATACTCACTACAAACGTGAGAGTATTGAAAGAAAACCCTAACTCTTTTGGTGAGTGATAATAAAACAATTGATCGAGTAAGAGAGAAAGAGTTGTTTGTCATACCACGTCGCCGGGAAGGAATGAAGACTTAACAACTTTTTTTAATCCTGGTAATGGGTGTTAAACCTTTGTTTTTTTTACCTAAGTTTTCTATTGATTCCATGAGCATGAGTGTTGTGTCAGATATGCTTTTTTAGTGTTGTTAATAAAGTTGAGCATGATAATGTGTGTTTTTGGTATGTGATATCATTGTTTAATGGTGCCTAATTTAATCATAAGAGTAGTATTACCAATATGTGATTCATTCATTCGTTTAGGAAATTTTGATTTCTTTTGGTGCTAAAGAATTATACTAGGGAAATGTTATTATTTTAATATAGTATAAGGGTATTATAAGATTTAAATTTATGAATAAATTTTAAAAACTGATGTTGGATATTGATGAGTCGTTATTTCTTGAACTATATTTAGTTTATTGCACTTAAATAAACCAGGGAATTGTGTTTGATTGTCTGTTATTTCCCCATTTTCCGAATTCTGGTTAATTTGGTTGGAAGTTCGTAATTGTGCTAATTTGGGTTTTCTGAGCTGATTAAGTGCATTTCTGGTTACAGGGAAGTTGTGGAAACATCATCTGGAGCATTGGGATATGGCGTGACACACTCAAAGGCTCAACATTTAGTCATTTAGATTCTAATTAAAGTTGTAATTTCGTTTTCTAGAAGCCCTTAATTAGAATTAGGTGTTTTGGACCATTTTAGGGGAAATTTTGTAAAAAGACCCATTTGTAGGACATGTGCCTTTTTGGTTAGGGTTTTTAATTGATTGTGGACCCCATTTGGAAGAAAACTCTCGGCATTTTAGAGAGCCTTAGCCAACCACACAAAGGAGACTCTTACACACTTCATTTTTTCATGTTTCGAGCTTTTCTCTCTTAGGGTTTCTTGTATGAACACTCTTATGGAGAGCTTGACTTGGGTGTCTCGTTTTTGGCCATTTCAATGAGCAAGATGCAGATTTTCTTCTTCTCTTAATTTACTCTTGGTTGTCTTAGCTTATTGGTGGTGAAAAACTATTCATTTCCACTTCCATTTGCTTGTTCTTGATGCTTGGAGTTTGAGTTTTGGAGCTTGTCTTTGCATTTCCATGGTGGATGTTGGGTTTGAGTAACTTTATATTTCGTTTTCCTCTCCCTTTGCTGCTGTTCCTCTCGGTTTTTATCTCATTCTATATGGTTGGATGATAAAAATGAAGTTCTATGTAGTTTTAGGTTGAAGAGAGCTTAAGATGATGTGTGGGTGTTGTGGGTTTAACTCTTTTCTTGCATTTTTCGGTTTTGATGCTTGAGACTAGGTTGGGATCAGATCTTCGTGATGTTATGGAGGCTGGACAGAACTAGAATTGATGGTCTAAGTATTATTTTCGTTTTTGCAAAGAAACTTGAAGAAATGGTAGCGTTGAAGATGGGTTGATGAGTAGAAGTTTGGGTTTATTGTTCTTGTGTTCATTTGCAACTTTAACTTTGGTTTCTTGAAGTTGTTCTCTATATTGAAGAGTGGAAGAAAGCTTTTGGATGTATAATTCTTGAAGAAAAACCGTTTGGAGTTTGTAGGAGAGAGGAAATTGCTTCATTTAATTTTTACGACTTTTGGACCAACACAAAAGATGCTTGTTTTGACCCAAGGAATGTTTCCACTTTGAGATTTGGCCTTTGCTTGTTCCAGCCGTGAATTGCAATGAGACGTGGAGGTTTTTGGAGTTTGTTTTCATTTGATTTAGCTTACTTGGCACATTGGTAGGAGCACCCATGGTATCTTCCATTTGCGCATTGGTTTTTGAAGCATTCTTTGGCATTTCCACTTGGTGGTTCACGTAAATTGTGTGCTTTGGTGTATAAAATCATTTATTTGTTGCATGGAAGGAGAGAGGGGACGGTCTTGGAGAGTGTGGAAGGCACATGCTTAATTTCTTGAAAAATGGTGCACATGGGAGAAGAAGTCAACACATTTTGTGGCTTATTTAAGGTGAAATTGAAGTTTGACTTGGGTGCATGGTGACTCACGACCATGTGCTCTTTCTTCGACCAATTGGACTTTTAAATTCATTTGTTAATTGCCATTATGACAAGTAATTTGCTAGGATTAAATTAGGCTTGTTGGTTTCTTTGGTTTTTAATTAATTTAATTAATAGGTTGAGTTTATGTGTTTGAGTTAGTGTTGCATTTAATTATTTTTAACTGTGTTTGTTAATCAGTCTGTAACAGTGTTTGATGTTTGAATGTTGTCTAAGGCTTTTAATAGTGCTAGTTTAATTACCATGCTAGCTTAAATTAGTTTGTTTACATTTGTGTCTTTATTGAGTTCTTTAATTTTTGCAAAACCTTTTCAAAACCCCCTTTTTTTGTGTTAGACTCTATTTTCGAACCGAAAAATGGGTCCTTGAGAGACGGCCTAGGAGTCAATTCCTAGCTATACTTCATTCTTTATATGAAATCAAATTTTTATGGGTCGCGACAGCCCACATCAGATATATTCATGGTGTAGCGGTAAATGTATTGTTAAGGAAAATGATTTAGTGTATGCATGATTAAGTATTTTACGTGTATAGAAAATAAAAGAAAAAGACTATGTTTCGGTGTTATGATAAGTTTGAAATAGAAAATTATTATCACTAGTGCAGTCAGAAGAAACGACAGCGGTTATTTTTGCCCATAGGCAGCGGTTCCCCAATCGAGGCATATCCAGGCGAGGCAAAAAGTAGACTTTTTTGCTTGAGTGAAAACTAAGGCATAAAAGAAGACCATTTGGCCTCGGTTCAGCTATAACCAAAGCAGTAAAGAGACGATTTGGCCTCAGTTCAGCCTTAAGCGAAGCAGTAAGGAGACGATTTGGCCTCGGTTCAGCCTTAACCGAAGTAGTAGATTTTTGGGTTTTTTTTTTTATTTTTTTTTTGTAGGACTTTATGCCTCAGTTCCTACTGAACCGAGGTAGTATGTCCCCCTCTATTGCCTCAGTTGAAACCATAACCGAGGCAGTAGAGCCCATTTTTTTTTCATCCGCCAGCCTTTTTGCATCTGTTGTGACCTTAACCGATGCCATAGGGATCTTTTCTACCTCGGTTATGACATCAACCGAGGTATATTCCCCTGTTTTTTTTTAAAATGAGGTCTGTTTCTACTACATTCCCAACTACAGAAACATACCTGCATATATATTTACAGTCAGAATAGTCCAGCATAATCCAGAAACGTATATTTTGAATGAAAATTATATTAAAACATAAGTGCATTCAATGGAATCATAAATCAACTTCTTAGAAGTATAAATCAATCCAATGTAATCATAAATGAAGTTTGAAGCATAAATCAATGCAATGTACAAAGTAAACTAATAATAATTTAGAAAAGCATAAAACAACTTAGAAACATAAACTCAGAACTTACTATATCCTAATATCTACTACATACTATTATATAACTGAATTACATATTTAGCCAGTGCTTTTCTCACGAGTTGAAGTGACTTCTCTGGAATTGGAGCAGTCCTATTGAATCTCTGCATAAAACACAATGATTTCAATTAGTGTATATGAAATCTAAACTATAGAGAAAATAAAATTCAAACCTAAATATTACCGTTTCCCATCCACTGGTGTAATGTGCACGAATAATGGTCATCATCCAAAACATGACGTAGTAACCACATTCATATGACCCCGTTTGTCTATTACACTACAATATATCATTATAATTATAAAATGTTATGTAACATCATTTGAATGGAACCAAATGTAACAAAGTATGGACTAAAATACCAAACCTTAAGGGCAACCCATGCAAGCTTTTTAGCTGTAGCAGTAGATCTCCCAGATAACATTATATGTGTTGCAAGGGAACTATTAAAAAAAATTTCTTTAACATACATTTAAATAACAAAGAAAGTTGAAACATTGAGGTTCTTACCAATCTACTACATGTCTAAGAGGGCTGAGAGGAGACTTGTGCAATGAACAAAACCAGACAGTAGTGTTCTCCGGTATGGAGATCACAAGTAGCTGCCAATGACACCTGAAATTGGTAATAACTTCATTGTCATATACCAAAATTAATAAATGAAACTTTAAAGTTAACAAACTTCACTTACCCATGTATATAAGGGAGAAAATATATCTCCTTCCCCATTCCAAAGTAGGTGGTGATGTATGTTTGGATATCATCAAATTTATTTCTTTCATGAATCATAGAGGGGTCAATGAACCCATATACATTGTTGAACCCCTTCTTGTTACTAACATCAAACATATACCTAAAATGAAGAAATTATATAAAAAAGTTCTCATAAACTTACATCATCCACAACTGAATGAGTGTAATATTAATTTCTTCTCTCCCCGACGCAAGCTCCCTAACATCTTGATGATGCAAGTACAATGGGATCTGAGCTTCTCTTCCAAATGTAGTAAAATCCAAGTGTACATTCATTGGCGTATCTGAAATGATTTTAGCAAGCTCGTCTAACGCACCAAGAGGGTCGCCCTAGATAAATGAGTCTTCTTTAGTGTAGGACTTCCCTCTTGACCTGGTATCTGCTGTTACATGAAAAAATGGTTATGTTATAACGTCAATTAGAAGTAAATATTAAAATTGAGAAGTATGTAGTACCAGTGTTTACCGAGGGATCAAATACATAACAAACCAAATGTCTAGGCTAAGTGACAAAGGACTTAAATGCCTCTCTCACAGTGAAGAACTCATCTGTAGGCACAAGAAGAACGACATCTGGTATGACAACTTCATCCACCGTGACCTTGACCTCATATTCTACAAGTTGTACACCATGCACTATAGTCGCTGTCTCATAAACTGTACCACGAGCCATTAGCATGGTATCGGCCGGTATTAGAGAGAATATATGACTGACATGGACGAGTGTCATCCATGTCGTCCCATGAGGCAGTGGCAGCTGAACAACTTCCTTTACTGCTTTTACCTGTCGAATTAAATGTTAGGTTATACAAAAAGTAAATTAATAAACAAAAATCATTAAGTTTACCTATAGGGGGCACATGTTTCGCTACAGGAGATGACGGAGGACGATTTCCATAATCCTCATAACGTTGTTGGAACTAGCGCGCAACCATTTCAGCAACTTCATCATACAACTCTGCTTGAACCTTCTTTGTGATCTCTTGCATCATCTCTTTTCTTATGTCCTCCTTCATCTTTTCATATGAATATGGACGCGGGGAAGACCCAAAGAACTGTCGTATGCCTATGCCAGTCCCAGCACCACGCACCCATCCTGGGTGCTCAGGTCGTCCAATAGCTGTGGCAAGAATATCATGACGACCTTCTTGTGTGAATTGACCTTGAGAGCTCTGCTCAACCAAGGAGTCCTGTCACATATCACAACTTCAAAATCATTTGAAAGATCTATCTAATATATATAAGAAAAATGTTGTAAAAATATGAAATATGACATCTTACAATTCTTTCAGATATCTCTCTAGCAAAGTCGGAAGTGTAGGTCTGTGATGGTCTTATACGGGCTAACTTCCATTTCTCGTGCCGAGATGGTGGTGAAGGAGGAGCAGGGTTACCACCCTCAGAAAGTGGAAGTCTACTATCTGACTTCTACTTCATTATTTTTTCCTTAAGCTTCCTATATCCACCACGAGACAGTAGGTGTGGATTTTTATTCTGAGCACTTATTCCATGTGCTTTTGCCCTTTTTTCCTGTGAAAAAATGAAACAATTATCATAAAAAAGAATTATGAATGATGAATTGAATGATTTTACCTACACTTACCTGCCACGTCTCGGATGAATGAAGCTTTACAAACTGACACCATGTTTCTTCGTCAATTGCTGAATATTTGGAACATGGAGTTTCATTGCTTTTTTGGCCAAATATATATCTGGACCTCAATTTTGTCTTAAACCCTCGAAATCTTTCTGCAATTGCAGATAAACACTTATGCCTTAAGCTCTCTACATTTGGCATATCAAATGTCATTGGTGAGAGGGTCGCACCTCCCACAAAAGTTGTGCATAAAAGAATGCAGTATAGACTAGGAAGTGACTCCTAGGTCGTCTCTCAAGGACCAAATTGGGTTCAGTCTCAGATCAAACACGCAGTGGGGGGGGGTTTTGAAAGTGTTTTGTGAGTGCAATTAAACTAAATTGAGACCGAAAATTAAACAAAACCGAATATAACTGAAGGCATCAAAATGTATGAAAACGTTAAAGTAAACAATGCAATAGGTAAATATCCAAACGCAATTAAAGCTATCAAAATACAAACACTCAAATGCACACAGCTGGAATAAAACTTCAAAGCAAAAGTGTATCAACTAATTGAAAATGTAACTGTTAGCTAAAAATTTAAAAGGTAAATGCGTGAAGAACACTTAAAATTAAATACTTGAAGAAGTAAGTCGGACGTGGCAGCTACCCATTTCAAGCCGTGCCATCTCCTGCCGTGACACCTAATGAAGTCTCTAACACACCTCTTCATTCTCAAGGAATTCCGTGTCCTCTCACAGCGTGAAACCATGTGCTTCCACTACCTAGGCTTTATTCCTAAAACCGTGACACCTACTTAAGTCCACTCTTCACTTTCATTTCTTTTATTCATGATTTGTGTCCTACTTCTAGATGATCCCACTGTAACACCAATGCTGAAAGTAAGCTATGTGCTTCTAAAAAGAAAACAATAAGGGAATTAAAAACAGCGTGCAGAGCTTCAAAAATTAAAATTGTTTCCCATGAATCACCGTTCCATTTCTTCTTCCAGCCGCTTCTTTATTCTCCAATTCATTCTCTATTAACGTGCTGCACATCACACCTTCTCCAGGTCCTTGCCAATCTTCCGTGGAACACCTCATGCTTCCAGCTCCACCTTTGCGCGCGCACAATGCTCTTCACCGTCCAGCACACCACTCCTCCACCTAATCTCCCGTCTCCAAGCTAGGAAAAATTAAATGAAGATAAAAGAAACGTGCGTCTCTCCTTCCAGCCATCACCGTTCAGCTACTCTCTCCCGTGCTTCACCATTACTTCATCCCGCCAGCAAAACGATTCACGCCTTTCAATGTGCTTCTCCATCTGCCCATGTGCTTTCTTGTCCGAGCCTCATTCAAAGAAAGAAACACAATGAAAGCTCTAAACGTCCGTGCCTCTTCTCCAGCAAGGATAAATCAGCACCCACTTTCCGTGCTTCTCAGTCCAGCATCAAAGCGTGCACCTTTTGTTCATTCCATCAAAGTAAAAGAAAAAGTCCGTTTGCTTCTTTTCAACTATTGTTCATGAATCCAACACTTGCCAAACTAAAAATGAAAAATAGAATATGTGCTCTTCATTCAAAACCGTGTTTCCAGCCAAAGAAAATGAAAATCAGTGAGGTAGAGAACTGAAAAACTTTCTTTCCTTTTGTCCTCCTCACCGCATTGCACACACTTTCAATTAAAAAAAAACGTTCCCAGAAAGAGACCAACTAAGGGTGGCGGCTAGGGCACCCCTCTAAGGACGTGTGTCCTCCCTTTAATAGGGATGGGGTCCACAAATAAAACCCTAGGTCCAAGTCACTAACTTCTAATTTTTGGGTCTACTTTAATTTACCAAAAATTGACCCAAAATATAAGAGTTGATTCAAAAATTCTAAACTACTGAATTACAATTTAATTAATTCAAAATTGTCTGTGTGGAAAGTCTTGAATTTATTCGGCATTCTTCCTGATGTCCCAAAATGTATTTCCGAAATTTTCCTGCACTTCAAAAATGCACTTAATCAGCTCAGAAAACCCAAATTAGCACAATTACAAATTTCCGACCAAATTAAGCAAAATTCGGAAAACGGGGAAATAACAAACAATTAAACACAATTCCCTGGTTTATTCAAGTGCAATAAACTAAATATAATTCAAGAAATAACGACTCATCAGTCATCTACAACAAGGAAAGTAATAACCTTATATCAATACAAATTTATCAATATAATGAATCTAGAATTTGGAGCAATATTGTTTAACTTACCAATAGATCTTGCCAAATGAGATTCCGATCAGCCTCAAATACATGGTGAAAGGATTGAGTAAGTATAGAGATACAATCACGTGCTAGTACTCCACGGTAAGACCTAAATACATCTGCATTTGGGCTAGATGCAACTCCAGTGACCACGTCAATAATGACAGGTGTCCTCTCACCTGCATTTCTTCTAAGTATAAGCTGTCATAACCTCATCGCTCCTCTCGTCCGTCTAGAAGTGGTAGGGACTTCATCTCCTGATGAATGAGGTGACTCAGCCATATATCTATCACAATAAATAAGATGAAAGATCAATAAAACACTTATAAAATAACATATATTATTTAACAAAAGCCATAAATATTTACACAAACATGAAATTCATACATAATCATTTGGATTGGTCATATGTATATTCCCTCATTGTGATCTTCTCGAATTGCTTGTATATCATCAATTAGAGGGTCATCATCTGATAACAGTTGAAAAACTGTTATATTCATGCTTAAAATTGATACCAAAAACAACCTTTAACACTCAGAAACTAGCTTGGAATCATGCTTTTGTTCATATTTTTGGAAATAAGAGAGCTGGATAGGTTTATGCTTGATTTAAGTGTTTTATGAAGGTTTTAAGGTGAATTTGGTGAAAGAAGTGAAGAAGGATACAGATGGAATCAGAAAAGAACTCAAAAAGTGCAAAAGACGAGAAGCCGCAAGTACCGCTCAACGCCAGTTTACACTCAAGAACACTCGTTGGCTCCGCTGAGGGGAGAATTGACTAAGCGCTGGTACCGCTGAGCGGTGGTCTTTTGGGCTTAGGCCCACTTTTCTTTAATATTTCGAATATTATATAAGCTTTAGGACGTCCTAGGGTTTGTATCTTTGGCTGGAGACAAAGCAAACACTCACTTTTCCACCCCTTAGAGGAAGATCTTGGATGCTTAGGCTACTTACTCATCTTTCTAGGGTTCTATCTTTCATTCTTTCCTTATTGTTCATCTAGTTTCACCTTGAATATGGTGAACTAAACTTTGTATTGTTGTTGGGGAATCAATGTAATCTTGTGAAGCTTTCATTCTTACATCATTAGTTAGGGTTTTTCCTCTTTGCTCAAAGCATGCATTGTTTAACTCATTCGATGTCATGATTATTGGTTTTGTCGATATGGTAACGTACGGGAAAATCTAGATCCGGGGAAATTCTCCCAATAGCATATTTCCTAGACATAGGGATATGAGGGTTGGTTGCCTTTAAGCTTCTGTGCTTCAGAATTAATTACTAGGGATGCTAGGAATTGTATGAACTCGTAATTAAGGATAGACTTTCTTGCAAGGTGATTTAGAGAGTGGCATTAACATTGATGAAAAGAATGATGAATTCCTAAAGTATATTAGAGTGGATATGATGAAATTGATTACCCCAACAACATACTCATCCATCTACATCGTTCAAGTGTTTGTGTTCCTCTTTTCCATTGATCAAAACTCATGCATACATGTTTACTTATTGTCTTTTGCATTTGAAACCTCAAGAATTTGTTCACAAGTCTTAAATAATCAACAAATCATATAACTAACTAGGTCGTGAGTCCTTTGGGAGAACGATACTTGGTCTTACCGAGTTTATTCCTTGATATGATTCGGTCACACTTGTCGAGGTTAAACAAGTTTTTGGCGTCGTTTTTCGGTGTTCATAAATTTGTCATCAAGTTTTTGGCGCCATTGTCGGGGATTCGTGGTTTAACTAGTTTATTTGTGTTATTATTGATTATCTTTGACTTGAATTTTGAATTTTGAAATTTGAATTTCTGTTTCTATTTTTCGGTTTTTATTTTATTTTATTTTTTAATTTTATTTTATTTTATTTTATTTTCTGTTTTTATTTTTTTCGGTTATTATTTTATTTTATTTTTCTGTTTTTATTTTTTCTGTTTTCTGTTTTTATTTTCTGTTTTTATTTTTTCTGTTTTTATTTTATCTTCTTATCTCTGATTTTATATCTTCTTCTCTATCTTTTTGTGCTAACAAATTTTTCTAGGGACTTGTTTTCTTGTGTATGCAGGAAGCAATTCGAACTAGAAGCAAGAAAACTTCAGAACCTCTTCTTGAAGGCTTATACGAGAGTAGACGGAGGAGAAGAATCCGTACATCTAGAGAACTTTTCCCTCCTCCGGAAGATCTCTTACAACCATCACCACAAGGTTCTTACCATAGCACTAAGGAAATGGAGAATAATAATGTCAGAAGGACTCTTGCATATTACACTAATGTAGCTGGCCCTCAGCATTTCAATAGCGTAGCAAGACCGAGGGTCAATGCAGCTAATATGGAGGTGAAACCGACATTAATCCAACTGGTTAAGAGTAACCAATTTAAGGGGTTGTCTCACGAAAGCCCATATGAACACCTCACAACTTTTAATGAGATTTGCAATACAGTGAAGATAAATGGGGTGCCTAACAAAGCAATCAAACTTAGCCTGTTTCCATTCTCATTAGGAGGCAACACTAAGCTTTGGTTGAACTCTTTTGCAGAAGGGAGATTCACAGAGTGGGAAGCTGTGGTGACAAAGTTCTTGAACAAATAGTTCCCACAATCCAAGGTAAATAAAGGAAAGCAAGAGATATCGTCTTTCAGGCAAGGCATGGAGGAATCGCAAGGTCATGCATGGGATAAATATAAAAGCCTATTAAGAAAGACTCCCACGCATGGATTTGACGAAGTAGAAGTAGTCCTAACCTTCCTTGGAGGTCTTGGTTCAAAAACCAAGATGATGCTTGACGCCTCAGCTGGAGGCAATATCAAATGGAAGACTCCAGAGGAAGCCACAGAAATAATTGAAAACATGGCTACTAATGATAATGAGCTGAACAGTGAAAGAGGAGCTCCTATTAAAAAAAAAAGGAGTTCTACAGTTGCAATCCAATGATGCCTTGCTAGCTCAGAACAAGATACTAACTCAAAAATTGGAGAATCTCGCAAAAACACTTGCACAACTGCCAAAAGAGTTAAAGACTGTTGCACAAGTTCAACCACCGTTGTGTTAATTATGTGGGGGTGACCATATCAATGGTCAATGCGCCTTTCCAGCAGAAGCTTTGGAGGATGTTAACTTCATGGCCAACCAATTTCCATACCATGAGGGGAATTTTAATCAAGGGTGGAAACCACACCCAAGTATTGGTTAAGGACAAAGTAAGAAAGCTGGACAATCAGGGCAGTTTAACAAGCAACAACAACAACCAACCTTATGGCAACAAATAGCTACACTTAATGAAAGATCAATAAGGATGGAAGAAACTCTTTAGCAATTCATACAGGCAACTGCATCTACTCAAAAGAGCATTGAAGCTGCTATTAAGAACTTGGAGATGCAAATGGGTCAGATTACTAAGCAGTTGGAAGAAAGGCCTGAAAATTTTTTGGGGCTAATACTAAGGTTAACCCCAGGGAAGAATGTAAAGTGTTGGAGAGTGCAAATGTTGAAACATTTGAGTTAGAAAGAGAGAAAGAAAAAGAAGAGAGAGAAAAGAGAGAAAAAGAAAAAGAAGAGAGAAAAAAGAGAGAAGAGATAAGAGAGATAAAGAGTGAAGGTATTATTCCTTTTCCAACAGACCATGAGAAACAATTTGATTTTACAGAAATATTCAAGATGGTGGATAATGATGTACCTTGGAAGGAAATATTACAACACATTGCAGTTTATACAAATCCTGAGGAAGAAGTCTCTACAAAGAAAAGACGTAGAGATAATGAGACAAAGGAGTATAAAGCTGTTAAAAAGAAGCCATTCCCTCCAAAAGCAAAAGATCCAGGAGGTTTCTCCATTCCATGCAAAATAGGGAAGAAAGGATAAAGAAGGCTTTACTTGATTTAGGATCAAGTGTTAACTTGATGCCTTATTCATTACTTGAGCAGATTGGTGATCTTGATGTGAAGCCTATAAAGATTAATTTAGTAATGGCAGATGGATCCTCAAAGAATCCCTATGGTATAGCAGAGGATGTCATAGTTTATGTGGGCAAACTACAGTTCTTGGTGGACTTTGTGGTGATGGAGATGGAGAGTGAAAAGATACCCATTATTCTCGGAAGACCGTTTATGAAAATGGCCAAAGCCATCATTGATGTGGATGAAGGTGTAGTGGTGCTCCAAGACCAAGAAGAAAGAGTTGTTGTAGATGTCTTCAAAGAAGAGAGTTTGATGTAGAAGGAAAAAGCTAGTCATAAAGCTGCATATCAAGATGTACTCATGACTAGCCTTGAAGATGAAAAGCCAAAGGTCAAAGGTAAACATTGTTTGTTGTTTCAGGTACAGGAAGAAGAAAAGATTGGGAAAGGAAGAAAGGTCCATGATGACTGGATGAAAGAACGACTCCAACTTGGTAAACTGTGAAATTCAAAAACAAGTTGTGGGTTGTGAAAGACTACAAAGAAAATGAGATGATAGCGATAGAGTCTCGACATTCCAGAAGAGTTAGAAAAGTGGACCGGAAGCAGTTTATGAGTTGGTGTGATGTGAACATCACCCATGAAGAAGGAACTTGAGCTTTATTGGGTCAAGCTAATGACGTTAAAAGAGCGCTTGCTGGAAGGCATTCCAGTGATTTGAGGACGATTTTTCTTTTGATTTTATTTTGGTTTTGTAAATTTTTATAAACTTGGACATTACTTCTGTAAATTTTTGGGTAGAGCATCTAGTGAAGGATGCTAGGTGGTTAAGTATCTACTGAAAGATACTAGGTTTGCTACACCTACTGATGGGTGTTGGTAAGAAAGATTTGCACCTACTGATGGGTGTCGGTGGATTTTGGGTCAGGCTCGTGACGTTAAACAAGCGCTACCTGGGAGGCAACCCAGTTGATTGATTATATTTTTGTTTGTTCTGCTTTAGTTGCATGATAGGGATTTGCATGAGTGATCCGAGAATTTAATTGCAGGGAGCAAGTGAGGGGCATGTGTAGGAGGCACCTAGGTTAAGCTAGGAAGAAGAAAAGCGCTTCAAGAAAGTGTCGCTAAGCAGCAAACTACCACTCAGCGATAGTGTCGCAGAATGGGCTTAGGTTGCCCTTTAGCGAAACTCGAGCCCATTGGGGTATTTTTATACCCTAAGTCGCGCCTTGGCCTCTATTTTTAGATTCTTCTCTGCACACACACTCCTACATACTTTTACAAAGGTTCTTTACAATTTTCCCTTCTTCCCTCCTGAGAAAATCTCCCTTCCACTCACTTTCTAACTAGCTTTCCATCTAAGTTTGGGGTTGGGAGAGAGCATCATTGTTCTTCATAGTTTGAAAGAATTCTCCACTCATCTAGCATCTCCACCCAAGTAAGTCAAGCATTTGTCATTCTAGGGTTCTTGAGCATGAATTTGATTGTTGAAACATGAATTTTTAGGGGTTTTGATTTCTATGCATGATTTAATGAATTAATTGATGTTTGAACCGATTGAACTGAGTGATTTTGATCTGGAAGATTGAAAATTGCATGTGGGTGGAGTTAGGAAAGGTTAAAAGTGCATTTTTCAAAAATCTGCAGAATCACCGCTCAAGGGTAAATTGCCGCTGAGCGGCACTCTGACAGACATTATATTTTTGCTGAATTGTATACTGGATTGCTGTACTAGTGACGCTGAGGGGTGATTTTGACCCTCAGCGGTGGTTTAGCATGGAATTTGGGTGTTGTTTTTTGGTTTACTAATGCTTAACAACATGTCTTGTGGTTTTGTAATCTGTGTTTGATGTAGGAATGACATCCTCTTCAGGCAAAAGAGTGAAGACCATGGCATCAAAAAGAAAAGAAAAGGAACCAGAATAACCCAACTCTAGTAGGTTGTTATCTCGCAAACATGAGAAACATTTTAAGGTGGTTCAAGATAGGAGGCTCCTTATGGAGAGGAAAGTTGGAATGATACCTAACTTTGCTCCTCAATTAGGAGAGCAATTGCTAGGAAATGATTGGCGGAAGCTAGCCACATACCCTACACCAGCCAATATAGCTGTGGTGAAAGAATTCTACACGATGGACGAGCACCCGAGGAGATGACGATAGAAGCTGTGCGAGTACGATTTGAACTCCTCGAGCCTTCCTCGACGAGATAAGACTCATCGGATATGTAAAGAAGCTCTAGATTGAGAGCTGACTCGAAGGAAACTGAGAGAATTGAAATCGATTGCAGAAAACCCTAAAATCATGAACGAACCCTAGAAAAGAGGGAAAAATCAAAATGAACCGATTAATCGGTTCAAACTCAAGATTGAACGGTGGGAAAGCTAGATTGCTCAGTGGAAAGTGGATTAAACGATAGAAAAGGGAAAACAATCGGTGAAAATGAAGGAAATGATGAGAGAAGGTGGAAACCTTAGCGGATGATGTTGTCAGGGGACGAGCAAAGCTAAAATAGAAGGAAGAAATATGAATCTGTGATGAGAAATGTGACTTACAGTGAGGAGCTTGAGAGCGAGAATGAAAGGTGTGGTTTCTGAGATGTGGAATTTTGAGAAATGAAGATCTGTTTCATGGTGGAAGAAGACCAGAGAATGAAGTGCAATGAAAATGTGACGAAGGTGTGTGCAAGAGAAACGAGGACGCGTGGCTAAGGAGAGCTGACGCCACTGAATTGGATTGGAGTAATGGTGATGTTGTGTGATGAGAGAGAAGCACCGTGGAATGGGAAAAATGGAAGTGAGAGAGTGTGCTTGGAAGGTGACTAGAGGGAGTCTTTGGACTCTCTAGCTTATGACTTTCAAGAGAGAATAGTTTCTGATTCAGAAAACTCAATTCTCATTAATCTCAAAAGTACCAATACAAGAGAGGAGCTGGGTATTTATAGTAACCCATGCTCTTTACAAGTTAAAACACGTGCACAATAAAATGTTAAAAACTACAAAAAGAGGACACTGAGAAACACATCAGGCAGGACTCCATCATACCCTCCCTCTTAAAAGAAAGATTTGTCCTCAAATCTGGCAATCGCCTTATGAAGAAGCTCCACACAATCTTTGGGAGCATGGCCATCTTGGAGTGCCCTTATTCTTTTATATCCACTTTTTCTTCCTCCTGGATCAAACACAAATCTGCAATAAACATCAAATATATTTTCAATTAATATCAATCCAAGAAAGAATTTTTCTATAAAATCAAGGAAATAAGGTTGAGGATTGGTGATTATCCGGTTGAGGATTACCTAGGCTATGTCAGAGGCCACGCTATTAGGTATGATCCTGACTCTATCAACAACTTCTTGGATACTATATGGGCTGGTGAGCAGTGCCATTTTGCTCTATGTATGGAAGAAGGCACTGATTTTGATGATGTGGAAAGTGTTCTGTGTGTACCTAGAGGATATTTTCAGAAGAACAGAATTGGTTCTGTGGTGAACATTAGGAGGACTGACTTGAATCCTCTTGCAAATTATTCGATGACATTTTCTCATGCCAACATTCAGCCATGTTCTCATGTTTCCGACATCACTCTTAGCAGGGCACTCCTCCTTTACTGTGCGATCGGGAACTTGAATGTCAATATTGGACAGGTAATAGCTGATGAGATAAGGGTGTGTGCTAACACAGCAAACAACAAAGCACCCTTAGGACATCCTTCTTTTATCACACACCTTTGCAAGCTAGTTGGGGTGGATACTTCTGCTCCACCATTTGAGAGGCCAAGGAAAGCAATTGATGAGGCCTATTACCGACAATACTGTGGAGGTGAGGAGACAACTCAACCGGTTCCACCATGCCGCACTCGCAGAGAAAGAGGACAAGCACAAAGTCAGGCATCTGCTGAGACACATGAAGCAGAACCTTTCCAAATGAGGGACATGTATATGTCTCTTATAGGTGCACAGTTGCAGTCTATCCACAGACGGTAGGTGGCCACTACTGAGATGATTGTTGGAATGTATGATACACCTGCAGCACACAGGTGGACTATGGAGGAGTTCCATAATGTGATAGCTTGGCCAGAGGAGCAGGTCCAAGGCAGCAGAGCTGGAGCAGCTGAAGCTTCAGCTTTGGAGATGGATGAAGATGATGCTGATGATGATGAAGATGACGCATTTGAGGATGCTGAAGATGAGGAAGAAGAGGAGGATACAGATGACAGCTCAGACTGATGAAGAGTTGAGATAACATTTACTGATGAATGCTATCAATACTAGAAAAGAGTTATGCTTTTGTGTGGTTTTATATTTATGGACTTATTTACTTTTGTTTTTAGAATAGGGTTTGATGTACTCAATTCGAAACTCTGTCTGTTATGATGGTTTGCTTATGATTGTTAATTGTTGTTTGATAAGTAATGCTTGATGATGCGTTGATATTGATTGATGTTGAGATGTGTACATTATATGCTTATACAGGTGATTCACAAGCTTTGTGAACAAATGCATGATGTTGTGATTGTGATTATGATATTAAGCAGGATGTGTATGTGGAATGTGAATGAGCTTATATGTGAGGTTTTGAGCTCTAGAGTTTTTGTGATTGAATGTTATTACTTTGAAAGCATGAATGATTTTGCCCAAGTTTTCAATGATTGAATCAATTGCTTGTGAGCATCATATGATCAAGGCCATTTGTTGGTAACCCTTTTATTAGCCAAATGCATGTTTATCCCACAAAAAAGAGCACTATGTGTTCTATCCTTTGAACCCTTAGCCTTGAACATGATTTGAAAACCCCTTGTGAAAAGCTTTACCTTGAGTTAAGTGGAAAATATTTTGTGGTATTGATAAATGTTCAAGTTTGGGTTTTTTTGGGAAGTTATGAAAGGGAAATTGAAAGCATTGAGCTAAGAGCTAAGATATAAGAATGTGAAAGAAAAAGGAAAAGAAAAAAAAAGAGAAAGAAAAGAGAAGAAAAAGCAAAGCTCAATGCAAAGGAAAGTTGGGAATAAGTAAGATTGATGGTGTTTATATGATTCTCTTAACTCAAGGGTTTTGTGATCTAGAAAAACCAATTTTCTTGTTAGCCCAGCCACATTATAAGCCATTGAAAAGTCCTTGTGATGATGCATGCTTGTGAATGTATTTGATTATGGTTAAATGAAAGGCAAAG
Organism: Vigna umbellata; assembly: GCF_029865625.1. Lineage (NCBI taxonomy): Eukaryota > Viridiplantae > Streptophyta > Magnoliopsida > Fabales > Fabaceae > Vigna > Vigna umbellata. The sequence goes on from NC_142170.1 coordinate 21,037,072, forward strand.
TCAATTCATGTGACATTGTGATAGTAGAGTGAATGAGTGATTACCTCTTATACACTTGTGTGAGTGAAACAATTTACCTAGTGAGGAAAGATTCCATGAGCACATGAACATCTATGCTTAGCTGATTGATCATTCATGAAAAATAGGATTTGTTGGATATTAGGTGATTTTGTGAACACTAAAGCATGTGCATGTCTTGATTGAAGTCGTTGTCATGAGCTTAATTGAAGTACTTACTTATCTTGAAAAGAGGATTTTTGAATGGAGTAAACCATTGTATTGATTGGTAGAAGATTGAGTTACATCTTGTTTGCTTGAGGACAAACAAAATTCTAAGTTTGGGGTTGTCATAACAGTTGAAAAAACTGTTATTTTCATGCTCAAAATTGATACCAAAAGCAACTTTTAACACTCAGAAACTAGCTTGGAATCATGTTTTTGTTCATATTTTTGGAAATAAGAGAGCTGGACAGGTTTATGCTTGATTTCAGTGTTTTATGCAGGTTTTAAGGTGAATTTGGTGAAAGAAGTGAAGAAGGATAGAGATAGAATCAGAAAAAGAACTCAAAAGCTACAAAAGAAGAGAAGCCGAAAGTATCGCTCAGCGCTAGTTTACCGTTGAGCGACACTCAGGAACACCCGTTGGCTCCGTTGAGGGGTGAAAGTGCAGCTGAGGGGAGAGTTGACTAAGCGCTGGTACTGCTGAGGGGTGGTCTTTTAGGCTTAGGCCCACTTTTCTTTAATATTTTGATTAGTATATAAGCTTTAGAACGTCCTAGGGTTTTTATCTTTGGCTGGAGACGAAGCAAACACTCACTTTTCCACCCCTTGGAGGAAGATCTTGGATGCTTAGGCTACCTACTCATCTTTCTAGGGTTCTATCTTTCATTCTTTCATTATGGTTCATCTAGTTTCACCATGAATATGGTGAACTAAACTTTGTATTGTTGTTGGGGAATCAATGTAATCTTGTGAAGCTTTCATATATGGAATTTGTGTTTAAACATCTTATTTGAGATACATGCTTTCTTTCATCATTAGTTAGGGTTTTTCCTCTTTGCTCAAAGCATGCATTGTTTAACTCATTCGATGTCATGATTATTGGTTTTGTCGATATAGGAACGGATGGGGAAATCTAGATCCGGGGAAATTCTCCCAATAGCATATTGCCTAGACATAGGGATATGAGGGTTGGTTGCCTTTAAGCTTCTGTGCTTCAGAATTAATTACTATGGATGCTAGGAATTGTATGAACTCCTAATTAAGGATAGGCTTTCTTGCAAGGTGATTTAGAGAGTGGCATTAACATTGATGAAAAGAATGATGAATTCCTAAAGTATATGAGAGTGGATAAGATGAAATTGATTACCCCAACAACATACTCATCCATCTAATTCGTTCAAGTGTTTGTGTTCATCTTTTCCATTGATCAAAACTCATGCATACATGTTTACTTATTGTCTTTTGCATTTGAAACCTCAAGAATTTGTTCACAACTCTTAAATAATCAACAAATCATATAACTAACTAGGCCGTGAGTCCTTTGGGAGAACAATACTTGGTCTTACCGAGTTTATTACTTGATACGATTCGGTCACACTTGCCGAGGGTTAAATAAGTTTTTGGTGACGTTTTTCGGTGTTCATAAATTTGTCATCATCATCCAAATTTATTGTCGTTTTAAATGGATGGTTGTCAGCAATATGAAGATTACTTAGATTATCTTCTTTATCTTCAATTTGTCTTTTTCCTTGAAGAGCAACATACAATTGGTCAAACGCAAGATCTTTGACATAAAAACCCTGACTTGCTTGATATGTCATAATATCTCATGGATTCAATTACAGGATTTTGATCTTTTGATGTGGAAAATTGTAGCGACTCAGCTTCTAGACTGACGCCACTATTTTGTATTGTGCTTTTATCATCCAAAGTCTTTGTATAGAATGTGCAATTATTAATTTCGTAACATGTACAACATACAACATCAAACTTCAAACCATTTGCTAGCCACAACAAAGTCTCAGAGGACAGTGATTCTTTCAAAACTTCGGATTTGAACCAGGACAACAATGTTCTGTTATGCTCCATCAACTGCCATTTCTCTGATTGTCTTGGATACTTATCCTTTACAATGACTTTGTGTGCTTCCAAAATGGGATCACTTCATATGTGTTGTTTAATATGTACAAATGTGCTTGCATCAATTCTTCACGACTTTTTGTCACCACATTTATGCCTCAGATGCTTTTACTTGTAGAATATCTATTCAACTCTGATGTCCGAGGGACTCCTATCGGATTTGCTTTACTCATATAATCAGAGCAAAACTCAATACTTTCTTAAGCAATATAGCTTTCAATCATTAAACCTTCTGGACGATATTGATTTTTGACATACCCTTTCAAAATCTTCATATAACATTCAATAGGGTACATCCATCTTAAGTATACTGGTCCACACAACTTTATGTCTCTGACCAAGTGAACAAGTAAATGCACCATGATGTCAAAAAAGGATGAAGGGAAAAACATTTCTAGCTGACACAAGATGATGATAATTTCGCTTTGAAGTTCATCGAACTTTGTAGGATCGACGAATTTACTACAAATTGACGAGAAAAATGAGCACAATCGAGTTATGGTCTGCCGAACTTTTTTGGACAGAATTCCACGAATTGCCACGGTAGCAATTGTTGCATTAAGACGTGGCAATCGTGAGACTTGAGTCCAACAAGCTTTAAGTCCTTCATTGAAACTAAGCTCTTGATATTTGAAGAGTATCCTTATGGCACCTTAATACTTTTAAAACAAAGATAAAAACTTATCTTCTCTTGTCTGGACATTGTGTAACATGCAGGGGGCAAATAAGTATGTTTACCAATCTCTTTTGGTGCCAACTCTTCTCGGATCTTCATGTCAACCAAATTCAAACATGCATTCACTCCATCTTTTGTTTTTCCCTGGATGTTTAGTAGTGTACCAATCAAGCTATCACAAACATTATTCTCCACATGCATCACATATATGCAATGTCTAACATCTAACTTTGACCAATATGGAAGATCAAAGAATATTGATTTCTTCTTCCAAGGGGTCGTCACAGAAGACTTCTTCGACGTTTTCCCAAATACATGATGTACTTTATTAACTTTTTCAAGAACTTCAAGTACAGTAAGTGGAATGGGTGCATTGTCTTTCTCTTGTTCTCCATTGAATGCTTTATTTAACCTTTGATATGGATGATTAGATTGTAAAAATCGCCGATGACGTATATACATGGTCTTCCTTCCGTGTTTTAATTGATGAGCTGCAGTGTTTTCTTCACATATAGAACACGCTTTATGACCCTTCACACTGTACCCCGACAAATTACCGTAAGCTGGGAAGTCATTAATGGTGCAAAATAACATGGCATGCATCATGAAAGTTTCTGAAGCAAAGGCATCAAATATTTCAACCCCATCAACCCACAACAACTTCAAGTCTTCAACTAGTGGCCTGAGATAAACATCGATGTCATTTCCAGCCTGTTTTGGACTAGATATCAACATTGACAACATCATGTACTTTCTTTTCATGCACAATCCAGGAGATAAATTGTAAATTATCAGTATAACGGGCCAACAACTGTGATTGGTACTTATCAAAACTTTACCGTTGTTTTTTGACTTGTGTCGTGATAACCCATATTTCGGACACTTTATCAAAACTTCATTCTCTTTCCTATATAATATGCAATCATTTGGACATGCATGTATCCGTTTATACTCCATACCCATTGGACAAATAATGTTTTTTGCATCATAATTACGAGTGGGTAATGTATTTCCATCGGTAGCATTTCATTCAACAACGACAACAATTTTGTAAAACTCTTATCAGTCCATCCATTGGTCGCCTTTAAATTCATGAGCCTTAACACTGCTGAAAACCGTGTGAACTTAGTTGAACCAGCATACAAAAGAGTCTCAGCATTAGTGGACATCGTTTCATACACATGCGCTTGGGCAAAAGCTTCTGTGCCAACATCGCGGATCATGTCCTCTAAGTTGTCTTCTTCTAGTTGATCTTCCATATCCATGGTGGAATCATATACATTTTCAGTTGGAGAGACAGTTGGAAAGTCTATTAATTCGCCGTGCCATATCCATGTTGTATAACTCCGTATGAAACCATCACAAATAAGATGCTCCCTAATATCAGTTGCGTTCAACTTCCTCCCATTCAAACATTTCACATAGGGACATCTGAACTTGACTTCATCATCACCACTTGTTCTTGCATTATGTTGCGCAAACTCTATAAATTCGTCTACCCCTCTCTCGTACTCAGTGCTGATGTGTGGTAAATTAATCCACCCTCGATCCGTACGCATGTTTACTGAAATTGTTTACAAAATTTCAATAATCTTGAATGATCACTTTGATCATGTTTGTAATCAAGGTGTGACCCTATCCCATTCAAGAAGATTCACCTTTTTTAGTTTATTAAACACGTCAATTTTAAACAACATATCTTAAATTTCACGAAATTTTTCCAACATTTCACATTGGTCTTTAGGTTACACGAAATGAAAGTGATTATAAATCACAATCAAATATGCACCTGAAGATCAATACAAAACACACAGGCAAATTTTCATGAAATTTAAGACATGCATATTAAATTTGATATGTTATAATAAACTATGAAAAGTTATTACTCTTCTTAAACCGTCCAACTGGACAATTCAAGATTCAATACTTGTAAATTATTATTACCATCTCCTCTATTTTCATTTGTAAAAAGTACGTTTGTTCAAAAAATCTGGACGTAAATAATTTTTGTATTGAATCTCAAACGGGAAACTAAGGCTAATTGTCAACAACAATATATATTCAAGGAAACAAATAATTACATATACAACATGCAATATATTCAAACAAACAATATATTGAAGCAAACAACAAGTTAGAATAATACACCAACATTTATAAGAACTTATTAATATACCACTTTAATAATTTACATGCCAATTTTTTTTGGGTTAATGTTAGATTCTTGAAATTTTTTGTTTTAAAGAATAGTTTACATGCCAATTTTTTCATTTTTCCCAATAACACTAAAATACTAAGTTACAAAAAAATTAATTAAATTTTTGTCACCATCAGATTCTAGTGCAACATTTAATTAGTTGTGGAATTGTACCAATTTTCCTGTTTATATAGTTTCCTCAAATGCTAAAGTAGAAGGCTTAAGACGTTATATGTAGGGTCGTTAAAAGTATCTACCGGTTTTGGGTTGGGCTAACTTGAGTTATATATATTTTTACCTCACCAGAATTTAACATTTTATTTACGTCACAAGTATCAAACCACCTCTCTTATACTTAACATAATTAGATAAAAGATTATGCTTAGTAATACATTTAATAAGTGCATATCAGTATATGAATTTCTTTTTCTAATATTGTTTTTGAAGTTTCCTAACGTGAATGATAAGTTATATAAACACTCTTCAAGTCAAACCCATTTAAATAGATATATTTGAGAGGTTTTCTTTTAATCCTTCTTTATAATATCAAATCTAACTAAAACCTATTAAGTTTTTATGAAGCTTGAATTTTACAACACATACTCGGAATAGCATGATGTGCAAAAATGAGAAGGATATTAATCTCCTCAAACACTTACATCCTCAACAACAATAACAAATCTTTAAAAATTAATTATTAAAAATAATATTCTAGATTTCTTTCTTCCCTTCTCTAATGTTAAAAAAAAGTCAAGAACACACGCCCCACAGTCAAGAACACACGCCACTACCACTGTCACCTTCAGAAACAAGAACCCAGCTTCAACATTTTATAATCACACACAAAATAAAAAATGAACCAAAACACAGAGACAAGATACCAACTCAAATATCAAAGACAAGATCAAGAGGGTTTAAAAAACTTACAGGGATGGGAAGCACCAACGATGATGACAGTGGAGGCGACGACAGCAACGACTACGAAGGTGAGAACGGTAGGGACGAAGGTGAGAACGGCGACGACAACAACGACAACACCAAAAACTAAACAAATTAGCGAAGCACCAACGAAGAAGCAACAGAGGTGGCGGAGAACTAGCAGCGCGAAGACAACGGAGGCGGCACAGAGGACTCGCGGCGGTGATGATGGTGGAGGTCGCCCTTTGGGAGAACAACAGTGGTGGCGGAGAACCAGCAGCGCGAAGAACCAACGAAGAAGCAACGAAGAAGAAGCGCCAGCTCGAGAAGAAATGAAATGAAATGAAATTTTTTGAACTTATTAAACGATATTACCTCGGTTGTCCCAAACACCCAAAGCAGTAACACCATATATGCCTCGGTCAGGAAAGCAACCGAAGCATAATACACTTTTGACACCGGCTCAAAAGAACCCGAGGTCGTAGCATTTTTGACAAAACAAATAGAAGCTTAAAAAACTCTTCAAAAAGTTCAAAAAGTCAGAGGTGGCAGAGGCTTTATGCCTCGGGTCTGTGGGAAACCGAGGTAGTCTCACCTTTTCATAAATTTGTCAGCCTGGCGGATTCTGTGATTACAGGTGGGTCAGAGTCTTTATGCCTCAGTTCTTGCAGTCGAGGTGGTAGGTACTTTATGCTTCAGGTCTGCATGCAACCGATGTCTATAAGGCCGTCTTAATTACTAATCTACCACCGCGTTGTTATAGGCAGCGGTTTGGTATAAAATGAGACATATTGTGCGAGTTTAAAAGCAAATATTGTACTAGTGTATCCTTTAATTTATAAACGTGAAATGTACTCGGTGAAGCTCTTGGAAGAGTGGTGGGAGTAGCATGTACTTTCCCGGTGAATCTCTCTGAGAGTAGAGTGGTGGGGGTGTATACTTGTCTGGTGAAGCTCCAAGAGGGTGGTGGAAAGTGTATACTTGTCCGGTGAAGCTTTAAGAGAGTGGTGGGAAGTAGTGTATTTGTTGGTGAAGCCTTCCAAAGAGTGGTGGGAAATGTCGTGGTGTAATGGCGTGATAAAGTGTATCGGGCCGGTGAAGCTCTTTAAAGAGTGTGGTGGGAGGTGACACTCAACCTTATGTTCTAGGTGAGTGACTCGGTGGTGTTCAATATATAGTGAATGGTTTCAAACAAATTGGGGAAGAGTTAGTGAATGACCAAGTGAGTTTGTGTGTGAATTGGTTACTCTAACGAAATGATTGCATGGTTATATGTTGGTGATTCTGAATTCTGATAGTGCGGGTGTAAATGATTTGATGTGAGATCATGTGAAGATGTGGGTAGGTGTATGATGATGTGTGTTGTTCGAAAATCTTATTCTAAGTTGATGTTTAATCATTAAGTATGTTTATATGAAATGATTATGTTAGCTCACCCTTGCATGTTGTGGTTCTTGTTTTCACCTACGATGATCGTACTTGTACAGGAGTAGATTGTTTGTAGATAAAAATCAGATCTGAGTAGTTGACGAGAGTTGGGATGTTATGTTTGGGAATTTATTATTTATTTTCTATATTTAGAAGTTTCCCGATTTGTTATTCTTTTATGTAAAAGTGATATTTTAAGATTTACAAATGATGTTTATAGATATGATTTGATTTTGCATTTGAATTGAATGTGTTATAGAAAGGTTTTTTAAAACAAAAAAAATTACCTTATAATATCTCAAGAAATCGGGATGTTACAATCACGGTATTGAAGATGCTCCAAGTTATGCTATATTGATAGTGATGTTACTATAATGGTTATAGTAAGTAGTTAGCATAGGTGCTAATGAGTGGATAGACCAAAGGTCTATGTGTGAGATGTTAGTGAAGACATCAAAGGTTAGAGATCAAGGATCGAGGATCGAGAATGGATGATCGAGGCTCGGGGAGCGAGTAATTGGATATGATTGATTTGTTATGTTTAGAGGATTAAATTTCCTATTGTTGATATAATCAATATGTATGTATCTTGTTTTTATGATTGCTTTATTGGTAACTTACCCCACACGTATGTGTTTGTGTGTTTGTGAAAATAAAATTATCGACGATGATCGTATAATGTGTTATACGTGAGCAAATGATATTACAGATGTTGTAGAATCATGATAGATGTAAGAGATGACAGGGAAATATTTGGGTTTTTTTAAAAATTCTTTTGGTATTGACTTTTGAGATAATCTAATTTGAATTTATTTCTATTCCTTCATTATTTTCATTATTTTTTAATAATGTAATTGAAAAAGGCTTTTGGAATAATCCAAATTGATTTGTTTTTGCAAGTTTAAATATTGGGGTTTTTTTAAAATACATTTCTACGCTATAAGAAATTTTAAAGTATACGATTTTTGAAATAACCCATGACAATTTGAATTTGGGGTGTTACATAAACTCACTCTAACTCTCACCCTAACTTACTTGAGAGGAAACTTTAAGGGCTGAGACTTCTTTTTTGGCCCCACTTGAAGAGGCCTCCTAAAAGGGAGTTTTTTTCAAGGGTGAATTATGATTGACCCATGGGCCATGGGTCAAGTTTAGAAATCTAAGCTTATAATATTTTGTAATATCTTTAAGTAAATTGCTAAAAGATGTTTCATTATAATTAAGTAAATAAGGAAATTATTTACTATTATATTAAGAAAAAAGAAGATAAAATCATATGTGTGTGTTGTGTGTGTGTTGATAGGAAGTTATATAATAAAATTGTACAATCCGTACAAAACAAATAAACTAGTTATGATTTTTAAAAAATCTAACCAAAGGTGTAAGGCCATAGAGTTAAGTAGTGTTTAGATTGGAGTGAGGATTGAAGGAAGTGTGAAGGGATGAATTTAAGAGAATAGAGAGTGGATTGTGCAATTATTTGAATTAAAATATTTGAAGAGTTAATGAAAGGATTTGAAGAGAAAATTTATCTATAATATAATGTGTATGATAGATTAATTTTACTTAATAGATATGTTAAGATAATATCGTCTATAAAATAGACCGTGTAAAGAAGAAATATATTTTGTAACATCTATTTCAAATGAAATCAAGCTTGTGAACAATGTTTTCCAGACCAAGTTATCTAATGAATTATAAAATCATAAACAACGTCTAAGAAGAGAAAGTGTCTTTGTTTTGAAATCATCTAATAAACTATATAAGTAAGCAAAACATCTTATGATGATGAAAGTCTATTTCTTATAACACTAAGGCTAAAAGAATTTTTCTTCTTTTTTTTATCAAGCAAAGTGTTTTAAAGAAAATATCGTCTAATGAATGACTGCTAAATGGTATAGCCTTTGAAAAAGTATCTTATGTTCATACTATATGATGATTGTACATGTTGTATGTTTTACCGAACGATGAATTTATGAATGACATGACAAATGATAAAATGTCTTGAACACATAATACAGTCTAACGCTTATCAATGTTCAAAACATTTAGTGCACGTACAATAAAGCATCTTGATGCTTGTAGACTTTGTTCTTGATATTTTTGCAAATCACTAAAGCAGAAAGATATGATTAGAAACACTACATCCAAGAAAAAGTCATTGTGAGAGAAGAGAAACATTTTGGGAATGTTTCCCTTGAAGCCTTCTACTCTGTCACATCATACAAGTTTAGTTTTGCTAAAGGCTATGATAAAGCTCCGCCCCCTATAAAGAAGACTAAAGTTTGACTTCCCATCTAAAGGCTACATGCTCTCTTGAAGTCAACTTTCTTGTCCAACGATCATATTTCAAGAAAAACTATATATAAAAGAAATCTTGAAGAGAAGATAATAACAATAACAACATAAAAAGAATAATATAGAAAGAATATAATAAGGAACTCAATCATGTTGCGCTGATATATCATCTGAAGTTGAATATCTTTCGAGAGAAAAGTTCTTAGCAAATCACATAACTCCTTATATTGTATGTATCCTCTCTTGAGATTTACCATCCATACCTTTGCCCTTAACACTATTTGTGTTGTAAATTCTGAAGAGAATTAAAACACTTATCTAGACGTGTTATCTAGGTTTGAAACAAGAAGCAGTTAGAATACTTAAGACTAGATGTGGTTAGAATACTTTTAAATCGAGCGCGGTAAAAATCAGACTAGTCATGTTGACTAAGAGAACTAGGAGTGATAAGAATACTTGTTGTAGACTTGAATGTTAAGACAAGCTTGTCATAAGACTGAATTGTCTAAACTTCCTCATGTGTTTTGAAGTTTAACAAACAACAATAAATGAAATGAGCAAATGATAGAATGTCATTTTTGGAAAAGTAATATAGCTGAAAAATAGGCGGTTTATGAAAAAGCTTTATGAGACCTGTTAAAAAAGATGTGCTTCGTTTCTCACACCGAGAGGGGGGGAGGGGGAGTGAATTGGTGTTGTATAAAAATGATTTTTTTGAAATCTTTTTCGGAAAACTAAAAGTTTTTAAACTTTTCTTAAATTGCAAGTAAAAATGTATGCAATGTGACAGTATGCGTATTCGAATACAAGTAATATTCAATCGATTAAATGTAGAGAGTTAGGGAGAAGAATATTCAAACTCTGAGTTTTTATAGTGGTTCGACCAAGCCTACATCCAATGTCCTTCCAATCAACCTTAGACCGAAAGCCAATTGCACTATAAGATCTAAGTTTTTACAACAAGATTTTTACAGCGACCTCACTCGTCAAAATGTAAATAACCTCTCTAACTCACTAATCTAAAATAGCCAATTACAACAGACTAGCAACAAGAACAATCATCTCTAGCAGTCAACCCCTTTGAGATCCCCCTCAAAGTCAAGAACCACACGTTCTTCTTCCTGTATACACCACAAGGAAACAACAACACTAAAGCGTTTGCAAGAGCTTCTTGATCTAGTAGTATGCACCTCTATTGTGTAGAATGATCAGACTGTTTGAATCAATCAATCCAACTTCTCAAGAAACCATCAAGGTTTGTTCACCATGACAATTCTTGTTTCTTGGAGTGTTTTCCTCTTTTGTAAAACTTTAAAGCATTTATCTGAAACAGATATGAAAGTGTTAAAATCAATTATCTTACATAATTTCAAATCATGCGTCTATATATACTATAAGTCAAATCAGACGCATTTAAATCGATTATGTTATTAATCTAATCGATTTCATCTCATATTTATAACAGATTAACCGTAGTCAAAGTCATTAATTGAATGCACAATTAATGGAATCGATTTGCAATTAATGTTTGGTCAACATATTTAAAAATATGATCGTTGTGACCGTTATGTCAAGTAATGAAATATTTTTCAAATCTTTAACAAACTTAATTGAATACAAGATGCATGTAATCGATTAAGTTTTAACACTTAGTATATTTTTGAAAATTTTTCTTCTCAAAATCCGTCACAACACACTTGAAAAAGATTTGTGCAAACCCATGAGTTTTAATTGATTTAACCATTAACGTAATCGATTTAAAACCCTGTTATTTTTCTACAGTTTAAAGCTTAAGTTGTCTGACAACTTTAATTGATTATCACATCATTGTAATCGATTTAGTCATATAGATATGCTTGCTGCATTTGCTTTTTCCATTTCAAAACTCATATTATGCATACACAACTATAATCACATTTCCAACACAGTAGTTGTTAACTAAATGGCAAGTGTACAAAATCGTATCAAGTAATATAAAATGGTAAGACCAAGTATCATTTCCCAAGAGACTCGTGACACCAAACAATCGTATAATAAATTAAAAAGTTAATACTAAAGAACGATTCCATTCAATGAAATTTAATGCAATAAAAGTAAACATAATAACTTGAATGTAAAATTGATCTTTTGAAGCTAAAACAAGAATGAATGAATTATATTGATATGATATGAGATGATGATGTTGTTATGGTTAAATTTCACCTACTTCACTTTCATGATTATTAAAACACATCTTCTTCATTGGAATACTAATGTCACTTACAAAATTACTTAGAACCCAATGTCTTGGCGTCAAAAGCCCAGCCTTGATTATTAGATAACAATCCCTTCAAAACCCTAATAACCAATTCCACATTAAGGAAAGAAGTTTAAGACAACTAAACGTCCTATTTCTATCCCTAGATAATATTTCCTTTAGGTGAAATCCTCCAGATCATGGTTCCTAAGTATTTCCCAATAACAAAGAAATCTAATCATCAAGCTATGTTATGCGGCTGTCGCGGCCCATCAAATTTGATGCGCAAATAAATGCAGTACAGTGCTAGGAAGTGACTCCTAAGTCGTCTCTCAAGGACCAAATGTGGTTCGAGTCTTAGGTCAAACACGTAGTGGGGGGTTGGTGAAGAGTTTTGTGAATGCAAATGAACTAAATTAAAACCCGAATATAAACACGGATGTAAACACAGAATAAAAACGGTTGGTCAATAACTCAATTACAATACTTTCAATCACAAATTAACCAAATGAAGTGCTACTCTAACGTCTTTTCCAACACAAATTTCCCAACTAACTTAAACTAACATCACAACTAAATTAAGAAAAACTTGCTTGACTCACTTGAATAAAAATTGATACATCAGAAAACACACATTGAATCTTGGAAAAAACAAGTGCTACACTTAAGCTAATAAAACTTCAATTTAAAAGAGTTGGAACCAATTGAAATGCAGCAAATATAAACAAAATGCCAAAGTGTGTGACACGTGGAAATGCAATAAATAAATGACAAAATGCATCATTACTACTGGAATAAAAGAAGTTATGCCTTATCTAATAAATGAAATACAATATTCGGAACAACTAAGAAAGCAATAAAGAAATCTGTGTTGCACCCAATTAAAGAAAAATCAATCTTCGTGCTCTTCTAAAATAAATCACCACTTCTTTCTCAATCTTCGTGCGTCTCCTAGATATGAGCTGCTGCCTCTCCAGCCGTGACACCTCCCTTGCGTTTCCACTCTCAATGCGCTACATAACTTTCTAAAGTGAAGAATCAATTCCCCTCCACCTCACGGCTCTCTAAATGAAGGATGAATCACCGAATGTGCACACTCCAGGATAGCCGGTAAGGTGAGTGCCCCGTGCCCTCTGAACGTGATAGCTGCTTGCCATCTAATAACCGCATGTGCCAGCTCCTTGCTCTTCTGTGGACAAAACCAAATGAAAAAAATGCAATGAGAATCTGCTCATTCACGTGTTGATGCTCCAAATCCCATCCTCCGAGTGCCTTCTTTCAAGCCTCCTAAAAGTTCAAAAGTGAAAAAAACCAGAGAAGAGTGACAGCTAGAGCCATCCTTTTTCTTCTCCGCGTGCTGCTGCCCTCCATGTGCGTGGTCTCCCTCGTGCCCTTCAGCTCCAGGCCGTGATACCTCTCCTCTTTCTCCTCCAAGGGTTTTTAAACCCCCGTGTGCCCTCTAAAATCAAGAAGTGAATCCCCCACTTTCCCGTGTTGCTCTGCTGAACCTCCAAATCTTGCTGGACATGTGCTACTGCTTCTACTTTTTGTCGTGGCAGCTACTGTTGGCTTCTCCTTTTGAACACCCCCTGCTCTCTGTGAATCAGCACACCTCTTTTTCTCCACTACTGGACTTTGTTGGATGTGTGTGCTTCCCTTAATCAACCAAGCCCTTGCGCGTGCTTCTTCACTTGCTGGACGGGAGCTGCTTGGATGCTGGACCTGGTTATTCATTGCTTATGGGCTGCACATCCTAATTAAATTCCCATGCCTTGATGGATGAAGAAATGAGTGGCCCATCATCAGCGCCTCTCTCCAGCAAGCTGGACATTTCCGTGTGCACCTCCCTTCGAATGTTGGACAACATGTTCTTTACTTGCTGGACCGCTGCACCTCCATTCTCTCCAAGTACACACCTAAAGCCCATCATCACTCCTCATTCTCGGTTGGCAGTTGGACATCTTTCTCCAAGCTGCTGAATGCTCTTCTGCTGGACCAAGGTCGTGACCCTTTCTCCATGCTGGACGTGGTTGTTGTTATTTTAATTGCAAATCAAAAATAGAACCTTGTGCCAGTAGCAGGAGCGTGAAGTCCATCCTTTGATTAACGCTGCTCATCTCCTTCACGTGCTGATGTCCTCTCTTTTTTTATCTTTCATCCACGTGCATCCAGTTAACAGAATGTGAGTCAAACCTTTGCACGCCTGGACCTATTTGTATCTCTTTTTTTTTTATGAAATCAGCGTGCCCTTTCCAAATAATGAATTCAAGAGCATTTCATTCTCCACAAGCCCAAAAAAAATATGAAGTGCTACTTCCTCCAAAAGAAAGGAAACGTGCTTTGCTGGATGTCACCCTTTTTCCAATAATGAAGCACCCCTTTCTCATGAGCCCAAAGAGTAAAATCACCATAGTGCCCTCCTTCTTGTGCACACTTCTTTTGTGGAGAGTCTTGAATTATGTGACAGCCCTCCAAATGTCCCAAATTGTATTTACAAAATTTTCCTTGCAATTAATAATGCAAATAATTAGCTCAGATAATTCAAATTAATTAAAATACGAATTTCTGATCAAATTAAGCACAATTAGAAAAAATGGAAAAATATTGGACATTCAAGCACAATTCCCTAATTAAATCCGGTACAATAAACTACGTGAAGTCAAGGAAATATCAACTCATCACTATGAATGGCCAAAAACATAACAAGCATTAAGAATAGGAGAAAATCAATAATATTCAATGAAAGAAGCATAAAATATTCAAAACATGTTCAACTACATGAAGTTCAGAGGTTACATCTTTCCCCCACAAAAAATGAATTTAGCTCTCCATTGTCATGGAGAACCTTGGATTATAATGGAAGAATGTAAATGAGATGGAAACTCTAGAAAGAGAAAAGGAAATCTCCCACATGCCCAATCTTCCTCCAATGGGTCGAAAATAACGTTTATGTGCTTTAGCCGTCAAAAGATGTGAACCCTAGTGCGTAAAAGCCTTTAAATAGATCAAAAGTGCCACATAGGAAAACGTCGCTTGCGCTCAACACCCCAACTGGGGCCAAACAGGCGAGACCATGCGAAGGGTGGCGCTCAACGCCCCTTGAGTGGGCAACCAGGTGTGCTGCGGTGTAACTGGCGCTCAACACCCCAAAGAAAGGCAACCAGGCATGGTTGCATGGCCTTCACCGCTGAGCGCCCCAAAAGACGGCAAGCAAGCCTCCTTGTGCGACCACTAGCGTTGAGGGCCTCTGAAGAGGGCAATCAGCGTTCAGGGCCCTAGAAAAGGGCAGTTAGGCGTCCTTGAGCCTTCTGCAGCCTTTTATTCTGGTGCTTCTGTTGTCCTTGCTGGGTTTCGACTCCTTGATACTTTGCTCCTCTTCCAAAACATACCAATAACCTAAAAATTGAGGGAATTAGTGATAAAAATCATTAAGTATAACCTCGACTAACTTATTCACAAAATTCAACTAAAAACAAGAGTTTAAGCAAGCTTCACAATCAAAGAGAGTTGATTTAGTATCAAAATTGCATCACAGATAACGGTAAAATCAACCTTTATCACAACCCCAAACTTGAAACTTTGCTTGTCCTCAACCAAAATGTAACTTGGTTTAAACAACATAGCCATACTACAATGGTCTAGCACACCAAAAAGCATTTTCTTCTAATACAAGTAATCACTCATGTCTGCCCATCATAGAAAGATCAGTGAAGATATAATGATGTCTTAGCCAATCAAGCTGCAATTATGGTGCTCACATAATAAAGAATACACAACAGATGCAAAGGCCTTATGAGTGATCAACAACCAAGAAAAATGTTATCCTATAGTGCATGGAACCATTCCTCACTAGAGAAAGTGTTTCACTCAAGCTCAAAGGTGTATAGTGAGGTGTCTCTTTCACTCTACCATCACAATGTCACACAAATCAACTTTGCCTTTCATTTAAACAACATTAAACACATTCACAAGCAAGTTATCATCACAAGGACTTTTTAAGGCTTGTATTGTGATTGGACTAAGAAGAAAACTAGTTTTCCTGGACAACAAAGTTCCTTGAGTTAAGAGAGTGAACAATTTACTTCATAATTTAACATTAATCTCTTTTTCTACTTTTCACTTGAGAAACCACTTTTCAACTTAATCCCAACTTTTATTCATTGAATTCATCCTATTCTTCTTTTTTCTTTCTTCTCTTGCTTTTCTTGCTTTACTCAATGCTCTTTTTCATTTTTATTTTTATTTTTTCAATTCCCAACAACCCCAAACTTAAACCATTCTCCTCATACATGAATACTCTACTCAACTCAGGGCAAGGATTTCAAAGCTGTTTTTCACATTCAGCTCAAGGTTCAAAGGAAAAATTTTGAGGTTAAAATTTTGGCATTAGCTTACAAGGGAGAAAAACATATGGCCTTGATGATTTCTAACAAGCAAGAAAGTAGTTCAACAGAGAAACTCAGGAAAAATCAACTATGAATCCAAAGCAATAGTATTCAACAATAAACTCTGGAGCCCAACCTCTTACAAGTTAATTCAAGTTCCATAATTTTATACGCATCCTGCAAAGCACATTAATCACAAATGAAACCATGCATCTGTCTTAAACAACTATGAGCAACCACCATATGTGCTTACAAGCAAAACCAATCAATATCTCAACATGAATATCAAAACAATAAAGCAACCACAAAATAATCTTACTTCACACAATCAAACCATCACTTAAACCAAACCATTGCAACAAACCATCCATTTAACCAAGTACATAACTCAAACTAAAAATAAAAGCAAAAACACAAGAAAAATCCTGATCTACCAGCATTAGAAGATGCTATCATCACTCCCCTCAAAGGCATCTGAATCTTCCTCATCATCATATTCATCCATTTCCATAGCTTCGGCTCCGAATGTGCCACCTCCTCCACTAGGTTGGGCCTGGTCCCCAAGCCAAGACATGTGAGTGCTGAACTCATCAAGTGACATGCACCAACGTCCGGGAGAAAAAGCATATAACCTAAAAACACTCAAACACTTAAATAATAACAAATAAAAACCAAACAACTAACTCAATTAAAAAGAAAAGTTTAGAAAAGTTGGCTTGCCTCCTAGTAAGCGCTTGTTTAACATCATTAGCTTGACACTATTATGCTCAAGGGTCAACCAGCTCAATGATTGTGGCAAGGCATTCAATCTCACCACCAAAGTAATGCTTGAGGTGTTGCCCATTAACCACCCAACTTCTTTGTGGATCGTCAGAAGATGGATCCATTAAAT
This sequence comes from Vigna umbellata, assembly GCF_029865625.1. NCBI lineage: Eukaryota > Viridiplantae > Streptophyta > Magnoliopsida > Fabales > Fabaceae > Vigna > Vigna umbellata. The sequence continues at coordinate 21,054,244 of NC_142170.1, forward strand.
CAATTGCACAATGAAGTTTGACATCCTTAACTATTAAAGGCATAAACCACTTGGATTTCAATTTCCCAGGGAAGAGCTTGAGGCGAGAGTTGAACAATAACACCTGTTGACCTAGATTGAAGACCTTCTTCACAAACTTCCTATCATGATAGAACTTAACTTTTTATTTGTAATTCTTAGAATAGTCATAAGCGTGCAAGTGCATCTCTTCAAGCTCTAGAAGTTGTCTTCTTTCAATGGTCTCAAAGGGATCAAAATTCAAGAACCTTAAAGTCCAATAAGTTTGATGCTCCATCTATACTGGCAGATGACATGCTTTCCTATAGACTAACTAGAAAGGAGATAGCCCTATAGTCATCTTCATTATAGTCCTGTATGCCCAAAGAGCATCATCTAGCTTTTGAGACCAATCCTTCCTTGATGAAGCAATTGTCTTCTCAAGAATCTTCTTTATCTCCCTATTAGAAACTTTAGCTTGCCTATTTTTCTGTGGATGATAAGGTGAAGCCACCTGATGTCTCACTCCATAATGCTTGAGCACTTTTGCAAGCTGAGCATTACAAAAATGAGATCCTCCATCACTAATAAGAACTCTAGGAACTCCAAACTAGGCAAAGATTTGTCTTTTCAAAAATTTAATAACCGTATTAGCATCAGTTTTGGGACAAGCAACTGCTTCTACCCATTTACTCACATAATCCACCGCCACCAGAATATACACATTGTTAAAAGAAGGTGGAAAAGCACCAATAAAGTCTATACCCCAACAATCAAAGACTTCAACTTCCAGAATGACCTGCAATGGCATTTCATGTCTTCTTGAGATGCTCCCAGTTCTCTAACACTTATCAAAATTTCTAGCATGATTGTAAACCATCCTTAAACAAGGTAGGCCAATAAAATTCAGACTGAAGATCTTTTGCAGTTGTTCTTTCTCAATTAAAGTGTCCCTATAAGGTGAATTATTGATAACAGTTGAAAAACTGTTATTTTCATGCTTAAAATTGATACAAAAAACAACCTTTAACACTTAGAAACTAGCTTGAAATCATGTTTTTGTCTATATTTTTGGAAATAAGAGAGTTGGACAAGTTTATGCTTGATTTCAGTGTTTTATGCAGGTTTAAAGGTGAATTTGATGAAAGAAGTGAAGAAGGATAGAGATGGAATCAGAAAAGAACTCAAAAAGTGCAAAAGAAGAGAAGCCTCAAGTACTGCTCAGCGCCAATTTACCGCTGAGCGGCACTAATGAACACCTATTGGCTCTGTTGGGGGTGAAAGTGTAGTTGAGGGGAAGAATTCAACACACGCACTTACCGCTGAGCGCCATTATTTTGGGCTTAAGCCCACTTTTCTATAATATTTCGAATAGTATATAAGTTTTAGGACTTCCTAGGGTTTGTATCTTTGGCAGAGTACGAAGAAAACATACACCTTTCCACCCCTTGGAGGAAGATTTTGGATGCTAAGGCTACCTACTCAACTTTCTAGGATTCTATCTTTCATTATTTCATTGTATTTCATCTAGTTTCACCATGAATATGGTGAACTAAACTCTTCTTGTTGTTGGGGAATCAATGTAATCTTTTGAAGCTCTCATATATGGAATTTTGTGTTTAAACATCATATTTATGATACATGCTTTCTTTCATCATTAGTTAAGGTTTTTCTTCTTTGCTCAAAAGCATGCATTGTTTAACTCATTCGATGTCATGATTATTGGTTTTGTCGATATGGACACACATACGGGGAAATCTAGAACTGGGGAAATTCTCCCAAAAGCAGTATTGCCTAGACATAGGGATATGAGGGTTGGTTGCCTTTAAGCTTTTGTGCTTCAGAATTAATTATTAGGGATGCTAGGAATGGTATGAACTCATAATTAAGGATAGGCTTTCTTTGCCGAGACATCGGGTTTAAGGTGATTTAGAGAGTGACATTAACATTGATGAAAAGAATGATGAATTCCTAAAATATATGAAAGTGGATAAGATGAAATTGATTACCCCAACAACATACTCATCCATATAATTCGTTCAGTGTTTGTGTTCTTCTTTCCCATTGATCATCACATGCATACATGTTTACTTTTTGTCTTTTGCATTTGAAACTTATAACAATTTTTTCTCAAGTCTTAAATAATCAAGAAATCATATAAGTAACTAGGTCGTGAGTCCTTTGGGAGAACGATACTTGGTCTTACCGAGTTTATTACTTAATACGATTCGGTCACACTTGTCGAGGGTTAAACAAGTTTTTGGCGCCGTTTTTCGGTGTTCATAAATTTGTCATCAATTATGACAATGCCAAAGAATTCCTACTGCTTCTTCATTAGTAACACAATGCCTCAAGAGGTTGTCAGCTCCAATCTTGAACAAGAAGGGATCATCCCAGATAAATTGTTTTGCATCATGCAAAAACTTCTTTTGTTGACATTTAAAATCTTCTGGGATTACTCATACAACTTTAAAATTAGTCATGTCAGCAAACCATGGCCACTACTGAATATGCAAAAGTGTTTCATTTGAAAAGGATTCCTGAATCTCTTTTTCCTTGCTTGTGACTTCATCATTGATGAGCTGTGATACATGATCAACAATTAAGTTCTCAGTGTCCTTCTTATCACGGATTTCCACATTGAAATGTTGCAACAAAAGTACCCATCTAATCAAGCACAGTTTAGAATCAGGCTTGGTTAAAAAATACTTGATGGCCGCATGATCCGTGTATATGATCACCTTAGACCCAATGAGATAGGGCCTAAACTAATCTAAGGCGTACACTATGGCAAGGAATTCCTTTTCTGTGGTGGCATAGTTCAATTGGGCCTCATTCAAAACTTTGCTTGCATAGAAGATAGTATGGAAAACCTTCTCTCTTCTTTGGCAAGTACAACACCTATAGCATAATCACTTGCATCACACATCAACTCAAAGTCCTTATTCTAGTTTGGCGCTATAATTACCAAGGCAAAAATCATTTTATTCTTCAAGATGTCAAAGGCCTTAAGACATTGATCATTCATCTCAAAAGGTGTGTCTTTGACAAGGAGATTGCTTAAAGGTTTGGCAATCTTGGAGAAATCTTTGATGAATCTTCTATAAAAATCGACATGCCCCAAAAAGCTTCTGATTCATTTCACATTTGTATTGGTGGAAGTTTTTCAATGACTTCCACTTTAGCTTTGCAACCTCAATTCCCTTTGAAGAGACCTCGTGACCCAGAACAATATCTTTAGTTACCATGAAGTGGCATTTTTTCGAGTTGAGAATAAGGTTTGTTTGAATGCATCTTTTGAGAACAGTATCCAAGTTAGTCTGGTTCTGAGACAACAATAGAGTCTGGGGTTTGTGCTTTTGAGATATTGTTGGAAGATGAACAACAGGTAGAGCTTGCAACTGCCTACAATATTGTGGATCTCCTTGTGAGAGAAAGGGAAGTGAAAACGAGAACAAAGAGTTAAGACCTAGCGAGCTTCATGGTGGAAGAGTCAGAATCAGAGTTTCATGAGTGTTGAAACTCAAGGAATGGCGTCGAGAAGGAGTTATTGATGAAGTTTAGGGTTATGAGGCCGCAAATAATCAGTTTCAAAGAGTAAGGTAGGAATGTTGGGGATCCACGAGGAGAGAGCCTCTCACGTGAAGACAATAGGGAGAGAGAATTTACATGTTTTAGAAAAAGAAAAAGTGACATCGCACACCGTTAGCACATAAGAAAAAAAATTAACTTCATTGCTCATCGAGGACTAAATTCGAGAGTTTTAAAAAGAGAAGGATCAAAATGAATTAAAGTTTCAAAGTGGGACAAAAACCAAAAATCGCATAATAGTTTAAGAACTAAAAACATGTTTAACCCATAAAATATATCTAATAATTTTTATTTTAATATATATATATATATATATATATATATATATAAAGTTTTAATTTTAAGATAATATTTTATTTCAAATATAGTTCAGAGTAAAATATACACACAATTTTTTTTATAATCGTACTCTATTAATTTTGTTAAAATAAAATATACAGGATTCATATAAATTTGTTCTGTTATAATTATTTTGATGTCTGAACAACATAAATCAATAAAAAAACGAAATTTATTTTTAAATAACTAATAAAATTTTACAAAATTAAAAATAAAATATATAATTAATCTATATGATCCAATTGTTAAAAAAAATAGATCTTCTAAAACTCTTAATATACAGGGAAATACATTTAAATGATAAAACTAGTGAATTTATTTTACAGTTCAATTTTTTTCACATTAAATTAACATGATTTATGTATGTATGAGACATTGACAATAAAATGTTACAATATAATTTTTTTTATCATATACTTGAAAACAAGACAATCAACAATCTATGTAAGAAAATATGAAAGTAGGACATTCAACAATTTATGTATGTAAACCAAATTTTGTTATTACATACAAGGAAGCATTACATCCAATTATTTGTGTCAAAACTAAAAACATTTGACATTATAATTTTCTAAACTTAACATATTAACATATATACAACAAGATTATTATTGTTCCAAAACCATAAAATAAATGAAATCGACAATGTTAATAATGAAATAAGTGTTTTCTATTCCAATTTTCACTCATAATCTAATATTTCTTATTTGCAGATGGGACAAACAACTTTTTCATGTAACCATCTCTTTATGCAATCTCCATGGAATTTATGTTGACATTGCAAAATTCCTATCTCCTCATTGTTTTTAAATTAATCTTGTGAAATAATTCATAAGTAATCCAATTAATAGGCCAAAAAGAAAAATTAACATGCTTTTTGAAATAAACCATACCCAAAAGAAGTATCACATCAAGTAAATTAAAAAGATGAATGAATATTACAAAAAGAAAATAAGACACGTTTAATAGATCACAAAGTATTGAATTATTCATGGTGCTAAAATTCAAACCTGGCATATTACGGAAAGATCAGTTTCATGTTCCTCTGAAGTTACTCCCTCCAAGTTATTAGGTAAGAAATAATTTTTTGTCTTCAACACTCTTGCAATAATTTTGTTTGACAAACCCATGCTTACGTTACCAATCCTTTGAAAATACTCAACAAGCTTCTATTGTCCAATTTTGAAGAGTTAGCAAATTAAAAATTTTCCTAATCACTTATTTTTACTATCCTAGACCTCATAAAACATTCATAAACCATAATATACACAATATACTTGCCTCATATGACATGTTGTCAAAGTCTAACTCACTCTGATCTTCACCAAATAAAGTAATATCCTGAACAAGAAAAGATGTGTGAAAAGAAGAATAGAATTTTCTTTATATCAAATCCAACAAAAATAAAGAGAATGAGATGTTACAGTTTCATGAAAGGCCACAGAAGAAACAATTATCCGATGTCCAAGAGGTGGAGGTTGGTGAATATGTGTACTCGTGAATGGTGCATTTTGTAAGGGTATTGAAAAACTTCTTGGAGGATTTGTTGGAATTCCAAATGATGGAGCAATTACTGGAGCATCAAAGTTCATTGAGTCACTTCTGACCTCCTGCACGAGGTGTGTTTTATAATAAAAGGGATAGTACTGTAGATGGTCTGACTAGATAGGTGTAACGGGTTGATAATGTTGATCACCAAAATAATTTCCTAGAATCAAACCATTAGTCATGTGTCATCATATATCCCTCGACACAATAGCATGGGAACAAGGGATTGCTAATGTAAGTGTGCCTTGCATTGTGGGGAGAAATTGCTAAGTTAGAACCCGAAGCATTGAAATGTGGATTCAAAGATTCAACCAAGCTAGATGAAACTGGAACATCTATGTTAAGATTAGGTTCGTGTCCATCGTATTCTGTCATTCTGTGCATTATCTCATTTTCATAAGCATCTAGAATGTTGTGAGAATCTAGATTAGTTGTTCTCACGGACACTGTCACCTCCACGGACATATTTGATGATGCCATTTAATCGTATTATACCAAATATTTCGAATAAAATTAGTTACCTTGAAAATAATAATTAAAAATTTAAAATTATAAGAGAAATTAACCATTTGAAAGAAGAAGATGTCAAATGAGAACTAGATATTCACGTACATAAAAGTACTAAGTGCTTGTGAATATTAGGATAAACCAACTTTTGGATAATAAAAGAAGATTATATAAAATTATTGATCAAAAATTCAAAGTAAAAACAAAAATTTAAGCTAAAAAAAGTCATCTCATCCACACGTAACCTAAAAGTAGAAAAAGAAAACTACAAAATTTGTAAGCAAACAACAATAATCCGTTGATGGAAAATCGAAAATTAAAAGAAATAAGACTAAACTTTGGAGCCAAGATCATCTATCTAATAAATTTAAACTTGAAATAAAAATAATAGAGACTTACTTCGTGATCAAGTCACAATTTGCGTAGATTTCTGAAGGATGTTTCTCTTATTGAAGAAATAACAAATGAATATAAGAAACTAAAAAAATAGAATCAGAGAGGATGAGTAAGTAAGAAAAAGGAATATTAATAGTGTGTAATTTGTAAATCTAACATGAATATGAACTATTTATTAAAAGAAAATATTATTGTTAAAGATAAATTCAAATTTTAAAATTCAATTCTAAATATCTACTATATTTGATATTGGTGGCATTAGGATTTACCACATAATTGAAAAAAGGAGATATAAAGATTATTCTCCATGAAATAAAAGCTATATGTATTTATAACTTTAAGAGTAAAAGCAAAGAAATATATATGAAAAAATATAACCGTGTATCTATATAATAATGGAACGATTACCCCTTTGAAATCTATATATTTGGGTTATTATTTAATTTAGCCATTATATTTTAATTAAATTCCAACAAACAAAACATACATATAACTAAAAGTGCACTCATCTTCTTTTGTGCCACTTTTCTTCAAATTTATAAGCCATGGCCGAATACAGCTAGAAGACCGAACGGTCGATAAAGACTAACACTGGCCGAACACAATTCAGGACCGAACGAAGTTTAGCATTGATGAAACTCAGTAATATCGAACGGTCACTAACACTGGTCGAACACAAGTTGAAGACCGAATAATGTCAAACTCAAACCAAACGGCAGAAGGCAATTAGGGCTCAGACCGAAAGGTAGAAGGAGGTGAATAACTGGAATCGATCAATTGAAGAATAAATATTCTAAATTATTCCAAGTCTCGCAAATAATCGATTATCACTTATAATAATCGATTATCACTGGCAATTGTAATGCATTTCTTTAGTTTCAGTTGTAAGGCGGAATACTATGGTGAGAGCGAACACTAGAATAACCGAATTACTAGAGCTAAACCAAACACTTGTAACTTAGGCCGAAAACTTAAGAACTTAGACCGAATAGTTCGGTACAACCAATCACTAAAGTACAACTTAATGGTCATTAACAGGTAAGGCCCATAGGAGGCCGAACGTAGTTAAGACCGAACACCAATACTAACCGAATAATATTAAGATCGAACCCTAGTACAAAATCGAACGTTAGTGCGAAATCAAGTACTAATAAAGTCGAACGCTAATACAGAACCGAGCACTACTAAGACCGAAAGCTAATTCGAAACTGAGCAATACTAAGACCGAACACTAATACGAAACCGAAAACTACTAAACCGAACGCTAATTCGAAACTGAGCAATACTAAGACCGAACACTAATACAAAATCGAACGCTACTAAATTGAACGTTAATTCGAAACCGAGTAATACTAAGACCAAACACTAATACGAAACCGAACACTACTAAACTGAACGCTAATTTGAAATCGAGCAATACTAAGACTGAATACTAATACAAAACCAAATGCTACTAAACCGAATGCTAATTTGAAACCGAGCAATACTAAGACTGAACACTAATACAAAACCGAATGGTCATGAACTGGGAAGGCTTTAAAGAGACTGAACATAGTTAATGACCGAGTACCTGAACCTGGCCGAGTGGTCAACAGCGAACGCTCAACTTTCTGCAGAATAAAGAACACCCTAGAATTTACCAATTTACACATATCCAAGATTATCTAAACCTTACTAACATCACTTCAAAGAATTCCAAACCAGAACTCCAAATTCTGCATAATCCACAACTCAAATAACCACAACAATTATCTTCCCACACAAACAATGCCGAGCACTCAAAGATTCAATTTCACACACATGCAAAACCATCAAACAACATTTTCATACATCATCAACCAATCAATTAAATTAACTAGCTTTCCTTACCTCTTAACCGAACGGAAATCTTCTAGCCTTCCAGAAATTTGCTCACACCTCCAGAAAATCCTAAGAACACTTATAGCTCACTGATTTGTGAGGAGAGACCAACCAAAGGACCAAGAATGACGTCAAAATTGAGAAGAGAAAACTGATAAACACATGCAACCCAAATTGTTGCTTGCATGTGCCAAAGAGTTTCAGAATTGCACCAGACTCAAGGAAACGAAACTTACCAGCTCTACACACGAAATCGATCGGTGAAATAATAAGTTCTTGACTCCCAGATTGCTTAGGCACATTCTGATTGTTAAACAGATGAAGTGGGATTTGAAAGAATCTAGAGAAAAGGAGGAGAAGAGAAAAGAGTAGAAGAATTTGGAGAGATATAGTTGTAATCAGAGAATGGGACGAAACTTTTGAAATTTTTCATTTATATATCACTCTTATTTTAATCTAAACCCATCGGTCTCTTCCATTGCTTCCACCTGTCTGTTCCAAACTTCTTGAAGCCTCTCTTTCTTACAATATTCTATTTTAACAAAATTAATAGAGTACGGTTATATTCATTACTATGATTATAAAAAAATAAAAAAAAAAGTACTTCTCTAATGAATAAAAAAATTTGTATACATATTTTATTATGAACTATACTTGAAATAAAAATATTATCTTAAAATTAAAATTTATATATTAAAATAAAAAGTAATATATATATATATATATATATATATATATATAAAAGTAAGATCATATTAATACAATCTTGTCCGTGTAAAAAATTGAGATTTTGCCTATTAAAAAATATTATTATTGATTTTGGTATCAATTTTCTCTTCCAATAAAATAAGATTTCATTTATGAAACATATAATTAATTCTACAAATGAAGAGTTAATTATAGATAAAAAAAGTATAAATAAAAATCTTCCACTCCCATATTATATATATATATATATATATAATTTACTTTATCTAAAAGAAATTAAATTTATCATATTCAAATACATTCCTTCTTTAATAATTAAACAAAATAATATCTCATAATTATTTTAAAAAGGCGTACCTTAAATATAATTATTAATGCAATTGTATGATAATTATCTATTTCACAAAATTATCGTTATATTATATTATAAAAATGCTAAGTATATCATCGTTAGTTATCTAAAAAATATATCTACAAATCAAATAAAAGTTTGAATTGTAATATTTTATCAATGCGTAATTAAGAAAATAAAATTTATCTTTTGTATATAGAGATACAGTTCACTTTTATTTATATGTATGTTTTGTTTGTTAGAATTTAATTAAAATATAACGACTAAATTAAATAATAACCCAAATATATAGATATCAAAAGGTAATCTTTCCATTATTATATAGATACACGGTTATATTTTTTCAAATATATTTCTTTCCTTTTACTATTAAAGTTATAAATACATATAGCTTTTATTTTATTTTATGGAGAATAATCTTTATATCTCCTTTTTTCAATTATATGGTAAATCCTAATGCCATCAATATCAAATATAGTAGATATTTAGATTGAATTTTAAAAATTGAATTTATCTTTAACAATAATATTTTCTTTTAATAAATAGTTCGTATTCATGTTAGATTTACAAATCACACACTATTAATATTCCTTTCTGCTTTCTTACTCATCCTCTCTGATACTATTCTTTTAGTTTCTTATATTCATCAGTTATTTCTTTAAAAAGAGAAACCTCTTTCAGAAATCTACGCAAATTGTGACTTGATTACGAAGTAAGTGTCTGTTATTTTTATTTCATGTTTTAATTTATTAGTGAGACGATCTTGGCACCAAAGTTTAGTCTTATTTCTTTTAATTTTCGGTTTTCCATCAATGAATTATTGTTGTTTGCTTACAAATTTAAAAGTTTTCTTTCTGTACTTTTAGGTTACGTGTGAATGCGATGATAGTTTTTTGCTTAAATTTTTGTTTTTACTTTGAATTTTGGATCAATAATTTTATATAATCTTTTTTTATTATAAAAAATGGTTTATCCTAATATTCACAAGCACATAGTACTTGTATGTACGTGAATATCTAATTCTCATTTGTCATCTTGTTCTTTCAAATGGTTAATTTCTCTTATTATTTTAAATTTTTAATTATTATTTTCAAGGTAACTAATTTTATTCACAATATTTGGTATAATAGGATTAAGTGGCATCATCAAATATGTCCGTGGATTTGACAGTGCCCGTGAAAGCAACTAATCTAGATTCTCATTACATTCTAGATGCTTATGAAAATGAGATAATGCACAGAATGACAGAATACGATGGACACCAACCTAATCTTAACATAGATGTTCCAGTTTCATCTAGCTTGGTTGAATATTTGAATCCACATTTCAATGCTTATGCTAATTTTTCAATTGCTCCCCACAATGCAAGGCACACTTATATTAGCAATCCCTTGTTCCCATGCCATTGTGCCGAGGGATATACGATGACACATGACTCTAACGGTTTGATTCTAGGAAATTATTTTGGTGATCAACATTATCAACCCATTACACCTATCTGGTCAGACCATCTACAGTACCATCCCTTTTATTATCAAACACACCTCGTGCAGGAGGTCAGAAGTGACTCAATGAACTTTGATGCTCCAGTAATTGCTCCATCATTTGGAATTCCAACAAATCCTCCAAGAAGTTTTTCACTACCCTTACAAAATGCACCATTCACGAGTACACATATTCACCAACCTCCACCTCTTGGGCATCGGATAAATGTTTCTTCTGTGGCCTTTCATGAAATTGTAATATCTCGTTCTCTTTATTTTTGTTGGATTTGATATAAAGAAAATTCTAGCCTTCTTTTCACACATCTTTTCTTGTCCAGGATATTACTTTATTTGGTGAAGATCATAGTGAGTTAGACTTTGACAACATGTCATATGAGGCAAGTATATTGTGTATATTATGGTTTAAGAATGTTTTATGAGATCTAGGATAGTAAGAACTAAGTGATTATCAAATTTTTTAATTTGCTAACTCTTTTGAAATTGGACAATAGGAGCTTGTTGAGTATTTTCAAAGGATTGGTAACGTAAGCATTGGTTTGTCAAAAGAAATTATTGCAAGAGTGGTGAAGACAAAAAATTATTTCTCACCTAATAACTTGGAGGGAGTAACTTCAGAGGAACATGAAACTGATCTTTGCGTAATATGCCAGGTTTAACTTTTAGCACCATGAATAATTCAATACTTTGTGATCTATATTAAATGTGTCTTATTCTTTTGGTAATATTCATTCATCTTTTTAATTTACTTGATGTTCTTCATTTGGGTATGGTATATTTCAAAAAGCATTTTAATTTTTATTTTTGGCCTATTAATTGGATTACTTATGAATTATTTCACAGGATGAATTTAAAAACAATGAGGAGATAGGAATTTTGCAATGCCAACATAAATTCCATGGAGATTGCATAAAGAGATGGTTATACGAAAAAGTTGTTTGTCCCATATGCAAATCAGAAATATTAGATCATGAGTGAAAATTGGAATAGAAAACACTTATTTCATTATTAACATTGTCGATTTCATTTATTTTTTGGTTTTGAAACAATAATAATCATCTTGTAGAGATGTTAATATGTTAACTTTAGGAATTTGTAATGTCAATTGTTTTAATTTTTCACACAAATAATTGGATGTAATTCTTAATAACAAAATTTGGTTTACATTAACAAATTTTTGAATGTCCTACTTTCATATCTTCTTACATAGATTGTTGAATGTCTTATTTTCAAGTATGTGATGAAAACTAATTTTTTTATATTGTAAAATTTTTTTCTCCATTGTATATATCTCGTCCATAGAGATAAATCGTCATTGATAAATCGTGTTAATTTAATGTGACAACATTTTATAAATTGAACTGTAAAATAAATTCACTACTCATTGTTTTATCATTTAAATCAAGGATATATTTCCTTCAATATAAAAAGTTTTAGAAGATCTAATTTTTTTTAACAATTGGATCATATAGTTTAATTACATATTTTATTTTTAATTTTGTATAATTTTATTAGTTATGTAGAAAAAAATTTAGTTTTTTTTTATTGATTTATGTTGTTCAAACATCACAATAATTATAACAGAAAACATTATATGAAAATCCTGTATATTTATTTTAACAAAATTAATAGAGTACGATTATATTTATTACTATGATTATAAAAAAATAAAAAAAAAGGTACTTCTCTAATAAATAAAAATAATTGTATATATATTTTATTCTTAACTATACCTGAAATAAAAATATTATCTTGAAATTAAAACGTTATATATATTAAAATAAAAGTTATTAGATATATATTTATATATAAATGTAAGATCATATTAATACAATCTTGTTCGTGTAAAAAATTGAGATTTTACTTATTAAGAAATACCATTATTTGTTTTGGTATAATTTTATGTTCGAATAAAATAAGATTTCATTTATGAAACACATAATTAATTCTACAAATATGAAGAGTTAATTATAGATAAAAAAGTATAAATAAAAATCTTCCACTCCAATATTATATATATATATATATATATATATATATATATATATATTGTAGTATATAATTTAATTTATCTAAAAAAAATTGAATTTATCATGTATGTCTTCAAATACATTCTCTCTTTAATAATTAAATAAAATAATATTCCTTAATTATTTTAAAAAGGCGTACCTTAAATATAATTATTAATGTAATTATACCATAGTTATCTATTTCACAAAACTATCGTTATATTATATTATAAAAATGCTAAGTATATCATCGTGAGTTATTTTAACATCTCAAAAATACAGTATAAAATCATACCATAGAATATTCACAATTAACAATATTATAGTTCAGTTCTGAAAGAGAAGAGGTACGTTTTTGGCCGAACGGCCTTACAACAATACTTCAGAATTTAAACTTTACAAAACAATAAATTGAACCAAACTGTTCCAAAACTAAACTTACACCGAATGATTATACAAAAAAAGAACAAATTCTATCGACCAAACGGTCCTATAGTTCAGCTTTTACTTTTACTTCCACTTCTCCTGGAGCCTCTTCCAGTAGACACTCTTCCCCTTTTGCTCACATCCACAGGATGATCATTGCAACAGGAAATGACGGCCAAACGGACAATACAAATAAGATAGGAAATAAGGTAAGCTTTTGTAATTTAATTAATTCAGTAAAACATATATTTCACATAAATCTAATATAATTCAATAGTCAATCATGCAACAACCAATCATGCAATGACCGACCACTTTACTCTGACTATTCGGACTGTATAAATTCTGTGTAGCTACAACGTTTTTGCACCCGGGTGATGTAGTAGCTGGGATGCCCTCAACAGCTGTCACCCGAGGTTACTCCGTTATACCTCGCCCATTTTAACCTTATGGACTAGGACCTCCTGTCATTCTCACACATGATTTACTCCTCTCTACTTGAGAATGAGTAATCATAGAATATCAGGATAAACGCCACCTTAGCATGACCACATTCATACTTTACCATTCCATAACAAATCCTGAGATATTCCTCCGTGGAATACTTTTTCATATCCATATTATTCCATTCATATCACATGTTAAATACCATCATACTTCATCATCAATACAATCAGACTGAACACTGAAAACAAGATCCCATCTTAGAACAACAATGAAAGAAATAACTTCCATCTTAGAAGCAAGATCAAACGAGAGAATACCTTTTAGACTAATGTAACCGAACACTTAGTGTAAGACCGAGCGGTCTTTCACTTATCCATAGAACATGACAGAAAGGTCCATATTAAATAAGACTTTGGTGCCACAGAACGTTTACTCGATACTCAACAGTTATGACCAAACGGTCTTTACTAGATAGAACTCTAAGAATGTACGAAAATACATATAATTAGACTTAACTTAAAATCATGAAAGCTTTTAACCGAAACCTAAGAACTTAAACCGAACACCACAAGCTTTTAACCGAACACTACTGAGTTGGACCTAACACTCCTAGTTTTAAATATAAGTACATAATTGAGAATTATGACAAGACCGAGCGCTTGGTTCAAGACCGAGCACTACTGAGACCAAGCGCTTGGTTCAAGACTGAGCACTACTGAGCTTATACAATGAAGGAATATATTCTAAATACAAACACATATAACTTATTTTCAACAAAGGATAAATATAATATTTAAGAACTTAAGTATTATTGAATACCTTAACTAAGCTGATTTAATAAGTAAAAATAGGAAACTATACGTAGACCGAACGCTTATTTACAAGTATAATAATATAAAACCGATCGGTCATTAACTGAAATTCTCTACAGAAGAAGAATCCAACTTAGACCGAATGTTCAAAGGAAAATTGAACGGTCAAGACTGACTTTCGGGAAATTACGAAATACTGCAAATTGAAGCTCAGACTCTATTCATACTCAATTTTCACCCTTTATCAATCATTCACCATACAGACAAGCATACAACCACATTTATAATTCTTCTCAACCAAATATATATATATATATATATATATATATATATATATATATATATATATACAAAACACCAAACACCCAAGCCAACATTCAAAACAAAGAATCATAATTAAATTAAATAAGCTTCCCTTACCTGTTAAACTTAGTCGAACGCTCACAGTTTGTATAGAATAGCTCACCACCAGAAATCTTAGAATTCTACGGGGTCATGTTTTATGAAACTAAACCAAACAAAAGGACAGAAATGTGCTCAGAATGAGATGATAAACTCATGCAACCAGAACTTGGCTTGCATGTGTCAGAAAACGAACATTCTAAGAAGAGAAGGAACTCACCAGCTTAAAACCAGAACTTGATCGGTGCAAAGTGAACCCCTTGACACCAAGAAGACTCAGGCATTGCCTGGATGATGATCGGATGAAAGAAAAGGTAAGAATTTGTAGAGAGAAGAATGAGATTTGTAGAGAGAAGGAGGAGGAAATGAAGAACTCAGAAGGTCGAAGAAGATGAGTGCATGCAGAAAAGTGACACAAAATTTGAAAACTTGACTTATAAAAGTGACACTCATCTTCTTTTGTGCCACTCATCTTCTTTTTGTCATAACTTTACCGCTCGGTCCTAAGTTCTTGGTCATGACTACTCGTGTCCTGACTGCTTCGTCTTGGTCATGAAGTCTACCGTTCGGTCTGGATGTCTTCTCTTATGCATAAATGCTTTTAAACTCTCATACAACAGAAGTTTTCTTATTCTTCAATTTGTAACATCATCAAAATCATTATCTTCAAGATATCAATGCTCCTCATTGGTAATAGATATAAGGTACCCAATATCAGGTATTTAGCATACGACACTTGATATGTGTTTGATTAAGCAATGATTTTTAGATCATAATTAATAAGGGCGAAGGATTGTCCACGTAGAGTTGAGATTTTATCTAAAATATGTTAAATAACATGTATTTTGGATTTGAGAATATTATTTTGATAAAACAACTCTCTTGTGAAAGTATTAACATGTTCTCACGTTTTCTCGAGTCAATTCATTAAAAAATTAAATATATTATTCATATATATTTCCTATGTACACAACTCATAAAACAAGCTATTTAGTTTATCAATTTAAAATTTCATGAAATTAATATCATTGCATTGCTTAGTATAATTTAATGTTGAATTTAATTTATTGAGATATAAAAAATTAATTCATCTAATTTTTAATGAGAAATAATTACATACTTATATATTTATTTTAAATTTGTCAAGATAAATCGTCAGTAGACTCATAAAAAGGAAAAAGAAAAAAAAAATATAAGTGGGGGAAAGTAGAGGGGTGAAAGTGTGCCTAGGAGCACATACGAGAAAAACCGTAAAACTATTTGTAAGTTTAGAACGGAGGAAAACCAATACCAATCTATTAAAAAGAAAAACTCCTTGATTGAGATTTTGAGTGAAGAGTCTCACTCTAAAACCATTCATTATTTTGTGTGAGGTCAAAAAAAGTTGTCATTATTAGATTTGGGAAGTCAACTTTTATATTAATAATTAATTGAATATCTTAAACTTACTCTTAAATTCACGCTGAAAAAACTTTACAAGTTTGACTAAGTATAATAACTCATTACTACCTTAATTTTATTTCTTTCTTTCAATTTAGATTTTTTAAAGATATTTTAATTGCATAAAAGTCAAGAGTTATAAATTTAATAATTAAGTTTTCTAAGATATCGTCGTAGAAATGTGCGAACATAACAATAAATTTAACATCACATTAGAAAAAACATATATGCAATCTTAAAAGTGATTTGCCAATGAAAGTCACTAAAAATAAACTAAAACTATATATCATAACTAAATGTCATCATTATTCTAGATGGATAATTATTAGTCTTCTAATCATTAGTTATATATTTCTCGTTTTTAAACTATTTTTAACAGTCATATTTTATCTCTAAGATAAATATATACATTTATTTCGTCTATTCATATTTTATAAAAATTATATGAAACATCATAGTACGTTGAAATTATATATAGTTTATTATAGAATTTCATTTACCTATTATATGTGTCATTTGTTAAAAATATACTTCATTACTTTTATTAAATACAGGAACAAAATAAATAAAAGTTTAATTTAAGAACGAAAAAAAAATAGTGACAAAAAATATATTTAATCTAAACATAAAATAGAAATAATTTATAAATTAATGAATTATTTTATAGTTAAGCCTATTATTTTGGAAATCTTGATTTGTAGATGATTATGTTGGATTTATATCAAGAAAGAGGTTGACTGGGGAGATACAATATCAATGAGACTTAAGTCCAACTATTTAAGGGATTGACACTATTCTCTATCCAAAACATTAAGGCAATTATTTTTTATATTTATATAATTCTCTACTTTCTCATTTCTATTCAAAACCAAAACGTAATGTGCGAGTTTGAATCTCCTTCTTTTACTAGTGAATCAATCCAAATCACATTATTACAAAAGCGTAAATTAATCAACAATTCTCGACATGTTAAATACAACAAAATATCAATTTAAAATAGTCATAATAGCATGCCCAAGAAGGTTTAGGAACCCACGATTACATTCTGCCAAGGTCTATATCATAATCTGTGAAAACATTTATCAAAAAATTCAAGTAGTTACTTTTCCAGCTACTAACTATACAATCACAATCCATGCTTCGTATACATACATAATGCTCACAGACTCACAACTAAGTAGTCTAATCACCTAGCAATACAGCTATTCATAAACACCACCACTCATTTTGAATAATATGCATTTAACTGAAAGAGGTAGTGACAGCTAGTAATATATAAAATTTTCCTAAAGCAGTCACAAAAGTTCTAGTTTAAACAAGTTATCCGACACTACAACCATAACCCCAATTCACGTAACATGATGCATAGGGTACATTCCCTTAAAAAACAGTCACATCACAAATTTCTCACTTCCTTAAACCATTAATTAACGGAAAATGATACTTGAACAACCATTTTTGACAACATTTAGACACGCGCACACGTGTCAAAATCTGAGTGG
Source organism: Vigna umbellata (assembly GCF_029865625.1). Lineage (NCBI taxonomy): Eukaryota > Viridiplantae > Streptophyta > Magnoliopsida > Fabales > Fabaceae > Vigna > Vigna umbellata. The sequence goes on from NC_142170.1 coordinate 21,072,082, forward strand.
TCCATTTTCATTTAATTTTTCCAACTGGACCACTCAGATTTTGACACGTGTGCGCGTGTCTAAATGTTGTCAAAAATGGTTGTTCAAGTGTCATTTTCCAAAAAGAAACTGGAAGCACAAGAATTAATGAATTGAAGCTCGAAGCATCCAGACTACATTCCCTTAGCTTTAACTATATTTACAGTCCAATGAACATGCATATAACAATCTTTAGGGGTGGAAAAATCAAAATGAACTGCACTACACTACTAAAAACTGTATTGAACTAAAAATTAGTTTGTTTAAACTGAACTGCACTAAAAAATAATTCATATAAACTAAACTGAACTGTTTTTTTTTATCAAACTGTACTGAACTGAACTATACTAAAGTGTACTAAACTACAATATAAACTGAACTGAACTACTAACTATACTAATTTTGATTGAATTATACTAATTTTAACCAAAAACTGCACTAACTATACAACACTGAAAATTACAGCACTAACTAGTAAAATTGCATTAATAAAATTGCACTAACTCTAAAATCTGATTTTAATACTATCTAATAACAAATTAATTTAGAAAGCTTAAAAACAATACAAACAATTACTATGCAAAGATAAAATTTAAAACTAATCTACTAACTATCAATTCGAATGAAAGCCAATGTCTGCTTTCCATCAACTACATTGAGTCTTAGTTTGAGATCACTGCCACTATCAATCAAAGGCTTGCTCTCAAACTCATCATCTTCAAATTCCATGGAATTAACACAGAAGCAGAAGCAGGTGGAATTAACACAGAAGCAGAAGCAGGTGTTTGAATAAGAAGGAAGAGACAACTTGTCAAACATTCAACCAAGTTCCCTATTTCAACTTTTTCCTATTATCAGTCACACACTCAAATCTGGACTCAACCGATTGCTCACAAAATACAAAACTTATAGCTTGTTATGATCCCCTATAGAGGAGGCAAAAAACAAATGAACCAAAGTGCACAGAACCCAACGAATTGCTATCTCCTTCTGTTTTCTTGTCCCCAACCTGTGATGGAGTGAAAAGTAAAGAGGGAGTTACAGACGTGAACAGATCATACTGGATGACAATTTCCAGTTAGATAAAAATCATCGAAGTTATTAGGAAAAAACATTACGTAAAGATAACTTTCAACAATTAAAAGAGATACAACTTCGCATTTGATGGCATGTTTCTAAAGGTATTTGATAGGAAATTCAAGTGACAAAAACATATAGAGCAAAGCAAAGTTACAGGAAGAAGGAAAAATATTTATTGGGCTTTTCATAACAAAAATTGCATAAATCTTTAAATACCAATAATCACTAGATATATGAAATAATATAGCCAAAGACTCTGGGGAAATGTGGTAATTAGGAAATAATATGGTTATGAGACTTGAACATTATTATTGGTAATTGTTGTTAGATTATTTGATGTTTTTCTACAATCACTAGTACAGTCAGGGGAAACGACAACGATTATTTTTCTCTATAGGCAGCGATTCTCGAACCGAGGCATATTCAGGCGAGGCAAAATGTCTAATACTTTTGGTCTTGGTTGGGAACCGAGGCATAAAAAGAGAGGATTTTGCCTCGGTTTTCTCTACCCGAGGCAGTAAAGATTTTGGTTTTTTTTAATTTTTTTTTCGTAGGACTTTATGCCTCGGTTAAGTGGAACCGAGGCAGTATGTCCCACTCTACTGCCTCGGTTGTAGCCTGAACCGAGGCAGTAGACTCTTTTTTTTTCTCATGCGCAACACATTCTGCTTCGGGTGTGACCATAACCGAGGCCGTAAGTGGTCTTTCGACTTCGGTTATGACCTGAACCGAGGCATATAAGTACGTTATTCCTTACCACGGAAACAGACGTGCATATATTTTTATAGCCAGAATAGTCCAGAATAATGCAGAAACGTATATTTTAAATGAAAATTATATTAAAACATAAATATATTGAATGGAATCATAAATCAACTTCTTAGAAATATAAATCAATCCAATGTAATCATAAATCAAGTTTCAAGCATAAATCAATGCAATGTACAAAGTTAAACTTATAATAATGTAGAAAAGCATAAAACAACTTAGAAACATAAACTTAGAACTTACTATATCCTAATATCTACTACATACTATTATATAAATGAATTACATATTTAGCAAGTGTTTTCCTCACAAGTTGAATTGACTTCTCTGGAATTGGAGCAGTCCTATTAAATCTCTGCATAAAACACAATGATTTCAATTAGTGTATATAAATCCAAACTATAGAGAAAATAAAATTCAAACCTAAATATTACCGTTTCCCATCCACTGGTGTAATGTGCACGAATGATGGTCATCATCCAAAACATAACGGAGTAACCACATTCATATGACCCCATTTGTCTATTACACTACAATATATCATCATAATTATAAAATGTTAAGTAACATCATTTGAATGGAACCAAATGTAACAAAGTATGGACTAAAATACCAAACGTTAAGGGCAACCCATGCAAGCTTTTTAGCTGTAGCAGTAGATCTCCCAGATAACATCATATGTGTTGCAAGGGAACTATTAAAAAAATTTCCTTTAGCATACATTTATATAACAAAAAAATCCACACATTGAGATTCTTACCAATCTACTACATGTCTAAGAGGGCTGGGAGGAGACTTTTGCAATGAACAAAACCAGACAGTAGTGTTCTCTGGTATGGAGATCACAAGTAGCTGCCAATGACACCTGAAATTGGTAATAACTTATGAATCATATACCAAAATTAATAAATGAATGTGTTGAAGTTAACAAACTTCACTTACCCATGTATATAAGGGAGAAAATATATCTCCTTCCCCATTCCAAAGCAGGTGGTGATGTATGTCTGGATATCATCAAATTTATTTCTTTCATGAGTCATAGAGGGGTCAATGAACCATATACATCGTTGAACCCCTTCTTGTTACTAACATCAAACATATACCTAAAATGAGGAAATAATCTGATATAAGTAAGTTGATAAAATAGAATTATATAAAAAATAAATCATAAACTTACATCATCCACAGCTGAATGAGTGTAATGTTAATTTGTTCTCTACCCGACGCAAGCTCCCTAACATCTTGATAATGCAAGTACAATGGGATCTGAGCTTCTCTTCCAAATGTAGTAGAATCCGAGTGTACATTCATCGGCACATCTGAAATGATTTTAGCAAGCTGGTCTAACGCACCCAGAGGGTCATCCTCAGATAAATGAGTCTTCTTCGGTGTAGGACTTCCCTTTTGACCTATCTGCTGTTAAATGCAAAAACGGTTATGTTATAACGTCAATTAGAAGTAAATATTAAAATTGAGAAGTATATAGTACGAGTGTTTACCGTGGGATTAGATACATCACCAACCAAATGTCTAGGCCATGCGACAAAGGACTTAAATGCTTCTTCCATAGTGAAGAACTCATCTGTAGGCACAGGAAGAACGGGATCCGCTATGACAACTTCATCCACCGTGACCTTGACCTCATCTTCTGCAAGCTGTACACCATGCACTACAGTGGATGTCTCATAAACTGTACCACGAGCCACTAGCATGGTCCCAGTATCAGAGAGAATATATAACTGACATGGACGAGTGTCATCCATGTCGTCCCCTGGGGCACCGGCAGCTGAGCAACTTCCTTTACCGCTTCTACCTGTCAAATTAAATGTTAGGTTATGCAAAAAGTAAATTAGTAACCAAAAATAAATAAGTTTACCTGTAGGGGGCACAACATGTTCTGCTACAGGAGATGGCGGAGGACGATTGCCATAATCCTCATAATGCTGCTGGAACTGGTGCGCAACCATTTCAGCAACTTCATCATACAACTCTGCTCGAACCTTCTTTGTGATCTCCTGCGTCATCTCTTTTCTTATTTCCTCCTTCATCTTTTCGTATGAATATGGACGCGAGAAAGACCCAAAAAATTGTCGTATGCCTATGCTAGTCCCAGAACCACGCACCCGTCCTGGGTGCTCAGGTCGTCCAATAGCTGTGGAAAGAATATCTTGACGACCTTCTTGTGTGAATTGACCTTGGGAGCTTTGCTCAACCAAGGAGTCCTGTCACATAACAAAAGTTCAAAATCATTTGAAAGATCTATGTAATATATATAACAAAATTAATGTAAAAATATAAGAAATGACATCTTACAATTCTTTCAGATATTTCTCTGGCAGACTCGGAAGTGTAGGAGCCCGATGGTCTTATACGGGCTAACTTCCACTTGTCGTGCCGAGATGGTGGTGAATGAGGAGGAGGAGGGTCACCACCCTCAGAAAGTGGAAGTCTACTATCTGACTTCTGCTTCATTATTTTTTCTTCAAGCTTCCTATATCCACCACGAGACAATAGGTGTGGATTTTTATTCTGAGCGCTTATTCCCTATGCTTTTGACCTTTTTTCCTGTGAAAAAATGAAACAATTGTCAAGGTAGAGAATTATGGAAGATCTATTGAATTGAATGATTTTACTGCACTTACCTGCCACGTCTCAGATGAACGAAGCTCTACAAACTGACGCCATGTTTCTTCGTTAATTGCTGAATATTTGGAACATGGATTTTCATTACTTTTTGGTCCAAATATATATCTAGACGTCAATTTTGTCTTACACCCTCGAAATCTTTCTACAATTGCAGATAAACACTTATTCCTTAAGCTCTTGACGTTTGGCATATCAAATGTTATCTGCAACAAAGAAAGTAATAACCTTATATCAATACAGATTGATCAATATATTGAATATAGAATTTAGAGCAATATTGCTTAACTTACCAATAGATCTTGCCAGATGAGATTCCGATCAGCCTCAGAAACATGGTCAAAGGATGGAGTAAGTATAGAGATACGATCACGTGCTAGTACTCCAAGGTAAGACCTAAATACATTTGCATTTGGGCCAGATGCAACTCCAGTGACCACGTCAATAATGACAGGTGTCCTCTCACCTGCATTTCTTCTAAGTATAAGCTGTCGTAACCTCGTTGCTCCTCTCGTTCGTCTAGAAGTGGTGGGGACTTCATCGCCTGACGAATGAGGTGACTCAGCCATATATCTGTCACAATAAATAAGATGAAATATAAATAAAACACTTATAAAATAACATATATTATTTAACAAAAGCCATAAATATTTACACAAACATGAAATTCATACATAATCATATGGATTGGTCATATATATATATATTCCCTCATTGTGATCTTCTCGTATTGCTTGTATATCATCAATTAGAGGGTCGTCATCCAAATTTATTGTCGTTTTAAATGGATGGCTGTCAGCGATATGAAGATTACTTATATTCTCTTCTTTATCTCCAATTTGCCTTTTTCCTTGGAGAGCAACATACCAATGGTCAGACGCAGGATCTTTGACATAAAAAACCTGACTTGCTTGATATGCCATAATGAACGGTTCGTCTCCATAACCAACCTTTCGAAAATCAACAAGTGTCATACCAGATTCATCTATTTTGACACCACTCTTATTGTCTACCCACTTACATTTGAAGAGTGCAACAGAAAACTTAGTGTAATCAACTTCAAATATCTCTTCAATTCTACCATAATATCTCATGGATCCAACTATAGGATTTTGATCTTTGGATGTGGAAAACTGTAGCGACTCAGCTTCTAGACTGATGCTACTATTTTGTACTGTGCTTTTATCATCCAAAGTCTTTGTATAGAATGTGCAATTATTAATTTCGCAGCCTGTACAACATACAACATCAAACTTCAAGCCATTTGCTAACCACAACAAAGTCTCAGAGGATCGTGATTCTTTTGAAACTTCAGACTTGAACCAGGACAAGAATGTTCTGTTATGCTCCATCAACTGCCATTTCTCTGATTGTCATGGATAGTTGTCCTTTACAACGGCTTTGTGTGCTTCCAAAAATGGGATCACTTCATCTGGGTTGTTTAATATGTACAGATGTGCTTGCATCAATTCTTCACGACTTTTCGTCACCACATTCACACCTTGGATGCTTTTACTTGTAGAATATCTACTCAACCATGATGTCTGAGGGACTCCTATCGGATTTTCTTTAGTCATATACTCAGAGCAAAACTCAATACTTTCTTCAGCAATATATCTTTCAATCATTGAACCTTCTGGAAGATATTGATTTTTGACGTACCTTTTCAAAATCTTCATATAACGCTCAATAGGGTACATCCATCTTAAGTATACTGGTCCACACAACTTTATTTCTCTGACCAAATGAACAAGTAAATGCACCATGATGTCAAAAAAGGATGGAGGGAAAAACATTTCTAGTTGACACAAGATGATGATAATTTCACTTTGAAGTTCATCTAACTTTGTAGGATCGATGACTTTACTACAAATTAACGAGAAAAATGAGCACAATCGAGTTATGGTCAGCCTAACTTCTTTGGGCAAAATTCCACGAATTGCCACTGGTAACAACTGTTGCATTAAGACGTGGCAATCGTGAGACTTCAGTCCAACAAGCTTTAAGTCCTGCATTGACACTAAGCTCTTGATATTTGAAGAGTATCCTTGTGGTACCTTGATACTCTTTAAACAAAGACAAAAACTTATCTTCTCTTGTTTGGACATTGTGTAACATGCAGGGGGCAAATAAGTACGTTTACCAATCTCTCTTGGTGCCAACTCTTCTCGGATCTTCATGTCAACCAAATCCAAACGCGCATTCACTCCATCTTTTGTTTTTCCTTGGATGTTTAGTAGTGTACCAATCAAGCTATCACAGACATTTTTCTCAACATGCATGACATCTATGCAATGTCTAACATCTAACTTTGACCAATATGGAAGATCAAAGAATATTGATTTCTTCTTTCAAGGGGTCGTGACAGAAGACTTCTTTGACGTTATATGATGTACTCTATTAACTTTCTCAGCAACTTCAAGTCCAGTAAGTGGACTGGGTGCATTGTCTTTCTCTTGTTCTCCATTGAATGCTTTCTTTAACCTTCGATATGGATTATTAGATTGTAAAAATCTCCTATGACACATATACACTATCTTCCTTCCGTGTTTTAATTGTTGAGCTGTAGTGTTTTCTTCACATATAGGACATGCTTTATGACCCTTCACACTGTACCCCGACAAATTACCGTAAGCTGAGAAGTCATTAATGGTGCAAAATAACATGGCATGCATCATGAAAGTTTCTGAAGCAAAGGCATCAAATATTTCAACCCCATCAACCCACAACAACTTCAAGTCTTCAACTAGTGGCCTTAGATAAACATCGATGTCATTTCCAGGCTGCTTTGGACCAGATATCAACATTGACAACATCATGTACTTTCTTTTCATGCACAATCCAGGAGATAAGTTGTAAACTATCAGTATCGCGGGCCAACAACTGTGATTCGTACTTAAATTACCAAATGGATTCATTCCATCAGTAGCTAAGCCAAACCTAAGATTTCTACATTCTTCACCAAATTGGGGGAATTCTTGATCAATAATTTTCCTTTGCTTTGAATCAGTTGGATGACGAAGCAGCCCATCAGTTGTTCTCTCATATGCATGCCATCTTAGGTTTTTAGCGTCTTTGGGATTCGCGAACAAACGCTTAAGTCTGGCAACTAGTTGAAGGTACCAAACTACTTTTAAAGTAGAACCATTCTTTTCCGTGTGACCACCATCGTGATAACCCACATTTTGGACACTTTATCAAAACTTCATTCTCATTCCTATATAATATGTAATCATTCGGACATGCATGTATTCGTTTATATTCCATACCCATCGAACAAAGAATTTTTTTTGCATCATAGTTACGATTGGGTAACGTATTTCCATCTGGCAGCATTTCATTCAACAACGACAACAATTCTGTAAAACTCTTATCACTCCATCCATTGCTCGCCTTTAAATTCATGAGCCTTAACACCGCTGACAACCGTGTGAACTTAGTTGAACCCGTATACAAAGGAGTCTCCGCATCAGTGGACATCGTTTCATACACATGCGCTTGGGCAAAAGCTTCTGCGCCAACATCGCGGATCATGTCCTCTAAGTTGTCTTCTTCTGCTTCATCTTCCATATCCATTGTTACATCATAAACATTTTCAGTTGGAGAGCCAGTTGGAAAGTCTGTTAATTCGCCATGCCATATCCATGTTGTATAACTTCGTATGAAACCATCACAAATAAGATGTTCCCTAATATGACTTGCGTTCAACTTCCTCCCATTGAAACAGTTCACACAGGGACATCTGAACTTCACTTCATCATCACCACTTGTACTCGCATTACGTTGCGCAAACTCTATAAATTCTTCTACCCCTCTCTCGTACTCAGTGCTGATGCGTGGTAAATTAATCCACCCTCTATCCATACGCATGTTTACTGAAATTGTTTACACAATTTGAATAATCTTGAATGATCACTTTGATCGTGTTTGTATTCAAGGTGTGACCCTATCCCATTCAAGAAGATTCATTTTTTTTAGTTTATTAAACATATCAATTTTAAACAGCATATCTTAAATTTCACGAAATTTTGCCAACATTTCGCATTGGTTTTCCGGTTACACGAAATGAAAGTGATTATAAATCACAATCAAATATGCACCTGAAGATCAATACAAAATACAACGACAAATTTTCATGAAATTTAAGACATGCATATTAAAATTGATATGTTATAATAAACTATGAAAAAGTTATTACTCTTCTTAAACTGTCCAACCGGACAATTCAAGATTCAATACCTGTAAATTATTATTACCATCTCCTCTATTTTCATTTGTAAAAAGTACATTTGTTCAAAAAAACTGGAGATAGTAATTAATTTTTGTATTGAATCTCAAACGGGAAACTAAGGCTAAATCACAACAACAATATATATTGAAGCAAACAAATAATTACATATGTAACATGCAATATATTCAAGCAAACAATATATTCAACCAAGAGTAAATAACATCAATTGGTCTCAAAATCTATCTATCTTGTTATTTTTTTATGTCTTATATTTTGTTAACTACCTTGACTTACACTCTTTGAATCAATTCCTTGAAAATACTCAGTCTTTACGTTCTTAACTAACTTCACTTCCATTCTTTGAATTCCTTTCTTCTAAAAGATTTAAATTCAAAAATAAACAAAAACCTAAATACATTTTCAATCACTTAACACCAATTAATCATCCCAAATTTCCAGCCTTCAAAGTTTGTTAAAAAAAACAACTCAGCTTAAATTTTATTAGATAACAATGCTACAATTCAATGTGTCAATCACTACACTGTACATTTCTAAATATATAATTAAGATTTCACCGTTTTTCCCTATCAATTGTTTATGTTCTTTATGTCTTAATCCAATTCCCAAACCCCGAATACACAAACTACTGAAAAAACTAAGAAAGAAAAACTGCCAAAACTCCAAGCAGGGACCAATTTTATTATCAAACACAGCAAATGAAGACTACCCAAATAAAAACAACCTAAACGTAAAATTTATATATGAGCCTCCACCAATGTATATCAGCAAGAACACAATCAACCAACCTCAATGCAGTGGCGGAGGCAACAGTGGCGGAGGTAGCACCGACGGAGGCAGCAGTACTGGAGGCAGCAGTGCCGCGCGACGGTGAACGGAGGAGGCGCGGCCAAAAACGACAACGAGTAGGGTGGTGGTGGCGCGGCGAACATAGGCAAGACCAAGCACCACAGCGGTAGCGGCGCGGCGAGCCAAGGAATGCAGTGGTGGTGGTGGCGAACGCGATGAGGAAGAATGCGAATGCAGGAAGAAGACGCGCAAATGAAATCCAGGTCTAGATTTTCAAATATGAATTGGGGCTTATACCTCGGTTACTCGAAAAAACTGAAGCAATTGACTAACGACCTCGGTTCCTTGCTGAACCGATGCTGTAATTGTGACTAACGACCTCGGTTCCTTTCTGAACCGATGCCTTATCTCTGGCGTAGCAGGCAAAGTACCTGACAACGTGGCAAGAGCAGACGTTTAGGCCTCGGTTCCTTACTGAACCGATGTCGTAGTTATGACGAACGATCTCAGTCACTGCTAAACCGATGCCGTAGTGCTGGCGTAGCAGGAGCAGGTGTAGCAGGAGCAAGAGCAGACCTTTAGGCCTCGGTTGCGTGGCAGAACCGAGGCAATAGAGGCTTCTCAAAAAGCTGTCAGACAGAAATGTCTTTTCTGCAGGGCTCTGTGCAGAGGTATATGCTTTGGCTCTTGTTTTAACCGAGGCAGTATGTGCATTCTGCTGCGGGCTCTGTTGCAACCGAGGTATACACTCTTATATGCTTCGGTTTTCCCATAGCCGAAGCATATATGGCGTGTTTAAAACCGAAATTTTTACTAGTGAATTATAATTATTATGTTATTATTTAATGTTATTATTGATTAAGTAGAACACATGGTTGGTATGTTGTTGTCATGATGATTTGTGTTATGTGTTGTTACCAATATAATGTGTTGGATTGATGGTAGAAGGGCGATTTGAGATTGAATAGGTGCGGACCAAATTTTAGAAAGAAAGAGAGTTAAAGTAAACTTTTAGTTTAATTTGTATTTTGGGACCCAAGGGCAAAAGAGTCTTATACCCTAATTAAGTGGTGGGGACATTAAGTCAGGGGGTGTAGAAAGAAAAGGAATAAAAGTAAAATTTGAAATGAAATAGAAAGATTATGCGAATCTTTGCGATATTTGGTGGTTATTGATGTTTTAAATATTAGATAAAATAAAATAAGAAAGAAAATCTTTGTGGTTTTATAGATTAAATGAGAGATATTATTTTAATTAAAAAGATAGAGATAGAATAGAAAAAGATAAAAAGAAAAAGAGTAAAAGGGGGCTGCATATTACTACCCTAAAATCCAAAAACGAAAATTTGAGAGCTAAGGGAAAGAAGAGACGTTTCTAGGAGAGAAGAGACGTTTCTAAGAGAGAATAAATGTTTCTAGGAGAGAAGAGAAAGAGCTACTGAAAGCCCTAGTCTAAGGGAAGACTTGTGGTATATTTTAAGTTAGATAAAGCCTAGGAATTAGCCAAGGCATGGGAATAAGTGAGTAAGTCAGTAAGTTGAACATACCGTTATTTGTGATGCAATTATGATACTAAATCAACTCTTTTTGACTTAGAAGCTTGCTTGAACTCAAGTTTTTAGTTTAGTTTTGTGAATAAGTGAGTATATGGTATACTTCATGATTTTATCACTAAATTCCCTTCATTTTGTAGGTTATTGGAATGATTTGAAAGAGGAGTTAAAGTACCAAGGAGTTGGAATGCATAAAAAGAGAAAAAGACGCAGTGTAGAAAAGTCAAGCTAAAGCTCAAGGCCCCGTTAGAGGACTTGAGCGCCAGCCAGTCAAGGCTGAGCGCCAACCAGGGGCCCTGAGCGCCAGTTTCATGTATCGCCCACCGCTTGGGCGGCCTTCCAGGGGCGTTGAGCGCTAGTTTTCTTACAGTTTCGCCTGCTTGCCCCCACTTAGGGCGTTCAGCGCCAGCGACATTGGCCCATAATCCAATTTTGATCTATTTAAGGACTTGCACGACCTAGGGTTGGTACCTCTTGATGGCTTGAGCACAAAAACACACGTTTCGCCCCTTTGGAGGCAGATTTGGGGATGCAAGAGCTCTCCTCTTCAGTTTCTAGGGTTTTTTCTATCTCTTTCATTACATTGTTCATCCAGTGTCTCCATGATAATGGAGAACTAAATTCATTTGTTGTTGGGGAAGATGTAACCTCTAAATTGTCATGTTTTTGAATTGATTCTTATTTATATATGTTTATTTCACTAATTGTTAGGGTTATTCTTCTTTGCTCAATGCTTGTTATTTTTAACTCATTCACGACATGATATTTGATTTGTCTGAGTATTGATAGATATCTTACAATTCATGATCTGGGGAATTTCTCCCAAGGGAACTACTGCCTAAACATAAGGATAGAACGCTCGGCTGTCTTAAGCTTTCGTTCGTAATGCATAATTAATTATTAGAGATGCAAGACATTGTGGTCTAGTAATCGAGGATAGGCTTCTTTCGCCGAGACATCGGATTCTAAGTAATTTAGAAAGTGACATTGACATTTAATAAAGAAGAAGAATTCTTATATGCATAAGAGTGATTAGGTGAAATCTAAACCCCAACAACATTATCATCTCATATTATCAACTTCATCAATTCATTCTAGTGTTTAGCCTCAATTCATCAATTTGCATTCATATTTACTTTTGTTACATTTGCATTTGAAAACCAACAAAATATCTTTTTTGTTTTAATTAGTTAAGTAATTACACAATTGTTTAGTGTCGTGAGTCTCTTGGGAAACAATACTTGGTCTTACCATTTATTATTACTTGAGACGATTCGGTACACTTGCCGAGGTCTTAACAATTTTTTGGCGCCGTTGTCGGGGACTCGTGGTTTAAACTGTACTTTTGTGTGATTCTTAACTAGTTAGACTTTATCTTTACTTTTTCTCTTTTTGATTTGATTTTTTTTTGGCTGATTGGGTGCTCTAGTGCAGTGTTCTTTAGTGTCTGCAGGATAAAATCCGAAAATTTGTACTAGGAGCACAAGATCATCAGAATCTTTCTTTTTAGGTCTGGAAGTAGAGAAGATTGCCAATAGTAGATGAAGAAGGCAAATAATAAAGATAAGCTAGTTCACAAGTGAGATACAAGAACATGTTATAGGTGATTAAAGCTATTGAGATTGAGGATCCTTATTCAAGGAGAGTAAAGATGGTGACTAGGAAATTGTTGAAGTTATGTTGGTGTGATGAAACAGAGAAAAACACCAACATCAAAAATCTGGATTGTACTTAATGGTGTCAGGCTCGTGACGTTAAACAAACACTTATTGGGAGGCAACCTAGTTTCTAACTTTTTCTTTTTAATTGATTATTTGTGTGGTTTGGATTTGATTTTCTTTTGCAATAATGACAACATCTACTGATGGATGCTGGACAACATCTACTAAGGGATGCTAGGAAGACTCATATGATAACATCTATTAATGGATGCTAGGATGATTTAGATGTTAACATTTACTGATGGATGCTGCTACGAAGAGGAGCATCTACTGATGAATGCTACTAGATTAAAGCATCTACTGATGGATGCTATGATGATGAAGATTAAAATGAGAGCATCTACTGATGGATGCTACTAGATTGAGCATCTACTGATGGATGCTATGGTACTAGACATCTATTGATGGATGTTACTAACAGCATCTACTGATTGATGCTACTAGATCAGGATTTATTTTGTTTTATTTTTTATGCTTATTTGAATTTTGTTTATTTTGTTTTTGTTTTAGCTTGCTTATGTACTTGGTTTAATGAATTCTGCTGCAATGATTTGGTATGATGTGACAAACTGTTGTTTGTGATGACTAATATTCTTGTGTTTGCTCTATTGTTTTATGATTCATGTTGAGTTAATGATTGGTGAGACTTTTAAGCATAGATGGTGGTTGCTCATAGTTTTGTTAAAAATTGATGCATGATTTCAATTGTGATTAATATGCTGGGCAGGATGTTTATCAAATTGTGGAACTTGAGTTAACTTGTGAGAGGTTGGACTCTAGATTCTTTGATTGATTGAATGCTATTGCTTCGGAAGCATGGTTGATTTTGCCTAAGTTTCTATGATTAAACCTCTTGCTTGCTTGTTACACATGATCAAGGCCATTTGTTCTTCTCCCATATAAGTCAATGCCAATATGTGAACCCAATAAAGAACAATGTTTTTTCTATCCTTTGAACCTTGAGCCTAAATTTGAAATTGGAAAAAACCTTTTTGAAATCCTTGCCTTGAGTTGAGTTGAGTATGTTTATATGGTAATGGAGAATGGTTCAAGTTTGGGGTTGTGGGAAACCGGAAAGAACTTTGTGAAAATCTTTAAAGAGCATTGAGCAAAAGAAAAAGCAAAAGAAAAAGAAAAAGAAAAGAAAAGGTTAAGCTCAATGAGAGGAAAGATGGGAATGAGTTGAAGATTGATTTCTCACATAAAAGGAGAAAGAGAGATTATTGTTAATGTAAATAAATGAATTATGCACTCTCTTAACTCAAGGAATTTTGTTGTCTAGAAAAACCAATTTTCTTCTTAGCCTGGCCATGTTACAAGCCTTGAAAAGCCCTTGTGATGATAACTTGCTTGTGAGTGTGTTTGATGTTATTTAAATGAAAGGCAAAGTTGATTCATGCTACATTGTGATGGTAAAGTGTAAGAGTGTCACCTCACTATACACCTTTGAGCTTGAGTGAAACACTATCCTGGGTGAGGAATTGTTCCATGCGTCATTATATCTTGACTGATCTTTTTATGAAGAGCATACATGAGTCATTTACTTGTCTAAGAAGAGAATGCTTTTTTATGTGCTTGACCATTGTAGTATGATTATTTTGTTTAAAGCCAAGTTACATTTTGCGTGAGGACAAGCAAAGTTTCAAGTTCGGGGTTGTGATAACGGTTGAATATACCGTTATTTGTGATGCAGAGAAAGAGAAAAAGACGCAGTGCAAAAAAGTCAAGCTGAAGTTGAGGGCCCCCTCAAGGGTCTTGAGTGCCAAACAGTCAAGGCTGAGCGCCAACCAGGGGCCCTGAGCGTCAGTTTCATGTATCGCACATTTCCTGGGCGCCCTTCTAAGGGCGTTGAGCGCCAGTTTTCTCGCAGTTTCACCTCCTTGCCCACACATAGGGCGCTAAGCGCCAGCGACCTTGGCCCATGATACAATTTTGATCTATTTAAGGACTTGCACGACCTAGGGTTGGTATCTCTTGATGGCTTGAGCACAGAAACACACGTTTCTCCCATTTGGAGGCAGATTTGGGGATACAGGAGCTCTCCTCTTCAGTGTCTAGGGTTTTTCTATCTCTTTCATTCCATTGTTCATGTAGTGTCTCCATGATAATGGAGAACTAAATTCATTTGTTGGTTGGGAAAATGTAACCTCTAAACTCTCATGTATTTGAATCAATTCTTATTTATATATGCTTCTTTCATTAATTTTTAGGTTTATTCTTTTTTGCTCAATGCTTGTTATTTTTAACTCATTCACGACATGATATTTGATTTTTCTGAGTATCGACAGATATCTTACAATTCATGATCTGGGGAATTTCTCCCAAGGGAACTACTGCCTAAACATAGGGATAGAACACTTAGTTGTCTTAAGCTTCCGTTCGTAATGCATAATTAATTATTAGGGATGCAAGACATTGTGGTCTAGTAATTGAGGATAGGCTTCGTTCGCCGAGACATCGGGTTCTAAGTAATTTAGAAAGTGACATTGACATTTAATAAAGAAGAAGAATTCTTATATGCATGAGAGTGCTTAGGTGAAATCTAAACCCCAACAACATTATCATCTCATATTATCAAATTCATCCATTCATTTTAGTGTTTAGCCTCAATTGATCAATTTGCATTCATATTTACTTTTGTTGCATTGGCATTTGAAAACCAACAAAATATCTTTTCCGTCTTAATTAGTTAAGTAATTACACAATTGTTTAGTGTCGTGAGTCTCTTGGGAAACGATACTTGGTCTTACCATTTATTATTACTTGCTACGATTTGGTACATTTGCCGAGGTCTTAACATTGGGCTATCTCATCAAAGGGTTTGATGTTAAGGGTGGAATAGCCTAAACAAAAAGAGGAAAGTATTTCCGCATACCACAAAACCTGCAATGGTGTTTTCGTCGTTGCGAAGTTGTTCACTTTTGGATTGAGCTGATTTTTGGATATTGGGTTCCAGACATATGGTTCTTCATTTTGACTGTTCGGATCGTCAATCGGAGGTCTAGTTTGGGAGAAAACAATCTCGCATCAGTAGCTTTATTTTGGAGAAGTAGAACGTGATGAGAATCAGAGAATGAGTTCAGAAATTATGTTTAAAGTCAGGTTTGATTTGTGGATGAGATTGGAGCATGAATGAGTGTTAGGATGTATCTTAGTATGTGATTGATGAGCATGAGAGTGGAGGATAAAGTCTACTTGTTGTACCTAGTAAATCCTGGTGTTATTTGCGGATAGGTTCTTCCTTTTGGCTAGTGTTCATTGGAGGTTATTCGCGTATTGAGCCTTCCTTGTGTGAGGGTGAAGGTGTCTTCCTTGTCCTTGTGTGGCAGGATTATATGTTCATTGCTAGATTGCGGGACTACTCGAATGTATATGTATGGGGAATTTACAGATGGACTGTATGGGTAATGTACAGTCGGTGAGGTAGGGTACGAGAGTGTGACTGATTCTTTCCATTGTGGTGTGTATGGTATGGTGATGCTCATGGTGTTTTCATGTAAGCGATGTTACTATAAGAGTATAGTAAGTAGTTAGCATAGGTGCTAAGGAGTGGATAGATCAAGAGTCTATGTAAGATGTTAGTGACTACATCAAGGGTTGGAGATCGAAGATCGAGGATCGATGATCGAGTAATTTGTTTGATTAATTTGTTATGTTAAAGGATTAAGAATCTTATTGTTATTACTATTATGTATGAGGTGTTTGATTATTGTTGATTTAATTTAGTATGTTTATATCATATTATTATGATTGTTTTATCGGTAGTTTACCCATACATGTTTGTGTGTGTGCATATGAATGCGATGATCGTATAATGTGTGATGTTATACGTGAGTAGATGATGTTGCAGATGGTGTGAGGCATGATAGATTCAGGAGATAACGGGAACAAACTCAGGATTTTATTTATAGTTATGACTTTTAAACTTGAGACAATGTAATTGAAGTCATTTTATTTCCTTCGTTATTCTCATTAAACAAATGCTTTGGAACTATTATGTTTATGCACATTTAAATGTTAAATTGTAAAAAATACATTTTTTATGTTAAAGTTTGAAATTTTTATGGGTTTTCACACCGAAATTTGGAGCATTACACAATACATATGTTCCAATAACATAAAATAGTGTGCAAGTTATCTATTCATTTTTCACAAAAGTGTGATAGACACTAATGATTCCCGTGACAGCCTCTTCAGAGAAGATTCACACATTAATCAGCAGTTTCTAGTGACTTCTAAAAGTACTAGACGTGAAGGCAACAGTAATTTCAGGAAAGACAATTTGATGTTATCTTTCTATCATAGAGAAGAAATATACTATTCTAGTGTCTAAAAAGTTGGAATATACTAAGTATTGACTTTGTTAAACGTAAGTTCAATTATAGTATTCTAGTGCAATTCCCAAATTCAGTATAGCTGAGTAATATTTTACGAAATGATATAGTTCACAATAAGAAAGGAGGTCGGCTTACTTTTCGAAAAAAATTATGGAGTAATCACGTGATTCACATCTACTACGCATGACTCTATACAAGTTGTTCACACACAAGGTTTCATAGACCCTCTAAAGTCATCTAATGGCTATCTGCATAGAATACTTATATTGCAATTTTGATCATAAAACACCAAACCTATGTCCCAGCTTAATTGCTCGGACCAGCAGGTTCCTTACATGGTATCAAAGCCTGTTTCTTGACTCTTCAAACAAAAATAAGTTATAGATTGATGCTTGGTAAGTTTATATATTTATATATATATATATATATAAAGAAGTTTTCTTACCTTAATTTTGGATTAATTTAAAATAAAAAAATAAAATATTAAAACTAAAAGTAACGTGGCACTTACTTTTGGATTTCATAAAGTAAATGATCTTAAACATTTTAATTTTTCATATATATTATTCAAATTTAAAATTAGTCAACAATAATAATGAGGCATTATTCACTGGTTTTAAATTTGAATAACATATAGTCATTGAGTTTAATGTCATTCTGTCAATTTCTAAATATAAGAATTATAGATAACTAATTCAATCTTAATTTGATTTATTTAATAATTGAATTGGTTACTTAAAATATAGCGTATTGTTATGTATCAAAATTTTATGTCGGCAAGAGAATACTAGTAGTGAGATTTTTATTTAGAAAACCAAAATTGGAAATTCTCCAAATTTCGTAAGAGGGAAAAGAGACCATTCATAACAATCATTATTAATAAATGATATGATAAAAGATGTTATGATGAAAAATAACTAATCCAAGAGAAAAAAAAAATCGTATAAAAAGGGGGAAATAGTTCTAAAACAGGATATAATTTAGGAACGTTGAAGTATCGTAATTACATTATTTGAATCGTAATTAACCATTGAATAAAATTCTTTATTGCACAATAATTGTAGTTTATGTTTTTTTGTTAAATATTTACTTAAATTAATATTTAACTAATTAAATGAATATTATCTTTAAATAAAAGATATATTTAGATTAATTAACCTTTACATTTACAAAAACGAAAACAAAAACACAAGCACAATATAAGTTTCCTTTTCTAAGAACATAGACTACTATAAATGTGGTGGAAGGCATAAACTAAATCCATGTAAACAATAAAACCATTGCTAGCAAGCACCACACTAAAAGAAGGATATGGCATTGGTCAAAATAGTTTTTGCAGCAATCCTTCTTGCTTTAATAGCTTCCAATGGTATTTTCCTCACAATCTTGTTTGATTTTAAGAAAACACATGTATGAAATTATTATATATATATTGATTTGCAGGATATGGTTTGAGAAGCATATCAGTTGATGGTGAATGTGATGAGAATAAGGAATGCAAGTTGATTTTACCTGACTGCAAATCAATAGTTGTTTGTGAAGGTGGGTCCTGCAAATGTATTGAGAGCAAAGCATGGTCAAACAAGCAATGTGATACAAACAGGGATTGTTGGTCAATTTGTCCTCCATCATGTGTTATGTCTTATTGTGATATGAAAACTCACACATGTGTATGCTCTTGTAATCAATAAACATCTTTGTATTTGGGGATCATTACCAATATATATTAATAAATAACTATATTTTTTATGACATGTTATTCCTTTCTCTAATTTTAGTCTTAATTTTATTGTGCCTCTAAAAAATATATACTATACTATACTACTTGTATGCATATAATCATCTATAAATCCGGATTTTTAAGAGAACATGTTTAACTATAACGAAATTCATTAATTTATAAATTATTTATATTAGATTAAATATATTTTTTGTCTGTAATTATTTTTAATTTTTTTGTCTCTAAATTAAATATTTATTTATTTTGTTTCTGCATTTTATAAAAGTAATGAAGTATATTTTTAACAAATGACACATATAATAGGTAAATGAAATTCTATAATAAACTATAATATAATTTCAATGTACCAAATGTTTCATATAATTTTTATAAAATATGAATAGACGAAATAAATATATATATTTATCTTAGAGATAAAATATGATTTTTAAAAATAGTTTAAGAACGAGAAATATATAACTAATGATTAGAAGACTAAAAATTATCCATACTAGAATAATGATGACATTTAGTTATGATATACAGTTTTGATTTATTTTTTGTGACTTTCATTGGCAAATCACTTTTAAGATTGCATATATGTTTTTTTTTTTTTTAATGTGATGTTAAATTTATTGTTATTTATAACTCTTGACTATGTATGCAATTAAAATCTCTTTAAAAAATCTAAATTGAAAGAAGGAAATAAAATTAAGGTAGTAATCAGTTATTTTATACTTAGTCAAACTTGTAACGTTTTTTCAGTGTGAATTTAAGAGTAAGTTTAAGATATTAAATTAATTATTAATATAAAAGTTGACTTCTTAATCTAATAATGACAACTTTTTTTCACCTCACACAAAATAATGAATGGTTTTAAAGTGAGCCTCTTCCAACAAAATCTCAATCAAGCAGTTTTTTTTAATAGATTTATATTGGTTTTCCTCCATATTAACCTTATAAATAGTTTTACCGTTTTTCTAGGGTGTCCTCCTAGGCACACAGTAACCATAATTAAGAGTATAATTTTCAAGTTCAATTTTCATATAATATTTGAGAGAGTAACTTATAATTAAATAATATTAATTGTATTTTGTATACTATACTTATTATTTTTCACCCCTCTACTATCCCTCACATCTACCTTTTTTTTTCTCCTTTTTCATGAGTCTAATTCTGATGATTTTTTTTGTGGCAAATTTAAAATAAATATATATGTATATAATTATTTCTCTTTAAAAATTAGATTAATTAATTTTTTATATTACAATAAATTAAATTCAACACTAAATTGTATTAAGCAATGCAATAATATTTATTAAATTCATGAAATTTTAAATAGATAAAGTAAATATCTTGTTTTATGATTTGTGTACATAAGAAATGTATATGAATAAACAATGTAAAATTACTTCCTTTAATGAATTGACTAACATGTTAATTCTTTTACAAAAAAGTTTTTTTTATCAAAACGAGACTTTCAAATCGAAAACACATGTTACTTAACATATTTTAGATAAAATTTGAATGTATGTGGAAGACCTTTAACCCTATCAATTATACCTAAAGATAATTGTTTAATTAATTTCATACTTATACCCGATATCTATACTAGATACTTTATATCCAGTAAAGGTTGTTTGTCAGTTACCAAATACTTTGTAAACTATTTTGCCTGCTTATTATTATTTTATTACACCAAAATATATAAATTCGTTAAATTTTATAAATATTTCATTTTACAATTGGGAAGTTGAGGAAATTTCATTTTTTTCAATAAAATTTAAAATAGTAAAAATAAAATTTTTCTCAACTGTGTTTCTTTTATAAAATCACAGGAAAAGTTATTGAATAAAAATTAGTAAGGAAGACATATTCTTATTTCTCGTAACCTTTTACCTTTTTATGGGTTTTTTTATCCACTCTTTTGTATACAAGTGATTGAAAAGATTATTTTCTTTACCTACTTTAATATCTACTCCCCTTAATGCAATCGGTATGATCATAATTTGATTCCACATATAAAAAGAAGGAATAATCAAACACAAAAATTTGGCTTCCCTACCTTGATTAGTCTCCAATTATTATTATCCATCTAATTTTGATAAACTACAAAAAAAAATGAACTATTCTCTAATTTAAATAATTTCTCTAATTTTTCCCTTACTTATACCTATTTACATAGTAAACCAATACAAAAATACAAAATTATATTAAAAAATGTAGTTATTGGGCTTCTAACTACAGTAATTATAGTCTATATAAGAATGATAAAAATTATATTAACACTCTAACTTTAAAGACATATGAATGTGACAATTCACAATCATAATGGTTCTCAAGAACAAGAAAACATAAGATGATATTTTCTATCACAACCACATTTTCTCGATTTCAATAGTTATAATAAAATGCACTTGACTTTAAATTTAACTTTTATTTCACAACTAAATTTTTGGAAGGAAGATTAATTAGGTAAACACCATCAGGACACATGAGTTAAACGTATATAAGGTTTAATATTACTTCTAATATTATAGTATCTTATTTCTTATACAATGATCAAAATTTTTATTTTTTATTATTATAAGACTTAGACTTAAATTTGGATATTCAACAATTTTTTTGGACAATGTGAATTTTCTTCACATAGACGTTCCTATAAGTATAAACGTTTCAAACTTAAGAGTGTGAAGGATATTGGGAAGGTTGGATATACATTGATGGTTGAAGGATATTGGGAAGGTTGAATTTACATTAATGGTGGATGTTTGCATTGAGCGATTTGCGAGCGATGCATAGGACGAATTTGAGGGATTATCCACTCCTTCCATCTCACCTCTCCTTAATAGATTTGGAGTTGATAAAGGGTTTTTTTTAACTAAAATATCCCTATCTATGATTATGTTTTATTAATATTTGTGTATGGTTTTGTTATGCATGGAATCAGTTATGTTTGCATGGAACCGATTTCACAGTTTTTGAAATTTGGAGGTCATGTGCAAGGTGCAATTGACATGATAGTGCATCTTGCAGTGTGTTTTGTTTCGTGGTGCGAGAAATCCATTATTAAATACCACATTTTAATTAACTAAAAGTGGTAATATGTTCGTGGTTCCACAGTTAGGAAAAACGACATCGGTTATTTTCGTCCATAGGTAGCGGCTCCTAAATCGAGGCATATACAAGCGAAGCAAAAAGTCTACCCTTTTATGCCTCGATTTTGAACCAAGGTATAAAAGTGTAGGCTTTTGCCTCAGTTCAAAGGTAACCGAAGCAATAGCGTTTTTGTTTTTGTTTTTCCGCAAGACTTTACGTCTCGGTTTCTTTTGAACCGAGGCAGTATGTCGGCCTCTACTGCCTCGGTTGAGACTTGAACCGAGCCAGTAGAGTGTTTTTTATTTATTTTTTTATTTTTTCGCCAGACTTTGTGCTTCGGTTGGGACCTTAACCGATGCCATATGTGGACTTTCTGCCTCGGTTTTGGTCACAATCGAGGCGTATTCCTCCGTTTTTTTTAAGAACAGGTCTGTTTCTACAACATTCCCAACTGCAGAAACAGACCTGCATATAATTTTACAGCCATAACAGTCCAGAAGCATATATTTTCAATAAAAATTATATTAAAACATAAATGCATTTAATGTAATCATAAATCAACTTCTTAGAAGCATAAATCAATTCAGTGTAATCAGGAATCAACTTTGAAGCAAAAATCAATCCAATGTACAAAAGCATAAAATAACTTAGAAACATCAACTTAGAACTTACTATATCCTAATATCTACTACATACTATTATATAGTTGAATTAGATATTTAGTCAGTGCTTTCCTCACGAGTTTAAGTGACTTCTCTGGAATTGGAGTAGTCATATTGAATCTCTGCATAAAACACAATAATTTCAATTGGTGTATATGAAATCTAAACTATAGAGAAAATAAAATTCAAACCTAAATATTACCGTTTCTCATCCATTGGTGTAATGTGCACGAATAGTGGTCATCATCCAATACATGACGTAGTAACCACACTCATATGACCCGTTTTGTCTATTACACTACAATATATCATCATAATTATAAAATGTTAAGTAACATCATTGGAATAGTACAAAATGTAACAAAATATAGACTAAAATGTAACAAAATATAGACTAAAATACCAAACCTTAAGGTTCATCCATGCAAGTTATTTAGTTGTAGCAGTAGATCTCCCCAACAACATCATATGTGCTGCAAGGGAACAATTAAAAAAGAAATTGCTTTAGCATACATTTATATAACAAAGAAAGTTGAAACATTGAGATTCTTACCAATCTACTACTTTTAGGGGTGTTTTGTAGAAGTTTTACTAGGATGCCATTCCAACTTCAATTCTGGTTCAATTTTCTTTTCCTTTCTCTTGTAATTTTGAATCTTTGATTGATGAATAATAGATTGATGTTTTGTTTTCAATTCTGTTTCTGTTTTTTTATTCTGCTGTAATTTAAATTCTGCTGCTACAATTTAATTTCTATTGCATTTTCGTTTTTCTGTATTCTGTACTGCTGTATTTTCATTTTTCTGCTCTAATTTTTGTTTCTGCTGTTGATTTTATTTTTCTGCTGCTGCAATTCCAATTCTGTTTTACTGTTTCTGTATTCTGCAAATTCTGTTTCTGTTTCTGTTTTCTCTGAATTTAATTCTGTTTCTGTTTTTACTGCACTATAATTTCCAGATTTTCAATTCCAGAATTAGTGCAATTCAGTTTTCTGTATTTTACTGTTTTCTGTATTTTACTATTTTCTGTATTTTCGTATTTACTGTAACAGTTTCGTATTTACTGTAACAGTTTTGTTTTTACTGTATAAATTTCGTTTTTTATTTGTTGTACTATGTTTTGCTACATTTAATTTCACTTTAATGGAAGTTTAGTTAATTTTTTGGTTGGACACAAGGAAGATTACACTATTTCCTTGAGATTTCTGCACTGTTAAATGGTATAATGCCTGTTTGTCCTTGATAAAAAAAAATTGCAGGATGAATGTTAGAGATGAGTGATTTAAGCTTGCTTTATATAGTATATAAATTTCGTAATCTAAAATCCTTTGGATATATATACAAATTATGTTATGGACAAAAATAATTACTAAATGATTTTATTTATTTTCTAGTCAAACGTAATTAATCTAAGATAATATTTCTAACATGCAGATGGCTATGAAGGTGTAGAAGATTATATTAATGAGTGAGAGATGGGATAAAGACTTAAAAAAAATGTATAAGAGACATATGTATTTAATGTATGATTTTGAATCGTATTGTAGTTGTATACTTTTATATTTAATCTCTGATGTAAGACCCATGAAAAAAAAATATTTAAATTTAATAAATAGTTATTTTTTTATTTTTTATTTTTATTTTTATAAAGTTAATAAAAGTATGGTAAAAAAAAAAAATTAAAATTTATGATAGGTAACAATAATAATAATTTCAAAGGAAGGAGTTTAAAAATTTGAGAATTTATTTTAAAAGTTAAAAAAAAAAAATGAATGAATAGTAAATAGTAAAATAGTGAATAGTGAATAGTGAATAGGGAATAGTTAAAAAAAAATATTAAAATAAATTGTGGAAGAGGACACTCCACGTAGAATCAATTATTCAGAGATAAGAATGGTGAATAAAAAATAATTTTTGAATAGTAAAAATGAATAGTAAAAGTGAATAGTAAAAATGAATAGTAAAAATGAATAGTAAAAATTTTTGGCTATAAATAGCCAAGGGGGGAGGATGAAGATTTGCACCAAAATTCTAGGGAAATTGTGAGAGGAGAGAGTTGGAGGAAATTCTAGTTGAAGAGGGGAAATTCTGGAAGTTTCTGGAGAACGGTTTGAGAAGAGGAACCTAAGTCTGGAATAGAGGTAAGGGGAGTTACATTTTGTTTGATATTATTTTGAGTCTTGTATATGTTGCTTTTAGTTTATCTTAAATCTTGAATGTGAAGTATTTTGTTTCTGTATGATTTTGAATTTTGGATGAGAACATGCTTCTTTGTTTAGATCCAAGTGTGATAGTTGTAAAATGTGATGTTGATTATGTTATGCCATATGTATGCTATTAATTGTTTATTGTTGTATTTTTGGATGGATTAGAAGTTGTCTAACCGGCTCTGCCAGATTCAACTTCTTGTTTCCCCATACTTTATATTGTTTTCCTTATTCGTTTTTATTTTTGGATGGATTAGAAGTTGTCTAACCGGCTCTGCCAGATTCAACTTCTTGTTTCCCCATACTTTATATTGTTTTCCTTATTCGTTTTTATTTTTGGAAGGATTAGAAGTTGTCTAACCGGCTCTGCCAGATTCAACTTCTTATTTCCCCAGACCTGTTATTATTCTTATTATTTAATTACATTGTATTCCTGGAAGGATGAGAAGTTGTCTAACCGGCTCTGCCAGATTCAACTTCTTGTTTCCCCAGAACTTTTATTGTTCTATTTAATTTTTATTGCATCTTCCTGAAAGGATGAGAAGTTGTCTAACCGGCTCTGCCAGATTCAACTTCTTGTTTCCCCAAGAAATTTTATTAAGATTATTTTAATGATCTTCAAACATTTGATTCTTCTCCGGTGACAATTTATAGTAATATTTTATTATTGTTAATTTGTTTGTAATATATTTATCTTGTATGATTTCTGTGATGAATGTATTTTATGATGTTGATATGAAATTATGCATCTGAACATGATATGAGTAGTATGAGAAGATTTTGTAATGGTATGGTATGAGTTGATAAATATGAACATGATATGAGTCTCGCGGAGAGATTTTGTAGTAGCATGGTATTGTGTACACGTTGATGTTGAGGGTCCTGTATGGAAGGTCATCCTGGATACTCTAATAACTCTCCAATCTCAAGTAGAGAAGGATGAGTTAGGTGGTGAGAGGGGCAGGAGGTCCTTGTCTATGTCCCAATTTTGGACATAGTGTTAACGGACTAACCTTGTGGTTGACAAGTTGTATCTGGCCATGATTTTTAGTATGAGGAGTGGAGGTCATCACAAGTGCACGACCATCCGAGACTTCCATCAACGTTAGATCCGGATAATTGAGTCTAGCAAAAAAATCATTTTCATAAATATGAGTTAGGCGTAGTAGTAGTATCATGCCTCATTTTAATAATTGGTTGCATGGTAGCTCACCCTTATTTATTTGTGCATGTACCGGAAAAATCATATTTTTGCGATGATCGTATAACGTATTTGTTATACGGGAGCAGATGAAGGAGCGTCGTCTAATCCAATACAAGTGAAGACGGAGGAGGAAGGATAGTAAAGTAAAACTCGGGTTATCTTTAAGTTGAAATCTGAGTTTAAATTTATGTAATTAATGTGAGATATTTTATATTTTCAAATGAATGACTGTAGAAATGTTACAGTTTTCATATTATTTATGTAATATCAAGTATGAGAATTTGGGATGTTACATTAGTGGTATCAGAGCAGTTCGTCCTTAGAACTTGCGGGTTGTGTGCCTTTCCGTGAAGAGTTGAGTATAAATGACATGAATTGTCATGTCTTTCGAAGTTTAAAACATAGAATGAGTGCAACCGACTTAAGGTTTTAAGAATAGAAAAGCATCTTGATAAAGAGAAATGAGGGTGCACACTCATGACTTTATCAAAGAGGAATTTCCTTTCTTAATTCTGAAGGTTTGAGGTAAGAAAGAGTTAGAGTTTTAGTGTTGTTTCCTGTAGTAATTCATGTCTTGTTTTGCCTTTGTGGTGGTGTAATGTGCTCTATAATAGTAGAGGAATGCAGATTCAAGGACAACTTGAGTTGTATACCTTTATTAGAATTAGTTTAAGCCTTTGAGACAAATTCTTGCCTCGAAGATAAGGTGTTAGAAGACTAAAAATTTAGGCTTCAAAGGAAGAGTAAAGATGTTGGTGTTTAGAAGTAATGTTTTAAGAAGTTTTCCAGAACCAAATCAGGAGATTAGATATCTTACGAAGAGTTGAGTTCAAAGGCTAGATTAAGAGAAGCTCTGGATAAGCATGAATGTAGCAAGGTTTGAGAAATCAGTTTCGTTTACTATATCAGTAACATTAAAAGTCATAAGAGAAGGAAGTGTTGGTGAGAAACGGAGTGGCATTGTGTGAGATTGGTAACATGGATCGATGTATCAGTAATGGTTGGAATCTAATAAGATAGTGGTTAAAATAAATAAATAAGTAGAAGAAGAAGATTTTGAGAAGCAGTCAGATAAGGCATAGAGTATAGAAGAAATGAAGTATTTTAAGATCTTAGTCTAAGTGAATAATTGTCATTCTTTCATAGATTTAAGGCGTGATCATAAGAGAGGTTTGATAGTTTCAATTCGATTTTAGGTGGTTATGGTTTTAAGAAGTGTTGAGTTTAAGGAAAACAAACGATTATATATATCAGAAGTTGATCAAGTTAAAAATGGGTTTAACGAAGATAAGTGGTGAAGAAAAGACAAATCTTTATGGTGTATGAATCCTTGGTTGGTGTTGTGAAGTAGGTATTAGAATTTTCACATGATATTATCTTGGATTATTAGTCTGTGTGTAATTTACATATATTATGTCTAGTATAGGGTTGTTGTAGTACCGTTCAGTTAGGTGCTGATTTAGTACTGTTTGGTTTGTTACCGTTCGGTCAAATGATTATTGGGAATCGTTCGGTCAAGTGTTGAGTTGTTACCGTTCGTTCAAATGATTATTAGGTTCCATTCGATTAAACTCGTTTTAAGATGGTCAGTTTTAGGAAATTAATTTTCTTAGATAAAATTCATCAAACAGTGGGTATGCGTAAAATGTAAAAAGTATAGAGAGCAAGAAAATTCAACACAGAATTTTTATCCTGGTTCGATTCAAAAGAATCTACATCCAGTTGATAATCACAATAAAGAGTGATTAACGTTTTCACTAAATTTTTTTAAAGATTTACAATAGAGTGAATAAAAAGAATGATAAAAACTCTCCTTCGGCAAACGAACCAGAACAGCGCAGATTAAAATCTTCCTTCGATAGACGAACCGGTAGTTGACCGTCTTGACAACTCAAAGAGAACCGCTTCGATTTTCCACACACTGTATTCTCAAAAAGCTCATAGCTATTTCCTTAGAGTTTTAGAAGAACCTTATATAGCCAACTATTATGAAATCACAGAGATGAATTATAATTGTCATAGATAAACGATTAACCATTACCCCGAAGATGGTCTTACCCTTGTAATAAATAAAATCTATCTTACACTACTTAAACAAATTAATGCTACTAGAAAAAAAAAAAAAAAAAAAAAACCGACAGATCTGACTTACCTTACCGTGAATCAAGAGAAAGAAAAAAAAATGATAGTTAGTTAGTTTACGTTAGATTTAATTAATAATACTAATAATACTACTACTACTAATAATAAAGATGTTCTAGAGTCGATCAGAAGTGATCGTTAATTATTACACTCCAACAAAAATAAAATAAAATAAAATCATAAAGACTATTCATCGGTAGAAGGCGGTCGTAAGGAAAGCCCCGTGGAAGGAGCTTTGATGCGAAACGGCATGGGTGGAGTAACTTTCTCTTCTTCTTCATGTATAGCGGGGATGGGAAAGAGATCTAGGAGCCTTGGAGTCTGTGGAATTACCCATGAAGGATCTTCGGTAGTGAAAAAAAAAAATTATAATAATAATAATAGTAGTAGTCAGAGATAAATAAAGAAAATTAGAAAAAAAAAAAAAAAAAAGGTTTACCATACATAAACGGCGGAAGGAGGGCATATGAAGGTTCAGATGTACCAGGGACGTTTTGCGGCAAGCGTCGATGTTTCACCCGATTTCCATGGTTTTGAAACCAACAATAGACGCTATATTCTCCAACTTCTCCGTACTCCTTGAGTCGTCCTGTAATCTCGCGAATTTGATCTCGACTAGGATTAATGATCCCATGATTGAAGATGTTCAGCAAGATTCCAACTTGTTCCGGGGTAGATCGCCATCGTTTATGAACTGTCTTGGCTTCCATATCCATTTTCTAAGTTTTTGTGCATAAAGTAAAGTAAAAGTAAAAAGATTTATTACAGTGAAGTCAGGTTCCAATTTAAGTTAAGTTTTTCATTTTGCTTCTTCTTGTTAGTTCAATTTTCATTGTCCAATTTTTGAAGTCTCAATGTCCAAAAATAGATCTGTTTCACGGTCCTCGCAAATGTTCCTAAACGATCTACGTTCGTGTCCATTTTGTGCATACATATAAAGTTTTTTTTTTCTAAAGTTTCATTTTTACGGGGTACGTGGCGTTGTTCTACCCGATTGTCTCTGCCATACCTTCAAACGAAGGGAGATTAACGTCTGGTTTCCAGCCGATATACCCTTATCTTTGTTAAGACAGTGTATTCTTAGTTTTAGTTAATAAAAAATGAAAAATAGTAGAAGAAGAAAGCAAGTAAAGGAGCAGAAGTAATATAACGAGCGGAAAGTAAAGAAGAGAGTAGAATATAATTGCGAGTAATAAAAGCTCAGAAAAGAAAAAGTGCATGAAAGGAAGCAAGAAGAAGAAAGGAAAGAAAAGAAGCAAGAAGTAAAGAAGAAGGAGAAGCTGGGTAAAGGAAAGGAAAAGATAAGAGAAAAGAAGTACTTACTCGAGGCGGAGCAAAGCCCTGGAACATAAAGATTGAAGCTTGCCGAAAGGCTCTCCGATCTATCACACTCAGTCGTTCTAATCCCACAAGCTCTCACACTCAGAACTCTCAGCGCTCAGATCTCACTCACACCCAGAGGATCGCTCGAAAGCTCTCTCACTTAGAAGACCTCACACTCTCTCACACACTCAAAAATCGCAACGCCTCAAAGTGTCGCTCAACGCGGTTCGCTCCTCCTTATATAGCCAAAATCTCACTGTGCCCACAGTTCCGGTCAGGCATACCGGAGGCTTCAATAGTATCGGTTAAAAAAAAAATAATAATAATAAATAAATGGTAGTAGTATCTAATCTTTTCTGCATTTTGGAAGTATAAAATATTCAAATTAGAAAGGATCTTCTAGTAAAATAATTTAACCATTCGGTATAGAAGGTCATATGATAAAATGGTTTGGAGAAATATCAACTTAGTCAGA
Organism: Vigna umbellata; assembly: GCF_029865625.1. NCBI lineage: Eukaryota > Viridiplantae > Streptophyta > Magnoliopsida > Fabales > Fabaceae > Vigna > Vigna umbellata. The sequence continues at coordinate 21,102,070 of NC_142170.1, forward strand.
GTGGTTTGGAATAGGAAAACAGGTGACTATACATGGGAATTAGAAGATGATGTAAAACATTCTTATCCCCATCTTGTTTTGTGAAGTGTCGAATTTTCGAGGTCGAAAATTTTTGTTGTTGGGGAGAATGTAAGACCCATGAAAAAAAAAATATTTAAATTTAATAAATAGTTATTTTTTTATTTTTTATTTTTATTTTTATAAAGTTAATAAAAGTATGGTAAAAAAAAAATAAAATTAAAATTTATGATAGGTAACAATAATAATAATTTCAAAGGAAGGAGTTTAAAAATTTGAGAATTTATTTTAAAAGTTAAAAAAAAAAAATGAATGAATAGTAAATAGTAAAATAGTGAATAGTGAATAGTGAATAGTTAAAAAAAAAATATTAAAATAAATTGTGGAAGAGGACACTCCACGTAGAATCAATTATTCAGAGATAAGAATGGTGAATAAAAAATAATTTTTGAATAGTAAAAATGAATAGTAAAAGTGAATAGTAAAAATGAATAGTAAAAATGAATAGTAAAAATTTTTGGCTATAAATAGCCAAGGGGGGAGGATGAAGATTTGCACCAAAATTCTAGGGAAATTGTGAGAGGAGAGAGTTGGAGGAAATTCTAGTTGAAGAGGGGAAATTCTGGAAGTTTCTGGAGAACGGTTTGAGAAGAGGAACCTAAGTCTGGAATAGAGGTAAGGGGAGTTACATTTTGTTTGATATTATTTTGAGTCTTGTATATGTTGCTTTTAGTTTATCTTAAATCTTGAATGTGAAGTATTTTGTTTCTGTATGATTTTGAATTTTGGATGAGAACATGCTTCTTTGTTTAGATCCAAGTGTGATAGTTGTAAAATGTGATGTTGATTATGTTATGCCATATGTATGCTATTAATTGTTTATTGTTGTATTTTTGGATGGATTAGAAGTTGTCTAACCGGCTCTGCCAGATTCAACTTCTTGTTTCCCCATACTTTATATTGTTTTCCTTATTCGTTTTATTTTTGGATGGATTAGAAGTTGTCTAACCGGCTCTGCCAGATTCAACTTCTTGTTTCCCCATACTTTATATTGTTTTCCTTATTCGTTTTTATTTTTGGAAGGATTAGAAGTTGTCTAACCGGCTCTGCCAGATTCAACTTCTTATTTCCCCAGACCTGTTATTATTCTTATTATTTAATTACATTGTATTCCTGGAAGGATGAGAAGTTGTCTAACCGGCTCTGCCAGATTCAACTTCTTGTTTCCCCAGAACTTTTATTGTTCTATTTAATTTTTATTGCATCTTCCTGAAAGGATGAGAAGTTGTCTAACCGGCTCTGCCAGATTCAACTTCTTGTTTCCCCAAGAAATTTTATTAAGATTATTTTAATGATCTTCAAACATTTGATTCTTCTCCGGTGACAATTTATAGTAATATTTTATTATTGTTAATTTGTTTGTAATATATTTATCTTGTATGATTTCTGTGATGAATGTATTTTATGATGTTGATATGAAATTATGCATCTGAACATGATATGAGTAGTATGAGAAGATTTTGTAATGGTATGGTATGAGTTGATAAATATGAACATGATATGAGTCTCGCGGAGAGATTTTGTAGTAGCATGGTATTGTGTACACGTTGATGTTGAGGGTCCTGTATGGAAGGTCATCCTGGATACTCTAATAACTCTCCAATCTCAAGTAGAGAAGGATGAGTTAGGTGGTGAGAGGGGCAGGAGGTCCTTGTCTATGTCCCAATTTTGGACATAGTGTTAACGGACTAACCTTGTGGTTGACAAGTTGTATCTGGCCATGATTTTTAGTATGAGGAGTGGAGGTCATCACAAGTGCACGACCATCCGAGACTTCCATCAACGTTAGATCCGGATAATTGAGTCTAGCAAAAAAATCATTTTCATAAATATGAGTTAGGCGTAGTAGTAGTATCATGCCTCATTTTAATAATTGGTTGCATGGTAGCTCACCCTTATTTATTTGTGCATGTACCGGAAAAATCATATTTTTGCGATGATCGTATAACGTATTTGTTATACGGGAGCAGATGAAGGAGCGTCGTCTAATCCAATACAAGTGAAGACGGAGGAGGAAGGATAGTAAAGTAAAACTCGGGTTATCTTTAAGTTGAAATCTGAGTTTAAATTTATGTAATTAATGTGAGATATTTTATATTTTCAAATGAATGACTGTAGAAATGTTACAATTTTCATATTATTTATGTAATATCAAGTATGAGAATTTGGGATGTTACATCTGAGTTGTAAATATTGAATAACCATGATGAGAAATATGAAAGAAATTTCCTTTATATATTTTACTCAATTAAAATAAAAGGTTTAATCTCACCAGAAGTCTCTATTTTTGTCCGAAATATTAAATAAGTCCCTTTTCTTTTTGGCGTATCTATTGGGTCTCTATTATTGTAAATTTGATTCAATTAGAGGCCTTCCATCAAATTCACCAAACGGTCGTTTAATATTTGGTAACGTGGCATGCTCAGTTGAATGAGTAATGACATGTGGCATTAAAATTGACTTTTGTTTTAAAAAAATTTTAAGGAGAGACGTGATATCAGATTGAGGGAAGGGCAAAGGTGGAAAGATTAAAAATTTTAAGGATTGTCTGTCACCTTTAATTGGGGAAAGAAATTGAGGGAAATCATGTTCTTTGTTAGGTTGTTATTATTAGGGTTCGTTTGAAGGGGAAAAATCGCGTTGTTTGTTCGATTGCAAGCGCCAGGGTTCCTTAGTGAACAACATTGTCTTCGAAGCGCGAGGGTGCATGTGCGAGCTGGTGGAAGAAGTTGAAGCACGAGGTGAGGTGTGGGTCTTCTGTTGTTGGAAGCACAAGGCTGAAGCACGTGGTGAGTGAAGGTTAATCTGAAGGAAGGTCAGTGTTTGTGCTTTATTGTGTTTGCTTTTATAGTTGGGAAACTACAATATTCGGTGGTGAACCCCTGATGTATGGTTTGGTCTGCGTTGTTGATTGCATTTCGGTGGTCCCTCATGTATGTTTAGAGTTATTTGACTATGTCTCAGTGTATGCTCTTGTTGTTTTAATATATTTTTTTTTGTCGTCATATGTTTGCATAATAGGTGTGTAGATATAATTATATTGTGTTGTGCGTAATGGAGGACCATATTGTCTGTGTTTTCGACCATGGAGGAAAGTTCATTAATGATGGTACCCTAAAGTATGAAGGGGAGACAACAACTTTGTCCTTTGACACTGACAGGTGGAGTTTTTTTGTGGTTGTGAGTGTAGTGAAAAGTTTTGGATATGATAATTTTCAAGATTTATGGTACTGTGTAGGAGGGGGTTCAGTGTTGGAAAATAGGTTGGAACAATTGATTGATGACACTGGTGTCATGCATATGGCTAACTTAGCTAGGCTTAACGGTGAGGTTCATCTATACGTTGTGCATGTTGTTTTTGATCCGGAAGTTATACATATGCTTCAATATATTACTAATGATGAAGGAGAAGTTGAAAAAGAGGGTGAAGAAGGTGGTGATGGTGTTGAAGTAGATGGTGAAGTTGATGGTGACTTTGAAGAGGTGCATGAGGGTCAAGAAGATGGTGATGTTGTTCAAGTAAATGGTGTAGTTGATGATGACTTAGAAGAGGTGCATGAGGGTGAAGAACATAGAGATGATGTTGTTGAAGTTGATGTTGTAGGTGATGATGACTTACAAGAGGTGCATGAGGGTCAAGAAGCTGGTGATGGTGTTCAAGTAGAGGTTGAAGTTGATGGTCACGTAGAAGAGTTGCATCAGGTTGAAGAAGAGAAAGACTTGAATGTGTGTGAAGGATTTGTGGAGGATGAAGTTAGTCTTTGTAGTTGGAGTTCATCTACTGATGAAGGTGATGTACATGGAAATAATGAGTGTTTAGAGGGACTAGTAGATGTGAGTGTTGAATGTGATATATACGGTGATGTAGATGGTAATGCGAAAGTAGAAGTACAAGTAGAAAGTATTGATGAAATTGATGAAAGTGATGATGTGACTGTTGATATTGATGATCATGACGATAGAGGTTTGTCAGATGAGGAGTGGAAATCTGAGGAATTACTTAGTGGATGTGATAGTGATGAAGAGGATAATGACATTGAAGGTTATGGGAGGTTTGGTACTTTTTCTATGCCAAAAACTATGGTAGACTTTACATGGGAAGTAGGGACTTTTTTTTTTCAGAAAAGTAAGATATTTTAGATAATGTAAAAGGGTATACATTGGAAAATGGGAGGAATATAAAGTTTGTAAAAAATGACAAAAGAAGATTGAGGCTGAAGTGCTTTGGTGCAAAAGGAAAATGCTCATGGACCATATACTTTGGTTATATGGAGGCTATAAAATCATGGCAGTTGAGAACTAAAACAGACATTCATACATGCAACGGGGAGTTCAACCTGAAGCTACTTGATGCCAAGTGGTTGAGGAAAATGTTGTTGAAAACAGTAAGGGAAAATCCTAAAATGAAGGGTGTAGAAATTCGTGAAAAAGTTCAAAGGAAGTGGAACATTGGTATATCTAGGTGTATGGCTTATAGAGCCAAAGCTATTGCTTGTGATGACATTGATGGGTCTTTTAATGAACAATATAAGAGGATATATGATTATGCGCATGAGGTGTTGGGAAGAAATCCAAGATCTACAATTAAGGTGGAGGTTGAGAATAATCAAGATGAGGTTATTTTTAAGAGATTTTACTGTTGTATGAAGGCATGCAAAGACAACTTTGTGTGTTGTAGGTGAATAATTGGATTAGATGGAGCCTTTTTGAAAGGGAAGTATGGTGGTGAGCTATTAACAGCTGTTGGGCGAGATGGAAATGATCAAATGTTGCCCATTGCATATGCGGTGGTAGAAGGAGAAAACAAAGATTCATGGACGTGGTTTTTTAATCTTTTGATTGATGATCTTGGTGGTGAAGAAGTATGTTCATCAATAACTTTTGTTTCAGACCAACAAAAGGTAATAACCATATTTAATTTGCTTGTTTCGTACATTCAATTATTAATTTGATATGGTCGTAACTGTTCTTTTTTATTTTAACACCACAAGGTCTACTACCAGCCATACAACAGCTACTCCCTGGTGTTGACCAGAGGTTTTGTGTCAGACACTTATATTCAAACTTCAGGAAAAAATTTCCAGGTAAAAATCTCAAACGTCTGATGTGGAGGGCAACTACTGCCACTCATCCAAAAAATTGGGAGAGGGAAATGTAAAACATTAAAGATGTAAATGAAGATGCATTCAAGCATTTGATTGCCATCCCTCCAAGGTTCGTATTTTGTATTGTTTTATTTTCCCTTTCTAATTTTAACCACTTATTCATTTAAGTCTGTAGCTGTGAAATCATACCATGTAGAACTAGATATTAGGTGCAAGTTTAATACCGGTATATTGAGTAGGAGAAATATGTTTACAATGTACTTATTACTCTAAACATTTGTTTATATCATATGGTGTAGATACTGGTCCAGGTCCAGATTCAGTCCAACACCAAAATGTGACACATTAATCAACAATATGAGTGAGGCTTTCAACAGTGTCCTGATTCACACCAGGACTAAACCAATCCTAACAATGTTGGAAGAAATTAGGCTCTACATCATGCAAAGATGGGCAAAAAATAGGTGTAAGATACAATCTTTCTCAGGATCAATTTGTCCAAAGATCCAAAACAGATTTACAAAGGAATCCCAAGCAACCAAGAACTGGATCCCTAGGTAACTTTCTTCTCCACTTCTTACATGTGTTTGGTACTTTCTTCATTCCTAGGTAAGCTTTTCTAATTTTATTTTATAATTTTTTTCACAGCTGGTCAGCAAATAAACTCTTTGAAGTCAGACACGTCTCCTAGAGTGGAGAAAAAATTGTTGTAAACATAGACGAGTCTTCATGCTCCTGCAGGATATGGCAGATCACAGGAATTCCATTTTGCCACTCCCTAGCCGCAATGAAGTTTCTCAATATTGATGGACAACAGTTCATTCTGACTTGCTTTCTAAAGTCCACCTATGAAGAAACATATGCATCTATCATATATCCCATCAACGGAAACAAAATGTGGGCCCATGGACCATATCCGGATCTCATGCCTCCTAGAAAAAAATTTATGCCTGGAAGACCTAAAAGGAAAAGAAGGCTGGAACAGTGGGAGATGAGAAAAGATGATTCTCGAGCGAGCAAGGGTGGTTTGCGCAAGAGATGCAGGTTGTGTAGGGAGGTTGGGCACAACATGAGTTTTTGCCCTAAAGCAACTCAAGAACCAATCATCCCATCATCACAATTATCTGAAGTTTGTCAACAACCTGAAGCTCAAACATAGAAGTGTGTATGAATGAGAATGATGCCAAGTTTATGCATCTTATTATGTAATAATTGACTTCTAAGGAACAATGTTGATGGTTTTTTTGTTATGTACTTAATGAATGATAGTGATGCCAAGTCTGTATGTTTTTGGATGTTTGTACTTTTTTTAGTACATTGAAGATATACTATTGTCATTGAAAAAACACTAATGTGTTGATTGTTATCAGTTTGATTGTTATTAGTTTCATATCAGTTTCATTGTTATCAGTTTCATATCAGTTTGATAGTGTGTTGGTCTCAATGCCTACGAGAGTGTGTTGGCCAAGGTTTTAAAATTGTTTTTCCATTCACATTAGACACCACATTCAGTGGATCATGATTCCAGAGCACCAATTGATTCCAAAACTGGATGGTCAAAGTTTAATAGTTGATTCCAAAGCACCACATTCAGTGGATCATTCAGTGTAATAGTTGATTCCAAAACTGGATGGTCAAAGTGTGCTGTACTCATCCACTGTCAATTTCTTAATCCAAATATAACTACAAAACAGGCTTTTAACATGCACTCTTTTCAGTACATTAATTATTTAAACTCTTTTAATAGTTTACAATTGTACCACAAATTTATAAGCCACTCTAACATTGTTTTACTTCCAATTGTATCGCAAAATTATCAAGCCACAGACCAAGGAAATTGTGCCAAGTTCAAGTTGAAGACAATACACAAAAATTGTCGCTCAAACAGTACACAACTTCATTCCTTTACATAGTCAAATACATAATCAGTACCATCCTAACAAAAGGAAACACCCTGCTAATTTCATCCTAACAAAATGACCAACACTACTACATTATGGATTTAGCATCCATATTGAAATAACAATAATATTAAGTATAAAAATAAAAAAAAAACTAGCCCTATCAACACCTTCATCCATTTCTCCACAACCTTAACAGATTTATGCAAATCGCTCATCATCTTCGTTCCACCTCCCATTTCTCCTATCTTTGACAAACACTCATGCTTTTCTTCCCACTTCACATTCGTATAGCTTTTCTCACTACCATCGTCATAGCACCATTTGAAAAAATTACAACCACCTTCATGTCCATTCTATAAAAAAAGAACAATTTAAACGACTTTCTACTCAAACAAAACACTACTCACGAACGTTCTTTTACCTTGTACTTAGGGAAACCCCAAAATTGCTTCCCTCTATTCTTAACAGTTCGAGCTGTTCTTACCACCGTTTTCTCTCCAAAAAGGAAAAGGGGTGATACACCGTTAATCGTAGATACTCCACCACCATGAAAAACGACATTACACTTCTCATTCCACCACCCATTGCATGTCGAAGATGAACAAGAATGTGACTTCTGCAATTCATTATCCATTTCTTCGAATCGAACAAAGAATGCGATTTTTCCCCTTCAAATGAACCCTAATCATAAAAACCCCCAATTTTTTTTGTGTTTCAGTTGCATATCTCAATTTAAAGGTGACAGACAACCCTTAAAAGACAACCCTTAAAATTTTTAATTTTTCCACCTTAGCCCTTCCCTCGATCTGATATCACCTCTCTCCTTCAAATTTTTTTAAAACAAAACTCAATTTTAATGCCACATGTCATTACTCATTCAACTGAGCATGCCACGTTACCAAATATTAAACATCCATTTGGTGAATTTGACGGCAGGCCTCTAATTGAATCAAAATAATAATAAAAGGGACTCAATTGATACGCCAAAAAGAAAAGGGATCTATTTAAGATTTAGGACAAAAATAGGAACTTCTGGTGCGATTAAACCAAAATAAAATGATTCTCTTCACGATGGTGAAAATAAAATTAAATTTTTACTCATTTTTTTTAAATCTAAATTTGGGACATTACATCAAGTACATACTTTCTTAGTTGGGAAACATGAAAAACTGAATGGAGATTGGCCAACTGAGGGGGTAACGCAATTTCGTAAGCAACTGCCCAATTCTTCTCAAAATCTCGTATGGACCAATGAACTTAGGAGAAAGTTTCTTTGAACGAAGAGCCATTCCTATGCCAGTGGTTGAAGTCACTCGCAAGAAGACATGATCCCCGACTGCAAACTCCAACGGTCTTCTCCTTTGATTAGCATATGACTTTTGTCTACTCTGTGAAGCCTTCATTCTAACTTTTCTTTGTCCGTGGTTTGTTGTAGTAATTCAGGTTCTACCAAAGCCCTTTCACCATCCTGGTACTAGCATAAAGGAGTTTGACATTGCCTTCCATATAGAGCCTCATAAGGTGTCATTCCAATACTAGCATGGAAGCTATTGTTGTAGGTGAATTCCACCAGAGGAAGTATTTCATCGCAACTACCCAAATGATCTAATACACAAGTTCTCAGTAGGTCTTCTAGCAATTGGATGGTTCTTTCAAATTGTCCATCAGTTTGGGGATGATACGTGAATCTCATTCGCAACTTGCTGCCCACAGCTTCTTACAGAGTTTGCCAGAATCTAGACTTTTATGTATAGTTGTGTCAGCTTAGCCTTTAACATCCTCAGATTTATTGCTAAAAAGTAAGCACTTTTTTTCAATCGATCAATGATGACCTAGATAGCATCGTTACCTTTCACAGTTCGTGGTAAATGGGTAACAAAATCCATAGCAATGCTATCCCATTTCCATTCTGGTATGTCTAATTGTTGTAGCATTCCTCTAGGTCTCTAATGTTCCACTTTTTCTTTCTGACAAGTTAAACAAGCCGTTACAAACAATGCTACTTCCTTCTTCATTCTAGATGACCAAAAGGACTCCTTGAGATCTTGATACATTTTAGTCATACCGAGATGTATGCTAAAACGACTCTTGTGCCCTTCTTCAAGGATTAGTCTTTTTATCTCCTCATTTCCTTGTACACACTATATTTCTAAACCTTAGTAAAACTGGTGCGCTGGTCAACCTCTGCTTCAGCTTCAGGAAACTCCTTTCACACTTATCCGTCCAGAAAAGTGGTTGATCTTTGCGAGTTAGCTGTGTTAAAGGCGCTACTATTCTCGAGAAACATTCTATAAACCTTCTATAGTAGCCAGCTAGACCCACAAAACTCCTTATTTCGGTAATAGTCTTTGGTCTTTCCCACTGCAGCACAACTTCGACCTTAGCCGGATCCATAGAGATTCCGTCAGCCGGTATGACATGTCCCAAAAATTGTACCTTTTTCATCCAAAACTCATATTTGGATAACTTGGCGTACAACTTTTTCTCCCTTAACACCTGAAGCACTGCCTGAAGGTGATTGACGTGTTCTTCCCGAGTCTTGGAGTATATAAGAATGTCATCTATGAAGACTACGACAAACTTATCTAAGAAAGGTCTAAATATTCTATTCATATAGTCCATGAATACGGTAGGAGCGTTGGTTACACAAAAAGGCATAACCACGTATTCATAATGTCCATATCTGGACCTAGAGGCAGTCTTTTGTACGTCCTGTGCCTTTACCAAAATCTGATGATAACCCGACCATAGATCGACTTTTGAAAACACCTTCGCTCCATGTAACTAATCCATCAAGTCGTCGATTCTTAGCAACGAATATTTGTTCTTGATGGTCAACTTATTTAACTGCCTATAATATACACACAATCTAGAGCTCCCATCCTTCTCCTTGAACAACAACACTAGCGCTACCCAAGGTGAAACACTTGGTCTGATAAATTGCTTCTCAACTAACTCTTCTATTTGCTTTTTCAATTCTGCTAATTCAGCTAGAGCCATCCGATACGGAGCGATTGATATTGATCCTACACCTGGTACCAGATCAATTGAGAACTCAATTTCTCTTTGAGGAGGTAGTCCCGGCACATCTTCAGGAAACACATCCATGAAATCACTCACCATTGAGTGATCTATGCTCCTTCCACTCTTATCTACCTCCATATGCGTCAACATTAAGAAACAACACGAACCTTCCTGTACTTCGTGCCACAATTGCCCCGAAGATGAAACTATCGACTCTTTGTCTTCAGGGAATAATAATTTCTTTGCACCACAGTCTATGAGAATGTAATTGAAAGTTAGTCAATCCATTTCTAAGATTACCTCTAAACCTTGTAGAGGTAAATAGATGAGATTAACTCTAAACTGACATCCCTTTACTGTTATAGGTCATCTAGTACACACTAGAGATGTCTTGATCAACCTAGAAGCCGGAGTAGACACTACTAGGTCATACTGCAGCTCCTTTACACTCAACCCCAACTCTCGCACACAAACATCAGACACAAAGGAGTGCATCGTTCCAGAATCAAACAAAACACAGCAAGATTTTCCAAATAATAAACAATTGCCGATGATAAGATTACTTGATTTGGCAGCTTCTGCTCTCGTCAAAGCGTATACCCTTCCAGTCGCTTGAGGCCTATTGTCAGTCCTTCTCTGCTGAGGCGGTTGTTGAGGTTGAGGTGCTTCTCTTCTACTAGAGGGACAATCTCTAGCAAAATGTTCTTCTGCTGCACAAAGAAAACATTTGTTGCGTGCAACAACTTGTGGACAAACGCTCTTCAGATGAGGTCCTCCACAGACATAACATCGGATTATCCTCTGCTGGGGTTGGTGCTGTTGATGAGAATTCTTCTAATGTTACGGTCTTTCATAAGGTCGGATCCTTACATTATGTCCAGCTCGTGACCCAGATGGTCCGCCCACCCGGTTAAACTTCTGTTGAGCCTCAATCTTGCCTCTTAACCTTTCTACCACTTTGGCTTGTTCAACTAAAACAAAAAATTCCTTAATAATTAAGGGATTCACTGCTAATTGTATATCTGCTCTTAATCCATTTTTGAATTTTCTGCACCTTCATTCTTCATTAGTTGGTTAGGTATAGAAACGTCCCAAATGCTTAAACTGCAAGAACTCCACTTCCTTTGCATGTTTTACGCTGTCCGGAAAACTCAGCATAGAATTTGTTCTTAAAAATCTCCCAAGTAAGAATCTCACCACTTTCTTCTAATGCTAGTTTCATGTTGTTCCACCAGTGTATTGCTTCCCTAGACAACTGATACTCCGAGTATGCCAACCTTGTTTCTGATGGGCACCTTTTTGCATCAAAGATCTTTTCCATATTTCTGATCCATATATCCGCCTCATCCGGACTTGTCCTCCCATTAAAGCTAGCTAGACGGTGTTGCAAAAAGTTTTCTAAGGTCCACTCCTGAACCCTATGAGGTTGGGCTTCCCTAGTCGTGTCATTCTCAACTAATTGTTTTAGAGCCTCTACATGTTCTCTTTGACTAGCTTCAGAATTCAACCTAGCCGTTTCTAACTATTGTAGAGCCATTTCGTGCTATTGCATTAAAGCAACACCTTGTTGTTGAAGAGCAGATGCGATGGATTCCAAAGCTCTTGCCAAGCTAGGCATGTTAGAGGTTTGACGGTTGGTTTGTCTACGTGCCATTTCTCTGTTCACACAGAGGATTATTGTTATTATGATTTATAATATGAGTTTGTAGGATAAACCTACAACCCTAAGGTCGTCTTAAGGACGAATCGCTCTGATACCACTAAATGTAACATCCCAAATTCCCACACTAAGTTTCATGGATAATAAAAATATTATACATTTTTACAATCATACATCAAGCACTATAAAGTAGTCCACAATGAAAATACATAATTCCTTCAAATCTCACATAAAACACTCATGAATTTTTTTTTTCTTTTAAACTATTCTCTATTACTCTACGGCCTCCTGCTCCACTTGTATTGGTTCAGACGTCGTTCCCCATCTGCTCCCGTATAACATATACGTTATACGATCATCGCAAAAATATGATTTTTCCGGCACAAATACAAAAGTAAGGGTGAGCTACCATTCTTAAGAATATAAATCATAATACTATTACTACACATAATTCATTTTCAATAAAATTTATTTAGGACAACAATAATTATACTAGACTTTATTATCCGGATAGAACATTGATGGAAGTCTCGGATGGTCTTGCACTTGTGGTGACATACACTCCCCACACAACAAAAATCTTGGCCAAATACAATCCAACCTGTCACCACAAGGTTAGTTCATTAACACCTATGTCCAAAACCGGCACATAGACTAAGACCTCCTGCCGCTCTCACCACATAATTCATCCTTCTCTACTTGAGATAGTTATTAGAGTATCAGGATGACCTTCCTTACGGGACCCTCAACATCAATGTGTACACAATACCATGCCACTAGAGAATCTCTCCACGAGACTCATATCATGTTCATATATATAAATTCATAAATTTACATCCAACATAATAAATTACGTATATTAATTGAATATATTATAAAATAAAATTAGCAGAATATAATCTGATTAACAAGAATTAAGTAAAAAAATGTCGAGTAGACTTCCAGGAAAGAGAGGTGCGTCACAATGGACAACTTAAGTACCAAGTTTTTCCTAGCCAAAGTGTTCCTCAACTAATTTTTAACAAATTTCTTATTTTCAGATTCAAAATAACAACAAATTTTACATCAATAATAACACATAAATTTAATGCTTGAACAGTTATATAACCAACACATAGACATACACAATAATTCAAGACATGAATAGTAATAAAATAGTAATAACATAAAAACATAGAAAGGTTAGCTCCCCTTACCTCTTTTCCAGACTTAGTTTTCTACTCAGAAGTTGTTCCCCCAAAATCTTCCAGAATCTTTACTCTCTTTGCAACCAAAATTTCTTCCTAATTCTTTCCTTCTCTCCTTTCTCTCTTTCTCTCTTATTTCCTCTCCTTCTTGTGCTGAATACCTTCCTGTGGCTATTTATAGGCCAAATGTTTTACTGTTTACTAATTTTTTAATATTATTTTATTAAATTAATGTCTTAATCACAACCACCACCTATAATATTTTTCCTTAATACTTAAGAATTCTTATCCCTTTAGAATATTTGATTTTTGATTTTATTTATTTATTCTTTTTTTACTATTCATTTTTTTTACTATTCACTTTTTTTTAACAAAACCTTTCTATAAATTGTAGAAATAGGTTCAGAAAATTTTGAAGCTATCCAATCTATAATATTATCCATCTATTAAATTGGAGTTCTGAATGGATAAATCCATAGTATCATGCTCTCTTGAAACATCTTCTTGTTTATCTCCATCTATAATATTATCCAATTTATAATCTTAGGGTTTTATTTGCAGAGGAAAACTTTTGGAAAAATAGTAGCGCAAAAGGCTCAGTAAATGTTGTGCGTTTTGAATAATTAATTTAATTAATTTGATTTAATTAAAAAAAATAGGTGGATTGGTGAGCCAACAAATTCGTGGTGGGTCGGGTTGGCTCACGAATTTCAACCTATTTTGACAGGACTAATTATGATAAAATTATAGGATGGTGCATTATCTATTATCTATTACTCCTTAATTTATTATATCTTTTTCATGAAGTATGAATCTCAGTAAAAAAAAAAAAGAATAATGGCATTTTCATTAACAATTTATTTACTTTTTAAATAAAATATATCATGATTTTATTGTCAATCAATTTTTTAAATTAAACATTCAATATTTTTTTTTTAAGTTTTCATTTATTCCTTTATTTTCTCAGTTAAACTCCAAGATTAAAGGGAACGGGAAAGAATTTATAAAATCATAGTTGAATGAACAAAGACTCGGATTCTCAAGAAGATGTCCTATTCTTGAATATGATTGAAAAATCAAGAAATCGAAGTTTCTTAGGAGGAAGAAGCTCGAGAATGAGCTTTATATTTCTTTAATTATAAAAATATATTAAAATCTACGTATTTTATTTGTCTTTTTCAATATATCCAATTTTTTTTTCATTTTGATTCTTAACTTTATTTTTATTGTTTCAGTTAACGTAATATAAATTAAAAAGGTATGATTTGTTTTTTGTTTTTTAATATTTTTATACAAAAATGATGTAATATTTTAAAATAAAATTATTAATTTATAATAATATTTTAATATTATATATGTAAGTAATACTTAATATTTATTTTATTATTTAATATAAAATTTTACTGATTTGGTGTTTATGTTACAATCTTTTGTTTAAGTGAAGAAAGTCATAAAATAATACTATGACATGTTTTAATAATACAATATTTTGTCTCTCATTTCAGTCCTTGACAATAAAATTACTATCGCAAGAAATAAAATAAAAAATTTATATTGTAAGATTTTAAAAAATAAAAATTAGAAAAAATGAAATCGATAAGTAGAGAAATTGGTGGCATATTTAAATAAATGTTAATATAAAATGCTTGTTAAAACGTTCAAAAGAAAATTGACGATATTGAATTAAAAATTATATATTTTTTAAGAATTAAAATATATTAAAATGGAAGATATGAAGAAATTATAATTTAGCATTTAAATTTAAGAATTATAAGTACATTTAACTCTTTTTTTTTAATTTGCATACATAACAGTAACGGAGAGTTACACATATATTCAATTACTTCAATTATTTATGAAGTTGAAACATAATTAATGTAATCATTTGAGTAACATAACATACATCAAAATCAAATAAAATATTTTTTTTAGTTTAAAAGATGAGAAACAGTTATGGATGAACACCAAATCATGACCACACAAAAACATATATTTATATTATATTTACTATTACTTTTTCCCCTTAAAGATTAATTTTATGTGAATGAGTGTTAAGGTCAATCATTTACATTAATTAGGATATTCAGAATTTTTAGGTCATCGTGGTTATACTCGAACTTATCAAAATCATAGAAATTGAATATCTAATATTTTTGCATTGAAATATACTAACATAGTAAATTTAAGTCTGGGATTTTAAGTAAGACAAGAGGTTATAAATATAATTATTTTTCATTGAAAGCATTTTTTATTTAAGAAAAAAATATTACTCAATAATAAATAATAAATATTTTTAAGTTGAAAGGTAACTAAAATATAATTAAATGAAGATTTTATGAGACTTTACATTAATATATATATATATATATATATATATATATATATATATATATATGATATTTTAAAAATATATGGTATAGAAAACTTAAAAAAGTAAAACTTATCTTATATTATGATTTAAAAAATTATTTTAATTATTTTATTAGACTTATGTTAATTTTTTTTATCATTTTTATATTGTTTAGTTAAAAATATTAAATTTACAATATACATTATTAAATTGTACGGATTTCTTACATTGATTCATATCTTATATTCTTCCTTTACTCTTCTTTAATTATACTATCTTCGTCAATAATTTCTTACATTCTCGTCAAAATAACTTCTAAAACCCTCTATAATAATTATATATTATTTTTAATTTTCATAATTTTTTCTGTCATTTTAATCATTTTGAAGATATGACAATTTAAATTTGAAACTCTTTCTTCATTTGCACTAATTCATTACACAAAATTCATTCTTTTATATAAAATCAAAATGAAAAAAAAAATTGTGAATTCATGCTATTATATAAGAATTAATGCTATTATATTTTACATCAACTTTCCTACTTTTTACTATGAAAATGTTACACAACTGAGTTATATATTTGATGTATACATTAGAAGCCTTTCCATGATTCCGTATTTTGAAGAATTATAAAAACAGCATAAACATAAGACTATGATAATCTTACTAAACAGTAATTGGTAATTCTTGACGACAAATTGGACATGTAATGTTTCCACGGAGCATCCAAGATGCAAGGCAGGCGTAATGAAATTCATGAACACATACTCCAAATGGTTGAATGAAATCTCCATTCTTAAACTCTTCCAAACAAATACAACAATCAAACTGAGATTCATTCGTTTGGTCCTCACAGAAGCATTTTCTAAGAGGCAAGACTTTCACGGCTTTGATGATAGAATAAAATATGCTCTCAAGCTCCCTTTCTGTACATATTTCATAAGTCTCAATGTCTCCAATTTCACGAGTCTCATTATCTCTAGTTTCATGAGTCTCACCGTCTTCTTCATTACCATTTGAATCTGATATAAACATTTTTCTATAACGACGAAAGAACGATAACAATATGTAACACCAAATAGAGAATCCTATTATGCAACTCAACACTATGAAGGCTAAAGCATAGTAGGACATAGATGATGTCAATAATAGAGACACCACCAACACTAGAATAAGAATCATGATATAACAATATGAGTATTAAGAATAAACACAAAATTAACTAAAGATACTAATTATAAAATTCACTCACTTTTGGTTCATTTATATAAGTTCAAAACTCACATGAAGTTCTCTATCTTTTTATGTCTATTCTTATCTTTTTCTATCATGATTTCTTTATCTATTATTTTCAATTATTTATCTTTTATGGCTATATAATATAATTTAAACATATATTCTTCAAAGATATCACAAGGTAAATATTCTTTTTTATTTTTCAATATTTTCTTTTTTATTATGGAGCATTGATCAAGTATTGGATTAGAGCATTCAATTTCAAAGAAGATAAATGATAGAGTAATTATCCTTTTCTTAAATTTACCATACATTCAATTTTTTTATTATTTTACCCCTCTAGATTTTTTATGACGGTTTATCTATCTATCAAATTATCTATAAAAAAATCTACAAAATGTAAAATAGAATATTTTTATTAAACTGGACTGCTTGTAAGAACTATTTGAGAGTTGTTTAATAGAGCATTTGTTATCACTTTCGTATATTTAATTATCTTAACAAGATATCTCTTTCCATTTATTATCTTTTTATAGTTTAAATTTAAATTTAATTAAAAAAAGTGATGAGAGAGTTAAATATATTTTTTATGACGATAAAAGTTATCTATCTTATCATAATTTAAAATTATTATTTTATCATACATTTTAAATATAATATAATGATTTATATAATAGCAGTTATTTATTATTAATTTTAATTATAAAAAAATCTATTCTAGATTTTAGTTCAACAAAATAAACATTGAGCATATGAATTATATATTATAACTACAAGGAATTTAAGAATTTATATGAATTTTAACGGCAATGTTTATTTTAAGAACTAAAATAAATCTAAAATAAAATTTATAAAAAAAATATTTGTTAATTTAGTTCAATGCTAATAAAAGTTGAGAAATTTTTTTCATTATATAATTAAATAATACTTTTTCTCTTAAAGCATTTGATACAAATTATAGTTTAAACTTTAATTTATATATTGTGAGCAATTATCGGGTTTTAAAATAAAAATAAAAATAAAATAAATAATTTTTTTCAAATCCGAATCATATTTTATATCTTCGATAGGAGTCTCTTAAAATATATTTTTAAAGTATTCGCAACATATTAATTTATATAAATGATTTGTGATAAATAATTTATATTTCAATACGATATTAGTTTTAACGATTCATAATCTTTTTAAAAATTTGAAATTAAATATAAAAATAAAGATAAACGTAATAGATTTAGAAAGATAAGAGATTACGAAAATTATATATATATATATATATATATATATATATATATATATATATATATATATATATATATATCATTTTACTAAAATTATATATTTTACCAAAATATAGTAAAATAAATAATAAAAGTAAGGAAATTATGACTTAAATTAAGTGATATTATTTTAGTTATAAAGTAAAATATATCACATTAAAAGAAAAACAACCTTCTTCCAATATATTATATTGTAACATATAATGATATATTTATGGTGTGATGCATAATAATCATGATCTTAACATATTAAGAGAAAATTATAACACCACCTATCTATTATGTATTACTTTTTATTTTATTTTATTTTTCATGCCATAAATGAAGTACGATTCTAGATAAAAAAATGAATAAGTTTAATTGTTTTTTTGTCTCCAGTTTTGTTGGTGTGTGTCAAGTTGGTCATACCTTTCAAATAAAGTTTCAGTTGCGTTCACACCTAATAAAAATTGCTTTAATTAAGTCTCTTCCGTTAAATAGGTAGAAAACACACTAACTTTTTTACTCTTTCTCAAGTGTAAAACTCCAAAAAATGGCATTTTAGAAGTGGTGGTAGTCTAAAAATAGTGAGACTCAATTATTTTAATGTTAAATGGTTCTATTATAAATAATTTTGTTATAAACGAGTTTTATTATTTAAAACGTATCATCTCTCTAGAAACCACTTTTCTAGAGTTCTCTACCTTCTCTCTAAGAGTTCTAACTCCTGAGTCATCTCGTTGACGATTAGGAGGTACCTATTCGACCAAGACAATGAGGTCTATGTTTCTACCTGATCAGTTTCTTCAATAGAGCAAGTAAGTTTTGACTCTTTTTTCCCCTTTCGTTCCTAAATTTGTTGTAGAGGAATTTAATATTGTTGCATGTGTAATCATGCCTCTCTTACTCGTTCTTAATTCGTCTAGAGCTCTAAGTACTCTGTCCATTTGCAATTTGGTGTTTCGTAGGCTCGTCTAGGCATTTCTTCAGGGTTCAAGTAATCGGCAAAGAGTTTTTAGAGTTATGCAGTTTCTTTAAGAGGTAAGGGAAGCTAGAATTCTTGCTTTAGTATGGTTATATTAAAAATTGGTATTTCTATGAATGGTTATTGATTTTGAAGAAATTACTATAATTGAGTGATTTATAAGTTTGTTAATTGTCAATTTGGATGGTATGATGTTGAGTGTAACTGAAATTGTGTGATCTTGATGTGTTATATTGTTATGAAGGTGTTTGATGAAGTTGTGTTGTTATTAGAAACTGAATTCAAAGTGATTGTGATGAGAAATGGTTACTTGTTTAGTTTCAAGTCTAAAAATGAGAGGTTTGCATGAGTGAGTTTGAGAAATAAAGGCTTTTGAGAGTGAACTATTATTTAGGTACTGTCATGAGGTAGATTGGGACTTGTTGGATGTATATTGGGGATTTGAAATCTGAGCTATAGTGAAAGTGAAGTTTATAGTTGAAGTTTAGTAGTGTTTTGAAGGAAAAAGTGAGATTTTAGGTAGTGAAATTGTGAGAGAAGGATTATAAACTTGTTTGAGGTATTTTGGGTCTATTATGAGATGTTGTGACCTGTCTAAGCATTGAGATAGAGGAAATCTGATGTAAGAGTGTCTAGTGGTTATAGGTAGAGTTTAACTTGGTTTAGAACTAGTTTTTGGGGGTTTGGACTAATGAGAAATTGAACTATGGGTTCTATGCTTAAAATGTCTTTTTGGAGGGTATTAATAAGTCATTTGGGACTTGTTGGAGTTCGTAAGTTGTTTGAAAATAAGCCATAGTTGGTGGAATTCAATTTGGGTTTATAAAGTGAGATTTTGCTAAATTTTAGTTTGAAATCTTGTGTTCAATGAGTTTAGAATGTGTTTAGTTTGGTTTAGAAACATTTATTTAGGTATATTTGAGTCTAGAATACAATCTAGGGATGTTAGAAGTTGGAAAATATGCATAGGATAGGTCATGAGGGGTTGAGGGGTGCAAATTCTACAGATTTGATGTTGCAGAATTATTCAGTCTCACTGAGTGAACTCCCACTGAGCGAGCATAGCACTTCTAGCTGAGCGAACTTCCCGCTTAGCTAGAGGTTATTGGGTGACCGACAAGTGTACCGGATCGTAGCAAGTAATATAAAATGGTAAGACCAAGTATCGTTTCCCAAGAGACTCACGACACTAAACAATTGTGGTTTTGCTTAACCAATTAAGACCGAAAACAATATTTTGGTGGTTTTGAATGCAAAGTGCAGAAAAATAAACATGAATGCAATTTGATCAATTGAGGATAAGCACAAAAGTGAATGGATGATGTTGACAATATGAGATGAATATGTTGTTGGGGTTAGATTTCACCAAGTTTACTCTCATGTATATAAGAATTCTCCTTCTTTCATTAACGTCAACGTCACTCTCTAAATTACTTAAAACCCAATCCCTCGGCGAAGAAAGCCTATCCTTAATTACTAGGTCACAATCCCTAATAATTAATTCTGCATTAAGATTAAGAGCTTAAGACGGCTGTTAAGACTCCGACAAATGTACTGAATCGTATCAAGTAATATAAATGGTAAGACCAAGTATCGTTTTCCCTAGAGACTCACGGCCTAAACAGTCATGTGATTTCTTGATTAATTAAGACTTAAGAACAAAATCATTAGGTTTGTAATGGAAAATTAAACATGAATGCAAGTTGTGATCAATTGACAAAAATAATGCACAGGTGAATGGTTTGTAAAATATGAGATGATTATGTTGTTGGGGGTTTCAACTTCTCCTATCCACTCTCATGTATTTATGAATTCATCTTCATCATTAATGTTAATGCCACTTTCTATAACATCCCATAAATACAGTAATAAAACCATATAATAGAGTTGATTACATTTCATAATAACAGTTCAGTCTTACACTAATAAAACATTTAAAACCGAACGGAGTTAAGTACAGAGTTGATTACAATTCCACCGAAATGAGAAAAAGTCAGGATCGAACGGTTTTACAAAACAATTACCGAACGATCAAAACGAAACATCTAACATCTAAATTAACCGAGCGACCTAAGGTTCGGCCTTAACTTCAACGTCCACCAGATTCTCTTCTTCAATCACTTCTTCCAACAAGGCGTCTCCTTCTGCTCACATCCACACGGATGATCATTGCAACTGACAAGACGGACGTACATGGACGAGACAACACAAGAAAACAACAGGGTAAGCTTATGTAATTTAATTCATACATCAACATATAAAGTAAACATTCCAATACTCAAGAAACATTTCAACGTACGTATAATACCAAGCCTATCACTAGACTGACCGTCCGGACTATACGAATCTGTGTAGCTACAAGCGTTCTTGCACCCGGGTGATGTAGTAACTGGGATACACTCAACAGCTGCCACCCGAGGTTAGCCCTATCCAAAGTACCCCTAAGGACTAGGACCTCCTACCGTTCCCACACATGACCTACCCTCCTCTACGTGAGGATGAGTACTCATGGAACATTAGGATGAACTGCCAGCATTAGCATAACCACAGTCATACTTTACCAATTCCAATATTCAATACATGAGTCGTTCCTCCCCGGAACGCTCGTTCAAAATCCACAACCGTTTAATCATCTCATATACTATTCATCCTTTATAATCTTTCACTTTATTATCACTTTCATCATCAGTTACAAGGACATTAAATAACGAACGTTCAGCCCTCTTCAGAACGAGGACGAACGATAAGAACGAGACCGATGATCCTCCCGTTCAGAACAGAATAAGACTAAGAGAGTTACTTTTGGATTTAAGAAATGAGCCGAGTAAAATAGTGCAATATGTGACGAACGGTATTTACCACGTGAGTCAGTTAAATGAACTGACACTCTTGAGTTCAAACCAATACTTAAGGAATAATTCAAGTATGGAGGCCCTAGGCCGGATCCAATGCAAGAAGAATAATCAAGATGTTAAGGACTATATTTAGAATAGTTCACATACGGAAATCCAATGCCAGTAAATGACCGAACATGGAAAAAGAAATATTACTGAAGTTGGACGAACGCTATTTTATCAAGATTGATTATACATTAGTACGAGCGCTTGGTGTAAGACCGAGCACTACTCAGTACGAGCGCTAGGTGTAAGACCGAGCACTACTTAGTACGAGTGCTAGGTGTAAGACCGAGCACTACTAATCTTAAAGTACGAGGGTATATATATGTATTACTTTATTTCGAATATCCGGATACAACTATGCTGGGCCGAACGCTCCAACTTAGTGTTTCCCATGAGGACGCTCGTTCTCCAATAGAATTCTCTCCAAATGAAAGAATTCCATTTTAAAACAGTTTACTAGAAAAACCGAACGGTAGAGGACCGTTCGATGACGAACGTACATTATCATAGTGAGAATTTCATATTCAGATTTTCATTTATTTCCAACTCAAGTTTCAACACATCAGTTTATAACCTTATAACTTCACATCAAATATCAATTTACATACTTTATAGAATCCATATTAACAATTCATACTCCAAAATGATTACTCATATTCACATTCATATACTTCATACATATCAACCATCATCATAAATATCAACCAGCATGCATCATATTCATTCATTCAAACAACGGACGTTCATACACAACAACTACATACAGATTAAATTAAATAAGCTTCCCTTACTTAGATTTGTGAAAGAACGTCTTACAGACTGCAACTTTGGTTCGTCAACTACAACTTCTACCCTCACGATCACTTAACTCTTCCAACTAAACCTGAACCACATGAGAATCAAAAGTAACTTAGACTATACCCCTGCATGCAACCAGAACCTGGTCTTGCATGTAACAAAAGAACGCATGACTAAGAAGAGAAACTTACCAGCTCAAACTTGAAACTTGTTCGGTTTAAGAGGAAGCTTGGGACGCCGGGAATACTCCTACGGTGCCTGAACGGTGATCGGAGCAGAGAAAGGTGAGTTACAGTAGAGAGAAGGGGAAATTTCTAGAGAGAAGAAGGAGGAAATGGAAAGTCAGAGTTTGGAAGGAGAAGGTGCATGCAGAAGAGAAAGGGGCAGGGTTTTCAGAAAAATCATTTTTCGTTTACCCCACGTCGAAACGGTCGTGCACTCTCCTGTCGACACCTGCACTCCACTAACTGACTTCCGAATCTTCCATTCTTGACACCTGGCGTTAGTGCATCAGAGTTTAAGTGCGTTTTTAATGCATCTGAGCAGGGGTTTTAGGGTGCGTTTAATGAGATTAAACAGGTGGGGTTTGGGTGCATTTAATGAGGCCTGACATAAGGGTTTTGGGTGCATATTTTACGAGGTCTGACACTTTCTAATTTACTTTAAACCCGATGTCTCGGTGAAGAAAGCCTATCCTTAATTACTAGTTTACAATGTATTGTCTCCCTAGCAATTAATTTTGTATTACATACACACAGAAGCTTAAAGGCAACCAAAACTCATATCCCTATGTCTAGGTAATACTGCTTTGGGGAGAAATTCCCTAGATCTAGATTTTCTTGTATGTGTCCATATCAATAAAATCAATTATCATGTTGTGAATGAGTTAAACAAAGCAATGCATAGAGTATAGAGGAAAAACCCTAACAATTAATGAATGAAGCATATATAATATAAATCAATTCAATACATGAGAGTTTCAAAGGATTACATCGTTTCCCCAACAACAATTGAAGTTTAGTTCACCATAGACATGGTGAAACTAGATGAATGATGGAAAAGAATGAAAGATAAAACCTTAAAAGTTGAAGATAGGAGCTTCCACATCCAAATCCGCCTTCGAGGGGAGAAAGGGTGTGTTTCTGTGCCTCTTTTGTCAAAAAGATACCCTCTCTAGGTCGTTCAAATCATTAAATAGCTCGAAATAATTACAAAAAACACAGCCCAGGCCCACTCGCCGGCGCTCAGCGTCCCAACTTAGGGCGCCTAGGCGTGACTGCGAGAGCCCTACGCTCAATGCCCCTAGAAGGGCGCCCAGGCGTTACCTGCGGTACTAAAATGGCGCTCAGCGATACTGGAAGGACGCTCAAGCGTGAGTGCAAGACGGCTACGCTGAGGGCCTCAGAACAAGGGCAGTCAGGCGCCAATGCGAGACTTCAACGCTGAGGACCTCGAAAAGGGTGCTCAAGCGCCACCAACGATTCCTCTTTCTAATACTTTTCCAGCTTTTCCTGAGTTATAGCACCTTGCTACTTGAACTGTTCTTGCAAATCATCCTAATTCCTGTTAAAACAAGGAAAACCAATAATTCCACCTTCAACTCTCTTATTCTCATAACTAAAGCAAAATCATGATTTCAGGTTAGTTTCTAAGTCACAAAGGGTGTTTTTAGTATCAAAATTAAGTATAAAATAACGGTATTTCAATCGTTATCAACGACCAAGACTCATACCCCCATCCTTGAGAAATACTGCTTTTGGGAATAATTCTACAAGAACTTGAATTGTAAGGAACCTCCCAGCACTCATGCAATTCATACATCATGCTATGAATGAGTTAAATAAAGCAGGCATTGATCACAGAAGAATTACCCTAACAATTAACGAAAGAAGCATGTATTATTATGAATCAATTCAAATACATGAGAGTTTACAAGGTTACATCATCCTCCAACAACAAATAGAATTAATATGGAATGAAAAGAGATAGAAAACACCCTAGGAATAGAAGAGGAGAGCTCTAGTATCCCTAAGTCTGCCCCCAAAGGGCGAAACGCGTGTTTCTATGCTTATTCCATCAAGAGATACCAACCCAAGGACATCCAAGTCTTTAAATAGGGTAGAAAAATAACAGAAAATGGGTCCAAGCCCAAAATAGATAAGAAAAATAACTGAAAACGGGTCCAAGCCCATAATGCTGGCGCTCAGCGCCCCACTTAGGGCGCCCAAGCGTCGAACGACAGAAACTGGCGCTCAACGCCCCTAGAAGGGCGCCCAGGCGTGACTTGCGACACTTAACTGGCACTCAGCACCCAAAACTTGCGGCCAGCGCTACTTTTTCTACACATTCCATCGCTCAGCCCCAGAAACTAGCGCTCAGCCCCAAGGGATTTTTTTTAGCATTGCGTTTTTTTCTCTTTTTCTACAATTATGCTCGCTCCTTGAGTTTCAAATCCTTCATACTTTGACTCCTCTTCCAAATCACTTCATTAACCTACTAAAACAAGGGAATTTAGTCATACAATCATTAAGTTCAACCTCAACTGTCTTATTCACACAATTTAATAGAAAACATGATTCCAAGCAAGTTTGTAAGTCAAAAAGGGTGCATTTAGTATCAAAATTATATCACAGATAACGGTACTT
Source organism: Vigna umbellata (assembly GCF_029865625.1). NCBI lineage: Eukaryota > Viridiplantae > Streptophyta > Magnoliopsida > Fabales > Fabaceae > Vigna > Vigna umbellata. The sequence goes on from NC_142170.1 coordinate 21,127,200, forward strand.
TCAACCGTTATTAGAGGTGAGTGAGCAGAACCCACTGTTTCTGTTTTCGAAAGTTTAGTGCACTGAGCGACTAGTCTAGATCCTGTTTTGAATGTTTCTTTGTTTTATGATAAATTTAAGATATGTTTTGTCTTTGAGGATGGTGTAGAAATATCTATGGTATTCTATGATGGTTTATTCTTGAAGTTATGTATGTATTTGATGTATGATTAAAGATGATACTCTAATGGGGGTTATCGTGACACTCTAATGATCTTTCATTCTCAAGTGGAGATGATTGACACATGTGTTGAGAGTAGTAGGAGGTCTTTGTCTTGGGTGCTTCCAGTATTATCCAAAGCGTGGAATAGACTAACCTTGTGAGTGTGGTAGGGTGAAACACGTTGGCAATGACTTTGGAAAGTAGTAGAGGCCACCACAAGTGCACGACCCGCCATAGTTCGACATTCATACTAAATCTGAATAGTCAATCTAGGTATTTGCATGTTAAGATGTTTGGATTGATGTATGTGATGTAAATGATTTATGTATGCCATGTTATGAATGTTATATGATTTCTTTGGTATCTAGCTTACCCTTGCTTTTCTGATTTTCTGTCTTTGTATGTTGTTTCTCTTTTACATGATCATCTAATGGTGTGAGCTTAGGGATTCACCTATTCAGTTGTTCCAGCTAGAGGTGAGGGAGAAACATATGAGTTGTTAGATAAATCTACAGAAGTAAATCTCTTCTTTGAAGGAGGTTTATTTTACATAGTTGTTCTTTTAGCATCTATGTAATGTTTCATTTTTGTAGTTTTTACTATTAAAATGGGATGTTACATTAATGGTATCAGAGTAGTTCGTCCTTAAGATGACTTGTAGGTGGTGGGTTTGTCGTGTCTTCCCTATGAAGAGTCGAGTCTAAATGGTATGATTTACCATTTCCTCCAAGTCTAGATAGTAGAGTTGTGTATCTAAGTAGATGTTTTGAGAACAGAAAACGTCTTAATAGGAGTAATGAGGGTGCACACTCATAACTTGATATCAGAGATGATTTTCCTTTTTTAATTCTAAAGGTTTGGGGAATAATGGGTTGTGATTCTAGTGTTGTTGTCTATAGTCATTTTTGTCTTGTTCTTGTCTTTGTGGTAGTGTATTGTGCTCTATAATGGTAAAGGAATGCAGATTCAAGGACAAATTGACCTGTATATCTTCATTAGAATTGGTTTAAGCCTTTGAGACAAATTCTTGTCTCGAAGATAAGGAGTTAGAAGACTAGAGCTTTTGAGTTTCCAAGAATGTATTATGATGTTTGGTGGTAAAAACATCGTTTTCATTGGAAGAGTTTCAAGAACACAGTTAGGGGATTAGAAATCACAAGTTGTTCCAAGAGAAGTTTGGGTAAGCATTGGTGTAGCGAGGTTTGAGAAATCAGTTTGGTTCAGTGTATCAATAACGTGGGATGTCAGAAGAAAGGAAAGTGTTGATGAGCAACTGAGTAGCATTGGGTGAGATTGGCAACATGTTTCGATGTATCAATGATGTTTGAGATCCAAATAAAAAAAGTGGTGGATGGTTTGAAGCTTGAGTTAAGAAAGGAATAAGAATTCTAAAGTGGACCAAGGGGAATCAATATCTAGAAAGGAAGTAGAAGAAGAAGAGTTTGAGAAGCAGTTGTGAAAGACATAAAGCAGATTTAAGGAGAGTTTAGTAGAAGGAAGAATTTCCAAGTGGAGAGAACATGAAGTCTTTGAGGAGAGTTGAAGTATTGTAAGGGTTGTGAACTGAGTAATAATCAGATGGAGATGGATAATATTAATAGTAAGTGGATGCATCAGAGTCAAGTTTAGAGGATGTATCGATATCAATGGTTCAAATAGGAGAAAGGTTTGACCATGGGTTGGGATTGAAGATTTCAAGCACTAAAGGAAGTAGTACATCAGAATGCCAATTTTGTAAGAAAAGATAAGGTAAGAGAATTAACAGTACAATGTGTGAAGAATTGGGAAGAAAGGTTTTAAAATAGATAAAATAGGAGTGGCTACAATATAAGTTATTGAATTGATTATCGAGATGATCAGAGAGTTAGGTTGGTTCTGAGGAAAGTTTTGTATTTTTTTGAGGTTTCGAGTTGAAGAGGTAATTCTTGAAGAAAGTTTGAGGGTAAGTTGACAATGTTCGTTATGGTAGGGGTTCCATGAAGATTTCTATGTTATATGGCGTTTGACTAGGTGATCAAAATGCTTAGGTTGAAGGTTTATGTGAAGTATTTTCTTTGCATGTTTGAAGCTTGACCTTATGAGAGAATGAATTGTTTATAAGTCTTATTCTAAGGGAGTTTTAGTATTTCAGATGTGTTTCTTGTTTTTATAGAAGAAAACAGTGGTGATACATCAAGGATGGATTAAGATATAATTGACAATCAGTGTTATGTGAATCAGGGAAGTTTGGCAAAACGCAAGTGAAGGAAAGATGAAGTTGTTTCTTTTATAAGATAGGAACATGGTCGAATGGATGGTGTGGTTGTGTTCCAATCCTTTTTCTAGTGGTTTTGATCTTTAAGAAAAGTTTAGTTTTTCAAGAAGAAAAGTTAGTAGTTATACATTAGGTGTGGATCAAGTCAGAAAATGAGGACAAGTGTGAAAGAGAAGAGTAAGTCTTTTGATGCAAAAAGTTTTGGTTGGTGTTCTGAAGTAAGTACTAGAATTACCACATTAGAGTGGTGGGGTTCAATATTATATTGGTGTCTAAAGTAGAACCAATGTCAATAGTTCATAATGGGATAGTTCCTGTTAAGTGTAAGGACTGCAAGAGGCAGGTGGTGGATTGATTAGAATAGCGGTAGTTTGGACTCAGTTAAATCATTAGGAGAAATAAAAGGTTGAAGAATCTCAAAAGAGAAATTGAGGGCAGGTTGAAACAGTCTAGTATAAGTCTTAGCAGTCAGGAATGAGTTTGGGCATGTACGTTTTCGAGGAGTAGAAATAGTGTTGAGGAAATGGAATGACAATGATTATTGTGGAAAAGAAGAGTTATCAAGGTTTTGTGAGGTCATAGAAGTTTTGAAGAAGGTTCTTCAAGGGTGAGCTTTCTGGTTAGAATTGTCATGAAGGAAGTGTTATTTTTAGTAAACTGGTGAGCAAGGAAGTATGAGGATCAGAGTAGCACATCAAATGATGATGGGCATGTCATTATCAATAAGAGGTATGTATGAAGAGCTTTCTTAATCAGGTGTTGGTGGTTTGGGTAGTGATGTCATCATCTGGGAATGAGTTGTGAATGTTTAGCAATCTTTAAAGGTCAAAAGTGAGTTATTCACAAAGGAAATGAGTAAGAGATAGAGAAGACAAAGTTAGCCTACGAGTTCAAGCTGTAGTGTCAACCTTAAATATAGGAAGCATTAATAGAGGTGGAATAGAGAAAGTGGGTCAGGGGATGAAGGAGATGAATTAAGCTATGATTTCGAGTTATAATGTCAATCTAGAGGCAAGGAAGTGTTAACAGATAGTTTGAATAAAGAGGGGATTCAAGTTCTTGGTTTGATAAGAATTGAGTAAGAGTTGGTTGAAGAGTATGAAGAATGAGGTCTAAAATGAAGTTGTAAAGAGATTTCATTTGTATAGTTGAAATGCTATAACTAGTGGATTTCTCAAAATGGTTGAGAAAACGCAATTTAGACAGTCCTAGTTTGAGATGTATCATAAGTTGGCTTGGTACTGATCAAGCTAGTGATCTCACGTCGAGGAGGATACAAATCTAAGTATGACTACAAGCTAGTGGGTCAAGAAATGCATATGGTTTAGGTCAGTGAGTTAACGAAGTGAAGATGGAGTGCTCAAATTGGTTTTCTCATTACAATGGATAAGGGTTTTATTTTGGTAATGGGATAACATAGTAGGAAACTATGTTACTTAAGAGTGGAGACCAGTAAAGTAATGTGAAGTCCTCAAAATGGGTGTGGTTAAAAGTAGTCAAGAGCATAAAAGTTGGTAGTTAAATAAGAAGTTGCAGTGATGTATGTGATGTAAATGATTTATGTATGCCATGTTATGAATGTGATGTGATTTCTTTGGTATCTAACTTACCTTTGTTTTTCTGTTGTCTGTCTTTGTATGTTGTTTCTCGTTTGCAATGATCACCTAATGGTGTGAGCTTAGGAATTCACTTTTTCAGTTGTTCCAGCTAGAGGTGAGGGAGAAACACATGAGTTGTTAGATAAATGTACAAAAATAAATCTCTTTTTCAAAAGAGGTTTGTTTTACATTATCATTTCTTTTAGCAGCCTCATTTTGGTAGTTTTTATTACTAAAATGGACGTTACTTCAAGCGTAATCAAATGCTGTAAGAAATACAATGCCAACTGTTAAAACATAATGCCCTGTGTCCAAAGCTTATATTGCCCTATGTTGAAATATAAAGTGTGTTTCAATTTGACCCAAAATGCCACATGTTAAATAAATTGTAAGTTATGTCTAAATTTTCTTCCTTTAATTAATTTTATCATTTTTTGAGTTCTGTGTTTTGTTGGAAGTCTCACATCGACTAGAGATAAGACCAAATTATAATATATAAGTGAGGTGCAAACCTCACCTTACAAGTCGGTTTTGTGGGGTTGAGTTAGACTTAAAAACCCACTTTCTAACATGGTATCAGAGACATGGTTGGAGCCTATCTTAGCGAGTTCTAAGTGAGCATTTTTTTTCCACCCGTTGCCGAGTCGCTATCGGACCACCCATTAATTTCTATTATTATGTACGAGATGTCTATACCTCAGCATGAAGGAGGTGTGCTGGAAGTCTCACATCGACTAAAGATAAGGTCAAATTATAATATATAAGTGAGGTGCAAACCTCACCTTACAAGCCGGTTTTGTAGAGTTGAGTTAGGCTTAAAAACCCACTTTCTAACATGTTTTGTTGAGGTTTAAAATTGCTTTTGGTTTAAAGTTTAATATTCATATATAGTCATAATTATACGAATGTAACCAAAATATTGCACTCGCTAAACCGAAATTGTAAAATTAGTCTAATCCTAATAGAGATATACGTTTATCATTTTTCCTTTGAATAATAGATATATAAAACTTATAATAAATGACAAAGCAAGTTATAATAAATTGTTAAAATAAACTTTAAGATCATTCTAATAAGTATATTTTAAAATTAATTTAATCTTATAAAATCCAGTAAAAATGAAATTTATATCTAAAAATATATTATAATTTAATATGTAATTAATACGAGATTTGAAGGAAATCTTAATGAAACAATATTAAAAGTTGAGAATGAAAGACTAGGGCTTGGAAAAATAATTGTACTGTACTGAATTATAGTTAAATGTATTATATTATACTTAAAGTAAACTAATTTATTTTAACTAAAAACTAAATATCCTATTTTTGGTTCGGTTTAAATAAACTAAGCCTATTATATTTGTAATACAGTTAATTGGCCTGTTTTTTATTTTTGGTTTAATACCTATTTTGGTCCCTCAGTTTATTAGATGTGTTCAAATTGGTCCTTCTTTTCTCAAAAATTCATAAATGTCCCATGTTTAGTAAAAAATAGTTCAAGTTGATCCTTTATGCTTACGGTGTTAAAAATACTAACGGTAGAGTTGCTCCCCTGGCCAAAACTGAATGACTTGTCCAGTTAGTAATTGTGTGGAAAGTTCAGCCAATGAGGGACTACCACGTGGCAGTCCCCTTCCCACTCAAAACCGGAAGCTTCATCACACTTCTCCTTCTTCTGCCATCACTGTAACCCTCCTTACCATTAACCAGTCATATTGAATATCGAACCATACTGCAGTCTCCATCGCAACTTCTCCTTCATTACCTTTAGGTTAAAATCAATTCGTGATTTGTGGCTCATTGAAGGTACAAATCGAATTCCGGCAAAGAAGGCAATGAAATTTGATGAGAAAAATTGGAGACAGTGAAGTTTTGCACTTGGGATTATACTGTATTATTATTTAGTTCTAAGCATAAACTGCATAGTGGAATCAATGTTGACATGTTAATGGATCTTTTAGTTTAAGTCCAAACCAGTTTCTGAAAGAATGAGCACTTTAGGATTGAGGTTGTAGAAAGGGAACAGTCGTTCCCTCAAAAACACCAATGACCAATCTTCCACAATGAACAATTTATGAAATCAATAAAAGAAAACGTTTCAAAGAGATTCTTCCTGGTTCATTTACCCTCAACCCTCAGTTTAAGTGCGAAACCCTAGCTTTCTCGGCATTAATAATAGACTTCATCAACTTCGCTGCATTCTCCACCTTCCCTTTCGCATTCACCACAACATAATCAAAATTCTTCAAAAGTTTCATCTCCTCTTTCACATGGCGGCGCCCTAAATATCGACCCTAAGAACGAGGGCGTATTGGAGAAACTCCTCCCGCTCCACCATCCCGAGAAACTCCTCCTTCAAGACGAAGAGGTAGTCTTTATCGTCGACTTTGGTGGGGCGGCGAGGACGCGATGCGGCGGTGACGACCAAATGGAGGCCGCGACGGGCCTCACGGAGGCGCGCGATAAGGGTGTCTTTACCAACGTTGTTGGAGCCGTTGATGACGATGATGAGAGGGTTGGGGTTGGAAGAGAGAGGGTCGGAGCTGAAGGGGGAGACTAGGGAAGCTTCCAGAGGGTGGAAGAGATCAGCGCGTTCGAGCATTTAGAATCAGCGTGCTCCACTCCACCGGCTTCTTTCCCGCCGTGATAACCCTGGCCTTCAGCACTTCACTTATGGTAATCCACGTCATTAAGTTTTATTTTTAAAATTGACACCTCAATTCATTTCAGAGTGCCACGTAATGATAAATTAGACAGCTCATTCAGTAGTTGCCAAGAGAGCAACTCTACCGTTAGTTATTTAACGTCGTAGGCAAAAAGAATCAACTTGAACTATTTTTTACAAAACATAGGACATTTATGAATTTTTGAGAAAAGAAGAACCAATTTGAACACATATAATAAATGGAGGGACCAAGATAGGTATTAAACCTTTATTTTTTTAAGTTTCTTGAGTTCTCATTTCCACTTTGTCCCAACGAAAATCCTACGCAATTCAAGACCTTTTGCTTGCAAACTAATCAGTGACCGATTTCGATTGGGAAGTGCCCAGCACAGTGTACCGGCATGGCTTTGAGCATAGCAGCGGTGTTGCTTGGTGCTTGTAATCCCAAGACTGGGGCTAGGATCGTTGCTTTGGTTGGTGGTCCCTGCACTGAAGGACCTGATTCGGTAAATGAATTTATGTTCTTCGCTATACTGCTTTCAAATGGAGTCATTGGTGATAATAGATTTTATTACAAATGGGTCGAAGGAATTTATGTTTTTGTGGGGATTATGAAGTCTGCTCATTTTCATCTTCTTCTGTTTGATGGACATTATTGTTTTGAAATTTGAATCAATAGGTTGGAGTAGCAGAAATCAAAGTTGCAGTTGAAAAAACTGGTGGCCATCCTGTCTAAAATTTTTGGTCATTCGGTCTTCAAGGACTCTTTTAAGCGTGTTTTTAAGGATGGGGAGCAATCTCTTGGTCTTTGTTTCAAGTGGGTCTATATTTCAATCTTTTGTTCAATACTTCAATTTTATATTCTCATCCACATTAATTTTGTATAAACTTATTGCTCCCCTATCTCACCATTTCAGTATGATCATAGTTGATGCCGATAATTTTTTTCTCTAGTTTGTATAAACTCTCTAGTTTTTTCTGTAATCACTTTCAAGTTTTTGTTTATTCACTTTTCTTTCTTGAAATACATTGAAGAAGTTAAAGCCATAAGATTCTATAGCCGAGAGCATGTGCAGTATAAGATTTACTTTTTCTTTATGATGATTCCGAAAGATGGTTAGTTGTAGTGTTTACACACCTCACACTTGTCTGCTGAATTTTTATTCCACTATTGGCGAATATATATAGATTGAATACTTGTTATTAAATACTTGTTATTAATTTCATGATCACGGACGATCCGAGGTTTTCCCGAATTCATTGGATAAAATTGTTAATGTGCTAAAGGACAGTGGAACAGAAATCATGTCTTCAATAAGGGAAAGGACGGTGAATATAACTAAGAATCAGGTTTGTGTACTGATTGGTAGTTGAATTTGCATTTCATATTAGTTTATTAGGATATTGGCTATTGCTTATTAAGTGACTCACTTAAAACTGTGATGATTATGTATCGAATTTATTGTTTTTTAGGTTGTGGTTTTGCTGAAATATTGTTTCTGCTCAAGATCAGTTTTGACAGATTTGTTCTTAGAAAAAGAAGGGAGAGATTACAGGGAGGCATTACCTAAAAGCAAAAGAGTCATTCCCTGTGATCTGAAAGCAAATAATTGTGATGGAACCATAGTGAAAATATTTTTTAGAAAATCTAATGGGATTATAGTCTTTGCTGAAGGAAAAGCAGATTTTGCAGACTTTCTTTTCAGCTTTCATACTATTCCTTGGGAGGGGCGTTATGTTTGATGGGAGGGTGTTCTTATGTTGACAGTTTTGATAGTTTGTATAAAAGTGTTGTTGATCTTGATGAAGATTATTTTACCACAAAGGAAGTAAGGAATAAGTTTATTGATCATGTTCTTGCCCCACAGTTTAAGTTGAACAATGGTTTAATGTTCTTGTCTTTTTTTTTTCATTTTATTCCTTGCTCTGCTGTCCAGCTTTGTTTAGTGCCGTAGGTGCAGAGTTTTGAGAAAAAGCCTTTGCTGTTTTAAACTTAATTCCTTGCTGTTTGGTGTTGTTTCTGATGCTGTTACTGCACTTAAATCACTGTTGTTTTATACTAGAAAACATTGTTTGGTGTTGTTCTGGATGCTGTATTGCACTTAAATCCTTTGCTGTTTGCTGCCAGAAAGGCTATCTGTTAGCTATTATAAATGCTGTAAATTTCTTGTTGTGTTAAAATAAAATTCTGCAGAAAAATGGTTGCTGTTTTAGAATAAAATTCTGCAGAAAATGGATGCTATTTCACATAAAAATGCTGCAGAAAATTTCCGCTGTTTTATACTAAAATGCTGCATAAACCTTTGCTGTCTTTGCTGTAAAATCTACATAAAACGTTTGCTGTATTTGCAAAGTTACTTTTACTTGTGTTCTTGTAATTAATTTTGCCGTGCCTCTCTGCTTGTGCAGGTTTTCCCTCCTAATGAGAAGATTGAAAACATTAATGATCAATACTGGACTTTACGTGCAGAAGAGTTAGATGAATTTGAAATTGCTTAGTTATTGTTTAGTTGATTATACCAGTATTCACTAGTGCAGAATTGATCTTTAATGTCATCCATTAGACGTCGGATTACAAAATATCCAACGTAAATTATTGACTGGTGACATTTTAGTAAATAAGTGGCCATATAGACGTCGGTTAGGAGGGTCCCCGACGTCTATAACCCCACCTAACCGTCGTCTACTGGCCTGACAGGTAGGTGAAAAGTCATTTTTTTCTGCCATATAAACGTCCGTCCTCGCCACTCCGACGTCTATATACGATTATAGACGTCGGCCCCCCTTGTAACCGACGTCTATGCTCTGACAGGGTAGGTGAAAAGTTGTTTTGGACGTCGGCTCCCCCTATATCTGACGTCTATATGCACTGAGAATATTAATTTTTAATTCGAATGGACCTCATGTTACTGAGGTCATCGACGTCTAGTCGAGAATAGACGTCGGGCACTCGGGGCGCCGACATCTCGGTTCTTGTTAAATCAGAAACCGCGAACCCGCGGTTACGCGCACTTCATCGTCTTCCTCCTCTCCTTTTCTCTCCGCGGCATAACATTTCCAAGTGCGTTTTATCTCTTTCGAACTGTTTAAACTTACTTTTACTCCAATTAAATTAGTCTTTGATGAATTATCTTCCGTTTGAACCAATTAAAATGAGTTTTCGTTGTGTTTTTGTGCAGTGTTGCTCGTGTCTTTAGGTAGTGTAGTAGCACCTTCTCCCTTTACTAGCTTCCTCGTAAGAAAAGTTGCGTCTTTTGGATCTCTTATGGCATTTCAACCCAAAACCGAACCTGGGTCCTTGCCTAGTTCTCATGTCACCGTATTCTTTTTCATTGGCGGTTGGAATGAAACTAGGCAAAGACCCAGGTTCGGTTTTGGGTTGACATGCCATAAGTGTTCCAAAAGACACAAGTTTTTCTTATGAGGAAACTAGCAAAGGAAGAAGGTGCTACTAGGCTACTCAAAGACATGAGCAAAACTGCACCAAAACACAACGAAAGCAGTAAACGTCGGTTATTGCCATGTTCAACGTCTATAGTGTCCTTAGACGTTAGAGTCTATTAACGTCACCCATAAAGACGACGGATCGGGATCTGACGTTAAAAACCCAAAATAACATACGTCTAAAGCCCTTTCTGCACTAGTGATTAGGTTTGTTCAGATTTTATATGTTCATTCTAATTGATAGTTAGTAGATTAGTTATTAGATAGTGTTAAAATAAGATTTTAAAACTAGTGCACTGTTAAAATTAGTACAATTCAATTTAAAATTAGTATAGTTAGTAATTCAGTTCAGTTTATATTGTAGTTTAGTATAGTTTAGTATAACTCAGTTCAGTCCAGTTTGATAAAACAAAAAACAGTTCAAACAAACTGAACTATAAAACAGTTCAGTTTATTCAAATTAGAGTATAGTTTTTAGTAGTACAATGCACTGTACTTCCATTTTCCCACCCAAAGATATATATAGAGTTGTCAAAAGTCAAAATCATCCTGATTAGGCTTTGGTGAGGTTAACAAAGCAGTGTAGAGGCGAAGCCTATCTTCTCCCATGGAAGAGGACCTTGACAAGGGTCTCCTAGGTCTTATGAAGGAGAGAGAGGTCAAAGTCAACCTATGCTTGTACCTTCTCCAAGCCAATTGAATGGCGACGGCGGCCCAAGTTCTCCAGCCTGGTGAGTAATACCTGGCGCTTCTCTTGACCTTTTCTTTGACAAAAGTGTACCTGAAATGTTGGGTGACGTACTTGACGTCCTCGGCTTCAAGGCCAAAAGCCTCTGTGGTTTCCAAGGTGATGAGTGTGGATGAAGATGGCGGAAGACGTTCGATGAAGGGTCTCCTCAAACACCATGAAAGAAGCTCATCACCACTGAAGTTGCCTGGCCCTAACATGCAGCAACTCTGCACACCATCCCTCAGAACTTGGCTGCTTTGAAGGTGACCCCTCACCACAAACAGCATTCTCTGAACTGGGTCTCCTTCTCTTGCTATCTGCATCGTATACTCATGCTTATTTTCATGCCAAAGAGAACAATCATGCTTTATAACTCATTGTTAGGTTTAACACTGTATATGTATATGCTTCCATTGCTCATGTAAACAAGAAAAACAAACACTTCTATCTTTCACAACTCCTTTATATTCCCTTTGGATAAAGGATTCCTACATCTTTTTATTTTCCAAATCTTTTGTTCAAATAGAGTATATATAATATTCTACATTTTAACTTTCTTTTTAAATTTAAACATTAAAAAAATAAATTAGACAAATTTAAATATCTATATAATAATATTTAAAAATTACATTTTTAAATGCTTATAAATATATAAAGAGAAAATTATTAGTTGCAAATCTTTTAAAACTTTCTTCATTCAAATTTATTGTTTTAATTATTTGGAATATTATCTAAAAATTAAATTTCAATTTCTTTTTTAATTTTCTCATTCAAAGAACTCATTTTAGTACATTTGGATTTCAAAAGAGAATTTCATTTTTTTTTTAAATTTAAAATTCTTTTGGAATAAAAAGTTGTTTAGATTAGAAAATTAAAGAAAAACTTGTGATATAGGAATTTTTACTAGATATTTCATATAATTAAAAAAATGAAATTTGACATTCATTAAAAAAAAGTAAAAGTTGAATTAATTGTTAAATATTATTTGAATATTGAAATTTAACTAATATGTTTTTATATAATTTAATTTTGATTTTTTTAAAAAAAATAGAATTTCATCTTAAAAAATTTCAATTATTTATTCAAGCAATATAGTTAAAATATTTTAAATCCTATATCTAGATAAAATAAAAGAAAATTTAATTATAAACAATTTAAATATCATACATTTTAATTTCTTATAATTATAAAATACCTATCGAACAAAAATATTCAAATTCAACAAATAAATAAATAAACTACTTTATTCAATTATCTCATCCAAATAATTAATAATTGAAATGAAGCCAAACCACAACTGGAAATAATGTATAAATCTTCAAGTGATGGTTAATGGCAGTATATTGATTACTAAAGTTTACAAAAAAATGTATAAGGTTAAGAGTGAAAGTTATTAAATAAGAAAGATTTATAAAATTTTATAATTTTTAATAAATTTTAGCTGGTGTGTATTGAAAAATGAGTTTCATACTTTATGTTAGTTAGTTTTGCTCAATGCATTATGCAAATATAGTGGAAATTATAACGTACTGTTTCTCCCTTTGTGAATATCAGAGACTTCACACGGTCACAGATGTTCTCAAGAACCAGCTCGTCCATGTGTTGAAACAGAGGCACCTGAATAAAATACAAAGACACATATAGCGAAAACCAACATCATTGACTTTTTAAAACCAGAGATTAAAAGTAAAACTAAAACTGCTATTTATTTTATCAATTTTAGTTTCGTATTTTAGGAAAGTTTTAATTTTATCAAATCTCATTGAACTTTAAAATTAATATTCAGAGTTACGGTGCTTAATTAATCAAAATATATAAACATAAAATATAATTATATATAAAGTTATGAGTTTGGTCAATATAATTATACATAATACATAAAATGTAATTATATATAAACAAAAAAATGACACTTATGACACCAATCATCATTAGCCTATGACATTTATGGCACCTATCAACATTAAGCTTTTGAAAACTTTTGTTGTAGTTGTCTAGATTTCCTTCTTTCCAGCTTGCTTTTATTATAGGATGACTTATCCTATGTGCCCCTTCATCTATAAAAGATTGTATAATTGCAAAGTAAGATATGGTAGAAAACAATCAGAATGTTTTTACCTTATTTTTTCTATGCTTCTAGTATTGTATTTTGTGTTTTTCTTTTCTAATAATTTTCAACAATAAAAAAACTTTGTTAAAAAATCTTAGTGAAATGACCTAAATTTATAATATACTTTTTTTAACGTGATTCTTAAATTTAATAGTAATGAAGAGAATATGTTCTTGAGGTATATTTCTTTACCTGTCTAACCAAGTCTAGACAAAGATGGTACTTGATGTCTCTTCTTAACCCTTCAGGAAGATTTCTGGTCATCTCGCATTCATCGACCCCTCTCATGGCAGCCCAACGTTGTCTCTCATAGTTACGCACACGTTGTCGAAACCCTTGTGGCAACCTTCGTTTCCTCATCCACCATTCAATGTTCCTCATCTTCAATTGCATTGCTTGCTTCTTTGACGTTGTTGCATGCAAAAATACCTGCTCCATATATATCAATATAATATCCAAACATTTTTCATACCAAATATTTGTCTAAGAAAATCAACATTCGTTATGAATGTGACTAGCAACTGATAATGATGTTCTTTACCTTGATGTTTCCAATCAACATGGTTACAAGAAGAAGGCCACTGGTCAGCACAATGATGTTGAAAACCACTTCTAGCCATTCTGTTGTACTTTCTAGGTTTCCAAAAGTGCTTATCACATCAACAATACAGGGTTCAAATTTTTGGAGTAAGCATGAAGCAAAAATAACTATCACAAAAAAAAAACAACAAAGATAATTGAACAAATACTTCTGAAAATGCATGCTTTATAAGATTTAATTATATATTTTATCACTTATTATTTTTCAAATTTAATCAAAGTATCATCATGTTTTGTTATTTTTCTTTTTTTCATATTTACTAATATAATACATTTTTTTAACACGGTAATTTCTAACCCTAACAAATTAAATAAAAAAAGTGTCGTTTTATCATTATTTGTTTTATATAAAAGTGTAGTTTTTACTTTATTTATTTATTTTTTTACAATTTATCTTCATGACACATCATCACTTTATTAAAAAATTAACAAATAAGCAAAATGTATAAAAATTCAATAGAAAACGTGCGGGAAAATAATATTAAAAATAATAAGACTTGAAAAGTACGTAAGATGTGAAATGAAACCATCTGATAGTGTGTGTTTTTAGTGTACTAAATAAAAAGTTGATTGCATAATATTGGTGAAAAGGTGAGTTGCGAGAGAAATGGTTAAGATGAAGAAGACAAATGAAAAGATGGTGGAAAGAATGGAAGAGTTTAAGGAAATGGAAAACGATGAATAAGAAAAGAAAGATACCTAAGAGTCATTAGGCCCCAGAAGATAGGGAAGAGGATCTTCTCCAAACGATTATCATTAGTGACAAGCTGAACGGTCCATCTATAAGCTCCATAGGTGTAGCCATCAGGGCCCTTCAAGCATGTGTGCCAGACGTCCCTGTTCTCTGCCCAAGCCAACCTTGCTCTATCCCTAACTAAAAAACTCTTGCTTCCATAATATACAGGACTTTGACATGACAGAATGTTTGTGCCACAACCACTTGTTTTTCCACACTGCACTTTCAGACACTGGGCTGCCCTTTGAATCCCCAGCAAGTACCAACATGCCCCTGCTGCCTGTTCATTTCTTCATAATCAGATGCATTCTTAAACATAGACAAACCAAATATTACAAAAATCAAACTATATCTTTCTCACACCTCAAGTTCATGGCCTAAGTAAGTAGGTAAAATCTTTGTTGTAGGTTCTCCAAGAGAAAATTGTTTTTATTACTAATTGCTTTATGTCTATAACAAAAAAAAGACTTCAATATTTTTTAGTATTAATTACTTTAAGTTTTTAAGGAAAAAAAAAAGACTTCAAAAAATGTCTTATTTTTAGGTTTATTTTAAATCTTCCACACTCTTGAGTAGTATTTGTTCTACAAACTATTAAATAAGATTTGTCTTTATCTGTGTCTTAAATTTATATTACTTTTTAGTTGATATAAAAACTTGAATACACCCCCAATAAAAAAAATTAAATATTTACAATTCAATATCAAATGACATTATAGTCCTAACAATGTTAAGATAAATTTTAATATTATATAAAATTGATGTGTAAAATAAGATTTGTCTTATTTCATAATATAAAATATGTATTATTTGAGGAAATAGTTTGAATGGATAATGAAAAATGATATGTTAAAGAAAACTTTTTGTTAACGTGGTTAACTAGGGAAAAGTGCTATATTTGGTTAAATTTTCTTTACATGTATAAATTCCATTCTATGTAGGTTGAGACAATTCAATTATTCTCTTCAATATATTTACTTTTATTTTTAATCTTTTTACTGAATGTGATCTCACTACTTATTAGAAATAATCAATTTCATCATTTTAGTTAGACTAATGTTAACATTATTAAAAGTGATAACTTGACAAAAGTGATATTGTGTTTCTACAACAAGAAAAAGTTGATATCATTCTACCAAGTCATGATTTTCTAATTTAATGAAAGATTTATATTGACTTCTTTTAATAAACACTGAAACCTTAAGAAAAAGCAAAAAACATTGAATAATTGCTGCCGGAATAAAAAGATATATTAAGCCAAAACTAATCTTATTTATAATGAAAATTGAAAAAAAAATGAATTCAATTTCACATTTTCATATATTTGAAAAAGGGGAAGCTAGCTCCAAGTTTGTTATGAAATTTCAAAAGTAAAAAAAAGTAACCACATTACCAATTCAAAAGAATAAGTAATACAGTCTCATGTCCCAGAACAAAGTTAAAAAAATCCTACTTATGATAATTAAAAGAAAATCTAAGTGTCTGGAAGAATAGAAAGTAGGTGTAATAATTGGAGTATAGATTTCTTAATGTTTTAGTGCCCTTGTTTTCTTTTCCGTTCTTTAATAATTTATATGATGCGTATGATTGATGTGTATGGATCCAACGCTTTTATGTGCACAGTTAATAAACTTTATTCTAGAGAATTACTTGGATGATAGTTACTTCTTGAAACAAGCAAAAAGTAAAATTGTCTTGTTGATATTATAAAAATATATATGGTTGGTTGGTTTATTCATTGCATCATTGGAGAATCATGCAATGGGAAGACAAAAACCTAAAAGTGTGTAAATTTTTCACCATCATTGCTATTCATTTATCTCTTACCATTCTTTCAGTATTCTTATCGTTATACTTATGCATGGTGAGAAGAAAGGAGTGACTTACGTGGGAAGCAACAAAATAAGCTATCATGTTAAGGGCAATTCCCCACCAAACTGTTCCAAAAATGTAGCCAGAGAGGTTTTGCGTGCGTCGTAGATGGCAAACAGAATGATAAATTTTTGGAAGGTATTGGAACAGAAATATGATTAAGAACACTGTCATCACCAACGTCACTGAACCTTTCTCCAATAACGATGGAATTGCCACCCAGAGCACTATCTGAAAATCAAATTAACAAATCTCATCACATCAATCTAACTCTAACTACTCTATCTTTCTAATTCTTCATATTCATTTTTTTTTAGATGCTTGTGCTGTGTTTTTAAGATGTCTATTCACTTCACATAATTCTAATTAATTATGCAGATATCAAATTTTTAATCAAAATTCAAAGGTTTTTTTCTTTTTCTTTTTTTGTATAGACCAATAAAATATTATCAAAAGGGTGTGTGACCATAAGATATATATTGTGTTATAGCATAATTTAAAGTTCATAGTACACACAAAAGAACGAATTAATACATTAGTTTGTTTTTTTTTTTACAAGAATCCTGTAACATGTTCACAGCTATTTAAGTTCAAAAATTTATCAAAAGGTACCAAAGTTCACACCTATATAAGTTCAAAATACTATGAAAAGATATCAATGGTTTTCCATTCATCAATCATATATATTTACCTACACAAAAAAATTGGGTTTAGTTTGCTTTCTTATTCATTAAAAGTATAAATAAGGAAGCTATTTTATTTGAAAAAAGCAAATATATAATTAAGTTCAATGGGTAATCACATATATATCCATTTTAAGTACTCTCATGCAAAGATAATTTTGAAAAACAAACTATGATATATATTAATAATTTTTTAATAATAAATTATATGTCATTATTGATTTATATATTTCAAACTATCAATTATTAGTGTTGGGAAAGAGTTTTCAAAAGGAAAATTATTAAAAAAACATTTTTCTTTTGAAGAAAACAGGGATCAGACTTCAATGATGAACAAGTCAGATATATGTTTGTTGTTATGAGTTGTAAACAGTGAAGAGCATGAATCAATTGTTACCGAAAAACGCAATAATATGTCTAGATATTTTGGGGGACCACACATGCGTATAGCATAAAAAATTCTAATCAGACAAAGATTCAGATTGGATGAATCTAAACTTGTGGATCCCGTACTGGTTTGATGGAACAAACTGTAACATGTTTGGTTGATCATTTTTCTAATATACAATAAATATAGTTTCCACCAGCAATCACATATGCATATTATGCAGATGATCATCATTAGAGTGCCGTGTTTTAGCTTCTAAGAATAATGACAAAATCACTCTTCAAATCCTCCTTCTGTACGATGCAAAACAACAAAAAAGGAAAATGAAAACACAGTCACAACATTGGGGTGGTTTCTGCTGCAGCACGTGCTTAGGCTCATGTAGGGTTCCTTGTTAGATAGGTTCATCGGATGCTATTTTGTTTTCATTCTTATGCTGCATTATTTGTAAATGTATTATAGTTCCAATAAGTTTTCCAACCTTTCATACAAATTTAGGCAAGAAGCATTTTGGAAGAACTTGTTCTTATGAAAATTATTAATTGCGTATAAAACACATTAAACCATCTTCACGAGATACCTATAACCACATATGTCAAATCATCTGAAAAACATCACATGCAGAATATTGTTGGCTAGCTTCAAAGTTCCATGCAAATTTATACATACTCCCGTGATCGCATACACCTGTCACTCACTCCTTCAGTGACCACTAATATAAAAATACCAAACTACGAACGTTCTCCTTTCAAATCATTCTTCTATCTAAAAACAAAACCGCTATTACAGAACATGCCAAATCTCATAATTAACTACGTGACAATATCATTATGATCTTTGACATTTACTTCTCACCTATCTACATCTTTGGATGGAATCCTTTTAATGGTAAAAGATAAGACTGAGTCATATAAAATTAACATTACTTTCATTTTATATAAGTTTTATATTCACACATTTATTTGTGTTTTATAGAAAGAAAAACATATGGTTTCCCTTTTGCTAATATATCATACCATATAGTTTATTAATGACAACAATTCAAATTCCTTTATCCTAAGAAAATGTGAAAAAAAGTCAATAATTTTGTAATATTAATTTAAAAATTAAAAGTGGTATAGTAAATTTCCTACAGTTATCACAGTAAATTTACCAACTTATATAAAAGCTACATTAATTATTTATATTTTTCCTCTTTTAGTTCTTCTAGATAGTCTACAAGCACATAGAGATAGAAAAATAATTACTTTTGCAAAAAAAAATGTTTTCTAATGGTAATGATTTATAATTTCTATATATAAAATATCAGCAAACTATTAGTTATACTATCACCAGTAAATTTTATAACGTTTCGCATATATTTTATGTTTTCATAAAAATTACCATGTACTTCTTTTAATATTAATTTTTTTGAGGCGATAAAAATGAAAATAAAAAAAATGAGGTAATTAGTAATAAAGAGTTGTAAGAAGAAGGAGAATAAAGTGAGTTTTACCTGTGGCAGAGGAAGAATCACGAACAAATCAAAAACGAATCCCGTCCGTGACTTAAGATACCCTAACGCGACGGTGCCCGGCCGTGTGTCTCTGAGCCCCGCGGCGGCTCCCAACCCGAACGCGCGTTTGGCCATCTTCATTCTGATCACCATGTTCCACAGGTGAAGCGCGTCTGTCATGCACCGCAGCACCGTCACGGTAACGGCGAGCCACCCGTCAACGAACACGCACATGCAGGAGTCGCTAACGGAGAGCGCGTAGAAGAACAGAGGGTCCACGAACAACCCCGCGCCGCACACTAGCAGGAACACTCTGTTCCATTCCTGGACCCACTTCGCCCTCGGGTCCAACACCTTCCCCAACGCTCTCCGCCCGGCGCCGTCGCACGCCGCCGATGACCAGCATCCCATGTCGGCGGAGTCGTTCTCGTTGCCTTCTCCATGCTCCTCCTCCTCCTCCTCCTCGTTGTCGGAGGTGGTGGGGGTGGGCGTGTAGTTGAGCACGTGCGAGGCACTTGATGAGGACTCGTGCTCTGTTATTGTAGTAGCCATGGTGGTGGAAAAATGGAAAAAATTGATTTTTTTTTTGGATGGTTTTGATTTGAGGGTGGATTGTGTGGGCAGAATGAAATTGTAAGAAGAATCTGATTAGGATTTATGAATGAGAAATGTTCTGACACGGACACATGAAGGAGAGAAGAGAGAAGTGAAGGTGGTTGTTCTATAGTATGAGAGCTATGCTTGGTTCGTTGTTCCCAAGAGACCCACACATTGTAGGATGATAACGTGGAGATTATGATTATGTATTTTGAATCTATAACACACAGACTTGTCCTTGCCTAGCCCAATCAAATTTCTATAGGTTGTATTTCGACACCAATAATTGAGAAAATATTTTTCAATGTTTCTCAAATAATAATAATAATAATAATAAGGAGGAGGAAGAAGAGGATAGGATGATGATAATCATTCATCTTGTTTCTATATCACAAACACTTTTTTATAGAAAGTAATTTTGTTTGAGTTTCATTAAATACAATATTTAATACGATTGTATTTAGATTCTAACTCTACTTATTATACAAAAATTAATCCATATACGCTTTGAGCTTGATGGTTAGTAGCAATTGCCTAATTTATGTCATCATGTTTTTGTTAAAAATTCGTTGTGTTGTTTTAGTTAGGAGTGTATAATTTCGTTAACAAATTATTTGGGTCTATAACTCATCTTAATTAGATTAAAAAGTTATTATATTTTGAGAATTATAAGTTGATAAAATTTCAAAAAGTGAGAATCACACTATAAAATGTAAGTTTCTTTTTTATCGTCAAAAGCAAATATATTAAATATGAAAATAAAACTCTTTTATTAACAATCCTCTCAAGTAAGCTCATAGATTGTGTGTTTATGAACTTATCCGTCATCTCCAACTCAAACATATATATTAATCCTAATAACGTTGCACATAAAAGGTCCTATACATTTTGTGCAAAAGAAAAGATGAGGTAATATACATTCAAGAAAAAAATTAAACTATGCTTTCTTTCATCATCATAGCCTTTATTCAACATATAAACCAATTGTTTGTGCCATTGAATCGTGTGATCTAGTTGATAACACTAGTAAAAAATCGGGTTTTTACAGCGCACATTATGCCACGGTTCAACGAAAACCGCAGCATAATGGTGCGCAGTGGCAGTTTTGTAAATAAAACGAACATATATGCCGCGGTTCTACTGCGAACCGCGGCATATACCCCAGTCAACCATTGCCTTTGACGTCACGTATGAATAAAAAATTAAATAACAGAGTATATGCCGCGGTTCTCTGCACAACCGCGGCATATACCCAGCCAATTTATTGCAGGTGCTGACTGGGTCAGAGAATTTCAGAAGTTACAGGGGGTATATGCCGCGGTTCTCTGGGGAACCGCGGCATATACCCCTGTAACGTCTCAACTTCTCTGCCAGTCAGAGAATTTCAGAAGTTACAGGGGGTATATGCCGCGGTTCCCCAGAGAACCGCGGCATATACCCCCTGTAACTTCTGAAATTCTCTGAAAGGCAGTTGGGGAGACAGTTGTGTTGAACACGTTTCAGGGGGTATATGCCGCGGTTCTACGAGCAACCGCGGCATATTCTCCTATCTGAAATTAATTTAATGTTTATTTGAAATATTTCGAGGTATATGCCGCGGTTGCCCGCTGAACCGCGGCATATAGTTTGAAAATAATTTCAAAAATGCCATTTCTGATAATTTTTTAAATTAGTATATGCCGCGGTTGGATGTTAAACCGCGGCATATAACCCTTTTATACCGCGGTTAAGTAGTGAACCGCGGTAGATTCCCCAGTCAGAGTTAAAAAACAAAACGTTGGAACAGTGTCGTCTTCTTCATCGCGCAGCGCTGGTTTTCGCGTTTTTCTTCTCCTGCGACAGCCATCATCTCAGGTACGCGTTTTTGCACCGTTTAAACTTGAAATTATTCGGTCCTTTCTCATTTGTGTCGCGTTTGAAACAGTTTTAGCCGATCAAAATCGTTTGAAACTCGTCATTCCCTCTCCGCTGCGACTTTGCACCAAGCGTTTCCGCCGTTCCTCTTCCAGGTATTTATGCCCTTTTGCATTTTTAACGTGATTTCTTCATTAGTTTTTGGATAATGCTATAGTTTTGGTAATGTATAAAGTTTCTATAGTTTTGGTAATGTATGGTATAATTTTTGTTTTAATTTTGATAATGCATGAAATTGTTATAGTTTTGGTAATGTATGGTATGGTTTTTGCTATAGTTTTGGTAATGTGTGTTGTAGTTCTTGTATTATTTAAGGTTTAGAATATTATTCACTAAGTTTCAATGATATGTATGAAATTGCAAGTTTGATTTTTAGTAGCTTATCGTTTTATGTAATATTTAGGAATATGGATCGAAATTGGATTAATTTACCACGTATTAGTGCTGAGTACGAGAGAGGTGTAGAGGAATTTATACAATTTGTGCAACGTAATGAGGGGAGAACTGATGATGAAGTGAAGTTTAGATGTCCTTGTGTGAACTGTTTGAATGGGAGAAAGTTGAACGCAACTCAAATTAGAGAACATCTTATATGTGATGGTTTTCTAAGATGCTATACAACATGGATCTGGCACGGCGAAGAAATGGATTTTCCCACTGACTCTCAAAGTGTAAATGTTACTGATTCCACCATGGAAGAAGATCGACCGGATGAAGACAAATTGGAGGACATGATCCGCGATGTTGGAGCAGAAAATTTTGCCAAAGCTCATGTGTATGAGACGATGTCGACT
Organism: Vigna umbellata; assembly: GCF_029865625.1. Lineage (NCBI taxonomy): Eukaryota > Viridiplantae > Streptophyta > Magnoliopsida > Fabales > Fabaceae > Vigna > Vigna umbellata. The sequence goes on from NC_142170.1 coordinate 21,149,281, forward strand.
GATGCAGAAACACCTTTGTATGTCGGTTCAACTAAGTTCACACGTTTGTCAGCGGTGTTAAGGCTCATGAATTTGAAGGCGAGCAATGGATGGACTGATAAGAGTTTTACAGAACTGTTGACGTTGTTGAATGAAATGTTGCCAGATGGAAATACACTGCCCACTCGTAATTATGATGCGAAGAAAATTCTTTGTCCAATGGGTATGGAGTATAAAAGGATACATGCTTGTCCCAATGACTGCATTTTGTATAGGAAAGAGTTTGAATTTTTGACAAAGTGTCCAAAATGTGGCTTATCACGATACAAGTCAAAAAACAATAGTGAAGATAATGGTCAGATAGAAAAAAATGGATCTGCTTTGAAAGTAGTTTGGTACTTTCCAATAGTGCCCAGACTTAAGCGTTTGTTTGCGAATGGTTTGAAGTTTGATGTCGTGTGTTGTACAGGTTATGAAGTCAATAATTGCACATTCTATACGAAGACTTTGGATGATAAAAGCACAGTACAAAATAGTGGAGTCAGTTTAGAAGCTGAGTCACTTCAATTTTCCACATCAAAAGATCAATCTCCTGTACTTGGATCAATGAGATATTATGGTATAATAGAAGAGATATGGGAGGTTGATTACACCAAGTTTTCCGTTCCATTGTTCAAGTGTAAGTGGTTTGACAATAAGAGTGGTGTGAAAATAGATGACTCGGGTATGACACTGGTTGATTTTCGCAAGGTGGGTTATCGAGACGAACCGTTTATCATGGTACATCAACCATCTCAAGTTTTTTATGTCAAAGATCCTTCGTCTGACCATTGGTATGTTGCTCTTCAAGGCAAAAAACAAATTGAAGTTAACGAAGACAATCTAATTAATATTGATATTGCTGACAACCATTCATTTCAAACTACAACAAAGTTGGATGACCAATCTGTAGTTGACGATGATGTACATGCAATTCGGTCAGATCATGATGAGGGAATATACATATGATGAATCCATATCTTTATGTATGAATTTTCAATTTGGATACTATTACATGTTTTGTTAATTTATATGATATTACATAAGTCTTGAAAGAAAATTTAATGTTGTTATTTATTTTGACAGATATATGGCTGATCATCCACATTCTTCAGGGGATGAGGCTCCCCCACCCAGATCCACTAGAGGACCCACTAGGATGAAACAACTATTAATCAGGAAAAATAGTGGTGAAAGAACTCCGGTGAATGTGAATGTCACCACGGGTGTGGCAACTGGCCCCCATGCAGATGACTTCCGATCATACCTTGGAGTAGTGGCACGTGATAAGATTAGCATTCTCATTCCATCTTTTGATCATGTGTCCGAGGGTGATCGGAACATTATTTGGCAAGATATATTGGTAAGTTAGTTAATAGCATTTGAATTATAATTTGTTTATATTGATAATTTTGTACTAATACAACTTTATTATGTTTTTTTCAGATGACATTTGACATTCCAAATGTCCCAACACTTAGAAATAAGTGTTTGTCAACTGTTGCAGAAAATTTCAGAAACTTTAAAAGCAAGTTGACATCAAGGTACATCTCAATTTTAAAGGTTTTTGATGTCAAAACTTATCTTATCTTTTCATGTAACAACAGACGCAGGAACAACAGAAGATTCCTCTATCTGAGGATGACCCTCTTTCTTCATTGCATCTACTTGCTGACATCCTTGATGATAAGCCTTTGGAGGTTCAGTATGATGCTAATGTATTTGGGCATGGCTCTGATGTCCCAATATACCTTAATAGCCAAGATGTCCGTGAGCTTGCGTCGGGAACACAAGAGTTGAATATTTCAATTATTCAACTATGGACGATGTAAGTCTATGACCAATTATTTATATATAAAATTGATTTATATATCAAGTATCCTTATATCAAAGTTAATTTTTGATTTCAGGTATATGTCTGGGGTCACTAATAAGTTGGGGCGTTCTGATGATTATGGATTCATTGATCCCCAAGACATTCATGAATCAAATGATTTTGATCATATCAACATGAGAATGATAAGCAGTTTTCGAAGGGGCAAGAAAATATACTTTTTGCCTTATATATCCGGGTAAGTGAACTTTGTTAACATAATAATGTTCCATATGTGATTTTAATATTTAATAGTTACGTTATTATGAATTTCAGGCGCCATTGGCAACTTCTTGTTATGTCTGTGCAAGACAACTATGCTTTGTGGTTCTGCTCATTGCACAGGCCTCCTCCCACACAACTCAGACAAGCAATTGATTGGTAAGAACCTCAATGTTTGGACTTTCTTTGTTATATAACTGAATGCTAAAACATTTTTTTATATACAGTTCTATTCCAGCAAGTATGATGATGGACGGGAGATCAATTGTTAAGAGTAGAAAGATTGCTTGGATTTCTCTCCAGGTTTGACATATGCTAAAGTCATACTTTGTTATAATTGTTTTATAACAAATGTTATTCACTAACTATTATCAACTGTGATGATATATTGTAGTGTAACAGACAAAATGGGTCATATGAGTGTGGATACTATGTAATGTATTGGATGACCCATATTGTTCGTTCTCACATCACAAGAAGCTGGGAAACGGTAATATTTAACTTTAACAAATTTTGATTTTTTAACAAATGTTGAATTCATATACACTAATTAAAATGAATTGTCTTTTGCAGAGATTCAAGACTACTACACCAGTTCCTGAGAAGTCACTACTATTCATTAGGAACGCTGCTGCGAAGTATATAGTTAGATTATACAATAGCTCTTAGATTTAGATTTAAACAATGCATTTGATTAGATAGAATTTTCTTAGACTCTCTACTTTATTTGATGTTGAAATACATTTGAACATGTGTTTGTTATGTTGAAATTGAATTTCTGTAAATGTTTTTATATGCAGGTCTGTTTTTGTGGTAGTGGATATCACAAAAACAGACCTGCAATTTTAAAAAACTGCAGGGGAATATGCCGCGGTTCTAACCACAACCGCGACATATAGTGCTTCGTTTTTTTTAAAAACGAGACATATGGCCGCGGTTTTGACACTAACCGCGGCATACTCGTCGGCCTATATGCCGCGGTTGAACCGCGGCATATAGTGCATTTTTTAATTTTTTTTTTAATTTTTTTTTTAAAAAAAAATGAATTTAGGCAGCGGTTCCCTAGACAACCGCGGCATATTCCGCAGCCTATATACCGCGGTTCGAACCGCGGCATAAAGTGTCTGACTTACTACCGCGGCTGAATATGCCGCGGTTCAAGAACCGCGACGTATAGTGAAAATCAACCGCGGTAAAAGCCCCTCGCTGCACTAGTGTAAATCTGCACCAAAATACAAAAAGAAAGCCATCACCAGCATAGCAAAAAAAAAAAAAATGTTCATACCTGACAAACAATGGCGGAGCTTGAAGGCTCGTAGGGGGCTTTGCCCCTGTCTTTTTATTTTATAATTATAATATAAACAATTTTTTTTTATTTTAGAATATTTTAGTACTTTCAAAATTTTTATACAACTACTTTAAAAAATACCCTTAAAATATTTTGTGAAGACTCCCACAATTACTACTCACGCCCTCTCCAAAACATAGATTACATTTAGTTGATTGTAGGGACCTCAACTTGAATTTAAAACCGCAAGTTACTGAAACTATCTTGATCATATAAATTGTTAATTTATTAATAATACTATATGTATTTAGATTATATTAGGGTAATTAAATTTGTAATTCGTTAACTCGATATCCACCAATACACATTTGGGTTAGTAAAAAAATAACTCAAACAAATACTTTAAACGAAATGTAAGCGGATCAAGTTAAATTAATATAATTTGTGGTTCATTTGTATTTAGGTATAATTTCTTATATAAAAAATAAATATCTTACATATCAAAAGTGCACACTTTTTTTTTAAGATTTCTTTTAATTTTAGGTTTTATCTGACTTCTTATTTTCAAAAATAAAACCAGATGGTGGGATTGATATCATTTTTTAAAATGAGAAATGTTGGCAATATACACTTTGTATTTTGGTTAATACTTATGTAAACCTGTAAAATCATGAGCAAATTTCATCGAATAAGAACACTGACTCCAAAAAATTTATAATTTCTAAAAATTAAGTATAAAAGAAGTGTGATCAAATGGTTTGTTAGTATTGAAATACAATTAAATATGGAAGTCCACATTGAGTGATATTTCATTTTTTGTAAATATATAGTGTTAACATACTTAAATGGATATTCAAAGTACAATCCTTTGGATCAAGTGATTCTTTTGGGATGTCCAAATCCTACTTTTATTTGGTGAAGAAATCTCTCTTTTTCTCTCTTTCTCTTTCTCTTTCTCTTTTTCTTTAGTTCGTGGACTTTTAGTGACCTAACCAATTCATCCATTATGAGAGTTATTAAATTCTTTGTTTCTTCAAGAGTGACCACAATACTTTCAAAATCATTTATCAAAGATCTCAAAATCTTTTCTGCAACTCTGTTAGGCGACATTTCTTCTTTGTTCATTCCGAGTTGGTTGACTACTGATCGGGGCCGTACCTGAATCAAATTACACTAGTGCAGAAAGGGCTTTAGACGTATGTTACTTTGAGCTTTTAATGTCAGATCCCGATCTGACGTCTTTAAGGTGACGTTAATGGGACGTCAGACTCAAAAACCGACGTCTAAGGGCACTATAGACGTCTGTTAATACCTTTAACTGACGTCTAAGGGCACTATAGACGTCGGTTAATGCCTTTAACCGACGTCTAAGGACACTATAGATGTCGGTTAATGCCTTTAACTGACATGGAATTAACCGATGTCTACAGTAGCTCGTGTCTTTTGGGTAGCGTAGTAGCACCTTCTTCCTTTGCTAGTTTCCTCATAAGAAAAGCTTGCATCTTTTGAAATGCCATAAGAGATACAAAAGACGCAAAATTTTCTTACGAGGAAACTAGCAAAGGGAGAAGGTGCTACTACGCTACTTAAAGACACGAGAAAAACTGCACTAAAACACAACGAAAACTCATTTTAATCGGTTCAAATGGAACATAATCCATCAAAGACTAATTTAATCAGAGTAAAAGTAAATTTAAATGGTTCGAAAGAGATAAAACACACCAGGAAATGCAATGCCGCGGAGAGAAAAGGAGAAAGACGATGAAGTGTGCGTAACCGCGGGTTTGCGATTTCTGATTTAACAAGAATCAAGACGTCGGTGCCCTTAGTGCCTAACGTCTATTCTCGACTAGACGTTGGGGACCTCACTAATATGACATCCATTCAATTTAAAAATTAATATTTACAGTGTATACAAACGTCGGATGTGGCGGGATCAGACGTCTAAACGGCGAAAAAAATGACTTTTCACCTACCCTGTCAACAATATAGACGTCTGTTACAGGGGGACCGACGTCTATAATCGTATATAGACGTTGGACTGGTGGATTAGACGTCTATACGGCAGAAAAAAATGACTTTTCACCTACCTGTTAGGCATATAGACATCGGGTAAGGGGGCCCCAACGTCTATAATATTATAGACGTCAAGGCCCCTCCTAACCGACGTCTAGATGCCCAACTTATTTATGAAAATGTCACCGGTCAATAATTTACGTTGGTTATTTTGTGGTCTGACGTCTACGGGGTGACGTTAAAAGCCAATTCTGCACTAGTGTTAATGAGCAATTAAATGCAGTATAAGTTAGGAAAATGAACCCTAGGTCGTCTCTCAAGGACCAAATGTGGGTCAGGAATTAGATCAAACATGTACTGGAGAAGGTGGGGGGAATTGGATAGTTTTGAACTAGAGATTAACAAACCAAAACACGAAATTCACACAATTCAAAGATAGGTTGGTGCTTAGCTCAATTACATTGCTTCCAATAATTGATTAGCAATAAATTAAACATTGCTATTACCTTATTCCAACACAAATCAACCAACTAAGTGAAGATTAATTGGGTTGTCTTAAATTTGAATTAAGCAAACGAATCGCACATGATTAATTGGTTATGCACCTTATGGATTAATTAACTAAGCGAGAACTAAACCCAATTAGACCACTAAGCGTGTTCTAATTGTAAGTGCAAAACTAATTCGACATGGTGCAAAGCAAGGTAGTTACATCAACAACTCAGAATCCTCATGGAACCATTGCAACCTAATTAATACCAACCCAAACAGATTTTAACCTATCATTGTGAACGAATTAAAACACCAAAACGCAATGAAATCCATTATTAAACGCTACAAAATAGAACTAGACGTGAAATGGAAACCTAATTTATGCAGAACACAAAAATTCAATTCAAGAACAAAGACCCAATGCAGAAAACGAAACCCTAGAAATAATACGCAAACAGAAAACGAAATTGGAATTTAAACAATGCTGGAAAAATGCAGATTAACCATAACAAATGAATTAGATAACACATTTCAAATGAGAAATCGAAATGGGGAAAACGAACTTCAAGCTTCAAATAGAAAACGAAAATGGCCAATGGAAGCAAAAGAGAAATGGAATTGCATTGAGAATTTAAAATACGAATTCAATACAAAGAAGAGGAAAACCGCAAAACCTCCATTGGAGCTCTCTAAGAAGAAGAAAACGTAATAATCTGGAATGAGGGAGCTATTAGAGTTTGGCCCCCTTTGCACACAAAACTAGGTCAGAATTGTCAAATGCGCCTAATCCTAAATGGCCAAAATGGCCCAAAACCTAAATCTGCCCAAAAAAAGCCTAAAATTGAAATTACATTTTAATTTAAACTACAATGCTGATGTGGATGAACGAAAATGATGTGGGAAATGACATGGCCTCCCTCTTGATGTCCCAAAATAATATTCCAAAAATTTCCCTGCAATTAATAATGAAAGTAATTAGGCTCAAATAATTCAAATTAATTAAAATAAGAATTTCTAGTCAAATTAAGCACAATTAGCAAAATTGGGGGAATAATAGACATTCAAGCACAATTCCCTAATTAAATCTAGTACAATAAGCTAAGTGAAGTCGATAAAATATTGACTCATCAAAATAAACCACACTTAGTCTTTTGTACTCCCGGATAAAATCAAGATGAAGATCAAGGAACAGTTCAAAGGATATCAAGGGAGGGACATAATCTCAACACACAAAAACAAAAAAGACTCACAAGAAAACAAAGAGATTTACACAGTCCTCAAGGAATCTAGACAAAGAAAAGGAGTAGACAGTATCCAACATACAAAGAATAAGAGAAATCATATACTCATGGTAATCATCCAAACAATTCTAGACATGACAAAATAATCAATCAGCTCAAGAGGTGAATCAAAAGTAACAAAACCTCACATATGCACTCTTACTTTTTCTCTCAAGTGTCTAAGGTAAACAATGTCAACTCAATACACTCAAGAAAGCAAGCAACAAACAGACTTGGCAAGTCTCTAAAATGAACACCCAAAACATATGCATGTTCAAATTCAAAGGTCTTTTCATGGTTGTAATGGGGCCAAGGACAAGGGAGGATAAAGTATAGATGAGAAGCTACAAACCAAAAATAATAGAGGAGCAATAAGGAACAATTAAAAATACAATCAAATCACACCCAAAATCTCTAATTCAATCCTCTTATTGACTCCATTATTCAATTTTTTTTTTATTTTTTTCTAATTTATTTTCTATTTTTTTCTTACTTTTCTTGTCTTGTCTCTTTTCTTTTCTTTCTAGAACATAACTAAGTGTAAGAGACAAGATACACAATATATTTTCAACATAACCAAGAATAGGAACCAACTAGCCAATTAATAGAATCCCCAGGAAGACCACACTTGTTTCCAAAACAATTCAAAAACTCCAAAATTTCCTAAGGTTAAGGTAATCATAATTTTTCACTTAAGACTAATTAATGAGATTCAAAACAAAGAAAACTCCCTGAGTTAGGAAGAAAGTGAGGCAGGGTCAAGCAAAGGCCTTTCATCCACCACTACATCCAACAAAGAAGGATTGCTGAGGAAAGGCTTTAGTCTATGCCCATTAACCTTAAAGCTTTTAGTTGTGGATGGACTTTGGATCTCGACTGCACCATAAGGATAAATGATAGTCACAACAAAAGGTCCAATCCACTTTGATCTTAACTTACCCCCATGAGTTCGAGCCTAGAGTTATACAATAAAACCTGCTGGCCAACCTTGAAGTCCTTTCTAATAATTGAACTATCATGGAACTTCTTTGTCCTTTCCTTGTAGAACTTCGATTTCTGATAGGCCTCCAATCGGATCTCATCTAATTCATTCAACTGCAACTTCCTTTCCTCTCCAGCTTGATCAATAGAGAAGTTGCAAGACTTCACAACCCAATATGTTCGATGCTCAATCTCAATTGGTAGATGACAACCCGATAGGGAGGCATCCCTATAGGTGCTTTCTAGGCAATGCTGTGTGCCTAAAGAGCATCGTCCAACTTATTGCTCCAATATTTCCTATTGGGCTAGACAATCTTCTCCAAAATCCTCTTGATCTCCTTGTTTGATATCTCAACTTGCTTGCTGGTTTAGAGTGATATGGTGTAGAAACTCTGTGCACCACCCCATATTTCTTGACCAAAGCTTGCATTGCTCTGTTGCAAAAATGAGTTCCTTGGTCACTACTAATGGCTCTAGGTACTCCAAACTTGCAAAAGAGGTGAGATCTAACAAAATCCACGACAACCCGAGCATCGTTAGTCCTGGTGGCTCTAGCTTCTACCCATTTCGAAATATAATCAACAACTAGAAGGATATATGAAAAACCAAAAGAGACAGAAAAGGGACCCATGAAATCTATATCCCAAACATCAAATACCTCACAGAACAGCATGGGATGTTGAGGCATTTGTTGTTTCCATGAAAGTGATCCTCTTGCTCTTTGACATCGCTCGTAGGTACTACAAATCCTCTCCACATCCTTGAAGATGGAGGGCCAATAAAAACCACAATCTAGCACCCTGGGATCCATTCTTTGATTTTCCAAATGACCGCCAGGTGAAGAAGCATGACAAAACTGTAGGACCAAGTCAATCTCATGGTCTGGAATGCATCTCCTGGTAACCTGGTCACTGTACAACTTCCATAAATATGGTTCATCCCCAATATAGTACTTAGCATCGCTCTTAATTTTATCAATTTGAGCATGAGATGCTGTGGGAGAAAAAACAGAAGCAACCAAATAATTAACCATATTTGCAAACCAAGGAGTAGCGTAAGAAACTGAAATAAGCAATAAATCCTCATAAGCAAAGTCATCCTGGATGGGCAAAACATCAGCTTCATTCTCAACTCTTCAATCCTACAAAGGTGGTCAATAACTAAGTTTTGTTCTCCACTCCTGTCTTGGATTTGCATATCAAATTCTTGAAGTAGGAGCATGCACATTATCAGCCTTGGCTTTGACTTAGCCTTCTTTAAAAGAAACTTCAGAGCTGCATGGTTAGTGAATACAATAACAGGTGAACCACGCAAATAAGAGCTAAATTTATCAAGAGCAAAAACAATTGCTAACAACTCTTTCTCGGTGGTGGTATAATTTGCTTGGGCAACATCTAGAGTTGTGGAAGCATAGTAAATCACTCGCGGTAACCTGCCAATCTTTTGCGTCAAGACAACCCCCAATGCATAATTGAATGCATCACACATAAGCTCAAATGGGACTATCCAATATGGTGCTTGAATGATTAGAGTTGAGGTAAAAGCTTCCTTAAGATAGTCAAAAGCCTTTTTGCATCTCTCATCAAACTAAAATTCAACATCCTTCTGCAATAGTTTGGACAAGGGAAGCACCTTCTTGCTGAAATCCTTGATAAAGCGCTTGTAAAAGCCTGCATGTCCAATGAAAGATCGCACCTCTTGCACGCAAGAGGGGTAAGACAATTGTGAAATCAAAGATATTTTTGCAAGATCCACCTCTATTCCCTTGCTAGAAATAATATGCCCTAAAACTAAACCTTGTTCAACCATAAAATGATATTTCTCAAAATTGAGAACAAGGTTAGTTTCAATGCATCTTTTCAAAACTTTTTCCAAACTGTCTAAGCATGCATCAAATGAGGATCCATATACAGTGGAATCATCCATAAACACCTCTATGCAACTTTCAAGAAAGTCGCTAAAAATGCTAAGCATGCACCGTTGGAAGGTACTAGGGGCGTTGCATAGGCCAAAAGGCATCCTCCTATAGGTAAAAGTGACAAAGGGGCAGGTGAATGTGGTCTTTTTCTGATACTCAAAAGCAATGTTAATTTGGAAGTACCTAGAAAACCCATCAAGAAAATAGTAATGAGATTTACGTGTTAGGCGCTCCAGCATCTTATCAATGAAGGACAGGGAAAATGATCTTTCCTAGTTGCTTGATTGAGCCTCCTATAATCAATGCAGACTCTCCAGTTGTTATGCATTCTTGTGGGATTCAGCTCATCATTCTCATTCTTGGCCATAGTGAGGCCAGTCTTCTTGGGAACAACATGGAACGGGCTCACCCATTGACTATTTGATATTGGGTAGATGATCCCAGCTTGTATAAGCTTGGTGACCTCCTTCTTGATGACATCCATAACCACAAGGTTTTTCCTCCTTTGTGGCTGCCTAATTGGTTTTGCTCCATCCTGCAAAAGAATTCTATGCATGCAAGCGGATGGGTTGATACCAGGTATGTCAGCCAAGGTCCAATCAGTGGCCTTCTTGTGCTTCCGTAGCACACTCAACAACTTCTCTTGAAAATCATCAAGGAAGGTGAAAATAATAATAGACTTCATCTCATCATACTCTAAGTACGCGTAATTAAGGTTATCTATGAGCTGTTTCAACTCAAGAGTAGGTGCCTGCAAATTATATTTTTCTGTACTTCCTACAAAGTGGTTAATGCATTCTAACTCTAAAGAATTCACATGTAAAGGCATAACATCAATCTCATCATATTTAACAACAATATCCATGACAGATACATCATCAATATCGTGAGCATCACCAATATCACAATCCACATCAAAATCATCATAAAAATCAACATCATATTTTACATCATCAACCGATTCTAATTCAAACTCAAATTCAAATTCAATGCATGTATGCAAAGAAGATAGGAAAGAATGATCTTTATCATGCAAAGAATCAAACTCATCAGCAGTATCTTTGTCAACAATATAATCTAGAATATTAATCCTAAACACAAAGTGGTCCTCAGTGTTAAGACTTCGGCAAGTGTACCGAATCGTATTAAGTAATATAAAATGGTAAGACCAAGTATCGTATCCCAAAGGACTCACGACAGTAAACAGTTATGTAATTGCTTAACCAATTAAGACTTAAGAGCAATTTTTGGGGTTTTTCAATTTAAATGCAATAAAAATAAACTTGAATGCAATTTGATCAATTGAGGCTAAACACTAGAATGAATGGATGAAATTGATAATATGAGATGAATATGTTGTTGGGGTTTAGATTTCACCTAATCACCCTCATGCGTATAAGAATTCATCTTCTTCATTAATGTTAATGTCACTTTCTAAATTACTTAAAACCCGATTACTCGGCGAAGAAAGTCTATCCTTAATTATTAAATCATACGATTCCTAGCATTCCTAATAATTAATTATGAAGATCAGAAGCTTAACACAACCAGAAATCATACCCCCACTCCTGAGCAATACTGCTTCTGGGAATAATTCTCTAGAACATGAATTGTAAGATACCTTCCGATACTCATACAAATCATACACCATGGTAAAACTACAAGCAATACGCGAAGAAGAATTACCCTAACAATTAATGAAAGAAGCATAAATAATTAAGAATCAATTCAAAATACATGAGAGTTCAAGAGGTTACATCTTTCCCCAACAACAAATAAGGTTTAGTTCCCCGTCATCATGGTAAAACTAGATGAACAATGAAAGAATGAAAGAGATAGAAAAACCCTAGAAACAGACGAGGAGAACTGTCACATCCCCAAATCCACCCCCAAGGGCTGAAAAGTGTGTTTCTGTGCTTAAGCCATCAAAAGATACAATCCCTAGGACGTTCAAGTCCTTAAATAGAACATAAAAATAACAGAAAATAGGTCTAAGCCCACGAAACTGGCGCTTAGGCGTGGTACGGGTCAAATCTGGCGCTCAGCGCCCTTGGAAGGGCGCCCAGGCGTGGTGCGGGAAGAAAACTAGCGCTCAGGGGCGCTCAGTCTTGGCGGTAGCATTCCAAAACTCACGTTTTTTGCTGTTTTGCTTTTTTTTTTGGTTGATTAAGCTCTATACTGCTCTATATATTGTTGGAGATTCTTCCAAGCACATTATTAGCTACAAAATAAAGGGAATTTAGTGATAAAATCATAAAATATAACCTCTACTCACTTATTCACAAAACTAAAGCAAAAACACGAGTTCAAGCAAGCTTCTAAGTAAAAAAGGGTGCGTTTAGTATCAAAATTATATCACAGATAACAGTATTTTCAACCGTTATCACAACCCCAAACTTGAAACTTTGCTTGTCCTCAAGCAAAATGTACTTGGTTTAAACAAAACAATCATACTACAATGGTCTTGCACACCAAAAAACATTTTCCTCCAGGACAAGTAAATCACTCATGTATGCTCATCATAGAAAAATCTCAGTCAAGATGCATTGATGCTTTAGTCAGTCAAGCTCAACTATGGTGCTCACATATGTATAACAGATGCAAACTCATGAAAGATCAACAACTAAGCAAGAATGTTATCCTATAATGCATGGAACAATTCCGCACCAAGGATAGTGTTTCACTCAAGCACTCAAAAGTGTTTCACTCAAGCACTCAAAAGTGTTTCACTCAAACTCAAAGGTGTATAGTGAGGTGCACTCTTACACTCTACCATCACAATGTCACATGAATCAACTTTGTCTTTCATTTAACCACATATCAAACACACTCACAAGCAAGTTATCATCACAAGAACTTTTCAAGACTTGTAACATGGCCAGACGAAGAAGAAAATTTGTTTTTCTAGACAACAAAATCCTTGAGTTAAGAGAGTGCCTAATTCATTTATTCACATTAACAATCAACTCTCTTTCTTCTTTTATGTGAAAAACCAATATTCAACTCATTCCCAAACTTTACTTGCATTGAGCATGACCTTTTCTTTTCTTTCTTTTCTTCTCTTTTGTTTTTTGTTCTTTTGCTCTTTCTTTTGCCTAATGCTCTTTAATGAATTTCACAAAGTTCTTTTCGGTTTCTCACTACCCCAAACCTGAACCATTCTCCATTACCACAAAAACACACTCTACTTTACTCAAGGTAAGGATTTCAAAAAGGGTTTTTCCACTTTCAACTTTAAGCTCAAGGTTCAAAGGGTAAAGAGAAACATTGTTCTTTGTTGGGTTCACCTATTGGCATTGGCTCTAAGGGAGAAGAAAACATGATCTTGATCATATGTAACAAGCAAGCAAGTGGTTCAATCATAGAAAATTAGGCAAAATCAATCATGCCTCCAAAGCAATAACATTCAATCAATCAAAAACTCTAGAGTCCAACCTCTGACAGGTTAATTCAAGTTCCATAATTTGATAAACATCCTGCCTAGCATATTAATCACAATTGAAACCATGCATCTGTTTTTAAAAATTATGAGCAACCACAATCTATGCTTAAAAGCCTCACCAAACATGCATCATAGAACAATAAAGCTAATACAAGAATATTACTCTTCACAAATAGTTTATCACATCATACCAAACCATTGCAGCACAATTCATTAAACCAAGTAAATCAGCAAGCTAACATAATAAAAAAAATTCAAAAAAAATAACAATAAAACAAAAACATAAAAATCTTGTACCAAATCGTATCAAGTAATATATAAAATGGTAAGACCAAGTATCGTATCCCAAAGGACTCACGACACTAAACAATTATGTAATTGCTTAACCAATTAAGATTTAAGAACAATTTTTGGGGTTTTTCAATGCAAATGCAATAAAAATAAACAAGAATGCAATTTGATCAATTGAGGCTAAAAACTAGAATGGATGGATGAAGTTAATAATATGAGATGAATATGTTGTTGGGGTTTAGATTTCACCTAACCACTCTCATACATATAAGAATTCATCTCCTTCATTAATGTCAATGTCACTTTCTAAATTACTTAAAACCCGATTCCTCGGCGAAGAAAGTCTATCCTTAATTATTAGTTCATACGATTCCTAGCATTCCTAATAATTAATTATGAAGATCAGAAGCTTAACACAACCAAAAATCATACCCCCATTCTTGAGCAATATTGCTTTTGGGAATAATTCTCCAGAACATGAATTGTAAGATACCTTCCGGTACTCATACAAATCATACATCATGCTAATGAATGAGTTAAACACAACAAGCAATACGCGAAGAAGAATTACCCTAACAATTAACGAAAGAAGCATAAATAATTAAGAATCAATTCAAAATACATGAGAGTTCAAGAGGTTACATCTTTCCTGATGGAATCCTGCCTGATGTATTTTCTCAGTGTCCACTTTTTGTAGTTTTCACATTTTATTTTGTACGTATTTTAGCTTGTAAGGAGCATGGGTTACTATAAATACCCAGCTCCTCTCTTGTATTGGGACTTTTGAGATTAATGAGAATTGAGTTTTCTGAAACAAGAAACTATTCTCTCTTGAAAGTCACAGGCTAGAGAGTCCAAAGACTCCCTCTAGCCACCTTCCAAGCATCTCTCTCACTTTCATTTTCCATTCCACCGTGCTTCTCTCTCATCACACACCATTCGCTTCAGCATAGTGGCGTCAACACCTCTTGGCCACGCGTCCTCCTTTCTCTGGCGCACATCATCTACAATCGTTCACGCGTCAGCGTTCCTTTCCTCCACCTCTTCATTCGCTGCCACATCTTCAGCGCTTCAACCACACCTCACTACAGCTTGGGCGTCTTCATTTTTTTGTGTTTCTTCTTTCACGAGAGCATTTCTCTCTCGAGCCCTCGTCGCCAACCATTGTTCTTCACGGTGTATCCTCACAGATTCACTTCGTCACTTTCGTTTCTCCCTCGCCACAGCCTCTTCCCACCATTTGTTCATATTTTGACCGTTTAAACACCTCTCTTCACATCGCTTTCCATTTTCCACCGATTGAACCCTCCTTTACTTCGATCTAACCCTTTTCCACCAGTCAATCTTGAGTTTGAACCGATTAATCGGTTCATTTTGAGTTTTCCTTCTTTTCTAGGGTTCGTTCATGATTTTAGGGTTTTCTGCAATCGATTTCGATTCTCTCAGTTTTCCTTCCAGTCAGCTCTCAATTTAGAGCTTCGTTTACTTTCCACTGTGTTCATCTCTAGAGGAAGCTTCGAAGGAGCTCGCGACACGCACATTCGTCATCTCCTTGGACGCTCGTCCATCAGTTGGTATTCAGAGCAAGGTCGAACACGCTTCGAAGAAAAGTATCGCTTTCCTTGTTTCTTTTCGCTTTGTCTTGATTCATATGTGGTATTGTGTTGATTTGTTATAATCTGTGTTTGTCTCTGTGTTATGGTTTAACGCTGTGCGTTTAACTTCTTTCATTTTCGCGTTTCTGTTTCGTTCATTGTTTCTGTGTTGAGTTTTGTTTCATTTGATTCAGTCGTGTTTTTGTTTTGTCTCGCGTCTCTAATTCAAATCGTGTTGATCTGTTTAGCTTATGCGTTGTTCATCATTTCTTTTACTGTCTTGGTTGATTTCAGTTCAATTGTGATTTTGTGTATCTGTTTGAGTTATTCAATTAGGTTTCCAATTTCTATATTTTGTGTTGAGTCGTTCTGAGCGTTGAGTCAGTGTTTTGATCATTTTAATTCGGTGCAAGTCTTTGTTTGAGTTTTAATTTCTAAATCCATTTCTGTTTTGTCTATGTCATGTTGTTTTGTTTTAATTGTCAATTAAATCTGAGTTTAACTGATTCAATTGAGTTTTTGCTTTGAGTAAGATCTGTCCATCATCATAAGTAGTGACATTCAATTGAATGAGCTTGATGCAGACTTCAACAGCAGTTTTAATGTCATTTCATTTATCTGAAGCTGTCTTGAGTTTTTGATGCTGACCATTACATGTAATTGTATTACACTTTTGAAATTCTATGAGCTGAAAGTTGAATATGCTTGTGGATAACAAATGCACACCAATTAAGCTATGAAATGTTGCATTGAGCATGGGTGCAAGATGCTTACAGCAACATCAGTCTCTATTTTGGCCAGCTACACCGAACTGGTTTTTCTTTGCAGAGTTTGTGAGTCATTCATACTTGGTTTTAAATTCTTTGCCAAGTTCTGATTCAATTTTTTTCCAGTATTGTCTTTGTTTCGTTGGCATCTATTGAGGTATATGAATCTGCAGAATTGCATTAAAACTGTTTACAACAGTGATTGAATTTAGTTTGAACTTCTGAGTTTGTGATCCATAGTGTGCATTCACTGTTTTCACTTTGCTATCAATTCTGCAATTGAGAATAAATTTTTGTTCACTCAAGGAAGCCTAAACCAGTGATATTGAAACTATAATTGTGGCTGAGAGTGATTAGCCTCTTGTTTTCCTTTGGATTTTTTTTGAGTTGAATCATTTGTTTCTATCATGACTCATATCTTGTGAAGTTGAATTGAAATAGAGTCAAACTATATGTTGTGAATTGTAGCAAAAGAAAGTGAAAGTATAAAAGCATGAGTTCTTGTGATTTGAAAAAGAAAAAGCAATTAGAAAAGAAGTATTGATTGAACCACATAAAGAGTCAAGTGGCAAGTGCAATTCACAACACTGTTTCACTCTTGATGTTCTCTCCTGTTTCTGGTTCATCATTTAATTTGATTGGAATGAATATTTTAGAGAAATTGGCAATGCATTGTTCTATTTCAGTTGCAAAACTGTTTGGTCATGTATGATTCAACTTGCTTAGTTTTTCTTGTGTTTTTAATCTGTTCTAGATCCTTTGGTAGGTTCAGTTTGTGTGCCTTCTTCTTGAATTACCTTGTTTCTTGCTTGTCCTTGTTGAACCTCTAGTCTTGTTTCAATGCATGTGCATTCTATTCTGCTGTTCTTAATTTGAGCTTTAATTGCTTTATTCATCTGATCTAGAGTTGTCTTAAGCAATAGATCTGCTGTGTTGTCATTGTTTTGTGGCTGTCCTGCTCTGTTCTGCATATCACTTTGCCTTAGCCTAGCCATTCTTGTTTGAGAAGCTGTTACACTCTGGTTTCTGGAATCTGAAAGAAGGTTTGTGTGCTTGGTAGCATCTTAGGTGGTGGTGGTCTGAAAGACTTTCCAGCTTTGTACTGCCAAGGGAGAATCTCCCTTCCCAAATCTTTCCATTTTGAGTGCTTTAAGCTTTCAAAGAGAAGCCTGAGTGTAGTGAGTGTAGTGTGGCTGACTTGGTCTAATTCCTTGGCACTTTGAAATAGAGAATTCATTGTTAATCTAACTGTTTGTGATTGTTCATTGTGCAGGGAAAAGGAGTTTGAGTGATCAAACTAGAGCAATTGTGATTGTCTTCATTTTAATCTGCTCTTGCATTCATTTTAGATTATAAACTGTTTGCTGAAATCATTGAGATATTATATGTCTGAATGTGATTACTGATTTCATGGTTTGCTTACAATTGTTGAAATCTGTTGAGTCCTGATTAGCACCATCACTCTTTCTTTGTTGAGATCATTTTTCCAAATGCATATAGAAAATAGTTTCCTGGTATTAATCACATGCACCTTTCAGTTTTTGTCAGATTGATTGATTGCATACCCTTGCATGCCACCTAGTTAGGATTTCATGGACAGATTTATGCATGAATTGATTTGCTTAGAGTAATTAGGTTTGTGCATGAACTTGTTTTAACTGCCAAAGCATCCTTCCATTTTTTTAAGAAGTGACTAAAGCACTTAATTTCCAATTCTGACTTCCTGGTTGAATTAAACACATCATTCTTTTTACCCATTGGATTTATCAGATTTTAAATTAGAATTGAATGGTTGTTTAAATCAGTTTAGTTCAGCTTTGAATTACACCCATTGCATCTGGTTAATGTCCATTCCTATTTGTATTTGCTGGATTTGGGTTTGATTTTGTATGCAGAAATGAACCAGTGCAGGGTGTCCAATAGAAGTTGAGATTTGCTTAAAATGAGCATGATTATAACTTGAGCAACCAGTAGCAGCCATCTGAACTGAAGGGAGTTTCTTTTATCTCAAACTGCTTTTGATATCCTGAACTTGTTTTGTATGGCCTGCAATCGTTGGGATTAGAATTGTTTAATCTGCTGATTTAGTTGGAATTGTTTGTGCAGTATAAGTTGAGACCATTAACTGAGCAGCAGCAGAATCTTAGTGGAAAGCTTGGAAAGCTTGTGCAGCCAAGAGAAAGGGAAGTTATTACTACCCTATATCCTCTTTTGCAATCTGTTTTAACCAAGTGAATACTCATAGCAGCTTTGTGATTTGTGATTGTAGGATTATACTGGCCAGGAGATTCAAAAGCATTGATTCCAGAAGCTGTCAAGAAGCAACAACAAAGTTGAGCAACAAAGCTGAATGAAGTGGACCAGGACCGTAGCAGCCTAGCATAGTTGTTTTCTTTTGTAATTGTTTTCTTCAATTTGTTTGTAATAGGCTTGTGTTAGCCTACTGTTAGCTTTAGCTTGTTTTGTAAAAAGGCCTTTTATAAAGTCCAAGTGCTTTGGAAGAGTCCTTGGTGCTCTTTCAAACTCTTGGCAACTTTACTTGCTTTGATTTTAGCATAGCTAGACAGGTGAGTGTGTCTTGTTAGCCAAAGCTACAAGCCTCACCATAGGAGTAGACTTTAAATATTGATTTGATTTGTGTTTCACGTAGGGGTTATTAGAGTCCGCTGGTCTCTTATTTGTTTTGATTGTTTGAATATTTGATATGTTCACGTTTTAGGGATGGATAGGCTAAAAGAGATTAAACTCTAAGCCTTACCACATTAGAGTTCGTAATTAGGAGTCTAGTCTTTGAATGTGTTTGTTTTTTGAGTCGTGTCCTTTGATTTTAAAGGTGATTTTAGTTTAAGGGGTAATTAGTTAGTAGCCTAAGACATTTCTGGCAAGGCAAGACTTGGTACTTAAGCGGATCTTTAGCTCACCTCTCTTACCTGGGACTTGTCTAAGTGAAAGTTTTTAACCCTTTAAATTAAGAATACTCTTAAAAACAAAGATGTCTTCTTATAGTTTATATAGGTCTTCTAGGTTAGATAATGTTGATGAAATGTTTAAACAAGCTAGGAATCTTCCATCCTTTGGTAAAGACATAGGTGCATTAACATACCTAGCTTGGGAAAAAGAAATTGATAAAATAAATCCTTGGTTTTATGGAGAGAATGAATATTATGTCCTTAGCATATATCTCTCTAAGTTAGAAGAGCATGCAAGTGAGTGGGATGAAAGACAATATCATGTTAGGAAAGGTAGAAAGTCCTCCATACGTAATTGGCATGATTTAAAAGCTTGCATGAGAAGAAAGTTTGTGCCTTCAAGCATTAAAAGAAACCTAGAACTAATTAGAGATTGCATTGATGATGGAAAATTATTTCTTGAGCATTTAAATAATCATGGGTTTCTTCGTAGAGAATTAGAATTTGGGGCAAGACTTAAAGAGATCAAGGATAAGAAAAGAGAAAGAGAGATTGAGAGAAAAGAAAAGGAAGAAAGGAAAGAAGAAGAGAAGAGAGAGAGAGAAGAAAACGAGAAAAGAGAAGAGAGAAGAAGAGAGGAATTAAGAAGAGAAGAAGAGAGAAGAAGAATAGAAGAAGAAAAGGAAGAAAGAGAAGAAGATAAAAGAAAAGAAGAAGAGCGAAAAGAAAAAGAGAGAAAAGAAGAAGAAAAGAGAGAAAGGCAAGAAAGAGAGAAGAAAGAAAAGGAGAAATTGTTACTGATGACAAATCCTATTCTTTCAAAGACCATGGAACCTAAAAGGGAAGGTTTCCAAACCTTTACTTCTTTTCCAATAATTGAGTATTTTTCAATTTTTAACTTCTCTTTCAAACAAATTGTCATCTCATATTCTATGCAAACTTTTTCAAAATATGACAATTCAAATCTTGAATTATTCAAATCTTTTAGGAAAGAAATAACTCAAGATGAAAGTGAATTTGGATTTCTAGAATTTCCAAATGTGATAAAACAAAATATTAGAAGTCCTTATTTCCTTGTCTTTATAGAAAAATTCCATCTTGGATTGATATTAATTGAAAATATATTTGATGTTTATTGCATATTTGTGTTTGATCCAGGAGGAAGAAAAAGTGGATATAAAAGAATAAGGCCACTCCAAGATGGCCATGCTCCCAAAGATTGTGTGGAGTTTTCATAAGGCGATTGCCAGATTTGAGGACAAATCTTTTTTTAAGAGGGAGGGTATGATGGAATCCTGCCTGATGTATTTTCTCAGTGTCCACTTTTTGTAGTTTTCACATTTTATTTTGTACGTATTTTAGCTTGTAAGGAGCATGGGTTACTATAAATACCTAGCTCCTCTCTTGTATTGGGACTTTTGAGATTAATGAGAATTGAGTTTTCTGAAACAAGAAACTATTCTCTCTTGAAAGTCACAGGCTAGAGAGTCCAAAGACTCCCTCTAGCCACCTTCCAAGCACCTCTCTCACTTTCATTTTCCATTCCACCGTGCTTCTCTCTCATCACACACCATCCGCTTCAGCATAGTGGCGCTAACACCTCTTGGCCACGCGTCCTCCTTTCTCTGGCGCACATAATCTACAACCGTGCACGCGTCAGCGTTCCTTTCCTCCACCTCTTCATTCGCTGCCACATCTTTAGCGCTTCAACCACACCTCACTGCACCTTGGGCGTCTTCATTTTTTTGTGTTTCTTCTTTCATGAGAGCATTTCTCTCTTGAGCCCTCGTCGCCAGCCATTGTTCTTCACGGTGTATCCTCACAGATTCACTTCGTCACTTTCGTTTCTCCCCCGCCACAGCCTCTTCCCACCATTTGTTCATATTTTGACCGTTTAAACACCTCTCTTCACATCGCTTTCCATTTTCCACCGATTGAACCCTCCTTTACTTCGATCTAACCCTTTTCCACCGGTAAATCTTGAGTTTGAACCGATTAATCGGTTCATTTTGAGTTTTCCTTCTTTTCTAGGGTTCGTTCATGATTTTAGGGTTTTCTGCAATCGATTTCGATTCTCTCAGTTTTCCTTCCAGTCAGCTCTCAATTTAGAGCTTCGTTTACTTTCCGCTGCGTTCATCTCTGGAGGAAGCTTCGAAGGAGCTCGCGACACGCACATTCGTCATCTCCTTGGACGCTCGTCCATCATTTCCCCAACAACAAATAAGGTTTAGTTCCCCATCATCATGGAGAAACTAGATGAATAATGAAAGAATGAAAGAGATAGAAAAACCCTAGAAAGAGAAGAGGAGAGCTATCACATCCCCAAATCTACCCTCAAGGAAAAGTAGAGCTGTCACATCCCAAATCTACCCCCAAGGGGTTAAAAGTGTGTTTCTATGCTCAAGCCATCAAAAGATACAATCCCTAGGATGTCCAACTCCTTAAATAAAACATGAAAATAGTAGGAAACAGGTCCAAGCCCATGAAACTGGAGCTCAATGCCCTAAGTGGGGCGCCCAAGCGTGGTACAGGTCAAATCTGGCGCTCATCGCCCCTAGAAGGGCACCCAGGCGTGGTGCGGGAAGAAAACTGGCGCTCAGCCCTGGCGGTAGCATTCCAAAACTCACTTTTTTTTGCTGTTTTGCTTTTTTTTTTGGCTGATTCAACTCTATACATCTCTATATACTGTTAGAGATTCTTCCAAGCACATTATTAGGTGCAAAATAAAGAGAATTTAGTGATAAAATCATAAAATATAACCTATACTCACTTATTCACAAAACTAAAACAAAAACACAAGTTCAAGCAAGCTTCTAAGTAAAAAAGAGTGCGTTTAATGTCAAATTTATATCACAGATAACGGTATTTTCAATCGTTATCACTCAGCTGGAAACTTCATGGCATCAAGAATTTTAAAATGAACACAAATATCACCAAATTCCTAGATAAAGTTCCAGCAAACACATCAATTTTGGTTTAGGTAGTTTTCAAAAACGGCCTGCCTAAAATGATGGAAGCGGATCCATGAGAGAATCCCTCCACCATTTCCAAAACATAAAAGTCAACAGGGAAAATCAATTCACAAACCCTAACCAAAACATCATCTATGTAACATGTTGGGTGGGCAACACTTCTATTGGACAATTGATTGACCACACTCGTAGGTTGCAGAGGATCAAGAGACAAAGATTTATATATAGACAAAGGCATCACATTAATGGAGGCGCCTAGATCTGGCATGATATCTTCAAACTTACTATTCCCAATCACACAAGGGATGTAGAATGTACCTAGGTCCTTGCACTTTTCAGGAATGTGCGAGACCGACTTACCAATGAGTGCAAACACATTTGTTAAAATATAATGGCTCAATTTCTCACACCAAGAGGGGAGGGGTTGGGTGAATTGGTGAAGTATAAAATTTAAAACTTTCAAAATCTTTTTAACCAAAAGAGATGCCTTTATACTTTTCTTGAAACGCATGTTAAAAGATTTTCAATGCAACGAAAATTTAATCGAATGAGTATAAAGTATAATCGATTGAACGTAAAAGAGTGGGATAAGAAAGATCAAACATTGTGTTTTTATACTGGTTCGGCCAAGCCTACTTCCAGTGTCCTTCCAACCACAGGAAGCCAATGCACTATAATGATCAAGGTTTCTATGGAGACCTCACGTCAAAAATATAAAACACCTCTCTAACCCTCTAATCAAAATATAGACAGTACATAAACAGACTAGCAGCAAGAGTCCCCTCTCCTGTAGTCTAACCCCTTTGAGGCACCCTCAAAGTCAAGAACGCAACACGTCCTTCTTCCTATAAACACAATAGGGAACTCAACCCAATCTTCAGCAGATTGTAGAACCTGATCTTGCAGTAGATACCTAAATGTGTAGATAGATCATACTTTGAAAGCACAACAACCTTTCTCTTCAAGAAATTACAAGCAGTTGATAACCCCGATCAATCTTGTTTTCTTGGAGCTTTTCCTCTTTCTAAAAGAATCAAACTTTTTGCAAAAGAATATGAAAATGTCAGAATCACAAAAGTTCTTACAGAAATCAAATTCGCGTCAATTTATAATATAACACATCTCTGATACATTTTAATCGACTAAGCTACTAATGTAGTCGAATATAACAATCCTATTATAGCAGTTAGCAAAAGTCAAAACAATTAATTGAATTCACAATTAATGCAGTCGAATCACATTTAATGCTTGGTCAAAATATTTAAAAATATGACCGTTAGACAATTATATCCAGCATTAACAGATTTCAAAACATTAACAAACTTAGTCGAATGCAATAGGCATATAATCGACTATGTAACAGTGTAAATCATAGTTTAAACTCTTTGAAAAATCTCATAGCACATTTTGAAAAAGGTTTGTGCAAAGACACGAGTTTTAATCGATTCAACCCATAATGTAATTGACTTAAAACTGTTGTTTTGCCAAACAATTAAAATTCAACATTAGTGCTTGTGGTTTTTCTCATCCAAACAGATGTGTCATGCATTCATGTATAAAATCATATATGTAACATAGTGAAATGCAATGAACTACACAACAACAACACAATCATGTTCTCATATACGCATATAACATGTAAGCATAGAACATGTAACACATAATTAACATGTGTTATTAATTATGTGTTGTCATCATCAAAAACTCATATATTACTGAGATTGTGGGTTCAGCTAAACCAGTGATCCCCTATCAACAAACTCAACAATCTCCCCCGTTTTTGATGATGCACAACCATGATTAATAATCAACCATGTTGCACAACTCAATGCAGATTATCAATCAATTACCAGTCAACATAATTCCCCCCTTTGGGCATTAGGAAAAAAAGGTAAGCACAATGGTATTGATATACAGATAATCAAGCATACAGAGATGCATAAGATAATCATCAAGAAAAAAAATAATGATGCTCCCCCTATCAAAGATATTCACATGAAATTAAGATTTTCTCCCCCTTAAATGAAGACATGTGAAATATATCAATAATATGCAATGCTCCCCCTGTCATTATGCATATTTCAATCTTAAAATACATGCATTTCTTTCAGATGGAGGAACTTTCCTGATAAGTTTAGATGAGGAGGCCATTGCAGAAGTAGTGGAATGTGCAGAGACACTTTGATACAGATAAGGGTTTTGTGTGACACAACTAAGAAGCAGATTCAGAGCATACAAACATATATATAAAGGCGCGAACAACAATGATTCAATCATGCCCAATAAAAATTTTCAAAAACAGAAAATCCATAACAGAAATTCTTAATCGGTTCCTTTAAAAACAAAGTTGACTTCATGTTTTAACAAAGTGATTTCAGAAACAGGGAATCACGTACACAGAACATATTCGACTCAACACATAATAAAATCGGTTAAAAAACAACACGTAACCAGATTTTTACAGAAATAATCAAACAATCAGACATACAACACACATGCATTTGACAATCAATCATACAAAAAATTATTATGCATGATGCAATGAAAATACAACAATTACCACTTTTAGAATCTCAAGAATTTTTTTATTTCATCATGGTAGTTCATCCTTGAGTTTTCATGATGCAATGAAAATACAACAACTGCCATGAAACATAAATTTGACTCCTCTTCAACGCTACAATCATCATCACTTGAAGAGTCTTCATCACTGTTTTCCTAGAAAATATATGCTTTCTTTTGCTTCCTGTTCTTGTCCTGAGGATACTTGGTGAATTCTTTCTTCTTGTTCTTCAAGTCTGGACAGTCAGGCTTGATATGACCATCCTTTCCATATTCATAACATTGTACAATGTTGGTTCTTAAGGTCTTCTTTCCTCCTCTTGGAAAGCCTGGATTGTTAGTTGCATAATTTTTATTCTTCATGAATCGGTTAAATTTTCTCACCATCATATTCACGATTTCCTTTTCTGGTACTTCTGCATTTGATTCAGCTTTAGGTTCAAGATCTTTGTAGCTTTCTTGCTTGTGGCCTTTAGAGAAATTGATTTCTTTTCTTCAATTTCTTCTTCCTCCTTTAGCCTTTAAAGCTCCAATTCATGTTTTCTGAGTTTTCCAAATAAGGTGGCCATGTTCATGCTGGTCAAGTCTCTTGATTCAGATATTGTAGTGACTGTCGGCTGCCAGCTTTTGTTGAGGCTTTTCAATATCTTTATGTTGATTTCTTCTTTATCAAACACTTTCCTGAGAGCCATGAGGTGATTGACTATGGGTGTGAATCGCTTTTGTACTTTATAGATAGTCTCTCCCGCTTTCATTCTGAATAACTCATACTTCTGTATGAGAGAATTATTTCTGGCCCTTTTCATTTCATCCGTTCCTTCATGCGTGACTTCAAGAACCTCCCACATTTCCTTAGCAGTTTTACATTGGGAAATCCTGAAAAATTCATCCATGGTTAGTGCTGATGCAATCACATTTCTAGCCTTAACATCCTTATTTTCCAAAAAACATAATTTTCTCCAACAAATAGTGGTGGTCTATTTATCGAAGCACCTTCACCAAAGGTCTGGGAATTGAAAGCCATTTTCCAGGACCAGTCGATTTAACAAAAATAGTAATCGACTAGTTTTTCAAATATTATATGAAAACCAGCTCTGGTGCCAATTGTTAAAATAGAATGGCTCAATTTCTCACACCAAGGAGGGGGGGGGGGGGTGAATTGGTGAAGTATAAAATTTAACACTTTCAAAATCTTTTTCACAAAAAGAGATGCCTTTATACTTTTCTTGAAACAAAAGTTAAGAGATTTTCAATGCAGCGGAAATTTAATCGAATGAGTATAAAGTATAATCGACTGAATGTAAAAGAGTAGGGACAAGAAAGATCAAATGTTGTGTTTTTATACTGGTTCAGTCAAGCCTACATCTAGTGTCCTTCCAACCACAGGAAGCCAATGCACTATAATGATCAAAGTTTTTACAACAAAATTTTTATAGAGACCTCACGTCAAAAATATAAAACACCTCTCTAACCCTTTAATCAAAATATAGGCAGTACATAAATAGACTAACAACAAGAATCCCCTCTCCTACACTCTATCCCCTTTGAGGCACCCTCAAAGTCAAGAACGCAACATGTCCTTCTTCATGTAATCACAACAGGGAACTCAACCCAATCTGCAGCAGATTGTAGAACCTTATCTTGCAGTAGACAACCAAATGTGCAGATAAATCAGACTTTGAAAACACAACAACCTTGTTCTTCAAGAAATTACAAGCAGTTGATCACCTTGGTCAATCTGGCTTTCTTGGAGCTTTTCCTCTTTCCGTAAGAATAAAACTTTCTACAAAAGAATATGAAAATGTCAGAATCACAAAAGTTCTACAGAAATAAAATTCGCGTCAATTTAATCGACTAAGCTACTAATGCAGTCGAATATAACAATTCTGTTGTAGCAATTAGCAGCAGTCAAAGCAATTAATTGAATTCACAATTAATGCAGTCGAATAACATTTAATGCTTGGTCAAAATATTTAAAAATATGACCGTTAGATAGTTATATCAAGCATTAATAGATTTCAAAACAGTAACAAACTTAGTCGAATGCAACACGCATATAATCAACTATGTAACAGTGTAAATCATAGTTTTGAAAAACTTTCTCTTTGAAAAATCTCACAGCCTACTTTGAAAAAGGTTTGTGCAAAGACACAAGTTTTAAGCGATTCAACCCATAATGTAATCGACTTAAAACTATTGTTTTGCCACACAATTAAAATTCAACATTAGTGCTTGTGGTTTTCTCATCCAAAAACATGTGTCATGCATTAATGTATAAAATCACATATATAACATAGTGAAATGAAATGAACAACACAACAAGAACACAATCATGTTCTCATATATGCATATAACATGTAAGCATAGAACATGTAACACATAATTCACATGTGTTATTAATTATGCGTTGTCATCATAAAAAACTCAGATATTACTGAGATTGTGGGTTCAGCTAAACCAGTGCTCCCCCTATCAACAATCTCAACAACATTTCTGCCCATGTTGATCCTTTCATTTTCCTTCTTCTTCCTCTTATGTGTGCACAACTCCTTCAGGAATTTAGAATACTTTGGTATTTGTTTGATTGCATCTACTAGAGGCATGTTCACCACTACTTTCCTAAAGGTCTCCAAAATCTCTTTATCTACCTCTTCCATCTTTTGACATTTCCTGTTTTCACAAAAAATTGTAACTCCTAACCAGGACTACTACAACTGCTTTTATGATTTTGCTATCAAAATATGGACCATAAGAAGTGCGCAAAAAAATTTCAAAGAAAAATAACACTCCTAGCTACCAAAACAAAAATAGTCAATTATAATATGGAAATCGGGCGCTATTCATTATTGTCGCGCTCATCGCGAACATCGCGTTTTCTGCGAAAACATGGAAAACAATGTCCAATTCTCCAAATATTGACTTAAAAAAACCACAAAACACAAGACACACACATAAATAAAACAAAATAGCACACTCATAACACAAGACAAAACACAATACACACTAACACAGACCCAAAACTGAATTGTTGATCACAGACAACGACGTCAAATTTAATCAAGGTATTACCCAAATCAAAATAATGAGCAATTAAATGTAGTATAAGCCAGGAGAATAACACCTAGGTCGTCTCTCAAGGACCAAATGTGCTTCAAGAATTAGATCAAACACGTAGAAGATGGGGAAATTAGCCAATTTTGTTGAGACTTCGGCAAGTGTACCGAATCGTTCAAGTAATAAAACCGGTAAGACCAGATATCGTTTTCCAAGAGACTCGTGTCACCAAACAATCGTATAACTTCTAGCTACTTTAGACTAAAGAATGCTTCCATAATTTGGGTTTTAGTGTAATTGAAGTAAACATGAAACATAAATGATAAAAGTGATCTTAGATACTCAAACACTTGGAAATGAAAAGATTAGAAATGATATGGAATGACATTGTTGGGGTTATGATTTCACCTACTTAACTCTTATGTATAGAAAATCACTTCCTCTTCATTAATATGCCAATGTCAATCTACTAATTTACTCAAACCGTAGAGACAACCTAGACTTCCTCATTAGGCTCCAATCCCTTGGAAAACCTAACAATTATTTCGACATTAAGATTTGAGATTTAAGACAACCAAAAGTCCTAGTTCTATCCTTAGATACTATTTCCTTTAGGTGTTTAATCCAAGTCCAGATTTACCCAACATTTCCCAATATCAAGCAAACCCTAAAATCATGCCATGAGTAGCAACTTCACAACAAGCATTAAGAAAAGGAATTAAACACTAACAATCAATGAAAGAGGCATATATTCATTCAAAACACAGTAGTTTACATAACAGTTTAGTGGCTACATCAATCCCCCAACAACAATGAAACTAGCTCACCATGAATGGAGAGGTGGAGCGTACAACAATGGTGGAAATGGAAGAAGGAAGAAGACCCAAGGAAGAAGATGGACTGTTCCCACAACTCCTAGCTCGCCTCCAAGAGCTCCAAATGAGAGAAAACGCGTCTGGGTGTCAAAAGATGTCAAGCTTTTCATGCCTCTAAGTTAAATAGGGCAAATCTGCCATGTCAGCAAAGTTGGCGCTCCAGCTCCCAGAAGGAGGGGGCCTCAGGTGCACGACAGTCATGATGCACTGGCGCTCAAGCCCCCATAAGCCAGGGGTGCCCGAGCTAGCTTTAGCAGAATTCTAGTTCTTCATTTGTGTTGTTTTTCTTGCTTTCCTTACTTTCTAGTGTCTTCATTTGATGCATAGACTTCTTTCAACTACTTTAACCACATGAAAGCAAGGATTAGTGATAAGAATATCTCATTAAAGCTTAAGGTGCAACCACTTAATAAACTAAAAGAAGACTAGGATTTACAAGGCAAAAAGTTAAAGAATGGTTGACATTTTCTCTTAATTCATTACTGGAATCATGGTAAAATATGTCATTATCAACTCCCCCAAACTTAGAACCTTGCTTGTCCTCAAGCAAAAGGTATCTGGCCCCAACACAAAACATATTTTCACAGACATAGAAGAATTCACAACACTTGCTTCACTTGGAACAGCTAGAAATGTGTACAGATTAGCCTTCCATTATGGTGCTCAAAACATTTTTAATCAATCAAATGCTAAAATTTATAAGAGATCAACAATCATGGCAGAATGGTTTACTGAATTATGTAGAACCAATCCTCACCCAAGATAGTGTTTCACTTGAATGCACTGGTGTATAAGGATGTGTATCTATCACTCTACTATCACAATGTCACACAAATCAACTTTCCCATTCGTTTCAACCAAATTAAACACATTCACAAGCAAGTTAGCATCACAAGGACTTTGATTGGCTTGTAATGTGGCTAAGCTAAGAAAGAAACATGGTTTTTCTGGATAATAAAGCACCTTGAGCTAAGAGATTAAACAATTCAAATCATGCACATAAGTTTCTCTTTTGCTTCACTTAAATTACAACCACTTTCAAACTTATATCCCACCCTTCTTTCATTCCATTCTTTTTCTTTATCTTTTTCTTTCTTTTTTTCCCTCATTTTTCTATCTTTCTATTTTTCTCAATACACCCTTACAGAACAAACTTCCCCAAACTTTAAATCATTCACCTGCAGCAAACATGATTCTTCCATTCAGCTCAAGGTAAGGAAATAAGGGAATTTTCGTTAGGCTTGAGGTTCAAGGAGGGAAGGCATCTTTCATTAAGGTTCAAGAGGTTTATATTGGCTTATTTAGCTCAAACATATAAAAGATGTAGAAGAGTAAGATGGCCTTGATCATGTGTAACACGCAAGCAAATAATTCTATTCAGAGAAACTCAGACAAAGTCAACTGTGATCTAACATGATAGTATTCACAAGAAAAATCTAAGGCACAACATCTCATAAGGTAAACTCAAGGTTCCACAAACATCATCAAGCAACTACCAAGAATATTGATCGCAGTTAAACATAAAGCATTCTCAGACTTTTCATGAAGAAAGCAACCACAATTTGAACTACATTGCCCCATCTCAAGCATCATGGATCAACATAGTCTATCAAGACATATAACTTAAACAACTTAACTAAAATTTTTAATAAAAAGTTTCATTCAAGCAAAAGCTAAAATCAAATCAAACTAGCAACCAAAATAAAAGAAAGCAAAATAAAAGGTCTTGTGAAGCTCATGATGTACTCTAGTCACTCATATTTATAGCGTCATCATCAGCAACCGCGTCATGATTGTCAGACCCCTCATTTTTTGCACCATCTATTTTGGCTCCACCTCCCCCAATAAATTTGGTTGGTACCCAAGCCATGCTACTTGGGCCGCATATTCCTCTGCTGACATCTCTCTTTTTGGCGGCATTTGTTTTTATTCTCTTGGAGTTGGATGAAGAAGCCATTTCTGCACAAAAGATTGAAAATAAAGTTTGCAAATGTGAACCCACAATGTAAGTATGCATTTGTAACAAACAATCATTAGATCGCATGATCATGAGTTCACAAGATAGAAAGCACACTATATATGCAAGAAAAATCGCAAAATACAGATTGGAGCATGAAAAATTTGAAGCATAACAAAAAACTAGAGTTGCTGAAACATCTGGTCTGGCTCGTTGGGGCTCGGACGTCCCTGAGCAATGGGGGTTGGGGCGCACGTGGGTCAGAATGCAAGAATTTGCAGTTCGGGCTTGAGCCCCCCTACGAAATGGGGGCTGGGGCGCCATACCATAAAACAGTTCTGCAAAGTATGGCAACTCACCCTACGATTTTTGGACTTTGACATTTCTTGGCACTCAATTCAATCCAGATTAATATGTTTTCACTATACAAACTTGATCAAATCCATAACGAGTGAAATTGAGTGCAAGAAGGACAATTTAGGTGCACACTTCCAAAGCTTTCTAATTCTACAACTCAAGGCTTCAATTTTTACACTTTAAACATACCTAAACTCAACATAACAATTCAAAGCATACTCAACCACACTAGAACACATCAAAACAGATTGAAGAACTCTACTTCACATCAATTCACAATAACAATCAACATTACACTAATGCAATAATTAACAACACATAAGTTCCAATCCAAATTCACATGCTCCAAAATAACCAAATCAAACTAAAACATTTTAAAGCAAGTTAAAACAATCAAAACACACTCGAACAACAAAATCACACAAAAGAAAGGGTTAGAAAGCTGGGTTGCCTCCCACTAAGCGCTTGTTTAACGTCATTAGCTTGACACCATTGTGCTCAAGTTTGATTTTTGATGTTGGTGTGCTTCTTTTTTTTCATGACACCAACATCCTCTTAGTAGCTTCCTAGTCATCAACTTGACTCTTCTAGAATAGGGAGCCTAAATTTCAAGTACTTTATTTATCTTTATGTCTTTGATGACCCATAACCTATTGCTGATTCTCACTGGTTTTCCAGGTTTGGGTTCATTGCTTTCCATCATAGGGTTTTGGTGATCGAGTTTCTCTTCCTTATCTTCTTCTTCTCCATTCACTTTTGGAGAGAAGCAATTAAGGCTCATCTTGACCAACTTGGCAGCTTGCCCTGTTAGACTAGTAACTGATAGCAGTTCATCTGTAGCTTTAAAACTAGTCTCTTTTTCTTGATTTTGCTGCCCAGCTTCGAAGACGTTAAAAGTTACCTCTCTATCTTGGTCTTTTAATTTCAGTATTCCCTCCTCCATATGAATGACAACCTTAGCTGTCTTCATGAAAGGTCTTCCAAGGATGAGCGGTATCTCCACATCTTCTTCCATGTCCACCACTACAAAGTCGACCAGGAATTGGAGCTTATCAATTTTTATCACCACGTCCTCAACTACACCAAGTAGATATTTGATAGATCTATCCGCCAACTGAAGCATCATTCTTGTTGGCTTGGCTTCAAGACCACCAATCTTTCTAAGCATAGAGAGAGGCATCAGGTTGATGCTAGCCCCTAAATCAATAAGTCCCTATATCATGGTTTCCAATGGTGCAAGAAATGGTGAAACTCTCGGGATCTTTAAATTTTGGAGGGAGAGTCTTCTGCATGATGACACTGCAATTTCCTTGCACTTCAATTGTTTCCTCATCTAAATACTTTTTCTTCTTGTTGAGGATTTGCTTCATGTATTTCGCATATGAAGGCATTTGTTGCAGTGCTTCTGAAAAGGGTATTTTAATCTCTAACTGCTTGAATATATCCATAAACCGTTCGAATTGCTTCTCCTTCTCCTTTCTCGAGTAGATTTTTGGATAAGGAAGAGGCTACTCGATTTCTTTTCCTTTTCTTCTCGCATCCCCTTCTTCTTTCTTTTTCTCTCCTTTTCTTTCCTCTCATCCTCTTCTTTTCTCTCATTATCCTCTTTCAAATTATTTTTCTCTCCACTCACCTATTCTATCTCATCAACTTTCTTTTCTTTTATCTCTCTCTCTCTCTCAGCTAACACCTTACCAGTTCTAGTGGTGATGGCCTTGCATTCTTCCTTAGGATTAGCTTTAGTAATGGCTCCAAAACTCTTCTTAGACTTTTCCTCTAGCTTCTTAGCCAGTTGGCCAACTTATATCTCCAAATTCCTAATGGAAGCCTCATTGTTTTTATGGTTGGAGATGGACACTTGCATAAACTATTGAAGTGTGTCCTCTAGCTTTGAAGTCCTTTTTGATAAGGAGGGATGTGGCTGATATTGTTTCTGTGGTGGTCTGTTTGATGGCCCATCTTGTCCTTGGCCCATGCTTGGGTGAGGTCTCCACCCTTGGTTGTAGTTACTTTGTCCGCCCTGATTACCCATATAATTCATATTTTCTTGGGTGTTGGCCTGCATGGCACACTGCCCATTTATATGTTCTCAACCACACAACTCACACCCTTGATGTTGGGTATGTGACACATTTTGGAGCTCTTTCGGCAATTGAGAGAGTTTGTTCATGAGAGCTTCAAGCTGTTGGGTCATTATCTTGTTTTGAGCTAATAAGGCGTCATGAGATTGCAGTTGAAAAACACCTTTTTGTTGAGCCCTTTCATTTTGCACTTCATTGTCATTAGCGGCCATGTTCTCAATTAGCTCATGGGCTTCCTCCGGTGTCTTCCATCGGATGTTTCCTCCAACTGAGGCATCCAACATCAACTTGGTTTGGGATCTCAAGCCACCCAAAAACATATTCAGGACGGTAGGCTCATCAAACCCATGAGTGGGTGTCTTTCTCAATAACCCTTTGACCATTCAAATTAGAGTAGTCCTTCAGGGTGCGTCTAGCTTGCCCATCACCATGACCATTCAAATTGTCAGCCATGTCCTCGTCTTCCTGATCAGATGTAGGGATGAAGGGTTGCATTAGAAATCAAAGGTATGAGAGAAGTTTCTCTTGAAGCCCTATTCTCTCTTCTTCTTCTGCAATTGTTTCTTCGAGCTGTCTTCTCAACTTTAGGATCTAAGAGAAGAGGTTCCGAAGATGTTGTGCTTCTAGTACGGATTGTGCCCTACATACACTAGAGACAACAATACTAGAGCACCAAGTTAGCCCAAAATAATAGAAAATAAAAATTATTCACAGTAAAAAGAATATAAGAATAAAGCCTAAATTGGTTAAAAATCACGCAAAAGTAAAGTGTTAACACCGAGTCCCCGACAAAGGCGCCAAAAACTTTTTGAGACTTCGGCAAGTCTACCGAATCGTTCAAGTAATAAAACCGGTAAGACCGGATATCGTTTCCTAAGAGACTCGTGTCACCAAATAATCGTATAATTTCTAACTACTTTAGACTAAAGAATGCTTTCATAATTTGGATTTTAGGGAAATTAAAGTAAACATGAAACATAAATGATAAAAGTGATCTTAGATACTCAAACACTTGGAAATGGAAAGATTAGAAATGATATGGAATGATATTGTTGGGGTTATGATTTCACCTACTTCACTCTTATGTATAGAAAATCACTTCCTCTGCATTAATATGCCAATGTCAATCTACTAATTTGTGGAGGCTATTTTTCAAAAGATATAACCCCCCCTCCCCAAATTGACAATAATACTGGGCGTTTTAATTATTTTATAAAGGGGTTTATAACCTCTTCAAATAATAATACATTTTTTTACATCTTTTTCCTCTCTAAAAAGGTTGTTATGTGTTCATATGTTTGTGCTTTATTTTAAAGAGAAATATAGAGTGTTTTGGAAAGAGGAATAAAAGAAAAAAAAATAGAGAAATAAGTTTAACTTGTGTAATGTTTTTAACTTATGTACAACTTGGTGTTTGGCTCGTGATCATTACAAATAGTTGGTGATTATCATATCAAGTAAGCAACCTTAATCTATACTTTGTGGTACTGTTGGAATGGGACCAAGTTCATAGACGGGTTCACTTTATTTCTTTTTTCTCTGTTTATTTTGTGAGACTAGGGTGCTTGTATTCAATTGTTTGATTTTTGAACTGTTATGTGGCCTCTAATATGCCTTTGATTGAAAGTGAATATTGTGTAATATGAATATTGTATTCTTTTTCTTGTGTTAATGTATTTCATTTTTTCTAAGAATATTTTTGAATGGATAAATCTTGGATTACTAAGCCTCAAAATACAGTTAAATACTCAATTGGTTTAGAAAAATTCTTAGAATTTACTTTTGAGAATGAGGCTTCTAGAGATACAATTTGATGTCCATGCCCCAAATGTGAGTTTCTGAAATGGAAAACTAGAGGCATAGATGAGGAGCACTTGATTTTAAAAGAATCTCCCCCATAAATTATATTATTTGGAATCTTCATGGTGAGAAGCAAAGAGAATATATTTCTAGAAATGATGACATACAAGAGACATTTCCTTTTGAAAATCCAATGGCAATAATAATAGATAAAGCATTTGGGCATTATAGGCAAGAAGGTACTAATATAGCCAGATCACAACCGGATGAAGATGATGTTATTAATGAAAGGCCAAAGGAGAATCATAATGAATTTAATGACTTTCTCAATGATGGAAATCAAGTTTTGTTTGACTGGAGCAAGTACACAAAATTAGAGTTTGTAATCAAATTATATCATATCAAGGTTTTGTGTGGATTAAGTGACAAGGCAATGACTATGATTATGGATTCGCTAAGAGATGCATTTAATGAAGCAAAGTTTCCTCTTTCTTTTAATGAGGCTAAGAAAATAATCAACAAACTTGGTCTTAAGTATACCAAAATAGATGCATGTCCGAATCATTGTATGTTATATTTAAGAGATGATGAAAAAGATTTGCAAACATTGTGGTACATCTAGATGGAACTCAAAGAAGAAAAAAAGTAACCTACAAAAGTTTTACATTACTTTCCATTGAAACCAAGATTGAAAAGCTTATTTTTGTGTTGTAAGACTGCAAATCATATGAGATGGAATTCTTTAGAGAACAAGGATGGGTTTATAAGACATCCAAGGGATGGTGAGGCATGGAAGACATTTAGTTTAATGAATCCTAAATTTGCTTCAAATCCTCGAAAAGTTCGCTTAGGCCCTTGCTAGTGATGGTTTTAATCCTTTTGGAACTATGAGTTCTACTTATAGTATTTGGTCAGTGTTTTTAATTCCATACAATCTTTCACCTTGGATATGTATGAAGCACACTTTATTGATCTTATCCATGATCTTTCCAGGGAAGCAGATGTCTACAAATAGTATTGATGTGTACTTACAACCCCTTATAAATGAATTACTTGAGGTATGGAGTGATGGGGTGAAGACCTTTGATTCTTCATTGAATAAACCTTTTAGAATGCGAGCAGCTCTTATGTGGACAATTAGTGACTTTCCTGACCTAGGTATTTTATCTAGTTGGAACATACACGTAGGTTTAGCTTGCCCTACTTGTAACTTTGATGTAGAAACTTGTCATCTTCCTCATAGTACGAAGTGGTGTTTTATGGGGCATCGTCGCTTTTTAAGTACAAATCATAGATTTAGATTGAATCATGTTCGCTTTGATGGAAGCACGGAAGAACAAAATCCACCACTAAAATTATCAAGATCTGACATTTTTAGGCAAGTGGAAAATATTAATGTTACATTTGGGAGAGGTATTCATTTGGACGGTAGAAGAAAAAAATCTAGAAAACAAGTTAAACAGTGTAATAAAAGAAACAATTTCTTTGAACTTACATATTGGGAGTCTAATTTGTTACGCCACAATTTAGATTTTATGCATATTGAAAAATATGTATTTGACAATTTAATATATACGTTGCTGAATGAAAATACTAAATCCAAAGACAATCTTAATGCTAGAAAATAATTAAAGGAAATGGGCATAAGACAAGATCTTTCGCCAGGTGATAATGGAAGATATCACCTTGTTTTCTTTTCACTAACTCCTGAAACCAAAAAGTTCTTTCTCAAAATTTTGAAAAATATTTTAGTACCTGATGATTACTCAAGTAACATTTCTAGATGTGTTGATGATGTTCAACATAACATATCAGGACTAAAAATTCATGATTACCATGTTATTATGGAGCAATTACTTCTGTTGGCAATATGTAATTTGTTACCAAACCATGTCACTACAACCTTGGTAGAGTTTTTCTCATTCTTTAAAGCCCTTTGTAGTAAAAGCTTAAATGTACAAGAACTTGAAATGTTTCAAGATCGCATTGTGGTTACACTTTTCCACTTTCCCATCATCATTCTTTACAGTTATGGTTGATTTAACTATCCATTTGGTAGAGGAAGCAAAGCTTGGAGGTCCAGTTCATTATCGATATATGTATCCTATAAAGAGGTAATTGTTGAGTACTTTTAATTCAAGGTATCATATTATATACATCCAAGTTTTTTAATATAATTATTTATCATTATTGTAGGGAACTAGGTCATTTACAAACCTTTGTACGAAACAAGGCACAACGAGAAGGTTCTATAGCCGATGGATTCTTATTTGAAGAGTCTCTTGCCTTTTGTTCTAGATACATTGGAGGTATAAAGACAAGGTTCAATAGACCACAACGTGCTTGTGATAATCCAAACGATAATGAGTCTTTTGTGTCATCTATATTCCCACAAGGTGGTAAACTGGTAGTAGGCTCCTCAATGTTTACTTTAACTCAGATGCAAAAGATACAAGCCCATCGATATGTGTTTTAAATAGTTCGATAGTCACATTGTTCGTTGATTGAGTACTCTACATTAAGTGTGTGATTTGTATTTAAACAAGTTCAACTAGATTATTCTTATATTTTATGAACATAATGTAATTAATTCATGTAGTGAATTTAGAAAACTAATAAAAAGAAGATCAAGAGGAAGGCAACCTTCAACCACTAAGAGTTTGTTGATTGGTTTCAAACGTGGGTGGCTGATCAAATAGTACACTTTGTATTTGTTACCAATGAGGAGCATTGGTGTCTTGAAGATATTATGGTTTTGATGATGCTACAAGATGAAGAATGTGAAGACTTTTGTTGTATTTCTTTAAAAGCTTTTTGTAGAATTAATTGTATAGGAATTACTTTGTTGATGTAAGAACTCTTAGAAGTTTTCCTGTTTAGAGATTCTTTGCGCAGATAATCGATTATTTGGTATAATAATTGATTATTACGAGCCTGTTTGGAAAAGATTTCCTCGCGCAAATAATCGATTATTGCTTAAAATAATCGATTATTTCAGTCTGAGTCAGTATTGCCCAAGTCGCACAAATAATCGATTATCATTTAGGATAATCGATTATCACTTTTTGAAAACCCCATAACGGACACAAATAATCTATTATCACTTATGATAATAGATTATA
Source organism: Vigna umbellata (assembly GCF_029865625.1). NCBI lineage: Eukaryota > Viridiplantae > Streptophyta > Magnoliopsida > Fabales > Fabaceae > Vigna > Vigna umbellata. Next base: position 21,187,153 of record NC_142170.1, read on the forward strand.
TTTGGCAGTTGCGAGTTGTCTTTTCATTTTCTGAATCTTGGGTTATAAATAGTGTTTCCATAGCTCTTAGAAAGTAACTTTTCATTTTGAGAGTATTAGAGTTGTGTGCCTAAGGGAAGCTCTCTGTGAATGAAAAGGGAATCTATGCCATTTTCAGAATACAGTTTGTCTAAGGAAGTTCTCAAAGTGATAGTGTGCTCTTGCCAAGTCTTGTGAAAAGGAGAAGCTCACGCTTTGTGTGTCAAAGGTCGGAGTGGTTCTCTTCAAGTTGGCTGAGTTGTCTCTTTCGGTTCGTTTTTCGAAGGAAGGTTCTTCTGTTCGTTTGTCGAACGAAAGGTGTTCTTGTTTCTTAATCTTTACTTCATATCTTGTAATCTGTACAAACACTATTTTAGTGAATAAGGTAAATCACTATTCATAGTGATTAACGACTGGAAGTAGAATCTTTTGATTCGAACCAGGATAAAATTTCTGCGTTGATTTCCTTGAACTCTACAATCTTTAAACTCTTAGCACATCAACTATTTGATAAAACTTTTAAGAGAAAATTAAAGGAACCATTTTTAAAATTGACCGAACAAGTTCTTTGCTTTTAACAATCTGTATTGTACTCTTATTTTATATTTCCGCTGCGCAAAATCAATAACGGTTGTTCCAACAATTGCTTTACCAAGTTTTCTTTTAATTATGTCTAACATTATTTCTTTATCTAAATTATGAATCCATAAACAATAAATTCAAAGTCAATTGAGTTGAAGCTTCTAGCATGAGGTCCATTAGATAATGCTAGAAGATTTAGTCCGTATAACATCAATGAATTTAAATTTCGAACATTGACTTGTGATGAGAGATATAGAAAACAAAATAGTGGTGTCTTTTGAACACCTATACAACTTACGTTTCAAGTAGTGTTGATAGGAACTTAAGGCAAGCAGACTTATCCTATTATTAAAAGTTGAGGATATTATTGAGCTTAATTATTATGGTTGATTCAAAGCTTTTCTTTTCAAGTGTAATTGGGTAGACATACACAAGATAGAGGATATAAAAAGGATCAATGGAATTTTAATTGTGTTAACTTTGATATACTTATTCATATTGGAGATTGTGAAGAAAATGAACCATATATTGAGGCATCTCAAGCACAAATGGTACATTATGTTGATTATGTAGTTAATGAAGGATGAAGTGTTTTTATGCATTTAATGCCAAGAGATTTGTATGAAATGGGAGAAGAGGTACAAGAAGAGGCATATGAAAATGAACCATACCAAGATCAAGAGCTGGACAAATTTTATAGTAATGACATGAATATGTTCAATTGGCTACAAACCATTTAGATGGTGATATCCATGAGTCAAATGTATGAGTTGAAAATATAATTAGTAATAATTTTTTCTTAAAGGTAATGATTTTTTATATTCAATTATTTTCAATGCATGTATACTTCACTCATGTTTGATTTCTTAAATGTGATGATATGTACCACATGTTTGATTTCTCAATTTCACGTTAGGAAGGAGAAGTTACATATCCTGAATTACAACTCTATATTAGCTCGTTCCCCCATTTGGAAAGGTAATAAGATCCTAACTTATTCAAATCTCGACTACCTTTGGTGAGTTTTAGGTTGTTAACCCTATTCTGAATGTGGGCATTAATCTAATATGGTTTTGGGTCTATGTGTATTTAAAAGGAATATCGTTTTGGGTCTAAATGTATTTGTTCTTTTGACATTAATCTAATATGGATGATTGGATGCATGCATTGTATCTTAGGTCGTAGAAGGGTTCTAAGAGATTTTTTGTTATCTTAAAGAAATTGGTAGTATATAAATCAAATTCTAGGAGAATAGATCCTTTAGAGTAGATCATTATAACTCAAGCTTTGAAAAATAAATAAAGGAAAATAGAAAAAAAAACAATATAGAAAAGAATATATCAGTCATCTCTTCAAGATGCAGCCTTTGTCTCCAAGGAAAATGCCTAAGCTAGTTTTTGTTTCCCCTTTAGTACCCTCTCCTATCTTGTCACATCCTCTCTGTTATGCATATTTTGGCTTATGTTTTTTTCTTTCGATGCTTAGCCCATTTGTTCCCTACGAACATTACCATACTTATTTTCTAAAGGATAAGCTGAATGAGACTAGAAACATCTATATTTGTGCTTTGAGCAAGTAATAGGGATTTATTGGTTTTACACTTGATGAATGTTATTATCTTAGAGGTGGTTAGAATGGCCATGAACCTTTGACCAGGGCTTCATGGACCTCTATTTAAAAGCTAAATCTTTTGGGAGTTTATTTTTGGGAACATATACTTAGATTTATCATTAGTAATGCAAAAAAAGAAGACACAACTTTCCAAATGCATTTCATTATTTTAAGTACAAATGATCAAGATAACGGGTAGTATAGTTCTAGCTCTACAGTCTAACCTCAACCTTGTAATTTTTGAAATATAAATTGTTTGGCATTGATGGTACCTTACACGAGATAAAGTCTTAACTTTTGTTGGGTGGCAACACTTCTAAATTATTTCTCATAAATATGTAACCATGCCAAAGGTCAAGCGATTATGAAATCTAAAAAATCATCACCTCAACCTGAAGCTTCAACTACTTTATATATCATCAACGAATGTTGCAGTGTCTTCTCCATCAATTGAAGCTCAATCACCATCAACAAATCCTACAATGTCTTAATCGATTGAAGCCGAACCACATGTTTTAATGAGTCCTTCATCAATAAATGAGAGCTCATCACATGTTTTTCTCACAAGCCTCGATTTTGTTTTAAGACTGTTGAAGCTATTGCACAACAATATTGCAAATTAACTCTTGCTAAGAAGTGAGTTGCACATAGGCATAATTTATAGAATGAGTTTTATAATCCAACGAAAACCAAAAATCAAATCATAAGTAATGTGCCAACTGGTATAGAAAGAACTCAATGGGTTGATTTTGTTACTTATCGTCTAAAACTAAAGACAATGGTACAAATTTCATTATTTTGAATGCTATGAATTGTTTGTGTACATTATTATTTTGATTGTTATATTAACTTACAATTGTTTTTTTCGTAGGATATCTGTAAAACAAAATAGAGAAAAGCTTGTGAATAAATGGCGGGGAAGAAGTAGGGTTGGGGCAAAATGAGTTCACAGGTTGAGAGAGAGAAACATGAATGAAGGCTCGTGAAGAAGGGGAATGGGATGGGAAAATATTTAGTTGTTATCGACGATTTTATTAATGAACCACTGAAAATTTATTCATAAAAACAAACAAATTAAATTATAGGGACGACTTTTGTATATGTAAAACCCTAGAAAAATGGTACTTTAGAAGTGGTAGTAGTTTAAAAATAGTGAGACTCGTTTATTTTAATATTAAATGATTTATTTATAAATAGTTTTGTTATAAATGAGTTTCATTGTTTTAAAACGTATCATCTCTCTAGAAATCGCTTTTCTAGACTTCTCTACCTTCTCTCTAAGAGTTCTAACTCTTGAGTCATCTCTTTAACCACTAGGAGGTGCTTAATCGACTACAACGATGAAGTTTACATTCTTATCTGATTAGTTTCTGCAATAGAGCAAGTAAGTTTTAGCTTCTTTTTGCTCTTATTCACTCTTTAATTGAGTCAATGCATGGAAGTTTCCATTGCATGTGTGTCTTGTGCTTTTCTTTGAGCTTCTTGGTAATTCTAAGGTCTTAAGTACTCTTTCCTTTTTCAATTTGGTGATTCGTAGGTGTTTTTAGAAATTGCTTGTGCGAGAAGTAATCAGTGTGTTCTTAGAGCTTTATATCGTCGGTGTAAGGTAAAGGAAGCTAGTTTTACTTGGTTTGTTTGATAGACAAGTTCTAATTAATGTTTGTATGGTGAGATATTGATTGAATTATGAAATGGTATTGGATTCAAAAATTTAGTATGTTGATGTGAAAACTGGTTTAATTGTTAAGTGCAATATGATTCTGATGTAAAGTTTGTGTGTGATGAATTTAAAGATGCTAAATTGGGTGAAGTAGGAGTTGTCAAATTATGTAAAGCTTTGTTTACATTTCAGTAGAAGAAATAGGTAGTTTTTAGGCTAGAAAGGGGGTTTTGATAGGTGAAAAATTAAGGGAAGGGTTATTTTGGTTAAACTGTGTTTTAGCAAGGGTCTAAGGGTTGATTAAGACTTGTTTGAGTGTTATGACAACAAAATTTTGATGTACAACTGGTTGGTCATCTTTTGGGGGTGTCTTGTATGGTTTTTAGTTCATTTTAAGGGTTTTCACTAGTGACAAATGTGAGGTTTTAGGGGTTGTTATTAAGTCTATTAAGACTTGTGTAAGCTGTTAGTTGTAGAAAATTTGTGTTGAAAGGTATAGAATTAAGTTTAAGTGGATTAATGTAGTTAAGTTGGCTTGAGAGAGCAAATTTGAGTTAGGAAAGTGTTTTTCAATGTTGCTTAGTGCATAGGAGGTCTTAAGGAACATTAGAATGTGTGGGGAAAATGTCCAAGTTGAGATTTGAAGTGTATCTATGAGAGGTTAGTAACTTCTCTAAAAATTTCCACTACTCATGGAAAAATCCATAATCTGCCCTTGCTCTTCTCTGCTTTCAATTTCATACTTCCTAAAGTAAATCCACAAGTTGTGGAGAAAGTCACAACTCAGTTGTTGAACTTGCTAGTTTTCAATTTGTTTCTCTCGAGACAAATCCACAGGTTGTGGAAACGTTCACAACTAGGTTGGGGACCTCTCTGGTTTCAAGGTTTGGATCACCCTCTTTACTTCCATGCTTATGTTTTAATTAAATTGTGATGCATTGTTGGATTGTTTATGGTACTTTGATGTATGATCAATGATGATATATGTTGATATTCAAATGTGGAAGTGTATGGACATATGTATACGGTTTGATATGGATATAAATGGTTTCAAAGGTATGGAAGAGAGTTCCAAGGAGGAACTTCTCAGTGGAAGTTTCAAGTGTGATAGTCTGAATGTAGGGAGCTCAGTATTGGGGATTATTATAACACTCTGATGGTCGTACATTCTCAAATAAAGAGTTTGACGCATGTGGTGAGAGTAGCAGGAGGTCTAAGCCTAAGGGGCCTTTCTTCATTTGGCAAAAGGGCGTTTGAGGACTAACCTTGTGTTGTGTGATAGGGTGAAACCCAATTGGCAAGGGCTTTGCAAAGCAGAAGTGGCCACCAAAAGTGCACAACCTGCCATAGCTTGACACTCATGCTAAGTCCGGACAGTCCAGTCAAAGTATTATCATGTATAAAGTGTTTGGTTGTTTTGTTGTGATATGTGTATCTTGTGTAAAATGTTTAAATATTATTATATATCATTAATTGTTTTGTATTATAGCTCACCCTTGTTTTTGTGTTTGTTTGTTTGTGTGTTTTTTTCTCTTTTTCAATTATCACCTTAATCGGTGTGAACTTAGGAAGGTGACGCTTTCTAGTTGAACCAACGGTTGGTAGAGAGAGAAGCAATAGGATAGAGAGTTTTGTTCTTCAAGGGTAGAATCTTCTATTATAGTAGTCTCATGTTTCTTATAAGTTATCTTGTATATACGTTTTATTATAGTAGTTTTATACTATTAAAATGGGATGTTACCGTATAAATCATAATTTCTTTTAAAAACAAACATAACTGCGATTTTTACCATAAACTGACGAAAATTATTCGGGGTTTCAAAAACCGCCAGAAAATAATTCCTCTTAAAATATATTATTTTGTAGTCATAAGATACAAATACATGTAAATTTATGAATTTGTTTACGGAAATCAAAATCTTTCAACCTTTTCCTTTGATTTTTATACTCCTTCAAGTTTTTTTGTGTCCTTGAAGGAGATAACAGAAAACACAATGAAAAAAATTAACAGATGGAGTTCATAGAAGAAATTTTATAAATAGATGTCTACAAGTTATCTAAGGCTGCGAAACTGTATTTATAGAAAAAAAGAATAAATGTTGGGAAAGGCCTGATGTGGGGTGACATTTGGCTTCAATAATAAAAGGCAGTCTGAAGGCAAAAGGTCTCTTTTTTTTCTTTTCCTTTTTAAATTCTCATAGAACGTCGAACTCTAGGGGACTTGGACGTGAAAGGATTGTAAGAATTCATTTTGTGCTGTTACCAGAGGTTTTGAATTGACTCTATAAATATAATGCTTAACTCTATACAATTGCACAGTTTGATTGTTTTTGAATAATTCATTTTATCGGATGGTTTAAAAGAAAAAATTAAAAGCATAATTTCTGGCAAAAAAAACGTCGTTATACGCGTGACGTTTGTCATTCCTTTTTTTATTTTTAGCTTTTTTTCTTTTTCCTTTTTAACCTCCAATAACAAGTCATTTTTTAAATTCCTTGAAGGAGTTTATGAATTTTATGAAGGAAAGTTGTAGCGTTTTGAAAGGCCTTGGAGTTGTTACAAGTTAACGCAAAGAAACTTTGGAGTTGTTACAAGAAATTTTATAAATGGATGTCTACATAAATAATTACTGTTGGGAAAGGCCTGATATGGGCTTCAATAATAAAAGACATTATACTTAAATGATATATGGGAACATGCAGTTTGATGCTAGAAACAAAGAGGTTGACGTCAATTTCTTCAGACTTCCAAAGTGTCTTTTTGGTTTAATTATTTTTTATTTTAATCCAACATTAAACGTCGGATTCCTTGGGTATCTGATGTATTATTCGTTATCCAAGGCAAAGGTGATAACGATTGAAAAACCATTATTTTTATACTTAATTTTGACATCAAAAACAACCTTTATGACTTAGAAAACTAGCTTGGAATCATGTTTTTGCTTTAGTTTTGTGAATAAGAGAGTTGAAGCTGAATTTAATGGTTTTTTGCTAGATTCCTTTGATTTTGTAGGTTATTGGAATGATTTGAAAGAAGAGTTAAAGTACTAAATGGTTGAAATGCAGAAAAGTCAACCAAAAATCAAAAAAGTCAACCAAAAATCAGAAAAGTCAACTAGTCAACTAGAAAAGTGAAAAGTCAACCAGAGTCCAGAAAAAGTTGCGTTGAGCGATAGTTATCGCTGAGCGCCAGTTTTGAAGTGCCGAAATCACCGTTGCGGGCTAAAAATGCACTTGAGTTTCATTCTGAAGAGCCGCACTTACCGCTGAGCGGCAAAAGTGTCGCTAAGCGCCAGTTTTATGGGCTTGGGCTTATTTTGTGTATTTTTAGAAATTATAAAAGGGGTTCAGTTGACTTAGGGTACACATCTTTTGGCAGAACGAATCAAAATCACACTTTCTTCACCCCTTGAAGGAGGATTTTGGATGCTCAAGCTCCACTCTTCAAATTCTAGGGTTCTATCTTTCATTGTTTCATTATTTTTCATCTAGTTTCACCATGATTATGGTGAATTAAACCTTCATTGTTGTTGGGGAATCAATGTAATCCTTTGAAACTCTCATGTATTGAATTGGTTCTTTAATCCATATGCTTTCTTTCATTAATTGTTAGGGTTTTTCTTCTATACTCTATGCATGCTTTGTTTAACTCATTCAATTGCATGATCATTGATTTTATTTGTATGGACACATATATATAAATCTAAACATGAAGAAATTCTCCCAATAGTAATATTGCCTAGACATAGGGATAGGAGGATTGGTTGCCTTTAAGCTTCTATGCGAATATAATGCATGAATAATTGCTAGGGAGACCAGACATTGTAAACTAGTGATTAGGAGTAGGCTTTCTTCACCAAGACATTGGGTTTAAGGTAAATTAGAAAATGGCATTAACATTAATGAAGAAGATGAATTCTTGAATACATGAGAGTGGATAGGATGAATTGAAAACCCCAACAACATCATCATTCCATAATTTACATCAATCACTTTTGCTTCTTTTGTCTAATTGATCAATACATGCATTCATATTTACTTTTTAGTATTTGCATTTAAATCTACAAGAACTCGTTCACAAGTCTAATTTAATCAACAAATCACATGATTGTTTAGGCCGTGAGTCCTTTGGAAAATGATACTTGTTCTTACCATTTTATTATTACTTGATACGATTCGGTTACACTTGCCGAGGGTTAACAAATGGTCGCTCTTTTTTTTCTTTTTGCTTTTTAAATTCCCATAGAACGTCTAACTCTAGGGGACTTCGACGTGAAAGGCATTGGAGTGGTTCTCTGTTCTGTTATGGGACGTTGAACTTTGATGTTATATGCGAGTACGACACGTCAAAACCAAATACCCACATAAGTTGACTTTGCTTTTTAAAATAACGTCAAAGCCACTAGTACAAAGACTTTTTTCGTTTGGTTTAGAAGAAAAAATTAAAAACATAATTTATGGAAAATACAATGTCCAACGCAAAGAAGAATTCGATGTTTTGTGGTTGGTTTAAAATAAAAAAGGAACTAAATAACAAATCGTCTAAGCCAATTTAAAACTGACATTTTATGGGTTACTTTAAATGAAAAATAAACAAAAAACTGCTAGCTGTAATATACAACTTCCTTCTTTTGTTACGGTTGACGTCATATTAATTAAATCAATATTTACTATTTATTTATTTTGTATTGGATGTCGACTGCTTTCTTGTGGACGTTATGTGATTACGACCAACATATCCAACCCCAACTTGTTCGACGTTCTGTATTGTTTTAAACGTTGACCCCATAAAGTGTGGGACGTTCTATTTGGTTTATAAGAGAAAATAAATAAAGAATAATTAAGGGATTTACTCTTTGGCTTCATGCTGGCATATAAAACGTCGAATATTGTCATGGTTGACGTCAAATGTGGGTAGGAGTAAAACTGCTAGAAGCAAACCACTATTTTGTTATTTTTTTATTTTAAATTAAACGTCATTGTTTCTTAAGTTGACGTTATGTGATTCTAAGGTCATTGTTTTACGTCGATCTTAGACTTATTTGACATTAATACATTTTAGATTACGTCGATATGCTTCTTGTTTGACGTTAATACATTTTAGACGACACACTACTTTAGTAATTAACGTGGAGCGAATTAATTTATTTACGACAATGCCACTGGTCATTTTTAACGTTGGATATTGAGTGCTACGACGTTGAACGCGTGACATTATACACTATTTTTGTGCTAGTGCTAGCCAAACACTATTGAACCGAATGGCAAAGCCTTAGTGCATGTGTTCCCTGAATCGAGCGGTCACAAGCGAGCTGTAGAGCATTGATGAACCGAACAGTATGAGCCTTTCATGACCGAACGGTCAGGTGCAGTACCTAGAGGAACTCAGCAGCAGTGTTGAGAGCACATTCTAGGACTTCAAGAGGGTGCCCACGTCAGTAGTGTAGTTAATTCTGTTTTAGAAGGTCATTGGGTCACACTTTGGTATGGAGCTGGTCTCTCAAAATTTGGCTATAGGAGTTGCCAATTTTCACTCAAATTCTCACTGCAGAAAAGTGTTTAATGCTGCTGAAAAATACAATTAATGTTTGCTGGACAACACACTTGAATTCACAAATTGGTAGGGAAAGGGTTCTGCAACTTGAATGCTCCAAGGACTTCACAACACCATTGCAATCATCCAAAATAGTCACCAAACAGATTAGAAATATGCACCAGTTTCAACACTAAAACTTGACTTGAACTGGACAATTTAAGAGGCCAAAAAGCTTAAAAGCAATAAAATAGGTTTAGAACAGAAGTAGGCACTCAAATGGATCCTAAAAAGGTGCTAGAACAGATTAAGAAAGCAAGAAAACTCAAAATGTAGGTTGATAGACAATTAGCACGAAACTGTTTGATAAAAACAAAAGGTGTTCGATGAAATGCCGTAAAGAAACCCAGATTTTGTGTTTTTGGGTTTGGACTAGGCTGCACGGTTTAAAATCCCTTTTAACACTTTGCTTTGCTTCTTTTAACCATTTAATTCTATTTTTAATCACTGAACCGGGTATTGCTGCAAGCCAAATTGGATTTCAAAGCACATTCATCAAAACAACACCTAATGTTCAACTCTACACCAAGAAAAAGTGGCTGACTTTGGTGGTTTGATACTCAAAACTGTATGGAAGTTTCTTAAACTCATAACTAACAGTTCAAGCAACTTTAATTGATGATTTTGAGTGTGTTCAAACTCTGAAACAACTTATAAACTATTGGCAACTCAAAATCATCATCCCACTTCCATTTTAACTCAAAAAGTGATGGTTTAAGCCACAACTCTGCACTTAGGCCAAGATATTACTAATTGAAATTTGCTAGCAACTTTTAAACACCATTTTAAACTTGTTCAAGCTATCAAATAGCTCAGAATTAGAAGAAATCAAAATCAGACTTTGTTATGGGCAATTTATGCAGAAAAATACTCCAACAATCCACCAAAATTAAGTTTCATTGATTCAAAAGCTATAGCAAGAATGAAAATGACTCAAGGAAGTCTTAATACACTAGATCAAGCTGGAATTTATCAACTATAATGAATTAAAGTCAGATTAGACAACCAAGGATTTTAAGCATGGTGAAAAGCTTGAAATAAGACAAAAATAGTAGGTGTTTCTGGTTTATGAGGCAATCAAGCTACGCTAGACGCATTTCATTGCTTGTTATGGTTTGCCATTCCATTTGCAACCTTAGACAACACCAAAAAGTGGTGGACAATGCATCAGAACAGACTTAAAAGACTTAAAACAGATTCAAAGAAAACTTAAACCAGAAATGATATTTCAATCAGATTTGAAACTTGAACCAGAGTTTTAGTGATTCTGCTCATATCACCAAGGCTAGATTAAGCTCTAATTGCCTTATTTGGTTGATATATTAATTCACCTTCATCTAAACTCAAGCACATCCAAAAAGGAAAACCATATTTAATGACAAATTAAAAATTGCATTAGAATTTTAAGCACATGACCTGACAAACTGAAATTAAAATCTACAACTGGAAGTGACTCAACCAATGGATATTCACCATTTAAAATGATAGAAAAACATGAACACAGATAGTAAAGAACATAATAGTTACTGGATACATGAATTCAGCACAAAAAGAGAAACTAAAAAAACAACATCAGTATGCTATAAACAGCAGGAAAATAGAAACAAAGAAAACAACTGAAATAAAGTGAAAAGATGGAGGAATTGCTTAGCTCTTGGTGCGTAGAAGACCTAAGCTCATGATATAACTTGATGGAAGCTTGCCAGGCGAAGAACTCGTAGGTTGCAACTCCAAATAGCAAGCCAGGAAAGTGTTGCGAAATGGAAGTAGATAAATGGTGTTTTGGTGTGTTTTTAATGGAAGGAGTGTGTGTAGAGGCCTCTCAGCTTAGAAGGCCTTCCTACTATGGAAGGAAGCTAGAGGAAAGGGTAGAGAAAGTGAAGAGAAGGAGTGACTCGAGAGCAATAGGGTTGGAAAATAATTTCTGCAGCATTTCACTAAGCTCAAAAGTGAGAAGTACAAAGGGGGAGGCCCTCTTATTTATAGGTGAAGAAGGGACTCAATTCTGAGCTAATTTCCCTCCAAAATTCAAAATAAAAGACGAGCTTGAAGGCCAAGTCAGCTGGGTCACGGGAAGCATGCTGGGTCACATGGACAGTGCTGCCAAAACGTGCTTCAGGTTGCTTTGTTGGCGCTGGAGCCCCCTGTCTAGGGGCGCTGGAGCGCATGTGAGCCAGGAAGTCCATTTGGTGCATCTAAGCTGGAGCCCCCCTTGTCTGAGGGCGCTGGAGCGGCCCTGGTGCTGATTCCTTGAAGAATGCTATTCCCAAATCTGATTGGTTGGCCATGGTTCTTGCCTTTATTGTATCCTACAAACAAAACAACCATATAGTATTGAAAGAGTAATCCTTCTAAGACATAAAAAAGAAAATTAAGAAAGAGCCTTTAAAAGTTCTTCTTCAACTTCCCTTTCCTCGCCTTAGCTTAAGTTGATACTCCTTTGAATGGAATGCCCTAAATTGGTTTCCATCACTTCCAATCTCTCAATTAAGTGACCAATTTTCATCTCCATCCTTCTAAGTGCTACTTCAATGTTTTTCTAAGTGCTGATGGACTCTTGCATAAATTGTTGAAAGGCATATCCATCTTTGCCATTCTTTCTGATAGAGAGCATTGTTACTGCCATTGTTGTTGTGGTAGTCTCTCAAATTGTTCGATAGCTTGCCCAAATTGACTTTGATCCATGCTTGAGTGAGATTCCCTCTAGTGGTTGAGATTACCTTGGTAGAATTGAGTGCCCATATAGTTAAATTCTTGTCCGAACTACATCCTCCAAGCATTAAGTACAAAACCCTAGAAAACATTTGTTAGCAGAAAAAGATAAAAAAAAATAAAAAGATAAAAAGATAAAAAGATAAAATAAAAAGATAAAAAGCAATTCAAAGCTAATCAATAATCACACAAATAGGATAGTTAAACCACGAGTCCCCGGCAACGGCGCCAAAGACTTCTTAACACTTCGCCAAGTGTACCGAATCGTATCAAGTGATAATAAATGGTAAGACCAAGTCTCGTTTCCCAAGAGACTCAAGGCCTAAACCATTATGTGATTTCTTGATTAAATTAGACTTGTAAACGAAATCATCGTGTTTATATTGCGTAAAATAAACATGAATGCAAGCGTTGATCAATTGGATTGAAAAAGGAAAAGTGATTGATGTAAAATATGGTATGATTATGTTGTTGGAGTTTCCGACTTATCCTATCCACTCTCATGTATGAATTCATCTTCTTCATTAATGTTAATGTCACTTTCTAATTTACCTTAAACCCGATGTCTCGGTGAAGAAAGCCTAATCCTAATTACTAGTTCACAATGTCTTGTCTCCCTAGCAATTAATCATGCATTACATATAGAATCAAGAATCAATTCAATACATGAGAGTTTCAAAGGATTACATCGTTTCCCCAACAACAATGGAGGTTTAGTTCACCATACACATGGTGAAACTAGATGAAAATAATGAAAAGAAAGAAAGATAGAACCCTAAAAGTTGAAGATCGGAGCTTCTGCATCCAAAATCTGCCTCCAAGGGGTGAAAGGAGTGTGATTTCGCCTCTTTCTGTCCAAAGATATGAACCCTAGGTCGACTAAAACCTTAAATAGTTCATTAAAAATACAAAAAACAGGCCCAGGCCCAAGTCGACAGTGCTCAGCGGCAGGTACGACACTCAACTGGCGTTAAGCGCAAAATTGGCACTCAGCGCTACTTTTTTTGCACTCTGGTTGACTGGTTGACTTTTCTGCACTCTGGTTCAATTGTTGACTTTTATGCATTATGGTTGACTTTTTTGCATTCCAACCATTTGGTACTTTAACTCTTCTTTCAAATCATTCGAATAGCCTACAAAATCAAGGGAATCTAGCACAAAACCATTAAATTCACCTTCAACTCTCTTATTCACAAAACTAGAGCAAAAACATGAGTTAAAGCAAGTTTCTAAGTAAAAAAAGGTTGATTTATTATCAAAATTAAGTATAAAAATAACGATATTTCAACCGTTATCAGCGCTAAGATAAAGTGAATGAATTTTTAATCTCGGGCTCAATTTTTTATTGAATTCACTAACCTTTTGATGTCTAACGTTGGGGCATTCGACGTTTTGTATCCTTTTACGTTGAATTACAATTCTAAACGACATTTAATAATTGCATTTCTTTACAAAAATGCCACCGGTCATTTTTAACGTTGGCTATTAAGTGGTTGGACGTTGAACACGTGATGTTATACGTTGTTTTTGTACTAGTGAAAATAGAGGAAATCGCAAGATCCAATTAAAGTTGCCTTTTTGCTCTTCTTGGCTTAGCTAAATTTCTTCATTTTTTGGTTCTGTGTGTTAAAATAGAATGACTCAATTTCTCACACCAAGAGGGGAGGGGGGTGAATTGGTGAAATGTAAAGACAAAGTCTTTTATAATCTTTTTCGCAAAAGGTGATGCCTTTAAAGCTTTCTTGAAACGCAAGGTAAAGGACTTTCTAATGTAGCGGAAACTTAATCGAATAAGTACAGAGTAAAGTCGATTAAAAGTAAAAGAGTAGGGATGAGAGAATTCAAACACTGCTTTTTATACTGGTTTGGCCAACTTGCCTATATCCAATGTGCTTCCAACCACGGGAAGCAAATGCACTATAATTATCGAGATTTTTACAACAAGGCTTTTATAGGGATCTTACGTCAAAAATATAAACAACCTCTCTAACCCTCTAATCAAATATAGGCAGTACAATAACTAGACTACCAGCAAGAATCCCCTCTCCTGTTGTCTAAACCCTTTGAGACACCTCTCAAAGTCAAGAACGCCGCACACTCTTCTTCTTATAGTCACAATAGGGAACCTCAATCCAATCTTCACAAGATTGTAGACTCTGATCTTGCAGTTACACCTAAATGTGCATAATTGATCAGCCCTTTGAATAGACATCAAACTTGCTCTTCAAGAAATCTCAAGGAGATGATCACCACGGTCACTTCTTGATTCTTGGAGCTCTTTTCCCCTTTCTACAAGATAACACTTTCTGAAAAATATCACAAAAACTGTTAGATTCACAAAAGTTCTTACATAAATCAAATTCGCATCAATTTATAGTATAACACATCTCTAACGCATTTTAATCGACTAAGCTACTAATGCAGTCGAATATAACAATTTTGTTATAGTAGTTAGCAACAATCAAAGCAATTAATTGAATTCGCAATTAATGCAGTCGAATGACATTTAATGCTTGGTCAACATAAAAATATGACCGTTAGACAGTTATATCAAGCATTAACACAATTTCAAAACATTAACAGACTTAGTCGAATGCAACACGCATATACTCGACTACGTAACAGTGTAAATCATAGTTTTCAAAAACTTTCTCTTTGAAAAATCTCACAGAACACTTTGAAAAAGGTTTGTGTAAAGGCACGAGTTTTAATTGACTCACCCCCATAATGAAATCGACTTAAAACCATTGTTTTGCCACACAATTAAAATTCAACATTAATGCTTGTGGTTTTTCTCATCCAGAAACGTGTGTCATGCATTCATGTATAAAATCACATATATAACACAATGAAATGAAATGAACAACACAACAACAACACAATCATGTTCTCATATACACATATAACATGTAAGCATAGAACATTTAACACAAAATACACATGTGTTATTAATTATGCGTTGTCATCATCAAAAACTCAAATATTACTAAGATTGTGGGTTCAGCTAAACCAGTGCTCCCCCTATCAACAATCTCAACACTATGCTTGGATTGACTTCTAGTGGTCTTAATTATATCCTATTCATGTATTTATCTTTAAGGTTTCAAGTACCTTTAAGTAATTTATTTCCACATCTCAATGAGCTTAACTTAGTTGTAGCTATACTAACACACCTCTCATTATATATTGCATTATTTGTAACTATATTTGATTATTGTGGAGATCCAAAAATATTTGAGAATATCATTTCTAGATTCCAAATGATTAGGCAAACATTATGATGGAATCCTACTTGACTTAGTCTTCCTTTTGTATTTTATCTTTTATAGTTTAGCTCTTAAGGAACATGGGTTACTTTTTGAGAATAATGAGAATTGAGTTTTCTAAAATAGAAACAATTCTCTCTTGAAAGTCAGGCTAGAGAGTCCAAAGACTCCCTCTAGCCACCTTCCAAGCACACTCTCATTTTTCCATTTCTCTAAACTTCACGGTGCTACTCATTCCTCCACGCTACCTCTCCTTCGCTGCCACCTCGCATGCGTGAGCGTTTTTCAATTCCTTCTTCAGCCACGCGTCCGCTCCCTCATTCCACATCATTTGTTTTTCTTCTCACACATCAGACACGCACAGCCACATTCTCTCTTTCGTTTCTCCATCTCGCAGAACCACATCTCGTTCTTCCACTCGAGAGTTTCCTCGTCGCCAGCCATTCTTCATCACAAATCCATCTCTTCTCCTCCGTAAGTATCAGATTCACAAGTTTCTTCATCTTTCTTCCACTGTCACCAAATCATCTGCACATTTGTCTAGGGTTTCTTCATCCTTCATCATTTTCTCTGATTTTAGCCGATTAAAATTACTTTTGTTTCGTTCCAAACCTTTTCCACCGTTCAATCTTCATTTTGAACCGATTAATCGGTTCATAGTGGGTTTCCTTCCATTTCTAGGGTTTCTATCGAGTTTAACCCTCTGTTTTTGACATTTTCCGCTGCGTATTCTTCATCCGAGAAGCTTCGAGGAGGTCCGGTTTGTGTTCGCGCAGCTTCAATCGACCTCTCCTCGGGCGTTCGTCCATCACATTATCTTTTGATATTTGTCATATAGTTAAATAAGTTAATTATTTAACAATATCAAATAAAATATCTTAAGATATGTTTTTCCCAAGTTATCTTTTATCATAAAAATTTATCAATTATCAAATACCTTTTTATAGAAAAAATACAGGAAACTGCAAGATCCAATATTTATTGCCTCTTCCCTCCTTTTGGCTTACCAAATTTCTTAATTTTTTCATGCTATGCTTGGATTGACTTCTTGTGGTCTTGATCATTTGCTATTCTTGGATTTAACTTTAAGGTGTCATGAAACTTTAACCAATTTATTTCTATACCTCAATATGCTTAACTTAGTTGCAACTGCACTGACATACCTCAAAATATCCAAAGATTATTTGCAACTATATTTCATTATTGTGGAGATCTAAAAATATATGAGAATATCTTTTCTAGATTCAAAATCATTTAGCAAACATTATCTTTTTATATTTATTGATATAATGAAATAAGATAATTATTTAACAATATCAAATAAAATATCTTAAGATATATTTTTTCCAAATTATATTTTATCATAAAAATTTATCAATTAACAAATATCTTTTTGTAAAAAGGTAGAGGAAATCGCAAGATTCAATTTTTGTTGCCTCTTCCCTTCTCCTTGGCTTAGCCAACCTTTTTCATGCTTGGATTCACTTCTTGTGCTCTTGATTATTTCCTATTATTGGATTTATCTTTAAGGTGATAAGAAACTTTAACCAATTTATTTCCACATCTCAATGAGCTTAACTTAGTTGCAGCTGCACTGACACACCTTTGAATATATATTGCCTTATTTGTAACTATATTTGATTATTGTGGAGATCCAAAAATATTTGAGAATATCATTTCTAGATTAAAATAGGATTTAGCAAACATTATCTTTTGATATTTATTGATATAGTTAAATAAGTTAATTATTTAACAATGTGAAATAAAAATTTAAATAAACTAAATTTTCTTAAAAATATCAATTTTATTGAAATTATTATTAGAGAGACGAAATTACTTTATTTTTAAAAAAATTAAGACGGGATAAAATGAAAATAACAAATATAAGAATTAAATTAAGATTTTTCATACGACACTTGTCATAATAGTGACACGCGACTGTCACTCCCACATTACACTATCTCTGTCAAGATGCTCACTTGACACTTGACAATTTTTTTAAAAATACATAAAAAGAAGTAAAATCAAAAATAAAAAAAAAAATTGTAACAAACAACAAAAATTGACACATGACTTAATGTAATATATTATTAATTCAAATGACCAAATTGCATCCACTTTGGAACAAATACAAGAACCAAAGTTAACATTTTAACTTAATTCTCTCAATGAAGATAATTTACAGAACAAATAAAGTATTAAATAAAAATATTTATTACATAATTAAATGTGAATATTAAACATTAAATTATTCATTAAACCAATGAGAAAGGTAATAAATTCAATTATCAGTTACAGAAATATACTTGTCAAACCCATTAATACTGCTTAGAATGAGCAGGTTGATGCCATTACTTGATGTTATAAAAGCTAAGACATGGTGTGCTAATTTTCACCAAACCCTTCTGAAAAAGTTCAATTCCTATTCTAGCTACCGCAATGATTTCAATTGCTTCCAAAGAAGAAAATGCAAAAGAAAAGTCAAATCTCTCTCTTTACACAGACAAAACTTGGCCATCTCATTATCATCTCCAGCTATTTCAAAACTTTTGGTGTCCATCAATTCATGTTGAAGCACTAGAAAATTTTCAAAAGCACTTTCAAGCAAAAGAAAGTGATGTTATTGTTGCTAGCTTCCCAAAATCTGGTACTATATGGTTAAAAGCTCTTACTTTTGCCATTGTCAACCACCAACGTTTCTCCTTGGAGAATCATCCATTGCTCACTTCTAATCCTCATGAGCTTGTTCCTTTCCTTGAATCTGTCTTTGGTGGTAATATTCAAGACCACCAAATTCAGCTCCTAGACAGTAAACCTGACCCAAGAATTTTTGGTACTCATACTCCGTTTCCTTCCTTACCAGAGTCAATTAAGGAGTCTAATTGCAAGATAATTTATATTTGCAGAAACCCATATGACAATTTTGTTTCTGCATGGGTTTATTTTAATAAAATAAAACCTGAGTCCTTACCTGCAATACCAATGGATGAAGCTTTTGAGTTGTATTGCAAAGGAATACTTGATTATGGTCCATGGTGGAGTCATATGTTAGGCTATTGGAAGGAGAGTATTGCCAAACCAAACAAGGTTTTATTCGTAAAATATGATGATCTTACTGAGGATGCTAATTTTCATGTCAAAAGAATTGCAGATTTTTTTGGTTGTTCTTTCACAGAGGAAGAGGAGAATAATGGAATTGTTGAAAATATAATCCAATTATGCAGCTTTAAGAAGATGAAAGACTTGGAAGTGAACAAATCTGGAAAAGTAGGTATAGCTGCTGTTGATAAAAAGAACTTTTTCAGAAAGGGAGAAACAGGAGATTGGGTTAATCACTTTTCCCCTTCTATGATAGAAAAATTGTCCAAAATAGTTGAAGAAAAACTTCAAGGATCTGGTTTGTCATTCAAAAATTGTCCTTAGTATGTGTTTGTGTCACATCATTTTTCGTTTCCTTTTATTAAATAAAGGGTACCATTAGTTGCATGTGGGTACCTAGTTGTTATGTGCAAGATTGATGTATCCTTTACCCCTTGTGGTAATATTAGGATGAATCAAATGTTTTATCTGCTTATTTTTGTTCTATGGTAAATTTCAGTTCATATTTAGCTAACTTTTGTAGTTAAGAAAAAATAATATTATATTCATATTAAGATGGATATACATAATGAATAGAATATGATTATTTGAAGAAAATCCTTAAATAATAAATAAATCTAAAGATTAAACATATTTAGTTATTATATTAATTCAAGTATTATTTTATAAATAAAAAATTAAAAATATCTATAATAGTTTTTATGATTAAAAAATTTATAATTGATTTATGGATTAGAATAAATTGGTCTCTAATATTAATTATGAAACAACATTAAATAAATATTAATATGTCATTTAATTGAAAATGAAAAAAAAAAAACGTTGCTTGTTAATATAATAATATGAATAAAATATTAAAGTTGAACAATAACCTGGCGTATAAATATCAGACCCAAAGTGGGCCTCACCTTGAGTAGAGTGGAATATAATTCAACACTTAGAGGTTAGTTATTCATTATAGAATCACAATTTGAGTGTTCTCTATTTCATTTTGCTATGCAGTAGTTTTAGTTTTGTACTGTACTTTTCATGTGATGAATCTGAACTATAAAACAGCTTTGATTTGTTTTACATATATTACCAAAATAATGACTTAAGCAATTAAAAGTTAAAAAACATATAAAAACTTAAGAGTTAGATCAAAGTTAAGTTTTTGTAAATAAAATTATAACAACAAATTCTAATTAGATTTAAACTTTGATTTATTATAGTTAACAGGAGTGTATTTTTAACATAAGCCTGAAGCTAATATTAAACTTTTCTTATATAAGTCACTATTCTAAACAAAGTAAAATTTCACTTGACATTGTTCATTAAAGTAAATAATATTTTTATAATATAATTTATTGGAAAATGATACTCGAACAACGTTTTTTGACAACATTTCGACACAGGACACGTGTCAGCGTTTGAGTGGTTGAGGTTTTTGCAGGAAAAAGCTGCTGCGTCTGAGAAAGTCTGATAGAAATCTGCTTCAACGCTGACGTGGCGAGGACGGGCACGGGCAGTCTGGGTTGTGCGTTTCAAAAATTGAAATGAAAAGGGAGCGGTCAGGGGTTTTTGTTTGGCGTTTGAAATTTGAATTTCATTTTTGAACAATTTTAGAGAGAAGTGAAGGTTGAGAGAGAGTCTAACCTAGAGAGAGCCCGAGAGAGTTGGAGTAAGGGAGTTCGAGAGAGAGAGAACGACGGAGTGGTTGCCGGAGTGCGCCGTTGAAGGTCGAAGGCCGTGTCGGAGAGATCGAAACCCTCCAGCCCGTTCCGTTTGACGGCGCCGCAGCTCCGACGTCGACCGCTCGACGCGAAGACGGGATCGTGTTTGGTCCGTTCCGGCCCAGCGACTTAGGGAGGCGTTGAAGGTGTCGCTTCGTCCCAGGTGGTTCCGTCCCTGTCCCGGAGTGCCGCCGGAGTGCCGCGGGAGATTCGCCGGAGTTTGGGATGTTCGGAGGACCAA
Organism: Vigna umbellata; assembly: GCF_029865625.1. Lineage (NCBI taxonomy): Eukaryota > Viridiplantae > Streptophyta > Magnoliopsida > Fabales > Fabaceae > Vigna > Vigna umbellata. The sequence continues at coordinate 21,207,646 of NC_142170.1, forward strand.
AAAGAGGGGTTTTCCGGGTTGTCAGTCCCACCCACACCTTAGGCAATCGGCTCTGTTCCAACCGCCACGCGTGGTCTTCACTCAAGGTTGGTTTCTTTTTTGATTTGTCAGTGCAATGAATGTTGAATACATGGATGATGTTGTATCTGGATTTGATTTGCTTATGTATGAAACGTCTCCCAAGTGGATGTTGTTCTGTTCCCAATTTTTATACAACTTCTTTGCTTAATCTTACATTGTTCTGTTGTTAATAAAATGTTAAGAATTGTTCCCAAATTACTTAGAAGTAGCTGAAATGAGGGAAAACAAACAAGCCACACCAAAATGAGAGTGATGGACGTAGTTGGCCTTGGTGTGCAAAAACTGGCACCCAGGTACCCACTTATTTCAGTTTTTGTGTTGGTGTAGTGTTATTATACATTGAATTCTGTATTCTGTGTTATTTTGATTTGGGGATTACTGTCATGTTGGTCACCTCCTGTCTAGTTCAAATATCTGGCATTTCTTAAAGAGAGTTTAAATTAAATTCATTGTGCTTGAATATGAATACTATGTATTAAGTTTCCGTTTTCTGTTCATTCACACCCCATCCGTCTAGCAGTTCCAGCAGCACGCCCATGAGAAGCTTGGGAGCTGCAACGTTGGAAGCATTCACGTCCAGCTGCATCAAACAGCAGCAAGGACAACACACACCGTCTTCAAGTCCAGCCGAATTGGATGCACATGTTGAGATGGGAGAGAAGTGGAAAGCTGACACAGACCTTGTTTATTCCAGCATGGGCAGCGATGGTGTGCAGAACATGCAGAAGTGTAAACAAAATGGAGGGCCCCACATGGCTTTATCTGACAGAGAAGCAAAAGAGTGATGGAAGAAATTCATTAAAGGTTGCTAATGGGAGACAACAGCATGGCAACCTGGCTGGAAACGCACGAGGCAGCACCAGAACGAGACTTGAGAATTTGGCTTTCTGTATTGTAATGAATTTTAATTTGAATGAACAATGTCATTTAATTTCCTGTTACTGAATTGTCAATTTTATTCTATTGATGCGATTAAATTTCTTCTGAAATCTGATCTGTGTTGTTGTGTGTCTGCCATTTAATTTATACTGTTGTTGATTGTTTGAAATTTAATTTTTACGTTTGTTTGTACTGATAGCTTTATTGTGCGAGTTTACTGTTCCTGCAATTGCGTTTCTGCTGGTTTTGAATTATGCACGTTTACTGTTTCTGCCTGTCAAACCGTTCGGTCTTTAACGTCACTGTTAGAGTCGTTCGTCCATCTTTCATCTGATTTTTACTTCCTCTGTGACGTTCGGCTTGTCTCTGTGTTCATGCTTGTTGTTTATCGACCGTTCGTTCTTAATCTTCATACCGTTCGGTCTGTTAGAGATCGAATGGCTCCTTCATTTATACTTACATCTACCGTTCGAGCCTACTCTGTGCGCGCTGGACGAGCGTCCCTTCTGGGCGACAAGCGTCTGGACGAGCGTCCTCAGTCAGCGTTGTCCGCTAGCTGGGCGAGCGATCTCCGCTCTCTGGACGAGCGTCCACTTACTGGACGAGCGTCCACTTGCTGGACGAGCGTCCACTTGCTGGACGAGCGTCCACTTGCTGGACGAGCGTCCACTTGCTGGACGAGCGTCCACTTGCTGGACGAGCGTCCACTTGCTGGACGAGCCTCCTGTGCGCGCTGGACGAGCGTCCTCTGCGCGCTGGACGAGCGTCCCCTCTGGGCGCCAAGCGTCTGTGCGAGCGTTCTCCGCTAGCTGGGCGAGCGATCTCCGCTCTCTGGTCGAGCGTCCACTTGCTGGACGAGCGTCCCCTCTGGGCGACAAGCGTCTGGGCGAGCGTTCTCCGCTAGCTGGGCGAGCGATCTCCGCTCTCTGGACGAGCGTCCTCTCCGCGCTGGACGAGCCTTCTCTGAGTGCTGGCCGAGCGTCCTCTGCGCTGCGCGCTGGACGAGCGTCCTGGCATGCTGTTGGATGGGCGTTCTCTTCTCGATGCTGACAGCCAAATGATGCGCTCCTAACGTCCTAACGGCTCACAGTTGAGGACGAACGGTCACAGCAACAGTCAAAAGCCGAACGTCCTTTCTTCCTTCTTTTTTTTATTAATTTTTTATTTTTTTATTTTTTTTATTTATTTTATTTTATTTTATTTTATTTTATTTATTTTTATTTTATTTTTTCTTTATGATGAAAGTAAATTTATTAATCAACCTGGACGAAATTGAGTGTTGACAATGCCCAAGGAACCATTCTTTGTACTGTGTGATTGAACGTTCGGTCTCTTTAAGGACGAACGCCCCGATCACTAAACCAAAACGAACGAACGCTCGAAATTGCATATGCTTTTAACGCTCGCTCTTGGTTCTGTGTTACTGATTGTGAGCGTTCGGTATGATTCAGACTGTGAGCGTTCGGTATGAAACGGAATCTCCAGCAAGGTCACCTGGGCATATTCAAACCGAACTCCACCACCAACATCATTATCCATTTTCACGGCATAATCCTTCAATCACCACCTCTGACCCCCGCCAAATACCGTGACCACTTCACTCATCAGCCACCAGGTTGCACCTCCACGGGACCACCAGGAACCCATCTTTGAGACACAGCCGTCATCATCCCAAGCCCCCTCAGCCACCATTGCCATCCTCAATACTACCGTCTAGCACCTTCATCACCATTGCACCACTGTAACTCTCCACCGTGACCAGTCCAACACCGTCATCATCTTCCTCGGAAACCTTCCACCCAAACCGCCAAGTTGCTGCCACCGTGCTCAGTCTAAAACACCAACACCGAACGCTTAGGCTGAAACATCAAAGTTTGAATGGAACCATAAAACGCGTAGTATGACCTTACGTTCATGCACAAATTAAACTTAAGCATAAAACGCAAACCCAGAAACACAAACTTGAATGGAACCAGCGACTGAAAGCAAGCATGAACAATAAAATCCTACCATGGCAGCGTGAAAGAGATGATGAACAGTAAAACTTGCAGTACAATGAACAGTTAAAGCGTAAAATGAATAAGAAACTTGAGTGGAGAAACAGATTCAACTAGAAAATTTCAAAGAGACTCAGTTCAATACATGAAAATGGGAAAGAAACCAAACCCTAAACCTCCCCAAATGGGAAAGAAACCTAAACCTAAACCCCTCTTTTTCGTCCACCGAACAGTCGACACTCCGGCGATGCTCCGGCGGTGAATGCAAAGGTCCGGCACAGGGAGGGAAGCAGGTGGGACGAATCGCTGGGTTGGAGGGAAGACGATGCCGCCTTCGTATCGTTGGCCAACGTCGGAGCTGCGGCGACCGTGAATCGGAACCGGCTGGAGGGGTTGAATAGCTCCGACACGGCCTTCAACGTTGTCCGGCGGCACTCCGGCAAGCAATCCGTCGGACCTCTCTCTCTCGAACTCCCTTTCTCCAACTCTCTCGGGCTCTCACTCTCTCTCTCAACCTTCACTTCTCTCTAAAATTGTTCAAAAATGAAATTCAAATTTCAAACGCCAAACAAAAACCCCTGACCGCTCCCTTTTCATTTCAATTTTTGAAACGCACAACCCAGACTGCCCGTGCCCGCCCTCGCCACGTCAGCGTTGAAGCAGATTTCTATCAGACTTTCTCAGACGCAGCAGCTTTTTCCTGCAAAAACCTCAACCACTCAAACGCTGACACGTGTCCTGTGTCGAAATGTTGTCAAAAAACGTTGTTCGAGTATCATTTTCCTAATTTATTAGTTCAAGATATAATTATCAAACTATTAAAATATTAAAGTTTAAGACAAATGTGTGCACAAAAATGCGTAGTTTTGTACTAGTGTTCTATTTTAGAATGAAAACAATAACAGCTTTTGGAAGTTCCACTCTAGACATACTGAAAAAAATTAGTTTAATACCTCTTTTGGTCCCGTGAAAGGGGACAAATATTCAATTGCGTCCTACGTTTTTTCGAAGTTCAATGTGTTCCCGTCTTATGAAAAAAATGTGCAATTAAGTCCTTTTTGGTAACGACGTTAATTTTTTAACGGTGCAGCTGCCACCCTAGACAAAAGTTAATGACGTGTACAGTTTCTCTGACTGCGTGGCAACCCTAATTCCCAAACCCTAGCTTCCTTGTGCCGCCAGCACCATAGGCAACCGTAGGCCGCCGTCAGCCACCCTACCGTCTTGCCGCAACCTCGCCATCACCCAACACCAGCGTCGCCGCCGGTAGCCACCACCGTCACCAATACAGAACGCGAACGCCAAAGTCGCGAGTCCTCCATCATCATCTCCAGCATCTTCCTCGACTTCCATCTCCACCATGAGACACTTTTCAGGTCGCCGTAGAGCTGCAAGGACCGCCATCCACCGTGACCATTGCAAGAGCACTCTCTCGCACACACCTGTAGAAACCCAAACGGAGAAATCCCCAATTCCAAAAATCTTTCGAAACCTAAATCATCGCCACAACTCTTCAATTCATCTGCTCGTGAGTTTCGCCCAACCTTGAGCTAGCCATCAACGCCTCCACCAGACCTAAATCGCGCCATCTCCCCCTACGATAGAAACCCACCATGGCCAATGTTCATCATCTTCTTCGCACGGTAGAACCATCACGCCGCACCTCCAGATCGCAACCTGCACACCATGGTTTCTCCACCTTCGCAAAGCACGAGCACCTGCAAGAAAAGAAATCTAGACAGAGATTCCAGATCCAAATTGTAATTCTGATCGCTCAACCATGGTTTCTAAATCACAGCTTTAGGGAGCCTGAAACGTGAGGCAAGGTTGCGGCAAGATGGGAGGGTAGCTGACGGCGGCCTACGGTTGCCAATGGTGCTGGCGGCACAAGGAAGTTAGGGTTTGGGAATTAGGGTTGCCACGTATTAACCTTCCCCAAACACGTTGCAAACTTCAGTCCACCCTGTTAGTTGGCCCGTTAAAAAATTAACACTGTTACCAAAAAGGACTTAATTGCACATTTTTTTCATAATTCAGGAACACATTGAACTTCGAAAAAAACGTAGGACGCAATTGAACATTTGCCCCCTTTCGAGGGACCAAAAGAGGTATTAAACCAAAAAAATATTACACACTGAACTATATTTAATTTTATATGTTAAAAAAATAATCTAATTGACTATTGTGATGGGACATTGTTATTCTCTCTCCTATTTTATTTGCTTATTTTTGTTCTATGATAAATTTTTGTTCATATTTTGCAAATTTTTGTAGTTAAGAAAAAATAATATTATGTTCATTTTGAATAAAGAGGTATCATTAGTTGCATGTCGATACCTTAGTTGTTATTGTACCGTATGGATTGGACGACCATACGGTATTATCTCGCATTGACCGGACAGACGGCGTTGGAAATTAGGAAATAGTTTAACATTTATAGGACGTTGCTTAACCAAGCGGCAAAGCCGGCTGGAGGAAAGTAAAGACGTCCAGTCATAGTCAGAAGACAGATTTGGCTACAAGGATTAAGGTAAATGATAATCAGGGGTATTGGGCTTAGATTGGGCCACGATTAAGGCTTTGCTAATCTTAAGACCATACCGAAAACTATAAATACAGGTCAAAGGTAAGTGGTTCGCATTTATTACACATATATTACTATTACATTGATATACCGTATGGACAGTCGACTGACTTAGGCATCGAAGAACCTTTGGCAGGTACACCTCCGCACTAGTAAAAAAACTATTTTTTGACGCGCCTATACACGTCGGTTTTATAGAAACCAAGGCATATAAAAATGCAGTGGCATTTTTGTAATAATAGCGAAGTTATATGCCTCAATTATTTGGCAACCGATGCATAAAATGTATATTTCCTCGGTTATACCAGCAACCAAAGCATAATAACCTGCAGAATCCACTAGAAGCCAAACTTTTCATCTGACACCTTTTCTGGAAGGGATCTACTGCCTTGGTTCAGAGGGGAACCGAAGCATAAAACCCTGCATATCCCTCTGCAACCACGAATATACCCTGACCTAATTCAGAAGGGGACCTAATTTAGATATTTTATTTTTGTGGTGAGGTTTTATTGCTTTTTGAACGCGGACATTCTCCATAGTTGATCGACTTTCACGCTCCCAGGTTCCTATTCTTAAAATTTTCCTTTTAATATCAACATGTAATTATTTGTTTGCTTGAATATATTGCATGTTGCATATGTAATTATTTGTTTGCTTGAATATATTACTGTTGTGAATTAGCTAGTTTCCCGTTTGAGATTCAATACAAAAATTATTTACTATCTTCAGATTTTTTTGAACAAAGGTACTATTTACAAAATGAATAGAGAGGAGATGGTAATAATAATTTACAAGTATTGAATCTTGAATGTCCGGTTGGATAGTTTAAGGTAAAGACATCCAGTCATAGTCAAAAGACAGATTTGGCTACAAGGATTAAGGTAAATGATAATCAGGGGTATTGGGCTTAGATTGGGCCACGATTAAGGCTTTGCTAATCTTATGACAACGCATAATTATATCCTATTCATGTAATTAATAACACTATGTTTTGAATTTCTGTTAATTCTTGTGATGTCTAACGGCTATATTTTATATCTTTGACTAAGCATTGATTGTGAGTCAACTGAATTAAATGGAAAATCAATTAAGTTGGTTTGACTACTACTAACTGTTATTACTATCTAAGTATAACTGACTCTATTAGTAGCATAGTAGACTTAGGAATGTCAGTTTTATGGAAAACTATATATAGACGCGAATTTGATTTCTGCAGAGAGTTTTGTGAATTTAACGTTTTGATTGAATTGTTTCAAATTATTGATCTCTGGTATAATGTGCTAAAGTTCCAAGAATCCATATAGAAAGACTGAGGTGTTCATTCATTGGTGACTGGTTGACGAGAAAGAATATGTGTGCATTGACTGATTAATCAACCTACACTTGAGGTGTCTGATACGTGATCAACTTCTTCTCTCAATCTTGGGAAGATTGTGGCTGCGCTGTTGTGACTACAGGAAGAGAACGTGTGGCGCTCTAGACTTTGAGGATTGTTCAAAGTGACTAAAGATTGCAGAAGAGGGGACATCTTGTTGTTGTTCTTTGTTTGTATATGCCTATATTTTGATTAGAGGGTTAGAGAGGTGTTTATATTTTGACGTGGAGGTCGCTATAAAAGCCTTGTTATAAAAACCTTGATCATTATAGTGCATTTGCTTCCTGGGATTGGAAGGACACTGGATGTAGGCAGTTTGGCTGAACCAGTATAAAAACCTGCGTTTGAATTCTCTATCCCTGCACTTTTATTTTCAAAGTCAACTTTACTTTTCACGTAGTCAACTATTTCCATTACACTTAAAAAATCTTATTCCTTGTGATGAAAGAAACTTTTGAAAGATCATCCTTTTGTGAAAAAGATTTTTAAAAGACTCTGATTTTTGTGTTTCACCAATTCACGCCCCCTCTTGGTATTGAAACTAAGCCATTCTATTTTAAAAAATTGGCACCAGAGCTGGTTTTCATAAGATATTTGAAAAACAAGTCGATTATCTTTTTCTTTAAATCGAATATTCTTGGAAAATGGCTTATGTTTCTCAAACAAGAAGGATAAGTGAATATGCATTTGAACTAATATCAACTACTTGCAATTAAAAATTAAACTCTATTACTAACGACTTCTATGAATATTTTGAAACAGGTATTTCATGAAAGAAAGAAGTTACTTGTGTCAACAAGTTCAGCTCCAGATTACAAGGATTAAATCTGCAGGCTAAAAGATTTACGAGACTTCTCATTATGAAGAAAGATGACAAGATTCAAAGTGAAAACAAAGAAAATGTACAAAAAAGGGATCTCATCATGATGGAAAAATCTGAGACAACAAAACAATGCTTGAGATAAAGAAGGAAAAGTTCCATGTGATACCTAGATAATGGATGCTCAAGACATATGATAGGAGATCCAACAAAGTTCATTAGTATATCTTACAAGACTTCTGGTTATGTCACATACGGCGACAACAACAAAGGAAAGATCATCAGTATAAGTAAAATCAAAACTTCTTCTTCTTATGAAATTTATAGGATATTCACTTACAAGAAAAGCTTACCGGGTATACAACAAGCGAACAATGTGTGTTGAAGAATCGATTCACATTGCATTTGATGAGTATGTTGAAACCGTTGTTAATCCTGAACAAACTAGAAAATCTATAGAAGTTGACAACTCTACTGGAGAAGAGGAAGAAAATGAGAAAATTCCAAAAGAAGAGAACTCTGAAGACGTAATCGATTCTCCCAAAAAAGAATCGGTTATGTAATGGAAAGTTCCTAAAAATGTCTCTATAGAATACATAATTAGTGATATTACGAGAGGTGTGTCTACAAGAAGAAAACGAAATCAGTTTTGCATGAATGTTGCATACGTGTCTAAGATTGATTAAAAAGGGTTGAAGATGCTCTTGTAGATGAAAATTGGATGATGGCCATGCAAGAGGAACTAAACCAGTTTAAGAGGAATAATGTATGGGAACTGGTCCCAAGAACAGATAACCTGTAGGTCATAGGCAAAAAATGGGTTTTCAGAGATAAGATGGATGATTATGGTGAAATCATAAAAGATAAAGCCAGATTCGTTGGAAAAGGCTACTGCCAAGAGGAAGGAATCGATTATTATGAAACATATGCACCTGTGGCTAGACTGGAGGCAATAAGAATTCTTCTTGCTAATGCATCAGTGATGAAATTCAAGTTATATCAAATGGATGTCAAAAGTGCATTTCTAAATGGATATATTAAAGAGGAAGTTTATGTGGAAATGCCACCAGGATTTGAGGATTTTGAACATCCAGACTATATCTTGAAGCTCAAAAAGGCTTTGTATGGGTTGAAGCAAGCGCCACTGTCATGGTAAGAGCACCTAAGTGAGTTTCTGGTAAAGAAGGGATTCTCCAGGGGTAAAGTTGACTCAACTCTCTTCAATAAAAGTTCAAATAAAGATAGATTGTATGTTCAAATTTATGTTAATGACATTATCTTTGGATTAACTAATCCTACTTTGTGCAAAGAATTTTCCAAGACTATGCTGGATGAGTTTGAGATGTCCATGATGGGAGAGCTTACTTACTTTCTTGGTCTTCAAGTTAAGCAAGCTAAAAAGGGCATTTTCATTCACCAATCCAAGTATTGTACTGATCTGTTGAAGAAGTTCAAAATGCTGGATTGCAAGGAAGCTGCAACTCCCATGGCTACAAACTTCTACCTAGATCTTGATGAAGCTGGTAAGGACGTTGATCAAAAGATGTACAGAGGTATGATCAGATCTTTGTTATATCTAACTGCCAGTAGACTTGAAATCATGCACAATGTATGTCTTTGTGCTAGATTTCAGTCTTTACCTAAAGAATCACACCTAACTGCTGTAAAAAGAATTTGGAAATATCTTAAAGGAACCAAAAGTCTTGGACTGTGGTATCCAAACGGTACAAATATTTTTCTTGAAGGTTATAGTGATTCTAACTTTGGAGGCTGTAACTAGATAGAAAAAGCACTAGTGGCACTTGTCATCTACTTGAATCTTCTTTAGTCTCTTGGCATTCAAAGAAGCAAGCTTGTGTGGCATTATCTACCACAAAAGTTGAATACATAGCAGCTGGTAGCTGGTATGCTCAGTCTCTTTGGATCAAGAGCCAACTAGAAGATTACGATATATCACTATATCACATTCCCTTAAAATGTGATAACACAAGTGCAATAATTTTGACTAAAAATCATGATCTTCATTTGAAAACTAAGCATATTGAAATAAGGCATCACTTCATACGATACCACATCCTCAAGGGTGAAAATAAAGTCGAATATGTAGATACCTTACATCAATGGGCTGATATTTTTACAAAACCGTTGAACAAAGAAAGATTTTAAACTATTCGAAATGAACTAGGAATCTTAAATGACAGTAGTATAAAGTAGTGATTTATATCTGATTAAAGTCAATTGTGTTATGTATGAAGTTGATTGCTTTACTGTTTATCATTGCATTCATACATCTACATAAATTATACCTGTAATTTTTGTCTTGATAGAATACTGTCACATGCTTATACATGCTCTGAAATGTTCTGTGAAAACTGCATTGTGCATTTGGGTTTTGATTATAAAACATGCATAATGGTAGGGGAAGCATTGCATATGATCTTAGATAATTTCACATGCCTACACTTAAGGGGAAGATTATATCTTTATCATGTGATTATTTGTGATAGGGGGAGCATCATTGTTTGATTAATATGATTTACTGATGCATCTCTGAATAACTATTTGTCAGCATATCATTATCATAAGGCATACCTTTTTTGCTAATGCACAAAGGGGGAGAATTTTGGGAGAATGCTCTGATATTCATTTGGAGCTCTGATATACATTTGTTATGAATTGCTCTGAATAAAAAATGAGAATATTTCAATGTTTGCTTTGATACATTTTGATCATTTTCTGATCATTTGCTCTGATACATTTTGATATGATATGATTAGATTTGTACAACATGGTTGTTTATTAATCATGGTTGTGCATCATAAAAAAAAGGAGGAAGATAGTTGAGATTGTGGATAAGGGGAGCACTGGTTTAGCCAAACCTTACAATCTCAAAGAACTTCTGGTTTTCGATGATGACAGCATAATTAATAACAACATGTGTTGTTATGTGTTTTTTATGTGTTACATGTTCATAGCTTTCATGTTTATGATTATTTGAGAACATGTTTGTGTTGATTCTGTTATAGTTGCAATTCACTGTGTTTTACATGACATCTTATCTGTGAATGCATGACATATGTTTTAGAAAAGGAAACCAACATGCACTTTTGTTGAACTTATAATATGTGGCAAAACAGTAATTTTAAGTCGACTTCATTATGAAGTAAGTCGATTAAAACTCGTGGCTTTGCACAAACTTTTTCAAAGTGTGCTGTGAGTATTTTTGGAAAGAAAGTTTTTTAAAACTGCATTAAAGTGTTACAAAGTCGACTGTATGCGCAAGCTACTTGACTTAGTTAGTTATGTTTTGAAATTCTGTTAATGCTTGTGATGTCTAACGGCTATATTTTATATCTTTAACTAAGCATTGATTGTGAGTCAACTGTATTAAATACAAAATAAATTAATTTGGTTTGACTGCTACTAACTGTTATAATTGTCTGAGTATAATCGACTCTATTAGTAGCATAGTCGACTTAGGAGCGTCAATTTTATGGAAAACTATATATAGACGCGAATTTGATTTATGTAGAGACTTTTGTGAATCTAACATTTTGATTGAATTGTTTCGAATTATTGATCTTTGGTAGAACGTACTAAAGCTCCAAGAATCCATCAAGAAAGACCGAGGTGTTCATTCTTTGATGATTGCTTGACGAGCAAGAATCGGTGCACATTGACATATTAATCAACCTGCACTTGAGGTGTCTGATACGTGATCAACTTCTTCTCTCAATCTTGTGAAGATTGTGGCTTCCCTGTTATGACTATAGGAAGAGAACTTGTGAGGATTGTTCAAAGTGATTAAAGACTGCAAGAGAGGGGACATCTTGTTGTTGTTCTTGGTTTGTATATGCCTATATTTTGGTTAGAGGGTTATAGAGGTGTTTTATATTTTGACGTGGAGGTCGCTGTTAAAGCCTTTGTGGAAAAACCTTGATCATTATAGTGCATTTGCTTCCTGGGATTGGAAGGACACTAGATGTAGGCAGTTTGGCTGAACCAGTATAAAAACCTGCGTTTGAATTCTCTATCCCTGCACTTTTATTTTCAAAGTGAACTTTACTTTTCATGTAGTCAACTATTTCCGCTGCACTTAAAAAATCTTATTCCTTGGGATTCAAGAAACTTTTGAAAGATCATCCTTTTGTGAAAAATATTTTTAAAAGACTATGATATTTGTGTTTCACCAATCCACGATGTTGGCGCAGAAGCTTTTTCCCAACGGCATGTATATGAAACGATGTCCACTGATGCGAAGACTCCTTTCTATATGGGTTCAACTAAGTTCACATGGTTGTCAACAGTGTTCAGGCTCATGAATTTAAAGGCGAGCAATGGATGCACTGATAAGAGTTTTACAAAATTATTGTCGTTGTTGAATGAAATGTTGCCAGATGGAAATACATTACTCACTGATGAGTCAATATTTTCTTGATTTCACTTAGCTTATTATGCTAGATTTAATCAGGGAATTGAGCTAGAATGTCCAGTATTTTCCCATTTTTCCTAATTGTGCTTAATTTGATCAGAAATTCTTATTTTAATTAATTTGAATTATCTAAGACTAATTATTTGCATTATTAATTGTAGGGAAATTGTTGGATAATATTTGGGACATTTGGAGTTGAAAAGAAAATGTCACATCAATTATAATTTAAGTTAAAATGATTGAGGAGGTGTGAATTTCAATTAAGGGGGTGCAAACGGATGAGCTGGAACGTTGGGATGAAGACGTGGTGCTTGGGAGAAGAAGGAGGTGCACGAAGAAGGGGCAGCAGGCCCAACTATCTTCATTCACGCTTCCAACAACACTTCCAGCGTTGGTCCAGCAAGCAGCTTCAACATCCAGCAAAGTGGAGGGGTGCACACGGAAATGACTCCATGCTGTCCAGCTTGGATGAAAGAGTGCACAAGCAGCGGATAGCACGATCTTGGCTTCATTCATCACGCATCCAGCAGGGATTTTGGTTTGAAGAAAAAGGGTTACGAAAAGAAAGGGTGTGACATCCAGCAAGGGGCACGCAGAGCTTCATTTTCCAACAGCAGCAACACGGCCCAAGGCTGCCACGTTTTGAAGTGCAGCACACGTCCAACAAGCTGGAAAGAGGTAGCGTCTAAAGGATGGGGTTGGCAATGAGAAAGCATGCCCCAGCAGCTTGGAAGGAGGGCAACACACGACCCTTGAGTAGACACACGTCCTGTAGGTTTAAGGAGAGAGCCGCCACTTGCCATTTGCCACTTACTCTCTCGGTCTTTGGTTTTTAGGCTTTTGGTTTTTGAACTTTTCTTTGGCTGGAACGCTATTTTGAATGAAGAGAACGAGGAGGTTTTTAGAGTGATGTAAGGTAGAGAAAGAAAAAAGGGAAGAACGGAGAGGGAGATATGGAAGGCTACGGTTGAGGAGAGAATGCACATTTGATTTTGGCTGGAAGCAGCAACAACATGTGTGCTTATGGAAGCGTGGTCCAGCCGCCATGAAAAAAGAGAGGAGGACAGAATTCATTTTTACGGAGAAGGCATGAACGTTTTTATTCTTCTTGGAGTTTATCATTGAATAAAAAAAACGAGGATTAGCTTTTGTGCTTGAGTGTTTCGTAGCTTTTCTTTTGAATTGAAGGTTTGAGAAATGAGGAAGTGATTACGTGGAGCAAGGCAGAAGCAGCAGCGTTGCATGGGGTGCACGGTGATGATTCATGGAGAAGGGTGTGCACGAGAATTAATTAAAAGCTCAAGTCTTTTCTTTGCTGGCACGGTGCATTTACATTTTGTTTGCATATGCTGATTCAATTGCAATGAACATCATTTGGTTTATTTCCTAGCAACGTTAAGCACCTTTCATTTATATTTTATTCCAGCAATGCAAATTTTCTTTTTTTTTAAAAAAATAGTGGACGGAATTTGGTGAAGCACGCAGCTGACTCATTTTATCTTATTTTCACTGTTTAAGCATTTTTAATTTATTGTTTCCATAATGAATGTGTGGGATAGATAAATTAATCCTTTTAATTTAAGTGTTGCATTTTAATAGCTTTAATTGTGTTTGGATATTTATCTTTTGCATTGTTTAGTTTACTTTTCGGTTCATTATGATGTTTATTCTGTTTGATTTCTTTATCATCCTGTATTTTCAATTTCCTCATTCGCTTTAGAGACCATTTAGTCTTAATGTAGAACGTTCGGTTATCTGTAGGACCGTTCGATCTTCATGCTTTGTTCATTTATTTTAATGTTTTCAATTATGTTTGGTTGTATTTAATTTAGTTCATTTTTAATCACAAAAACACTTTCAAAACCTCACACTACGTGTTTGACCTATTACCTGAACCACATTTGGTCCTTGAGAGACGACCTAGGAGTCACTTCCTAGCTTATACTGCATTATTTTTAATGCACATCAAATTTGAGGGGCCGCGACAGCCCGCATCACTCACTCGTAATTAAACTTCTTTGAAAGTAGTTTGGTACCTTCCACTCTTGGCCAGACTTAAGCGTTTGTTCGCGAATCCAAAAGACGCTAAAAACCTAAGATGACATGCAGATGAGAGAACAACTGATGGACTGCTTCGTCATCCAATTGATGGGGTTGAAATATTTGATGCCTTTGCTTCTGAAACTTTCATGATGCATGCCATGTTATTTTGCACCATTAATGACTTCCCAACTTATGGTAATTTATCGGGGTACAATGTGAAGGGTCATAAAGCATGTCCTATATGTGAAGAAAACATTGCAGCTCATCAATTAAAACACGGAAGGAAGACAATGTATATGCGTCATCGGGGATTTTTACAATGTAATCATCCATATCGAAGGTTAACAAAAGCATTCAATGGACAACAAGAGAAAGACGATGCACCAATTCCACTTACTAGCCTTGAAGTTCTTGAAAAAGTTAATCAAGTGCATATGTATTATGGAAAGCATCCAAAAAGTCATCTGTAACGATCCCTTGGAGAAGAAATCAATATTCTTTTATCTTCCATATTGGTCAAAGTTAGATGTTAGACATTGCATAGATGTCATGCATGTAGAGAAGAATGTTTGTGATAGCTTTATTGGTACACTACTCAAAATCCAGGGAAAAACAAAAGATGGAGTGAATGCTCATTTGGATTTGGTTGACATGAAGATCCGGGAAGAGTTGGCACCAAGAGAGATTGGTAAACATACTTATTTGCCTCCTGCATATTACACAATGTCTCGACAAGAGAAGATAAGTTTTTGTCTTTGTTTAAAGAGTATCAAGGTACCACAAGGATACTCTTCAAATATCAAGATCTTAGTGTCAATGCAGGACTTAAAGCTTGTTGGACTCATGATCGAAACGCCTTTAGGGACTTCCCATCCAAAAGAAGTATCAACTTAAGACTAAGAAAGGGAAGTCGAAAAAGGACTTTTAAACAAAAGCATCTTTTCTTTCTAAGTCTTAGAATGTTCTCTTTACCTAAATACATTTACCTTGTTCTTGTAGGTCACCAATAAGGTTGGGAAACCATTCCAAGCTTGCCAAGCTAAGGAAAGAGAAGAAAGCAAAAGAAGAAGTGCCATTACCGAATTGGCAAAGCTGCTAGCACGTGGCTACTATTTCTACATCAGCCATTTCACATTTTAAACGTGTTAAATGTGTTTCACCTGGAAAACACAACCCATGCTAGCTACCTTCATCAACACATGTAAATTGGTAGTTTCCTTTGCACGTTTCAGAGGCTTCTCTTACTCTATAAAATAGAGCTTCTCCTTCTTGTAAAAAAACTTGAATTGATATAGTGAATTGCTGTTGAATTGTATCCGGCCATTACTTCTTCGAGCTCAATGCTTTGCGACACTTTAGCACACCCATCCTCCAGCTTCCTTCCCTCTTGGAAGGCCTCCTGAGTTAGAGAATCCACATACACACATCCAAACATCGTGAGACATTACCCACAAACACCTTGCATGTGTCTTCGTCATTCAATCATCTCTTCAATTTCGCTGCCACTTCTGGATCAAGGAGCCGCTCAATTCTTGAAGATTAGAGCTGCTTCTATCAACTTAAGTCTTACAATTTCCATGTCTTAATGCAAAAATTTTTACTGGTGACAATTTGTGGAATTTTGCCCAAAACAGTTAGGGACACCATAACTCGATTGTGCTCATTTTTCTCGTCAATTTGTGGTAAAGTCATCGATCCTACAAATTTAGAAGAACTTCAAGGCGACATTATTATCATCTTGTGTTAGCTATAAATGTTTTTCCCTCCATCCTTTTTTGACATCATGGTGCGTTTACTTGTTCATATGGTCAGAGAAATCAAGTTGTGTGGACCAGTATACTTAAGATGGATGTATCGTATTGAGCATTATTGGTAACGGTTTAAAATACCGTTATCTGTGATGTAATTTTGATACTAAATGCACCCTTTTTGACTTAGAAACTTGCTTTAACTCATGTTTTTGCTTTAGTTTTGTGAATAAGAGAGTTGAGGTTATACTTGATGATTTTATCACTAAATTCCCTTGATTTGATAGGCTATTAGAATGATTTGAAGGAAGAGTTAAAGTACCAAATAGTTGGAATGCACAAAAGTCAACCAGAATGCAGTCCGCGAGGCTTGGGTGCCCTGTTTGGAGGCTTGAGCTCCATAAATCGACGTCCACCGTCCTGGCGAATTTTGAGAAGATTGATACCAAGGAAGAGGTCAAGGAAAAGAAACTAGAGATGAAAATATTACCACCACATTTAAAGTATATTTTCTTAGAAGAAGGTGGAAAGAAACCGGTCATCATTAGTAATTCTTTATCTTCCATAAAAAAAGAAAAGTTGGTAGAAGTACTGAAAGCCAACAAAGGAGCTATTGGATGGTCAATTTCAGATCTTAAAGGTATAAGCCCAACTTATTGCATGCACAAAATATTCATGGAGGATGATTATAGACCAATTGCTCAACCACAAAGAAGATTAAATCATGTGATAAAGGAGGAGGTGAGAAAAGAAGTTCTAAAGCTTTTGGAGGCTGGCATTTATATACCCCATATTTGACAATGCATGGGTAAGTCCAATACAGGTAGTGCCAAAGAAAGGTGGAATGACAGTAATTTATAATAAGAAAAATGAGCTCATTCCTACTAGGATAGTTACTGGGTGGAGGATGTGCATTGATTATAGAAAGTTAAATAAGACCACAAGGAAGGATCATTTTCCTCTTCCTTTTATGGATCAGATGTTGGAAAGATTGGCAAGTCAGGCTTTTTATTGTTTTTTGGATGGATATTCTGGGTACAATTAGATTGTAGTAGATCCAAAGGACCAAGAGAAGACGACATTTACATGTCCATTGGGTATATTTGCTTACAGAAAACTGCCATTCGGATTATGTAATGCTCCGGTGACATTTCAGAGGTGTATGCAGGAAATCTTTGCAGATCTCATAGAAAAATGAATTGAAGTCTTCATGGATGATTTTTCAGTGTTTGGTGATTCTTTTCATGTGTGCTTGGCTAACCTGGATATTGTGCTTAAGAGATGCGTCCAAACAAACCTTGTGCTTAATTGGGAAAAATGCCATTTTATGGTGATTGAAGGAATTGTTTTGGGTCATAAGATTTCTTCCAGGGGAATTGAAGTTGATAAAGCCAAAGTGGAGGTCATTGAGAAACTTCCACCATCGACGAATGTGATAGGATTTAGAAGCTTTTTGGGCCATGTTGGGTTTTATCGAAGATTCATTAAAGATTTTTCAAAGATTGTCAAACCCTTAAGCAATCTCCTTGTCAAAGAGGTGCCTTTTGTAATTGATGATGAGTGCATGAAAGCTTTTGAGATTCTGAAGAAGAAGCTTGTTTCTGCGCCACTTATTGTAGCTCTAGTTGGAATCAAGACTTTGAGTTAGTGTGTGATGCTAGTGATTATGCTATAGGTTTTTCACACCATCTATTATGCAATCAAAGTCTTGAATGAAGCTCAGTTGAATTATGCCACTACAGAAAGGGAATTCCTTGCTATAATATATGCCTTGGAAAAATTTCGACCTTATCTCATTGGGTCTAAGGTGATCATCTACACGGATCATGCAGCTATAAAGTATTTGCTAACTAAGCCCGACTCTAAACCACGTTTGATTAGATGAGTACTTTTACTACAAGAGTTTGATGTGGAAATCCGTGACAAGAAAGGTAGTGAGAATGTGATTGCTGATCATCCATCCTGGTTAGTAAATGGTGAAGTCACAAGCAAAGAAAAAGAGATTTAGGAGTCTTTTTTAGATCAAAGACTTTTGTATATTGAACAAAGGCCATGGTTTGCTTATATGGCTAATTTTAAAGTTGCAGGAGTAATCCCAGAAGATTTTAATTGGCAATAAAAGAAAAAATTTTTGCATGATGCAAAACAATTTATGTAGGATGATCCGTTTTTGTTCAAGATTGGAGCAGACAATCTGTTGAGACGTTGTGTTACTAATGAAGAAGCAGAAGGACCGTTTATATGAGTGGGTCATATGGACCATTTATGATTGCAACCCAAACACCTTTGTCCACTGTTAACACTCGGCAAGTGTACCGAATCGTACCAAGAAATAATAAAATGGTAAGACCAAGTATCGTTTCCCAAAGGACTCACGACCTAAACAGTTATGTGATTTCTTGATTAAATTAGACTTGCAAACAAAATCATTGTTTGAATTGCGGAAAATAAACATAAATGCAAGTTTTTGATCAATTGGATTGAAAGAAGCAAAAGAGATTGATGTAAAATATGGAATGATGATGTTGTTGGGGTTTCTGACTTATCCTATCCACTCTCATGTATTCAAGAATTCATCTTTCTTCATTAATGTTAATGTCACTTTCTAATTTACCTTAAACCTGATGTCTCGGTGAATAAAGCCTACTCTTAATCACTAGTTTACAATGTCTTGTCTCCCTAGAAATTATTCATGCATTACATTCGCACAGAAGCTTAAAGACAACTGTCAACACTCAATTTTGTCCGGGTTGAAAAAAGAAGTGTTTTTATTGGTTTTTTTTTTTTATTTTATTTTACCTTTTTGTTTTATTCTATTTTTATGTATTTAGATTTTTGCTTTTAATTCAATTTCTACTTTTCTTATCTTCAATTTTGTTTTAATAGAGTTAATAATTAAAAAATTAAAAAATGAAATTAAAACTGAAAATAAATAATAAATAAAATAAAAAAAAATTAAAAAAGGGGGAAAATAGAAAACGTGGGAAATGGGTATGTGAGACGTGTCTGGGGTGAGGGGGACCAGGTGGTTAGAAAGGAATATTTCCCAAGATTTTGGGAGGGGGATTTTGTTGGGATCAGAGAGAAAAAGAAAGGGGGAGGCACACGAGTAACGATCATCTGAAATCATATAGCATTGGCACCGGCACCGGCGAGAAGAGATCACCGGATATTCGTAGCTAGCAGTAGCCTTAGAGCTCCGAGAGGTAAGCCTCTTGCTCCCCTGTGTGGTCATGTATGCTTACTGTATAACTGCCTTTGATGCTTATTCCATTTTGTTTATGCTATGGTAAGTCTGCTACATTCCCCATTTTATAATCTTATAGCATTTGTTTATCCTCTTCCTCTGAGCATCCATCTTCATCTTTTCTTAACACTAAACCTCCAACTTCCTTCATCCATATTCACCCACTGCCACAAGACATATTAACACCCACGGCCATCATCAATCTTCACGTCCAACACTTGATTTCCCCATACCCGTGTTCATCTCCATTACCTGCTGAAACTCCCACCCATCATCACGGGCACATACGCAAGCTTTGTATTCCTCCATTTACTCAATCAAACCTCATTCCCTCATCCACTCATAAACCATCATCCATATTCGCCCACGGCCACTACCAACGCCTCACGGTCACCGCCTTATTCCTCCATAGGAACCTCCATTCCAACCCACGCATAACACCATCATCCTCAACCTGCATTATACAAAGCCACAGCCTAGAACAATGACCAATTTCCAGCCCTCAAACACCAGTACATACTTTACCTTCACTGAGCCAAAGCGGTGATTGGTCATTGTGTCGTTCACCGTCGCCTTCAACCACGCAACCACACACCACCACCTTCAGGCTCACCGTCTCGTTGTAGAATACTAAATTAGGATAATGGTGCTGAGGGGATCAGAGATGAACGCGGAGGAAGACCCTCCCTGAGAATCTTCGTTTTCGAAGTGAGAAAGGTGGAGACAGTGGCGTCGTGGCTGGTGGTGATTCTGGTGGCGCGAGTTGCCGCCGGCGAGGCCAAGGTTGTTCTGGGCGAGGTGATGGTGGCCGGTTATGACGGAGATGGTGGTGAGTCGTGGTGCTGAGTAGGAGATCTTGGATCTCTGGAGAAGGCACGAGCCGGCGTGAAGGAGTGAATGAGAGTGAACCTCCTAAACCCCTAGAAAATTCTAGGTTCGAAACCATTCAATTGGGCCAGGCCCAAAATTAAGCGTACGTCCAGGAACCTTTGTTTTTCGAGCGTTCGTCATCCAGCCTCACAATCCCAACGAACGCTCGTCCATAACGAGCGTTCGTCATCCAACCTCATTTTCCCAACGAACGCTCGTCCATAACGAGCGTTCGCCATCCAACCCATATCCTCCCAACGAACGCTCGTTAATAACGAGCGTTCATCATCCAGCCTCATCTTCCCAACGAACGCTCGTTAATAACGAGCGTTCATCATCCAGCCTCATCTTCCCAACGAACGCTCGTCCAAACGAGCGCTCGTCGTTCATCATCCAGCCTCATCTTCCCAACGAACGCTCGTCCAAACGAGCGCTCGTCGTTCATCATCCAGCCTCATCTTCCCAACGAACGCTCGTGCAAACGAGCGCTCGTCGTTCGTCATCCCGCCTCATCATCCCAACGAACGCTCGTCCATAACGAGTATGCGCCATCCAACCTCATTTTCCTAACGAACGCTCGTCCCAAACGACCGCTCGTCATTTGGCCTCCACTCACCTCATCTACCCAACGAACGCTCATCCCCAACGAGCGCTCGTAGACTAGCCTCCTCTTCTCAGCGTCCGTTCGTCACATCATCCATTGAACGCTCGTCATCTACCTTCCTGTACTCAACGTACGTTCGTCGTATCACCCAACGAACGCTCGTTATTCAGCCTACATTCACAACGTTCGTTCATCCTCTATCAACGAGCGTTCGTCATTCAGCCTTAGTTACCAACGTTCGTCCTTTATATTCCCCAACGAACGTTCGTCCTTAAGCTTCCATATCTGAACGTCCGTTCGTCATGTCAATAACGAACGTTCGTCCTTAAGCTTCCATTTTTGAATGACCGTTCGTCATGTCAATAACGAACGTTCGTCCTTAAGCTTCCATTTTTGAACGACCGTTCGTCTTGTCAATAATGAACGTTCGTCCTTATGGTTCCATTTTTGAACGTCCGTTTGTAGTTTCAAACAATGAGCGTTCGTCTTTAAGCTTCCATTGTTGAACGTTCGTTCGTCATTCAATAACGAGCGTTCGTCACAGCTTCAATTTCTCAACGTCCGTTCGTCATCTCTTCAACGAGCGTTCGTTATTCAGCCTTCGTTCCCAACGTTCGTCCTCTCCCCAACGAACGCTCGTCATTCTGAATACTGTCCCCAACGTTCGTCCAGCCTTTCCCATTTCTTTTTTTTGTTTATTTATTTTTCTTTATTGTCTTATTTTATTTTGTTCTATTTATTTATTTTAAACATTCACTTATCCTAAAATATATATTTAATAATACAATATTGATAGTTTAAATAAAAAGAATTTATAAGAAAAGTTTTAAAGGTTTAAGCACACGTGTGACCGCTCGCGTCGTCCTTGTGCTAAAAACCTCTTCTTCTTCCTTAAATAAATTTACAAAAATATGTTTTAAAGGTTTAAGCACACGTGTGACCGCTCGCATCGTCCTTGTGCTAAAAACCTCTTCTTCTTTTCTTAAATAAAATTTCAAAAATACGTTTTAAAGGTTTAAGCACACGTGTGACCGCTCGCGTCGTCCCTGTGCTAAAAACCTCTTCTTCTTCCTTAAATAAATTTACAAAAATATGTTTTAAAGGTTTAAGCACACGTGTGACCGCTCGCGTCGTCCTTGTGCTAAAAACCTCTTCTTCTTTTCTTAAATAAAATTTCAAAAATACGTTTTAAAGGTTTAAGCACACGTGTGACCGCTCGCGTCGTCCTTGTGCTAAAAACCTCTTCTTCTTCCTTAAATAAATTTACAAAAATATGTTTTAAAGGTTTAAGTACACGTGTGACCGCTCGCGTCTTCCTTGTGCTAAAAACCTTTTTCTTCTTCCTTAAATAAATTTACATAAAAATTAGGTTTTGAAGGTTAAGTACACGTGTGACCGCTCGCGTCGTCCTTGTGCTAAAAACCTTTTTCTTCTTTTCTTAAATAAAATTTCAAAAATACGTTTAAAGGTTGAACACTCGTGTGATCGTTCACATCGTCCTAGTGTTCAATACTTTTTCTCTCTTATTTACGTAATATTAAACGAGGGTACGAGTGCTCGTGCGATCGCCCGCATCAGCCTAGCACTCAATACTCTCAAGTCTTCCTAAATAAGTAAATAACGGTATGAGTGCTCGTGCGATCGCCCGCATCAGCCTAGCACTCAATACTCTCAAGTCTTCCTAAATAAGTAAATAACGATATGAGTGCTCGTGTGATCGTCCGCATCGGCCTAGTGCTTAATATCGTTATCTCTCTTTTCAAAAATAATTAAAAATATTTAAATATCATTTTAAAGGAATGAGTACTCGTGCGACCGTTCGCGTCGGCCTAGTACTCGTTACCTTCTTTTTCTCGAAAATATTAAAAATATAAAATCTCCAAAAATTAAAAACATCTGCTTTTCCAAACAACAAACAATCTTTTAGCTAGAACTACGTAACCCTGATTTCTCATTTTGAATGAGAATACGTAGGAGCAAGGTCAATCCTTGTCAGGCCCAAAAAACTAAAAAAATATGTTTTGTTTATTTAGAATTTTATTTTAGGGGATAATTAAACATTTTGAAAAACCACATCATATTCGTGCATTTAGTTAAAGGTACTGCCTTAGGGCAGGCGTTGTGGGGTGCTAACACCTTCCCCACGCGTAACCGACTCCCGAACCCAATCTTTGGTTTTCGTGGACCGTGCTTTATCGTTTTGAGGTTTTTCCATAGTTTTCCATAATAAACTATGGTGGCGACTCCAAATCTCTTTTTAAAACCCGTTTCTTTTTGGATCGTCGTCCCGTCGCGATTCCGGTTGCGACAACAACCAATCCTCCTATCCCTATGTCTAGGTAATATTGCTCTTGGGAGAATTTCCTCAGTTTTAGATTTACTTATATGTGTCCATATAAATAACATCAATGATCATGCAATTAAATAAGTTAAACAAAACATGCATAGAGTGTAGAACAAAAACCTTAACAATTAATGAAGCAAAAATATAAAACCAATTCAATACATGAGAGTTTCAAAGGATTACATCTGTTCCCCAACAACAATGGAGGTTTAATTCACCATAGACATGGTGGAACTTGATGAAAAACAATGAAAGAATGAAAGATAGAACCCTAGAATTTAAAGAATGGAGCTTCGGCATCCAAAATTCGCCTCCAAGGGGTGAAGAAAGTGTGATTTCGCCTTTTTCTGTCCAAAGATACCAACCCTAGGTCGACTAAACCCTTACATAGTTTATTAAAATTTACAAAAAATAGGCCCAAGCCCAATTTACTGGCGCTCAGCTGCACTTTTGGCGCTCAGCGATAAGTGTCGTTCTTCTAAATGGCGCTCAACTGTAGTTTTGGCCGTCAGTGGTGCTTCAAAACGTCGCTCAGTGGTAAAAGTTGCGCTGAGCGGTAACTGTGACTCTTCTTTTGTGCACTTTTACTTGCTTTTCTTAGTCATCTCCTTAGTACTTCAACTTCTTTCATCTGATTCATCTTAATTCCTGCCAAAACATGGAAAACCAAGCATAAAACCTATCCAACTCTCTTATTTCAATACGTAAGTAAAAACATGATTCCGAGCTAGTTTCTAAGTCATAAAGGTTGTTTTTAATATCAAAATTAAGTATCAAAACAACGGTTTTTCAATCGTTATCATCCACGGATTCAAGAAAGATTTGCATCCGAATTTTCCAAAAAGCATAGTTTTCACTAGCAAATAGATGTGGTATATTTGTTGATGCACCTTCACCAAAGGTGTGAAAATTAGAAGCCATTTTCCAGGATCAGTCGATTTAAAAAAAAACCTAATCGACTATTGATGCGGCTGTCCCGTCCCATCAAATTTGATGTGCATTAAAATGCAGTATAGTGCTAGGAAGTGACTCCTAGGTCGTCTCTCAAGGACCAAATGTGGTTCGAGTCTTAGGTCAAACACGTAGGGAGGTTTTGAAAGTGTTTTTGTAATTAGAAGAGAACTAAATTAAATCTGGAAATTAAATACAACCAAACATAATTGGAAATCATTAAAGTAAATGAAAACATTAAACCTAACAGTTCTAAACCGAACAATGCACAACAGTAAAATACGAATTAACAGTGCGTAAATGTCAAGGAACCATTGTAATCTTCCTAGTTTCCAACCAAAACAGATTTAAACTTCAATTAAATGAAATTAGATCCAGCAAAACATTTATAATGCATGAAAACAAAATTAAAACAGTAAAAACGAAACTGCTACAGTCAAAACGAAATTTCAGCAACATAAAACAATAAAAACAAATCTGGAACAAAAAACTACAGTACAGAAAACTGCAGTACAAAAAACGAAAATACAGAAAATAGTAAATACAGAAAACAGTAAATACAAAAAATGAAATTACAGCAGTACATAATAACAACAATACAGAAAATACAGAATTTTAGAATCACAAATTGCAGTAATACAGAAACAGTAAAAACATAATACAGAAAAACAGAAAACAGTAAAGCAGAAAACAGTAAATTGCAAAATATAGAAACAGAATCAGGATTACTGCAGCAGAATACAGAAAACGAAATTATAGTGAATAATTGAAAATGAAATAATCAACAGCAGAAGAAAAACAGCAGCAGAAATTAAATTGTAGAAAAATATAATACAGATATTAAATTACAGCAGAAATTAAATTACAGCAGCAAAACAGAAACAGTAAAACAGATCTGGAATTTCAGCAGCTGAAATCAGTGAATTGAATTGAAATTGTAGATGAATTCATTACAGCAAAGAAGAGGAAAACAAAACTGGAACCTAAACATCCAGCCCTTGGAACGTCGCCAAAAATGGGGAGAAGAAGAAACTTGCTCCCTTCTACATTTCACCAAATGTCCAGCACGTGAAAGGAAGGGAATGAATTTCCCAATCTAATTTTTGCTTCTTATAAACCCATATTCCAACTTTGCCCTTCCAATTTTGGCCTAATTTCTAATTTGTCCCAAATTATATTGAAATGGAATTCAAATGCAAATTACAATGAAATAAAATAGGAAAAATTACAATATAAATGATGTGGCATCTCTCTTTAAGTCCCAAAATAAAATTCCAAAATTACCCTGAAAATAATCATACGAATAATTAAGCTCAAATAATTCTAATTAATTAAAATAAGAATTATTAGTCAAATTAAACCCAAATAGTGAAAATGAGACAATAATTGAGAATTAAACACAATTCACTAATAGAATTCGGTACAAAAAGCTAAGTGAATAGTAGAAAATAATGATTCATCAACTATTTTTTCAAATATCTTATTAAAACCAGCTCTGATACTAATTATTGAAAATAGAATGACTCAGTTTTCAACACCAAGAGGGGGTGAATTGGTGAAATACAAAAACAATGTTTTCTTTAAATCTTTTTCGAAAAGTAGATACCTTTAAAATCTTTCTTGAAACGCAAGGGAAAGGACTTTGTAATGCAGCGGAATATAATCGAATGCGTGAAAAATAAAGTGGACTGAATGTAACAGAGTAGGGATAGAGAAATCAAACACTGGGTTTTTATACTGGTTCGGCCAAGCCTACATCCAGTGTCCTTCCACCACACGAAGCAAATGCACTATAATGATCAAGGTTTTTACAACAAGGCTTTTATAGAGACCTCCACGTCAAAAATATAAAACACCTCTCTAACCCTCTGATGAGTGCATATTTATGCCCACATTTATGCTTTAAAATTAAATTTTTGATGAAATTCATGTGCTTGAATATTGATTTAAAGAGGATTTGTGATGATTGGAATTGTTGGGTTTGGGAATTAAAGAGACGTAAAAAGTGTGTTTTAGCGCATAAAATATTCTTGGATGTTCTTACGTCTATTTGTCCAAATGGCAATTCAAGGCCCAAAATCAGGTTTTATTTGGAAAATAATGTACAGATGGGCCAAATAGACAACTTTTACGCTTGCACATCCCAATTTCCCTACATACACCCCTCTTCTCTTAACCAGACCTAATACTAAGCCAAACAGTAACCCTATTCTAAATACACCTCCTAAATTTCCCTACCCATACCCCTCCTAAACCAAACTTCACCAGATCATGCCACGTGGCAAGCTTCCATTGGCCACGACCATGAGTCAAAGCTGGTCAAACAGTCAAAGTTTGGTCAATTAAGGGGTTTTGTTGCAATTTTGGGAAATTCAGTTGAGGCTAAAGTGTAGATAGAAGAAATTTCAAGGCTTATGTGTAATTTTGGAAATTCAAAAAAGTTAAAAGACAAAATTCAGTTGTTGAATTAATTTAATTTGGGAATATCAACAGAAAATATGTTCCAAATAATGTTATAATTATCTAACTCTTTTAGTTATTTGGAAGATATAAGATAAAAGATTCTATCAACTGAATATTTAGAGTCCAAGACCAATCAAGCCCTATATAAAGAGACCTAGGGGAGGAAGAAAAGAGGACTTGACTTCATTCATTCATTCACCACTTCTCTCTCTCTTATTTCATCTTGTATTCAAGTCCATTCATGGAGAGCTAAGCATCTAGGGCTATTCTGCTGTAATTCCATTATGGATTCTGAGGTTAGATTGAGTTAATGCAATTGTTTATTTTGATTATTTCTTTAAGTTATTCTCTCTCTATGTCTTTCATCTCTCTATCAAATTAGAAGCAAAGATTCTTGCATCATAATGTATTTGAATCTACATGCATATTGATTATATGAGTTCTAGGGTTTCTAGGTTTAATTGAGAATCTACTTTGATTTAATTTAGGAAGTTTCATATGATTAATTGGTTTTTACTATCAATTGAGAATGTAATTTGATTGGTAGTAATAATTTCAAATATAATCAATTGAGAATTTACTTTGATTGATTAGTTTTTAATTTGGTTAGGCGATTTAAGAATAGACATGATTAAACACAATAGGATTTGATTGAGAAGGTACTTTGGTTGAATTCATTGTGAATAATCTAGAAAGGTTTTGCATTTGATTGAGAATTTACTTTGGTTAAATGCATGATCGCCCTCAAATAAATTAAGAATGTACTTTAATTAATTTGAAACTTAAATAATAATCAATTGAACAATTATCTATGAATAACCGATGATGAATCAGTCTTCGAAAAGCAGTGGAATTAGCCTATTTCATTATAATCGTTTTTAAGTTTCTTATTTGTTCTTTAAACCTTCTCCAAACATCATTTTTATTCTTGAACATTGCATTGCATTCATAAGATTCAAATATTAAAAGGCAATTCTGTATTCGTTGGGAGACAACTCAGGGTTACTTTAACCCTGTCTACTTTCTTGAATACTACTTGGCAATACTGAAGTTTCCTTGAAAAGTAGTATTAATTTGATAGCTTCAACGATAGCCTATCACCCTCTAATCAAAATATAGGCATACAACACATAAAGACCAGCAACAAGATGTCCCCTCTACTGTCGTCTTCAACCCTTTGAGAAACCCCTCAAAGTTAAGAACGGAGCACGCTCTTCTTCCTGTAATCACAACAGGTAATCAAGCTAATCTTCAGTAGATTGTCAACTCTGATCTTTTAGTAAACACCTCTATGTGCAAATTTGATCAGCTATTTCAAAACACAACAATCTTACTCTTCAAGAAATCACAAGAAATGATCACCACGGTCCTCTTCTTTGATTCTTGGAGCTTTTCCACGTTCTGTAAGATAGCACTAATCTATAATGAATATGAAAATGTTAGAATTCACAAAAGTTCTTACAGAATTCAAATTCGCGTCAATATATAGATAAACACATCTCAGACGCATTTTAGTCGACTTAGCTACTAATGCTGTCGAATATCACAATTAATGTTTGGTCAACATATTTAAAAATATAGTCGTTGTAACATTTAATACAAGCATTAACATAATTTCAAAACTGTAACAAACTTAGTGGAATGCAGGTTGCATGTAATCGACTATACAACACAGTTAAACAAAGTTTTGAAAGACTTTCTCTTCAAAAATTCTCACAACACGCTTTGAAAAAGTTTGTGCAAAGCCACGAGTTTTAATCGACTTACTTCATAATGAAGACGACTTAAAACTGTTGTTTTGCCACATATTATAAGTTCAACAAAAGTGCATGTGGTTTTCCTTTTCCAAAACAATTTTCATGCAATCACAGATTAAATCTCACATATAACATAGTGAATCGCAATGATTAACACAACACAAACATATGTTCTCATATATTCATAATCATGAAAGTAATGAACATGTAACACATTAACACATGTGTTATTAATTATGTGTTGTCATCATCAAAAACCAAAAACTCTGAGATTGTAGGTTCAGCTAAACCAGTGCTTCCCCTATCAACTATCTCCCCCTTTTTTTATGATGCACAACCATGATTAATAAACAACCATGTTGTACAAATCAAATCATATAATATCAAAATGTATCAGAGCAAATGATCAGCAAATGATCAAAAGGTATAAGAGCAAATGTTGAAATATTCTCATTTTTTATTCAGAGCAAAAAACATATCAATTCATATCAGACATATCAGAGTATATCAGAGCTCAAAATGAATATTAGAATATTCTCCCAGAATTAAACAAATTGTATATCCGAGCTCAAAATGAATATTAGAACATTCTCCCCCTTTGTGCATTAGCAAAAAAAGGTATGCAAATAGGTATTGATATTCAGACAGAGATGCATTAGTAAATCATGTTAATCAAACATATAAAGATGCTCCCCCTGTCACAAATAATCACATGTTAAAGATATATTCTCCCCCTTAAAAATAGGCATGTGAAATATCTAAAAAATATGTAATATTGCCCCTGTCATTATGCATGTTTTATATTCAAAACCCAGATGCACAATGCAGTATGCACAAATTATATCAGAGCATATATGAGCATATAACAATATTGTATCAATTCATAAATGATGCAAACACATTAATGCAGTAATGATACAATATCATTCAACAATCTCAATATAATCTCTTAAACATTTCAATCAATTATAACACAAAGATATATTATTTATAAAACAATCAACAATAAGTAATCAATAATCAGAATAACCAAATTCCAAATCATGGAATTTGAAACCCCTGTTAAACAATAATCCATTGATCCACAGTTGTAATCGATTTCATTGCTTTCCATTTGAGTTAATCTCCAGTTGTTCATCCAGAAGGAATGTTCCTGCAAAACCTTTCAATATCTTTTTCAGATCAAGCATTTTAGAATCATTATAATGCAAGAATTAATACAGGTATAATCCGTGTGTGTAAATGTATGAATGCAATGATAAATAGTAAAGCAATCAACTTCATACATAACACAGTTTACTTTAATTAGACACAATCAGATACTCAATATAGAATAAACTTATGATTTCATTGATTTTAAACAGGAATTACAATCAGATAACACCAATACAGAATGACATAAAAAGCCATTAACAAAACAAGCACTAAAAACAAACAAAACATCCAAACAAACAAACTATTTATACTTTCTTCTTATTCTTTTTCAAATAGGTTCCAAGAAGCAAGTCATTGTTGCTCTCTTCAACAACATTCTCATCCTCTTCCATTCCATCACTATCATCAGGTATACTCCCTTCCTCACTCGATTGATCTTCATCATTATCTTCATCAATATTGTTCAACTTAAGATTCTCTTTTATTTCCAAAACATCATTCCTGGTGTCTTAACACATTATCTTGAGAGACTTTATTTCTCTCAACAAAGTTCTTTCAAATTTAGAGCATGCCCTGTATGGAATAGAAGACTATTGTCCTGCTTCATCACCATCTTCGGTAACTTCATCCTTGAATCTCCAGCCTTCTGGTGTATGTTGCATTCCCATCTTGTGTAGAGCAACTTTGTTGATCAAGCTTTTTCACTTGTAGGACTCACTTGATTCACCAATGCAGTCAACTCCGAAATGAATAAGGATCTTGGAAATGAACACACAGTACGACAACTTTGTTGATTCAAAATGGGTAACTTTCAGCATGTTATCAGAAATTGCAGCAGTCCAATCTACTTGAATGTTTTCTTTGAAAGCCTTCAGCAGATATAAGTCTTCTGTAGTAGCCTGAGCATGATTACTTCCTCTTGGCATTAAGATCCTAGAAATGACGAAGACTGTTAGTCTATCATCCTTCATCATACCACTAGTTTTGTAGTGAGAATAGTCTCAAATATCTTTAGGATTTCTCAGGCTATCCTGATATACAAAAAACTTGTGAAAACCATCCACACCAAGATGGCATCTTTCACCTTCCATTTTGAGTCCAGCTATCTCCGTCCAAACTTCTTCAGTAAGTTTGATATAAACTCCCTTGACTCTAGAGCACAATGTTCCTTTACTTATTCTCAAACTGCAGTAAAATAATCTGACAAGTTCAGGATACCATGGATCAGCCAATTCCACAAACTTCTTTACACCCTGGTGTTTTAGCCAGTTTTGGAACTGAAAACCTTTTTTCTGAAGAAGCTTATCTTCATAAATTTGTGTGTAGTAAGACTCCTCATTTTCCAGCAGTCAATGAATTTTGATTGAATGTCGACATCGCTCATTCACCCATCAAGGTGTGAAGATCTTCTCATGTTCTTGATACCCACGATTTCACCCTTTTTCTCTGAGATGAGCTTGAAGTCATTTGTGGACAGTGATAGCAAGAACTTGCAGAGAATTTAGGAATAGAGGATTCGAATGCAGTAGAGAGAGTACATGACAGGTTATCTCGTTCTAGGTTTTAATAACCCGAAAACAATTTGGAGGGAACGTAGAAAGATTCATTTTCGCACCAAAAATAGAAATTATCAAATTTCAAATTTTCAAGACTAAAGAAAGCACCTAACAGAGAATTTTAGTCGATTTTATTTCTGTAAAAGTCGATTCCATGTTTCACTTAATATTTCAAAACATAGAAACACAACACACATAACATATTCGACTTAACAAATAATGGAATCGATTAAAAGTCGGGCAAACATATTTTCACATAAAACAATCTCAATCAATCAATCAACAATCATACATTCATCAAACAATCATTCAAACAAATATCATGCTTGATGTAGTGAGATAATAATCTTTACCACTTGTAGATACTCAAGAACTTTGATATCATCAAGTTAGCTCATCCTTGAGTTGTGCACTGGTACAGCAACCTCTACTATCCTGCAAAACAATTTAAATTTTTCGATGCTGGTACCCATTTGAATTTGGGTCCTTGCTTGTCAGTTGCAGAAAGCTATTCCTTGGGAACCCATTTGTATCTTCCCTTTGGAACACCAACATTTCTAAAATAGCAGTTTCTTACTGTGTGACCAAGTGTATTGTAGTAAAACCATGCATTAGTAGTAGGTTTACTCAGATCAATAAATTTCTTTGAGTTTATCCTATTACTTTTAGCCTTATAACCAATACCTTATCTATAGATAGCTCTTCCAGATGATCTCAACACAACATCAAGATTTTCTTTGCCTTGAGTGAATTTTGCCAATGTGCTGGTTAAGTACTCAATTTTCTCAACATGTAGAGGACAATTATCACACTCTTTCTCAACTATTTGTATTTCGGTCTTTACTGTCTTTGTAGATTTCAAAGCTTCTTCAAGATCTTTTTCAAGCTTTTCATTATTCTGCACAAGATTATCAATTATGTATTCATAATCTCTTCTCTCAGATGATAATCGATTCACTTTTTACTGAAGTCGCTTGGCCTCTGCATGAATTTCCTGAAATGCATCCAGTAGCATGTAGTACTTGACTTCTCACTCATCTTTCATTCCAATTTATATACTCTTCCTCTTTCAGTATTTTATTCTCTTTGTTTTTCCTGCTGTTCTCATTTTTAAACCAACATACTACTACTTGAGATGTTCATACTAGTGTTTATAATGCTAATGAAGGATAGTGGTACTTCACATTAACATAAACGCTGAGATAAAGAGAATGCAATAGAGAACACTCTGTCTCATTATTCCAACAATTCTAGTAAAGGAAGTAATGTGCATCCTTCAAGTCAAAGTTGGTTCTAATGGATCTTGTATGAACCAAGAAGAATAATGATACAACATGATGAGACATTGGACCAGCGGATTCACTTACAATCCCAAAACATGAGACACTTTCATTGCTAAGATTTGGTGAGGTTAGTTATGTTTTAAATTAGCCAGGAGCTTGAGACACTGAAATATTATTTCACGTGAATTGGATTCTCTTGGCCTTCCTTACACACAAAGAAAATGAAAAGAAAGCAATTGGGCTTCTATATTTAATTATTAGGAATATGATGAGCATGGTTACTCAAAATTGGAAGTTCCTGCCCCATATATTTTCAATCAAGAGACAAATTTTCTGACGGGATTTCAAAAATGAAGAGGAGGTTCTAAAATACAGTCAACAACTACAACGGCAGCCACATCATCAAGGACTTTGGAGTATTTGCGACTGCAGCATGTGTACCTGTGGCAGCATCAGACACAACTTTCTATAATATCAATGATCGCAATAAAGTTGGAACTGCGTAAATTATTTAAAACCGTGTGGCACAAAATGTATGACTATGGAATGATAATTGTGAAAACCCCTAAAGATAAACTAATAGGACAGGGGCTTATAATGGGTCTTCAGATCCCCAAATGGTCACTGGCAATGAGACTCAAGAGGAAGATTATCCCCCTGAAGCAAAGTAGTTGAATCGCAGGAAGAACTTATATTTTGAATCATAAATTGTTTTTGTGTCATGATTAGTAACATTCATAAACATTTACAAAATGTAACAAATACTTAAATATAAGAACTATAAACATGCAAATATATAATAAATAACAACCACAGTAAAAAAGAGTGGTTGTATTTGTGGATTTACTTTGCTGCAGCAACATGTGTTGTTGAGGAGTACAACGGAACATTTAAGGGATCACCACCATTGGTGATGGGTGTAGGTGGAGAAGAGACATTGTGGCTGCGACTAGACCATTGCTCGACCCTCACCATAGTCTCCCTAGTTCCATTAAAATCTAACGAAAAACCCCCTCGTTACACACCAAACTAATTTTGCATCCAAACAAACTTTACCTTATGAGGCCCCACAAAACAATTAGTCTAATAAAATGAAAAAATTAAAACCTTTTTCAGAGTTAATTAATTTCTCACAGCTTTCATACATACCTGTTCTCCCCTGATCATCCATGGAATCAAGAGGAACCCCACTTGCCTCTAAGCTCTTAACATCATCCATGTCATTATATCTTGCAGCCTGTCAAAAAATCATCAACACTCAACATAACAATTAATACTTAAAAATTAAACATGCAAATGAACTTAATTTAACTTCATTTAATTTAATTTTGTTACATCAAGCAAGGCTTCGACGCTCTCTGACGTCGCTTTGGAGGGCGCTTGAAGGGCTGTGTTGGCCTCCGCCACAACCATTTGCAGTGGCAATCCTAACTTCAACCTCCGGCTAAGATAAATCAAAAGAGCAAAAAAATTTAAGGAGTTGTTTAAACTGTTATCAAGGATGCAAGGGCTAACAATATCACAGAATTCAACAAAAAAATCTATGAAAGAAAAGAAAACTATACAAACTATAAGGATGCAAGCGCTAACAATACACTCCTAAACCTAAGCTATATGAACACAGACAGAAATGTAAGAAAAGAAACCTAGACAAGACTAACCTAACCCTCTAAAACTTAACTCGAGTCTCCGTCAACGGCGCCTTTTGTTAAACTGATTTTTTGTCACCTAAAATCAGAACAAGCACCTTCGTATTTGTTTGTTTCTTCAGCACTTGTCTTTATCACTGTCATAATAATTGTAATTTTACAATCAACATTAGATGCATGTTAGGTATGTTAGGTAACGTAACAACGACTCAAGTTTCCTATGTTGTATTTTCTTTGTAGAAATAAAAAAGTATAACTTAAAATTAGTAAAGAAGCAAGCCTTTCAGGCAATAGTTTTAAATTATTCAGTACTAAGGTTTCAAAGTAATTTAAATTTTATATTTGGAGACTTTGATCTTTGAAATTTTTATTCAAGCACGTTAATATATATATATATATATATATATATATAAACGCCTTTTTGAGAACAAATGGAAATTATGAATATAAACCTATTAGATATTAACTAGGTGAACTATTCTATAAAATAATAATTAAAATACGCATAACTTTCTTAAATAATTATATTACTACTTAATCTATAATCATTTAAAAATATTTATGTGGCTTTATATTATGAGATATGATTTATAAATCTACCTGACGAGCTAGTCACTATATGATAAGTTTCTAAAAAGTTTATGTTCTCTCAATCTTTTTATTTTAAGATTAAAAATATTTATTTGTCTAAAATTTTGATGTATTTGGCTTTCTAAATTTTAAAGATAAATGAATATAGTCTGTTTTTTACTTAATTATGTTAAAAAAAATTACTTGTCTAATGCATTTCTTAATTGATATTGAATGAAAACGTGTTAAATAAGTTAGGAACCAGAATTTAACGTGGTTTAACATATAAATGTCTACTTCCACAACTATACTAGGAAGGAAGTATATTTATTTTTGGCGTAGCTTTCAAGCTTCATAGAGGGTTGCTTATATATCTAAATAGAGAACAACATCTCATAGTATTAAGCAATGTGGAACTAAATTAAGCTCAATAATACTAACAATTGTCACACTTAGAGCTTGATTTACATTATCACCTAGTGTAGTTTCCTTCATCATCAATTATTTTTGAAGGCCAGTTGAGGCAATACAAAGCTTCAACTTATTTATTGTGATAGTCTTGATCAACATATGAGTTGGATTCTTTGTACCAAGAACCTTTGACAAAGACAAGTCTCCATCATTTATCAGGTTTCTGATAAAATGATACTTCAATTCAATGTGGTTGCATCTAGCATGAAGAACTAGATTTTTAGGAAGATATATAGCACTCTGATTATAACTAAACAATGGAGAGGTCATCTTGCTCTTTCCCTAATTCTTTTATAAGGTTCTTCACCTTATTATCTCCTTCACTGTTTCTAAGATAGCTATATACTCAGCTTCAGTGTTTGAGAAGGGAGACTCTATTGAACTCTGCTTTGTCAAAAGCTTATCATATTGAACTCTATTGTATCAAGAGTTGCTACAAGAAAAATATGAATTACCTATCATTTTTTACATACAGAATTAAATTTGTATATGTAGTAGAAGTATTACATACGAAATTTACATACAAATTTTCTCAAGTGAGTTACATACAGATTTTCTAATAGGTAACGCGAAAAAATTTTCCCGACTGATTTTTCGTATGTAAAACCTGTATTTAAGTTTGGCGTGTTAGGACGAAAAAAATTGCGAAAGGACAAGATTCGTAGGTAACAAAAGAGGATTCGTATATAGGTTTTAAAAATGATTACCTATTGATTTTACAAACGGATTTAAAAAATAATTAGTTAATTAAAATTATCACTCCTAAAAACTCGTTCTTCGTTCTGCTTGTCACGTGCTCACCCCTTACTTTCACTTTGCACTTTGGTTTCCCTCTCAAATAAAAGCCCTTGAAGCATTGGTGTCGTTGTTGTCCTCGTCTTTGTTGCTCACATCGGTGTCTTTGTGTGCTCTCTCTATCTCTTGCATCACGCTCTATGTCGAATCAAATTTCATTTGGTCATTAAGGAGTTAACACGGTGTGAAATTGAAGCTTGGAGTGAGTTTTGTTTTATGTTGTTTTGTGTTTATTGGCTTGTTTAAATTGGAAGAGTTTAGGTCAAGCTCCCTTCATTCTTTGCACCTGGTAAGCATGAATATTTTATAATTGGCTTTATTTTAATTGGATGTTATTGAAAATTGGTTGAACTTGTTTATTGTTGTTGTTTGGTTGAACTTTTTTGTTGTTATTGTTTGTTGTTATTGTTTTTTATACTACACTACAGGTTCATAGTTCATGCTTTATAAAATACCAAAAATTAAAATTTGTTGTTTTTCTGTTTTTCAGGTCTTCGTAGAGTTGTAAAAAAATATCACAAAGAATCACAATTAATTAAAAAAACAAAAAAATTGATTAATGTCGTATATCAACAAAATTTGACGTTAATTAACGTTAATTGACGCCGAACATAAAGCAATGCCCAAACCCTATTGTTTACTTGAGAAAGTAGTGGATCATGAATATATCGTTTCTCAACTTCACCGTATATTGGTATCTGTTGATGAACCTTGCTAGAATGCTCTGATAGAAACATTTTTTTCTCAAATCACCACCAATCAGACCCATTTAATTCATCAACCACATGTTCCTCCCACTCACAGGCACTAATCCCCAACCAATCAGCTTCCCAACACCCTTGGAACTCAAAACCCCTTTCGCAACCCTAATCATCGCAGCCCTAAAGGGAATCAATTCTCCCTGGGAAGCCAGCACATTTCTCCTTAGCCACGACGAAACAATCCGCCATCTCCGCCTTCAGTTTGATAAAAATCGCCTTCAGTAGAGTCCTCGACGCCACCGCCTCCACCTTGCCATCTCGACCTTGTCCTCTCGACCTCGTTTCCTCGACCTCGCCGCCTCAACCTTGCCACCTCGACCTCGGCGCTCAGCCCAAGCAGGGGAAGACACTCCACGAACACGAAGCAGGGAAAGATTGTGGTGCGGGGAAAGGGTTTGGGGGAAAATTTGATGAATGCAACTGGAAGAGATGCTCCACGAACACGAAGAAAGGAAGATTGTGGTGCGGGGACGGGGTTTGGGGAAAATTTTAATGAAGGCAGCGGGGAAGGAGGGAGAGAATTAGGGCACATTTAGGGAATTAGAAGGAAATAAGGTGCGGGAGAGGACGTAATAATAATTTTAAGAGACTACCGACGGTTTCATTAAATAACCGCCGGAAATATTCGGGGTTTTTAAAACCTCCGCAAAATAACCTCTCCTAAAATTAAATATTTTTGTAGTGTTGTTTGTTGTTATTGTTTTTTATACTACACTACACGTTCATAGTTCATGCTTTATAAAATACCAAAAACTAAAATTTGTTGTTTTTCTGTTTTTCAGGTCTTCGTAGAGTTGTAAAAAAATATCACAAAGAATCACAATTAATTAAAAAAACAAAAAAAATGATTAACGTCGTATATCAACAAAATTTGACGTTAATTAATGTTAATTGACGTCGAACATAAAGCAATGTCCAACGTCAATTTGCTTTACTAGGAACGTCAATTTTTCTCCAATTAACGTAAATGAACGTTGAATTTTTTAAATTCAACGTCAATTTAACGTCTTCTGATATTATGTCGGTCTCGAATTCGACGTGAAAAGCCAAAAAATATCAATATTATACGGTATTTTTTTACTAATCCTATGATTTTATGTGCATAAGTAATTCGTAGATAACATTGTATTACCTATGAAATATGAGGTTACTTATGGATTTTGATTGTAGGAAATGAGATTTTTCCTTATTGTGAGTGAAAGCAAAAAAATATAATATTCTTAGCTTTTACATAATGACGTGATCTTTTGTTTTCATCAAGAGCCCATACAAAATTCCATATACCACTATACTTAAAACAATTCTGGCCGATTCTAAAGCACACTTTATCATAGCATCCCAAAACCCCTTACTAACATATTAAAGAAAAAAATTCATCCTAGTTTTCAAAAAATGATAATTTTATCTTACAAAAGGAGAATGTCTGTTTATAGATGCATCCTTAACAAATTTTGTAAATTTGGATCAAAATTGAATAAATTTTAATAACTCTAAATACCAATTGTAAAAGAAAGAATAGATAAGAATACAAAAAGGTGTGAATTGGTTTAAAAAGTTACCTCAAGAGATTATAAAAATATCTTCTTAAAATTGTTGTTGATGAGCATAATTAAGAGCAACAATCAATTATTACCAAAAACAAAAATGAATTTAAGATAATAAGATCAAGGCGAAAGAAAGACACAAAATGTTAATGATTTGATTCTTCCCCAATCTACATTTTAGTAAATCTAGTCAACCTTAATTAAATTTTCCAGTTATAATCTTAAATTATCAAATTATAGGAACTCTTATGTAGCTATAATAAAAAATAAAAATCACTCCTTAAAATATAGACTTCAATATATAAAAGTAATAAAAACACACAATATCGACAACAAAAACATACCAGACACTGGTGCAAAATTATCAATACAAATTATAAAAGTAAAAAAAATTATGTAACTTGAAATTTGACAGATTTGTAATGAACATTAGCCCTTTTGATAAACCTTGAACACTCTTCACAATATCTCCTTTAAAAATAACAATGCTGTCTTCCTTGAAAAATATGAAATGATATTAATGCATGAGAAAATTTTCCTTTTTTAAAAGAGTTTTATGGTTACTTACTAATATAACCAATTATAATTAAAAAATATTTATGTTCTTAATATAACTCAAAAAAAATTGAACCAAGATAACAGAGTAAAATCCATATTTAACTTAAGATAATTAATTATAAACTTCATATAATTAATTATTATGTTAAAAAAAGATAGAAACTTAATTTTAGAATTCAAACTTTTTCAATATTATCTTAAAGATTAATTCATTTTACATTTTAATCATAGTAAGATGATGAACAAAATGTAGAAAGAAATGATAAAAAAAAAAATCATACATTATAAAAATTCTCATTAAATCAATACTTCATACGTGATCATGTCTTGGTAATATTAATGAAACTATCCTCTTAAAAAATGAGTGAAGATGAACCCATGCAAGATTTAATCAGAAACGGGACTGAAGGTTAAAAATTGTTCTTGGAGTGACTTGTCCATTATAAATGAGTTACATTTGGTAATTTAAAAAAAAAAATACCGTTGTATAGGAGGCAAACATTTATTGTCAGCTTGGATTTACTATTATAAATGAAATTTCATTCATTGAATTTATGAATTTATGCTTCAATCATGCAACCTTTGTCATGTATTATAATAAACACTTAGTTAGAAATTTAACACAATTCAAATACAAATAATGGTACGGGGTCCTGACTTATTTTGTTTCATAGAGTGATATTGACATCCTCCCTATCTCCAGCTATGGATCTACATAATATATATATATATATATATATATATATATATATATATATATATATATATATATATATATATATATATATATATATATTTGAGTAATTGCTGATTATTACTTATTGGTTTGCAGCAGAATTTCAAGCCATTATTATGTATAATTGAGTCAGCTATTATGAGATCTTATCAGGAACAATTTTTTTCGTTTACAAAATCTTAATAAAATGTATATGTTGTCTCATTTCAAAATGAAGCAAAATTCAAATCAAAGACTTTCTGTCATCCCTTTTATGGTCTGGTATTGTATGCGCTTGAGCAGATGTAATTTTCATAGGAGTTTGATGGTATTTCATCATTACTTCTAACAATTTAGACTAAAATTGTACTTTTTTTTAATCTTTTAGTTTTAAAATTTAAATTTAATTTATTTTATTCTTCGTAGGTTTATTCCTTGCTTTTACATTTTTAGTTAATTAAATTACATCCTGATGGCACCTCAAAATGAGTATATTAATTGTAAGATTCAATTCATCCAAAATAATCAAAATTAATAATTTAATCAAAATTAGAGAATTTTCCAAACTATCATTTTTAGCTATTAAACCTTTATATACTTTTAACCAATTAAGGTCATAGTTATTTATTATCTTTTTATGTAAGTCTTATAGAAGTGAATACTTTAATTTATCATATATATAGTCGGTTATGATATAAAGAAGTGTAAAATTACTTTACAATATCAGCATATAACATGTTTTTTTATTCTTATTAAAGTGATATATTCCTTTTATAAACTTCTTTAGGTCAACCAAATACTCAATTTGTGTTGGACTAACCATATGAAGCTATGAAAATATTTTGGACCACTAAGCCGTATTTGGTTGGGTTTTGTACACATAGCATGCGTATATAGGTCTAGCATAACTGCATGCTACTTTTCTATTATTTTGTCATGAATGGTTCTTCCAAAACAAACTTGTCACAACTTAGAGTTTTGAATTACTCCCTACATTTTTATGTTGCAGGCATTGCATATGGCTAAAGCTATTAGCCACAAAAAGTGATAGTGTTTTCTCTGCTTCTATTTTTCTAGCTCAATGCATTCAACAAGAAAATCTTTTTCTATAAACTAGAAAGATTCGAGAGCGATACGACGTAACTAAATGAAAATATAATATTATTTTTTATTCAAATAATAAAATAATATATTTATGTGATATTTTTATTTTTGTTTAAAATAAAATATAATTATAAATTATAAATATTATATATAATTAGTTATGAACTAAAAAATTCTTCGAGTGATGCAACACACTTAAAGGAAACTATAATATTATTTTTAATTCAAATAAAACCCTCTACATTCGTCCTAATTTGAGTCTGATGGTAAACAATCGTCTTAATTTGAGCCTACTAGTAAACAATGTAGACCTTCTTTTTCCTTTTCATTGGTGCATTGAAATAATATAAAATTCAGTGCATAACATTTAGTTGCCATAAAAATTGGTATGTTTTATACCAATTCCTAATTATTCGACATAATAAACCTTTTTATGATATTTATTAGAAATGATAGAAAAAATTATTAAATATTTTTTCAAAAATAATTAATTAGAAAATATTAACTATTATTTAAAATTATTTTATAAATTTATGTATTTTATTTAAATTTATAAAATTAAAATTATTCTCAAATCAATTTGTTTATTTAAACTTATATTTTGTGATGTGATTTATTTAAGATTACATTTTAGAGACTAATTTTATTTATACTTTCTTTTATAAAATTTTATTTAAATGTATATTTAAAATAAAAATTTAAATTTATAAAAAAAACACACACACACACAAAAATTTACAAATGTTTCTAACTAGTTACGTAACAAGTAACAAATAAGAAATAATGAGACTAATAACATATAAACTTTTAGACAAAATGTAACAATTATATATCAATCACAATATTGACAATAGAAGAACACAATATGAAAAATTTGCCTCATTTTCATTTTCGTGAATGTATCCACACAGATATATTTCTTATTATTCCAAATATGAGTTAATTATTTATTAAAAAAATATATCAAAATTAAAATATAATAATTATTAAAAATTAAATATAAAAAACATTTTCATTTTTCTAATATCAAATAACAAAAAAGAAAGTATAATAACTTATAAATATCAAATCATAATATCAAATAACAATTGAATAAAATTAAATAATTATAAAAAACAAGTAAAAATATCAAATGAATTACATGAAAGCATTTACATGAAAACACGCAGAGCAAA
This sequence comes from Vigna umbellata, assembly GCF_029865625.1. Taxonomy (NCBI): domain Eukaryota; kingdom Viridiplantae; phylum Streptophyta; class Magnoliopsida; order Fabales; family Fabaceae; genus Vigna; species Vigna umbellata. The sequence goes on from NC_142170.1 coordinate 21,249,177, forward strand.
AATGTGGGTACTAGATGAAAGCATTTATTTTAATAATAATTTTTATATGTCAATTATAATAACCTAGAAAATAGAGTACTATAATTGATAGGCATATGCAATAAAATAATGAGATCGAATATTTTATTATAAAGTAATTTTATAATATAAATAAAATTTTCTAAACTCGTTTCATTATCTAAAATATTGTCTATCTTTCTAAAACTCATTTTCTTCATTTCCTCTTACTTCTATCTACAATTTCTTACTCCTAAATAATTTGTTCGACAATTAGGAGGTGTCTAGATGATCCTTGCGACAAGGGCTACCTTTTCTTTTATTGAGTTGAGCAAGTAAGTTAGGTTCCCTTTTTCTTAGTTTTTCCCTAAATTTGTAATCATGCAAAGAATCTGTTTTTGCATGTGAGGAGAGTTTCTCTTTCTTGATTTTTAGCTCCATTTAGGTTCTAAAGATTGTTTTCCATCACCAATCGGGGATTTGTAGGTTCTTCTAGAGTTTCTTTGCGTTGTAAGCAATGATCAAGGAATTTTATAGTTATGCAGATTTCATTGAGGTAAATGAAGCTAGAGTTTGCTTTAATTGGTAATTAATTGCATATGTTGATGAGTCTAGAAGTATTGAGCTATTTGAACTGAAATTTTGTTTTAGGATAAATGTATCCTATTCAATTTGACTACTTTGGAGTGTGAAATGATGAACTGTGATTATGAATTGTATGGAATGATGTTTGATTTGTTATTGAATGTATAGCCTTGTTTTGAGCTAGTTTTGAGGAAGTGAATTAGTGAAAACTTGAATTGGGAGTTAGGTGCTCAAATGGTCAGTTGGGATAGTCTTGGTAAGTCATTTGGGACTTGTTAGAGCCCTTAAGTTGATTGAAACTGTGCCTAAAATGGTATAATTTGATTTGAGTTCATAACTTGAGGTTTGATAGATTTTGAAGTTAAACTTTGTTAGTAAACACTTTAAAATGAGTTTAGGATGGTTTAGACATAGTTGTTCAAGCTTAATTAGGTATATAACACAATCTAGGAGATTAGAAGTTGGGAAAATATTTCAATTTGGTCAAGTTTAGGGTATGTTGAAAATTTTGCAGTTTGGTCAAGTTTAGAAGTATGGCATATTGTTTCTGGTCTCGCCTAACGATTAAGATCATTAAGCGAGAGGATCGGGGGTCTGGACCACTGTCTGTGGATTAGCCTAGCGAATTGGGTCGTTGGGCGAGTGATTAGGGCGTGTGGACCACTGTCTGTGGATTCACCTAGCGAGTTGGGTCGCTGGACGAGTGATTGGGAGGTCTAGACTATTGTTTCTAGTCTCACCTAGCGAGTTGGGTCGCTGAGCTAGAGGGTTAAGGGTCTGGACCTTTGTCATTGGTCTCGCCTAGTGAGATAGGTCTCTAGGCGAGAGGTTTGAAGTCTGGGAACACTATCTGTGTATTCGCACAATGAGCTAGGTCACTAAGCGAGAGAATGCAATAGTCGCTCAACGAGAGTGGTCGCTGAGCAACTGGTGTAGGTTAATTTTACTCTTTCTTTCTTTGTGAGTGATTGATTAGAGTTATACTTTGTTTACTTGTGGATGAGGTATGATTAAGTATGAGTGTATATGATTATAAAAGTTAAGTATTGAGATTCTAAGTGAAAGTATGTGGTTTCAAAGTTATGAAAGTCAAAGCCAAAGTGGAATCTCTTGGTGAGGTTCAAGTATGTTTAGTCTTGGGGGTTATCCTGAACTCTAATGGTCTTTCATTCTCAAGTAGAGAGGATTGAGACATGTGGTGAAGAGTAGTAGGAGGTCTTAGTGTTGGGGGCTTCTAGTTTGCTCCAAGGCATGGAACAAACTAACCTTGTGGTGTGGTAGGGTGAAACCCGTTGAGAATGGTTTTGCAAAGCAGTAGAGGCCACCACAAGTGCACAACCCACCATAGCTTTGCAATTATTCTAAGTCCGGACAATCAAATCTAAGTCATAACATGTTTAGGATGTTTGAAGTTAGTTATTTTCTATGTATGATTGATGGTGCTTAGTATGATATATCAATGTGTGAATCTTTTTATGTCTAGCTTACCCTTCTATTTGTACTTGTGTTTTTATGTGGCTATGTTCTTTGGTTGGCTATGATCATCCTGTGGGTGTGAGCAGAGGGAGATAAGGTTTCAGTGGAGCAGGCTCTTGATGGAGGAGATGTTGCAATTTAGATTTATTTAAGTAAATAGTTGTTTTTGGATAACTGTAAGTTTCTACTTTATATTCTAGTATACAACTGTTCTATCATATTAGATTTGTGATAACTATTATATAGTTAAATGCTATATTTTGGGATGTTACATTTTTTGTATCAGAGCAGTTTTTTCCTTAGGAATCCTATAGCTTATGAGTGTGTTATGCTTGTGTTGTGTACTCATAGTTATGTTTAGTTGGTATCCTTGTTTCTTTGAGTTGGACTGATGGTTTTTCTCTCTATGTAAGCAGAAGATGGCACCAAGGCCTCCTCCTTCCCCTCCCCCCCCCCCTCCGCACACACGAATCCTGATGCACTGGATTTGATGTGGATGATGGAAGTTGTGTTGGATGCAATGCAGCAATAGAACGTTAAAATATTGTGGCTTTACAGCAGGTTGTAGCTGCTAGGGTGTCAATTGAGACAACCTAGAGATGTTTGTGGAGCTTATGACTAGTGGTAGGATTACAACTGGAGTTGATAACTAGTGGTAGGACCGCTAAGTTTAATGGTAAGTGTAGTCCTGATGAAGCAGATTAGTGGTTCCATGATATGGAGCAGATCTACAATGCCAAGAGATGTTCAGATGAGAACAGGTTGACCTTCATAGAGTACTTACTATCTAGGAAGCTAGTCATTGGTGGAGCAGCATGAGATCATTTTTAGAGGGTAGTGGTACTCAGATTTCTTGGGAACTATTCAAGAAGAAGTCTTATACTGAATACTTCCCAGATAGTGTGCGGTTTGGAAAGGAGGTTGAGTTTCTCCAGCTGGTTCAAGAAAGTATGTTAGTTTTTTTAAACACTTGATTCGTTTTCATACATTTTCGATGGATGAGGAATGGCAATGTAAGAAATTTGAAAATGGCTTGAGGGGTGATGTTAAGTTGTTGGTGGTTGGTCTTTGTATCCAGGAATTTATTGTGTTGGTGGAAAGAGAAAAGGTTTTGGAGAAGACTAAGAGAGAAGTTGAAAGTCAGCAGAGTCAACCACTGAGGGTTGTAGGGTCAACTGTGTCTAGGGACAATTTTAGTTCCAGGAAGACACCATATTCTTGCCCTTCTTCTTTTGGGTCTAGGGGTTCTTCCTCACAACCGTTTGTACAACCAAGTTAATCTAGTTTATCTAGAGGTGGGAGATGCTATGTTTGTGGAGGACCACACTCTCAGATAGCTTGTCCACAAATGGTTGGGTTCAAGAGGTGCAACATCTGTAGAAGAAAGGGCCACTATGTTAGAGATTGTCCTACGGTCAAAAGGACAGATCCACAAACACATCAGGCTGAGAGATTTCAGTCGAGAGGCGGTGCTAGACCTCAGGTGTCAGGTCGTGTTTATGCTTCCACTAGGTTGGAGGCAGCTAGTTCAGGTAACCTCATTATTGGTTGTTGTTTGTTATTTGGAAAACCTTGTTGTGTGTTGCTTGACTCGAGGGAAACACATTCTTTTATACCAGAGGCTTGTGTTGAAAAGTTGGGGTTGTCAATAGGAGAACTACAGTTTGATCTGGTGGTATCTATACCAGCTTCTGGTTTGGTCAGGATATTACGGTGTGTGATAAATGTCCAGTAGTGGTGGAAGGGCGTCAGTTCAGAGTTAACCTTATCTGCTTACCCTCTACAAAGGCTGGAGGTGATATTAGGGGTGAATTGGCTATCTGCCAATCGCATTCTCATAGACTGTGGTGAGAAGAATTTGTTGTTTCATGCGGAAGAAGTATCAGTATTGTTGTCTTCGGGTCAGGTGTGGCAAGAGTTGAATAGAGTTTCTTATTGTTTTCTGGTTTTGACACACATGGAAGTGGAACAGTGTGGCCAGAGTTTGGATCACTCCGTTGTGAGTGATTTTCTCGATGTGTATCCTAAGGAAGTGCCATGGTTGCCTCCTTAGAGGGTGGTTGAGTTTTCTATTGATCTGGTGCCAAGTGTAGGGCCAGTGTCAATAGCTCCTTATAGGATGGCTCCAGCTGAGTTGACAAAGCTAAAGAAGCATATTGAAGAGTTGTTGGAGAAGGAGTTTATACGGCCAAGTGTCTAACCGTGGGGTGTGCCGGTGTCGCTTGTTAAGAAGAAGGATGGTAGCTCTAGGCTGTGTGTGGATTACAAGCAGTTGAACAAGTGAACCATTAAGAATAAGTATACTTTGCCAAGAATTGATGACTTGATGGATCAGCTGGATGGAGCTACGGTGTTCTCCAAGATTCATCTCAGGCCGGGCAATCATCAGATTCTAGTTAAGGCAGGTGATGTTTAGAAGACGACCTTCAGGTCCAAATATGTTCACTATGAGTATGTAGTTATGCCTTTTGGTGTGACTACATGAACAAAATCTTCAGGTTGTTCTTAGATAAGTTTTTTATAGTCTTCATAGACGACATACTTATTTATTCCAAGACTCGAGAAGAGCATGTTGGTCATCTTAGGACAATACTTGGGGTGTTGAGGGAGAAGAAGTTGTATGCCAAGCGGTCCAAGTATGAGTTTTGGATGGAGGAAGTGCAATTCCTAGGGCATGTGATCTCAACTGGTGGTATATTTGTGGATCCAACAAAGGTGCAAGCAATGCTTCAGTGGGAGAGACCCAAGTATGTTACTGAGATCAGAAGTTTTGTGGGTTTGACAGTTTATTATCGCAGGTTCATTGAAGGATTCTCTAAGATAGCGGCGTCGTTGACTTAGTTGACAAGGAAAGATCATCATTTTGCTTGGACGGACAGATGTGAATCTAGCTTTCAAGAGCTAAAGCAAAGGTTGATCAGTGCTCCTGTGTTGGTGATCCCTGACACAAGTAAACCTTTTGAGGTTTTCTGTGATGCTAATTATCAGGGACTAGGTTGTGTGTTAATGCAGGAGAGGAAAGTGGTTGCTTATGCTTTAAGGCAACTGATGGTTCATGAGAAGAATTATCCCACTCATGATTTGGAGTTAGCAACAGTCGTGTTTGCCTTGAAGATTTGGAGGCACTATCTTTATGGTGCACAGTTCCAAGTGTTCAGTGATCATAAGAGCTTGAAGTATCTCTTCGATCATAAGGAGTTGAAGATGAGGTAGAGGAGGTGGATAGAGTTTTTAAAGGATTATGAGTTTGATATACTCTACCATCCTGGGAAGGCGAATGTGGTAGCAGATGCACTAAGTAGGAAGACGGTGCATGTATCTACATTGATGGTCAGAAAGTTGGAGCTGGTGGAGAGTTTTAGAGATTTAAGGCGGTAGGTGGAGTTGGAGTCAATGTATGAATGTTTTTAAGCTTAATTGCTTACTTGGTCCCTATGTTAAGTGGTTTTTTTCAGTTTAGTACCCAGTTTTAAAAGTGTATGCATTGGGTTCTAAAGTTACAAAAATTGTATGAATGAAGTCCCTTCCATTACATTGATATAAACGGAGTTAACTCCTAATTGACGTGGATATAAAATCTGATCTTTTTCTTCTCTCTGACTTGTTCTTTATGCAACTTTCCAACTTTTCCTCTTTCTATAATAATGATTTTGATGATTGTATAACATCTTTTTTTTCTTTTTCTCGTTCTCTCACCCTAGGTTTCCTTTTTCTCTTTCTTTTGTCGACGGAGAAAGTTCTGGTGACCACTATAATGACCAACGAGGGCTGCGATGATGACCCATTTCGCCGGAGACGCCTCTAGCGAGGCATAAATTGGCACGGCGGTTGGTTCATTAAAGGCAAAGTTTGCGCAAGATAAGGAAGGACGAGTGGGTGTTGGACGTCGACGTTAGGGCCTTCAGTGTTGGTCGACATCTCCACCGGTGATTGGGCGGCAGCGGCTCTAGGTGGCAGCAGGGAGGTGCGACCGTGACGGCGCCTCTATCGCTCCTTGTTAGCATTGTGGAAGTTGAATAACAGAGAAAAGAAGAAACCCTAGGTTTCTAAGCTGATTTTGGCGTGGACGAAGAAGATTGTTGATTTCGTTATTATTTTATTTTAATGTTTTTGTTTCTTTACTTTTATATTTGTTTGATATGGTATTTGTTTGATTATTAGATTTTTCCAGTGGATGTAATGTATGATAATTCTATTCCTATTTTGTGTTTTATTTTTATTTATTGAGTTTAGATTGGTCGTTACAGCTTTTTTCTTTTTTCTTGTTTTTAGTTTTTATTTTTATTTTCATTCGACTTGAACTTATTCTATATATCACTTGCACCATCTTTCTGTTTTTCCTTTTGTTTATTATATCATTTAACTTGAGTACTTTTATTATCTTTTTTTGTTTTGATTTTTATTTCTTTTGATTTTTTTTCTTTTTTTTTCTCTTTCTATATTATAATAATAATTATTATTATATTATTATTTTTATTAATAATATTATTATTATAATTATTATTATATTATTCTTAATATTATTATTATATCACTATTATTATTATTATTATATTACAGTAAAATGTTTATTCACTTTCTGTTGAGAAAATAAATGTTTATTCACTTTGCAAAATAGTACATTCACTTTCTGATTTTAATTGATGTTAAGAGGAATAGAAGAGAGAGAAAAAGATGGCAGAAAGTGTAGAGGAGAGAGAAAAAAAGTGCAGCCACGTCTATGTGAAATTAACGATGTTCCTATCAACTTAACGGATCAGACTTCATTTATACAATTTTGAAAACTTTGGGAGCATATACACTTTTAAAATAGGGTACTAAACTGAAAAAAAAAATCACTTAACATAGGAACCAAGTAAGCTATTAAGCCAATCTTTTTATATCTACCTTACCCTTTTATTTGTACTTGTGTTTGTATGTGGCTATGTTCTTTGGTTGGCTATGAGATCCTGTGGGTGAGCAGAGGGAGATAGGGTTTCACTGGAGCAAGCTCTTGATGGAGGTGATGTTGCTATTTAAATTTCTTTATGTCAAGTTTGTAAATAGTTTTTTTAGACCACTATATATAAAGTTTTAAATTTATAGTTGTTTTTAGATAACTGTAAGTTTCTACTTATATTCTAGTATACAACTGTTATATCATATTAGATTTGTGATAACTATTTTATAGTTAAATGCTATATTTTAGAATGTTATATGAACAAGAAAGAGATCAGGGTCCAATAACACTACAAAGAGACATGTGGGAGAACATAGAATTCTATGTTCTTATCCAAAGATAAATTTGAAAAATAATTATGAATTTAAAAGTAAAATTTGTATTGTTTCGAAATTTATAAATAAAAATGAGTAGATTTAAAAGTGAAATTTGTGAATAATTTGATTAATACAATAGATAAAAAAAAGTTTTAATAGATAGAAAAAAATATATTACAAAATTGCCCTTATTATTAGAAGTAATATAAAATAATTTTTAGATTAGTTGACATTAATTATTAAAGAAGAATAGTTTTGAAAAAAAAATAATAATTGTAACAAATATAGAACACATTGTATTTGGCATAAAAGCCAATGTTAAATATTTAACATTGTAAGTATTATTTTAATTTTTCGTTAATAATAATAGTAAAAGTCATCTCATTATTATTATTAATGATTATAAGTATTACATGTGAGTGTATATATTTGATCAAATAATAATTGATTGAAATTGGACCTAATGGAAATTGATAAAAGCATTTGGATCAGATAGTGAAATAAAATATGTTGCAATAAACGTAGAAAATGTACTCATAAGAGGATTCTATGTGAAGAAATAAAGTTCATTTTTTTATCACATTAAAGTAAACTGAAAAATATTAAAACATACTAGGGAAACGTATCTAATGATTTAAGATGATCAAAGTTATGATCTTTCATTCATATTGTGTAAACATGCAATGTGAACCACATTCACAAAAGAACTTACTGAGATCTTTAGGGTTAGAACCTTAAAAGAGTATTTCGAAATTTGGTAAATATATAGGGAACAAAATCTTCAAAAAGTCAATATCTTGAGCTACAAAACTCTGAATAGTGTGTTTCCAAAACAGTATGGAAGATCATGTTCTGAACTACAAAGAAACCCTCAATTTAGATGTGTAGAACGCAAGTTATAACTATAAGATAAAAATGGACAGAAATAGAGATTCTAGAAATTAAGAAGGAGAAAAGAATAACATGGAGACAATAATAGAAGGAAAGAAACACTCTTAGATAAGAGGCAATAGAAAGTCCTTTGATACAACCAAAGATTATTGAATCACTCAAGAACCTAGGAGAATCACTCTCACTAAGATAGAAAGGAGAAAACCCTAATTTCTTTGCATACAAATCTGACTTGTCCATTTGATTCAAAAAGTTAAGGTTATAAGGGTTGATGTTTATGTTTCTAAAATTGGTCCCTTATTATGACATGAAAATAAAGACAAACTAAAACCCACTAATTGATTGACCCAAAGACATAATTTGGTTAACCAAGTTCTTCAAGAGGATCCTTCCCCTTGTTCTTGGTCACGTCCTCATCATTATGCCTATAATACATTTAGTATGTCATGAGTGTGAGCAAAGAAAGTCATGGTATTATTTAAATAAGTTATTATCATCTTGAATATTCATTGTTGATAGTAATTCAAAAATATGCATTATCCGATATTAAAATGAAAGGTTTCCATGAATTAAGTTGTTTATCTCATTAAGGAGATTATTTCTTTTTTGTATTGCTACAAGTTGGTTGTCAACCATGACAAACATTCTTTTGTTGAGATCATTTGTTTCCTCTTTAAATGCCTGAATCCATGAGTTGAAGATACAAAGTGAAATTTTTAATAATAATTGTAAAGAAATACAATAAAATAAATTAAAGTCATTGAAATATAATAAATCAAAGAGTAGAAGGATACAATTAAGTCAAAAGATCCCCAAACTTTCTCTTGTTTGTTAATAATTAATTTGGTTGATATTGAAATTCACTTGGTCGAAACATCCATTCATATCAATGGTCTAATTTGATAAATTGCCTTCCATTCGCTGCATTCTTCCTTGCATGTCTTCCATTCCATGCATTTTAATTTGCATGTCTTGCACAATTTGCCGCACATACTTCCTCCATCTAGTCTTAATGCCTAATGGGACTAACCTTCAATTTCTTCGTGTCAAGCCTTGCCTAGAATAGAAAAACATGATACAATTATTGATAACATGGTATGAACTATATAAATATTAATTTAATATTCATTTGTTATACCTTCATTAATCCGTCTTATACTTCATCCTTAACTTCAAAGTGCTTTGATATTGTGTTACGTGCAAATCCACTTAGTGAACTGAATAAATCGTAACCCTCGCACCATTTATCCTTTAAGACTTTTTTTCATATTTGTGACATTATCTTTTGTATTCCAACAAAATTCGTTAGACACTATGACCTGATGAATGAACTATTGGGTGACAGATGGTGAAACAAGTGGTGAAGTGTGAACATGAAGTTCGGGCAAACTCTTTCGCAAAGCAATGCTCATTAGCTATAGTTAGGGTCAGACAATTTGCTATAGGTGTTAAACGATTGTGTTTTTAATTAAGCGCTTTAAGAGAACATGTCAAATAGAGAAGGAAGACACACATATGTTTTTATACTAGTTTACTCAATCTAAGCTACGTCTAGTCTCCCTCAATAACCCTTGAGAGGTTTCACTAATCTTACCCAAGATTACAACTGAGTTTAACCTACTCATGGTTGTAAGTATTATCAGCACTCATGTTCCCTTAGTCAATCCTGACTTTCAGTATTTAGGTAGTTGTACTGGTTAGTATTTTGATGTAGGATAAAATTTCTTGAGAACATAACATAAAAGTAAGAATCTTACTCTCATTGGTGTCGTAACTTTTATTGTTTTCTCCATAAGTCTTTTTCCAAAGATTCATTGTTAATAGATGATCTTCCTTTGGGAGAGTGAGAGCAACTTAGCCTTTGTCACTTAGGTTTGGTCTTGACATATTGGTTGATGTCACCAGTTATTTAATTTTTGAAGGATCTTCCTTCATTAAACGATATGAGATAGTAAGCTTCCTTTTCTTCTTCAAGTGTTTCATCGTCTTGACACAATGCTTTTGTTGGGTTTTAGACATATGTTCCTGTAAAATGAAAATACTTAGCTCTGACATTTGTTAGGCTTATACTTGTTATTTCTTTATGTAAGGCATTTTCCAATGTATTTGCTACCATATTGATTATTTATTAGTATATAATATTTTACTTCAAATAAACATTAATAATTTATAGATTATTATCTGTTCATGTCGTCTGACCAACAATTCTTGACCAAGCACTCATACACTCACACACACAATATATAGTTTCCCTTTTTTTGCAATGTCTAGTATTTCATCATGACATGATTTAAAAGGATGATCACTCATTTCTTAGTGGATAAACTTTTCATCTTGAATGAAGGAGGAAGGTTGAAGGTGTGCCCTTTCGTTTTCTATTGCGACTTAGATCGTATCCTCAAGTCCTGTTAGGAACTAACCCCTAAGGTTAGCTCTGATACCAATTGACGTTCGAGTAAACACTAGAGAGGGGGGTGGGAGAGGGGAGGTTTGAATACTTATTTCAAAAACTCTTTTGCAAATCAACGCTTGTTAGTTATAGCTAAGGTCAAATGATCTAATATAGGAATTAGATGATTGTGTTTTTAATAAAGCGTTTTAAGAGAGCATGTCAAATAAAGAAGGAAGACACACATGTTTTTATATTCGTTCACTCAATCTGAGCTATGTCCAATCTCCCTTAAGAACTCTTGAGAGGTTCCATTAATCTTATCCAAGATTACAACTGAGTTTAACTCACTCCTAGTTGCAAGTATTATTATCATTACTGGTCTAAATCACTCATGGTTCCCATAATAAATCCTGACTAGTTCGAGTTTAACCATTCCTAGTATCCAAGTAGATCTTCTTTATATAGTCTCCTTAAGAAATTATCATTGGACACAGAGTTGACTTCTGAATAGACTTCTTAGCCTTTTTAGGTAGCAGGTCAGACTCAAGTCTATATTGTAGTGTGACAGTTCTTTAACAATGTTTCATTCAAATGTAGCTTGTACGACCTTTGCGTGCAAAGCTTGAGGAAACATGCTAAGAATTTCTTTTTATTTCTCAACGTCTTTTTGTCCTTTGTGCAATGCTTCTAAATAAAGATTTAGTATTGACATATCCTACACAAATTACAAGAACAAAGCATACAAATAGAGAAACACTTTTTCATACAACATTAAATGTTTTAAACGTTTATGATTGTTAAGCACGTTGCATGTTCAAAATATTTGGTCACATGCCAGCACGTTTTGATAAATGCATTGTTCGAAGGCAAAGTGTTTGGTATTTATGATATGATCTTTTAAGCCTTCTGCTTCATAACCCAAACTAGGCATAAATATATCATTTAGTAATGCTTAGCATAGCTTGATGTTCAAATGCCTTATCATTTTGTTTAAGCGCAATAACGATTAGACACTCTGTTAAGAGTTCTATAATGTTTGGCACTCTTTATGTCTTAAGCCTTAGGCAGGTTTGAGATACCAAATAATTATGTGCCTCTTGATGGCTTTTAGCACGTTCTGCAAATGCTTGGTGGCTCACTAGGTTTATATGTTGAAGTTTTTAAGCATTAGCATTTGGCTCAACATTTGCATAGATTATGTTTCTATTGTATTAGATGTTCCTTTCATTTAGAGAGGATTTTACCTCAAGCATTGTATTCTTTATATTTATCTTATTTGATACAATGGATATATTGTTATATATGATAAACACATGTTTCATCTAGTATTTGTCATTATTAACTTTTATAACTTATGATCAATATTTCGTTGAAAATATTTTGTTGAATGTTGTTTGATAAACTTTCAAACATGAGTTACTAGACAATCTATCTCCTCTAAATGATTTTATCTCAATAGAACACACGTTAAGTAAGATCTCAAAGACAACAACAAAGAAATGAGATGGATCTTAACGATCAAATGAAATACATTCCATAGGAACAATTGTTTGAAGGTGGTACTGACTAACTCCACCACCTTCATTGTCACATATAGATGATATAGCCCTGACCTGATTGAATATGTGCCATTTGTTCCATCCGGTGGGACCTCATTATCTGGTGGATCAAAATGAAAAGCCTTAATGGTTGATGTCTTAGACTCACTATTTGAGAAGCTTACTACTAAGTTAGATGGTTTCATATATGTTATGGGGACTGGAAACTCTCATTTTTTAGAAAAACAAATCATTCACAGCGCAAAGCCAAGTGATTGTTATCGAGAAACGAAATGAAAATCCTAATAAGCAAGTCGACATAATGCATCAGAATTAATTCAACTTTCCAATACATAGAAAGTGACATTTTCGAAATGTTAGCAAGCATGAACATACATGATGATCAAGTTATGGAACAATGTCATTATTTCCTGTGCTCAAATCCACCCGTACCAAACGTCTAATGGGTAGGCCACCATATCGACAATCAAATAAGTTAGTTAGTATGATGATGGGAAGTAAATGAATAGCTCATTTGTAATAAGTTCCTTTGTTGATGAATAAAATGCTATGGTTTACCGTGTTAATGAATTCAATTTGACTCTATTTACCTACTATTATTGCATTGAATTTATTATTTCTATATAATTATATTTTATTTCTTTTAAATTATTCATAATGGTGTCACCATCAACAAATATAAGACTTAAAAACAGATATAGACCCTCCTCAACCTAAAAAATCCTTAGTGGAAGATGTGCTAGATGAAAGACTTTTTTTAGCGACCATGATCAAGTGGCTCAATATGAGTTGGAATTTTATACAAGGAAAATTGTCAAACCAAAAATTATAAATTTTCAATCTTTTGCATCAATCAGTCTTTATTTCAATCATTACATTCTGTTTAAAGGGATCACAAACTTTGTTATGATAGACTATCAACACTATGCAAATCTCATAAAAGTATGTTATTCAAACATAAAGATCACTACTAATTGGTACCTCTTCAGTGAGGTTAACAAGAAAAAAAAATTAGAATAAAACATGATCATTGTTTAATATAGTGTATCTGAAATATCAAGGTTGACAATCATTTCTAGACATACTAGAAAACCTCCCACACAATTGTGAGAAGGGGTTGGCTTTTATGGGCAGACCAAATATGCATGGTCAAAATATTAAAATTGTTTCTTTGATAAACATAAATGACAAACTTCTACATTGGGTGGTGGTGCATATATAAACACCGCATCTTACTAATTTGCAAAAGTAATGCAAGAGGACATTTTATGATATGGGCCCTCAAAAATGTTACCAATGAGGAGCATTGGTGTCTTGAAGATAATGATTTTGATGATGGTACAAAGTGAAGAATATGAAGACCCTTATTGTATTAAGTTTAAAAGCATTCATGTATGTTGGCCCGTGAGGAAAGGGAACAAGAGCCCAGATGCAAAGTAGAGAAAAAGAAAACCGAACACAACAGCTAAAAGGTCAAACGACGTATAGCAGTTGAAAGCCGAACAAAATAGATAAACACAACACATGTACAAGACCGAACGATCACTAACAGATGAAGGTCGAACGCAGTTAAAGACTGAACGACGTTGAACACAAGCCGAACAATATTGAGTCAAACCATTCCTGTAGAATAAAATGCTCAGAGTTGAAAGGACAGAGAGAAGAAGAGGTTAGGAACGATCGATGGAAGGCATGGCCAAGACCAAGGGAGGTATGACCAAGACCGAGCAGTTTGGACCGAGCAATGGAAAGCATGACTTAGACCAAGCGAGACTTAAATATGACCGAGCGGTTGGACGGTGCAGCAGTGGTACGAAGGATTGAGTCCTGGCCACTGAGCAGAGGCATGAACGAGGCCGAACGGTGGAAATCTATAAGGAATCGAGGCCGGACGGTGAAAGTTTTACGGGCTAAAGTCGAAATGTGAAAAGCGTTAAGAAATCAAGCGACAATTGTAATATGGCCTTTCAGTTTCTGACACTGCAACAACATGGGCTTATAAATAGAGGTCTTCACAGCTCTTAGCATGTAATTTTTCATTTGAGAGTATTAGAGTTGTGTGCCTAAAGGAAGCTCTCTGAGAGTGAAAAGGGAACTTTCCGAATTTGATAATATAGTTTGTCTGAGGAAGTTCTCAAGTGCTAGTTCTTTCTCTTGTCAAGTCTTATGCATTGGAGAAGCTCGTGCTTTGTGTGTCAAAGGTCGGAGCTGTTCTCTTCAAGTTGGCTGAGTGTTCCAGCTTTCGATTCGTTTGTCGAAGGAAGCTGCTTCTGGTTCGTTTGTGGAACGAAGATTATTCTGTTCATTTGTCGAACAAAAGGTGTTCTCGTTTGTTAATCTTCATTCACTATCTTGTAATATGTACAAACTGTGAAACTGTTTTTAGTGAAAAAGGTTAATCACTATTCATAGTGACTAACGATTGGACGTAGAATCTTTTTATTCGAACCATGATAAAAATCATTTGTGTAATTTTTCTAATTCCTATACTCTTTACATTTTCTGCACATCAACTGTTTGATAAAACGTTTATAAGAAAATTAAACAAAACCATTTTTTAAAATTGACAGAACACGTTTTACGCCATTTTATTTCGCTGCGCGACTCGATGATACCGATTGCTGGTACCACCAATTAGTATCAGAGCTTGCTTTGATAGTTTTTCAAATTTTTCAAAAATGGACGGTCATTACGAAGTGTATGCTGAGGGTGCTTCTACTGATATACCTCCTTTGTTTATAGGGGAAATTATGCTTTTTGGAAAATAAAAATGCAAATAATTTTAGAGTCAATTGACAAGGGTATTTAGGAAGCTGTTTTGAATGAACCAATTTTTCCCACTATTTTTGTAAATGATATGTAGGTAGAAAAATCATTTTTATAGTGGACTATGGATGAAAACAGAATGGCACAATATGATGTTAGGGCTAGGAATATAGTTTTATCTGCATTAACCCTTGATGATTTCTTCAAAGTTTCTATTTATGAAAGTGCTCAGGAAATGTGGGAATTCTTAAGAGTTACTCATGATAAAGTCACAAATGTGGTTAAGTTGATGTTATCTAATTCAAGCTCTACATTAAAGTGCTCAAGCTCAAGCGATTCAGATGACCAAGAAAATCTATGCTTGATGGCCAACAATGAATCATCTCGAAGCCAACACTTGAAAAAAAAGAAGGACAATCAAGGCTCCTCATCAACCTTCAAATGTTATCGATGTGGTGAAAGAGGCCATATAAAAGTCGATTGGTCAAACAACAAGAGAAATGAAAAAAGAAAGGAAAAGAAAAGTCACAAAAAGAAGAAGGTCTACATTGCTTGGAATTATAATGACCGAAGTAGCATAAGTGATTCTATTGAAGAAGAAAACTTGTGTTTGACAGCTAATATTGATGACTCTGCAAGCCAAGTTGTTCTAGTTTTGAAACTTCTGAGTTTGACTTGCAAAAAGTCTTTCTTGAATTGCTAAATGAATTTGAAAAATTGGATGTTGCTCATAAAAATTTGAAAATGAGTTTAAGGATTAGAAAATTAAATATGAGAAGGCATTAGATGAAGAATTTATTTTAAGGAATAAAATCTGCAATTTAGAAATGAAAGAGTCTTCAAATATTGAACATCTTGTTGAATGTCTTTCATGTACGAGTCACATGCTTGATATTAATATCCTTGAAAATCTTCTTGAAGTGGCTACTACAAAGAATAATGTTGAAATGCCTATACTTGTTAAAAAGGTTTATAAAAACAAAAGTGTGCATAAAAAGAAGAATCAATTTAGAAGAGTCCGTAGAGTATGGGTTGAAAAATGAACTATGTGTTATAGAAACCCAAATGATATCACATGTTTTTACTGTATGAAAAATGGGCACACTTCTAACAAATGTAGAATTAAACATTTTGATGTTCCAAATGGAAAATATGCTTGGATTCCTATTATCAAGTAATATGTCTCTAACCTCAAAGGATCCAAATGAGATTATGGGGACCGAAACTCGATTGTTTTGTTTTGCAGGTTAATTTTTCAAAAGGAAAAGAAGGTTCTATGGTATCCTGGTAGTTTTTAAGAGCTTTGAAAATAATTTATGAATGCTAAATGTGTCTTAGGTTGAAAATTTCGCCTAAATTTGCATTTTTTTGGAAATTGACGTAAATAATCGATTACCAAGGGATGATAATTGATTATCAAGGTCATTTTCACTCTAACGTACAAATTTGGCTCACAAATAATCGATTATTTAAAGTGATAATCGATTATCTTAAGTTAAAACGTAAAAATAAAAAAATATAAAATAAAAATAAAAATAAAACTCTTTTTAAAATTTTTTTTTGGAATCTTTTTTTGATTTTAAGGGGAATATTACTTTAAGGGGAGTAATTTTTAATGAATTAAAAGGACCAAAATTATTTTTTATTTAGCTAATTTAGGGAAAGCATTAAGATTAGATGATTTTTTTTTATCAAACTGGAAGAATTGTTTTATCTTATGTGATTATTTTGTGATAATTAGTACTTATTTGAGGCGGAGATATATGAGTTTGTTTGAATTAAAAAGACCAAAATGTTCTCCCCCTATTTCATATGTTATTATTTATCTCTATTCTAAGATCAATTACTCTTTTCCCCTTATAATATTTGAATTGTATCTGGGACTCAACAATTTTATAATATTTGGATTGCATCTGTTCTTTTGTTGAGGGAGAGCAACACTTAAAGGGGAGAACATTTTGAGGGGGAGTATATTTTCTTTTTTCTTATGATAAAAAAGGGGGAGAACAACTTCTAGTGCAGTTACTACTAACTTGTTTGTAAGTTTGAATTTTGAGTAGATATTCAAAAAAATGATTTTAAACAGGCAATTTTTTATCATCATAAAAAAGGAGGAGATTGTTACCAATGAGGAGCATTGGTGTCTTTAAGATAATGATTTTGATGATGTTAAAAAGTGAAGAATATGAAGACCCTTGTTGTATTAAGTTTAAAAGCATTCCTGTATGTTGGCCCGCGAGGAAAGGGAACAAGAGCCCAAATGTAAAATAGAGAAAAAGAAAACCGAACACAATAGCTAAAAGGCCAAACGACGTATAACAATTGAAAGCCGAAAAAAAATAGATAAACACAACACATGCACAAGACCGAACGGTCACTAACAGATCAAGGTTGAACGCAGTTAAAGACCGAACGACATTGAACATAAGCCGAACAATATTTAGTCAAACCATTCCTGTAAAATAAAATGTTAAGAGTTGGAAGGAGAGAGAGAGAAGAATAGGTTAGGACCGAGCGGTGGAAGGCATGACCAAGACCAAGGGAGGTGTGACCAAGACCGAGCAGTGAAAGGCATGACCAAGACCAAGAAGGACATAAATATGACTGAGCGGTTGGACGGTGAAACAATGGTAGGAAGGATTGAGTCTTGGAAACTAAGTAGAGGCATGACCGAGGCCGAACAGTGGAAAGTTGTAAGGAGTCGAGGTCGAACGGTGAAAGTTGTAAGGGCTAAAGCCGAAAGGTGAAAAGCGTTAAGGAATCAAGTGACAGTTGTAATATGGCTTTTCAATTTCTAACACTACGTGAACATGGGCTTATAAATAAAGGTCTTCAGATTTCTTAGCATGTAACTTTTCATTTGAGAGTATTAGAGTTGTGTGCCTAAGGGAAGTTCTCTAAGAGTGAAAAGGGAACTTTGCGAATTTGAGAATACAGTTTGTCTGAGGAAGTTCTCAAGTGCTAGTTCTTGCTCTTGTCAAGTCTTGTGAATAGGAGAAGCTCGCGCTTTGTGTGTCAAAGGTCGGAGTTGTTCTCTTGAAGTTGGCTGAGTGTTCGTGCTTCCCGTTCGTTTGTCGAAGGAAGCTTCTTCCAGTTCATTTGTCGAAGGAAGATTGTTCCGTTCGTTTGTCGAACGAAAGGTGTTCTCATTTCTTAATCTCCATTCATTATCTTGTAATCTGTACAAATTGTGAAACTGTTTTTAGTGAAAAAGGTTAATCACTATTCATAATGATTAACGACTAGACGTAGAATCTTTTGATTTGAACCAGGATAAAATTTATTTATGTGAGTTTTCTACTCCCTATACTCTTTACATTTTCTGCACATCAACTGTTTGATAAAACGTTTATAAGAAAATTAAAGGAACCATTTTTTTTTTAAATTGACCGAACACGCTTTACGCTATTTTATTTCGATGCACAACTCGACGATACTGATTGCTGGTACTAACAAAAAATAATATTTCTATTTATTGACCTCATCATATTATGCAAAATATGCTTAAATGCAAGACTAGTGATGTTTCTTGTCCATACGATACTTTGATCACTTGAACCATGCAATATGGCAGAGTTGAACTTTGTACCAAGGCACACACCATTATAGGATTGAGACACCATTTTTCTATAAGTTCTTTGATAAAGCTCAATATGGTTAATGTGAATGGTGTCCGACAACATGTTCGGTCAAATATGATGATAATGAATCATAGCCACAACCACAAGGTCCTTTGCATGAAGACACTATAACATGTACCCATCATTCTTGTGACAATTTTCAACAAGGACCCTTCCATTCACTTTCTGAAATTCTAACTCAAATATGGGGTGAGGTGTAAGACATGCAAATTTGAATGTAGCAAATGAAAGACAATTTATCAAATTTGACCCTCAATATAAACCAACATTTTTACCAACTGAATTTCGATGTCAATCAAGTTTTTGAAATACTAGACAAAGTTTATGAATCTATTGACCGAATTGTATCCTTCTACTCTTTGCTTCATTATATTTCAACGACTTTAATTTAAGGTTTAATTGCTTCCTTTGTCCCCAGTTTGGTTGAATTGTGTCAAATTCATCCTCATTTTTAAAAAAGTTTCATTGTCGTCCTCACGTGGTGTAAAAGTTTCATTGTCGTCCTCACGTGGTGTAAAAGTGTCAATTGAATCCAAACATAGAAAAAATTTGTGTCAAAGTAGTCATTTTTCCTATATCTCTGTGTCTTCCTTTCATACAATCAAGTACAGATATTCATTTTACCTTATCCAATTTAAGGCTTTTCATAGCTCTAGAGAAGTGACATATGAAAGGAAGACACAGATATATAGGAAAAATGACTACTTTGACACAAATTTTTTCTATGTTTGGATTCAATTGACACTTTTATACCACGTGAGGACGACAATGAAACTTTTTTAAAAATGAGGATGAATTTGACATAATTCAACCAAACTGGGGACAAAGGAAGCAATTAAACCTTAATTTAATTCAGTTATATAGTATTTCTTTACATTTATTATTAAAATTTTCACTTTTGTGTCTTTAACTCATGTTTTTGGTCCCTAAACTATCATGCGATTCTAGTTTTCGTCCCTCTCCGAAACTTTGATACACTTTCATCCATCTCCTTTTAAAAAGTGTCATATTTAGACTTCCATGAATAACGGCGTTAGCTTTTTTCTGAAGTGGCTAACGGTTTGCCAATTGTAAGGCTAATTTGAATTTTGTTTCTGATTGTAATTAAAATTAAAAGAAAAAATATTAAATTGTAAGGTCAAAATTGGAAACATTTTCTTCTTCATTCACGGGTTCATCCTTATGGGGACACTCTTCCCTCTCCATCTTCAACGCAGCCATGGCCAACATCAACAAAGCTCACACCGACAGAAAACTCATAAGAGGGTTCAACCTCTTCCTCCAAAGACCTCAAAGACCCCATCAGCAAAGCTCACACCTCATCAGCAAAGCTCAAACCTGCATGGTTTTTTTGACGCATCACACCATGCATGCTTACATCACAACAAATATAATTCTTAGACTAATTAATGAACATTTACAAAACTGATTTCAAAAATTTATATTTGAATGTTTCTATTACTAATTCATGGTAAAATTCAGTATACTTGTTTTGCCCAACATAATAATTATAAAAAAATTATTTCACCTCAAAACTAAATTACGAATCTAGAATGAAAAGTATGAACAGATATTTATCTAAAATCACTTCAGTTGATTGTTGAATGTGATTCTGGAAACGTGATGCGATTACAAACAATTAATGTGTCTGTGAATTGGGTAGGGAATTCAAGGTGGGTTCAAGCAATGGAGTGGTCTGTTCAAAAAGAATTTGGGGCGTCTTGTGTAGAAGCACTTCTTCAACATGACAAACTTCCACCATGAAATTAGGATAAGGAAAACTAAAATTTGGGAAATTTAGTCCAGAAGATGACACTCTGCTTCATTTGCTTCTCTTTCGAAATCAAATTCCGATTCCATTCAAAGCCTTTCATCCATCCTCAATATTCCCCACGCCTCTGATGTCGCATCCTAGGGTGCCTGGTGGTCCTTTGCCACCGCAATCGTCCCGCCCGAGTTTGCTCCCATTATTGTTGCCAAGGCTGCATCCGAGAGGTTTCCAAATTGGACTTCCACAACTACGTCGTCCCTATCGTCGAAGCCTACCATCGCTTCGAGGACATCTGTAACCACACCTCCAAGGAACAAATCAACGACCTCGCCAATGTCATCGTCGCCTCCGAGGTACCCGCACTACACTTCAAGGAGGACTTCTACCTTGAGAACGGAGCTACGTTCTATGCCGCCTGCCCCTTTGACAACGTTGCCAAGAACCTCGCGCTGCAGGAGAAGCTCTCGCACTACCTCGATGTTGTGGACCTCCATCTCGTGAAGGAGATCTCACTTCTCTCGTCCTCGTCCTTCAAGACGTAGGGCAGCTGCAGGATCTCGATCCGGTCATGACTATTGGACCTGATGTTAGCCATGGCTGCGTTGTAGATAGAGAGGGAAGAGTGCCCTCATTAGGATGAACCCACGAAGAAGAAAAGGGTTTCTAATTTTGACCTTACAATTTAATATATTTTTTTTTAAATTTTAATTACAATCAGAAAACAAAATTCAAATTAGCCTTACACGTGACATATCATTAGTCACATCAGAAAAAAAAAAAACTAATGTCATTAGTCATGGAGAACTAAATATGACACTTTTTAAAAGGAGAGAGATGAAAATGTATCAAAGTTTCGGAGAGGGATGAAAACTAAAATCGGCATAATAGTTTAGGGACTAAAAACATATTTAACCCAATAATGTTTTCCATTGTTAACCATGAACTTGCAACAATTCAAAGAAGAAATAATCTCCTTATTGAGACAAACAACCTAATTCGTGGAAATCCTTCATTTCAATATACAATAATACATATTTCCAAGTTGTTATTTATAATGAACATTCAAGATGACAACTTATTCACATAATATTACAGTTTCTTTTACTCACATCGATCACATATAAAACGTGTTATAAGCATACCTACATAATATTGTTGGAATAAGTTACTTGTTTATATGAATATATGAATAAAAAGTTTATTTTAATCTATCTTAAATCATATTATGTCTTTTATTATACATTTTTTATATTTTCAATTCACTTTAACAATTATGTGATGCAAAAAATAAACTTTATTTCTTCACAAGAAATATTCTTTGTTACTACATTTTATAAGTCTAGTGGAATATATTCTATTTTAGTATCTCATTCCAAATGTTGTTATTTCATTATGTCCAGTTTCAATTAATTATAATTTGATAAAATATATACATTCACATAATACTTATAAACATTAATAATAATAATAATAATCAAATACATAATACTTATAAACATTAATAATAATAATAATAATCAAATATAGAGCTTTTACAATTACTATTAAATGAAAATTAATACAACATGCCAATAAAATAATAATCACAGTTATATTTAATATCTAAATATTTAACATTTATTTTTATACCAAATACATTGTATTATTTATTTATTATAATTATTAGTTTTATTTTTCAAAACTATTCATTAGCATCTTTAAAAATTAATTTTAACTAATCCAAAAATCATTTTATATTACTTTTAATAATAAAGATAATTCTGTAATCTTTCTTTTCTATTATTTATTAAATTTTTTTATCTATGAAATTATTCACAAACTTTATCTTTAAATTTATTACTTTCATTTAATATTAATTATAATTTGATCAAATATATACATTCACATAATACTTATAATCATTAATAATAATAATAATAATAATCAGATAGAGAGCTTTTACAATTACTATTAAATGAAAATTTATACAACATGTCAATAAAATAATAATCACAATCAGATTTAATATCTAAATATTTAACATTTAATTTTATACCAAATACATTATATTATTTATTTATTATAATTATTAGTTCTATTTTTCAAAACTATTCATCAACATCTTTAAAAATTAATTTCAACTAACCCAAAAATCATTTTATATTACTTTTAGTAATAAAGATAATTTTGTAATCTTCCTTTTCTATTATCTATTAATTATTTTTTATCGATTAAATTATGTATAAACTTTATTTATAAATATAGTACTTTCGTTTCAAAACCCTTTAAAAGAAACATTAGAAACTTATGATTAAAATCACTCAAATTCATTCTATCATTCTATGTTCAAAATCTATCTTTGAATAAGATCAACATTAAAACATTAAGGAGATATTCCAAATTAGCAAGAATATAGCACTCTTATTATGCAAGTTTGCGAGACGTTAACTATGTGAGATTTGAATAGGGGTATTGAGAGAGGGAAAAAAAAGCAATTGCTAGGTAATAGGGATCCTGGTATGCTAAATTTTATGGTCACCCAATGGTATCGATGATAAATAACTACATTGCAGTATGTGTTAGTAAAGATATTTCTACCAAAACTGATGTGGATCTTATTTGGACCATTAAAAGAAATTGACCGTGGTTCCACGATCGGTCAATAACTCCCATGTGTTGGTAGGATTTTGGTTTGTATATGCAACAGTATGTTTCCTTGTATCGATTTGCGTAAGTGAAAATAGGTGAAAGTGAATTTACCAAATAAGATCATTTGATAACGACAAAAGCTAGAAAAAGCAACTAAAATATATCACCAACATTGCAGGGAGGGGCCATAGCCATAGTAGAATTTACGCTATAAGGCTTCACTGAGCACGTGACTTAGCCAGATTTTGAAAAGGGTCATAATTTTTTTCCCTAATTTTTATACTTGAAAGAAAGAATGTTGTACTCATCTAACGTGGGTAACTCCTCATGGCCAGATTAACCGGGTTCTCTGCCTCACGTTGATTGGTGCTCTCTCCTGCATTAATGAACTTGCATAAGACTTGGAAGGTTTGCTAAATTGCACTTAAACTAAAATGCAAAAAAAAGGAGAACAAAACAAGCATTTGCAATCAAGTTACAAAATTGTAGTGCAGTTCAATCGCAAGATGGAAATTATAATTCCAAGGTGAAAAATATAGGATGACAACATGAGTACATGTCAGTGGCAATAATTATAAAATTTCGCGCCTCCAAAAGGATGAACTAGTAAACAAATTGATATTTGGTTAGAAAGCTCTTAAATTACTGCTCAAGTTTCTATGAAAATCGGTCCTTTTAACAAAAGGATACTGTACATACCGAGATGAAAAAAATGGAAAAGACTAAAGATACTTTTAATATTTCCACCACATCCGATGAGATTCTTTGATTAAGCATGAGATATTAGAAGTCTGACTCTAAGTTTTTTTTATAGAAACAATAAAGAATTGTCAACCAAATCAATTGACAATACCTCTATTTGTCAAAGCAGTCGATCCTGCTTCGTCACCCTTTTGTAGGTTGTGTTCAGTAGCTCAATGACTTCTAACACGCCCCCCCTGCAGAAACACCTCTTGCAATGCATTTCCGATTCACTGGCACATTCTTTGTTATATTCTCTTTTCCCTTGGCTGTCAAACTATTAATCATGGTAGTTCTTCGTTTCTCCTTGGCACCATCCATACAGCTGTCTTTTTTATTCACTATGTGTTGTAACAATGCCTTTGAACTTGTAGACGGATACTGGACCTGCAAACGTAAATCCACCACCCTAGTTAAACATAAACTAAATAGTAAAAAATTGTAAGAAGTTTGACTATAGCTACAAAAGAAAATATTGCGATAAGTAGCTATAGCACCGTAACTTTAAGAAAAGGGACGCATTTTGCAATCATTTGCTGAAATCAATTCTTAATATTCAATTAGTATGAGCTTTATGTAGGACTCATAGCTACATCATTCAAAATAATTTGTGTAACAAAATAGAAATGCATGACCAAAGGACAGTGCATCTTCTCACCAATGACTTTGCTGTTCGATGGTATGCTGGCTTCGGAAAATTGATGTTATTTCCCATTCTGTTACCAGACTTTGTTGCCTTCGATGTTTCACCTGGCTTGCAACTATTCTTAATTCCACGCTTAATTGTCACCCCACCTGTCTGATCTGTGATTTTCTCTCTGTGCTGCCTTGATACAAACTTAACTTCAATACTTGTGTCTGAACATGACCCAACACTAGACTTCCCAGAAGATGATTTACTACCCCTTGATTGCGTGCTATTATCACCTATCTCCACTTTTGAAGTCTTTACTGAAACATAACTTCTCCTAACGCTAATAACGGATGAACTTCTACTTTTCTGATCACATGGTTGACTACTTACCCCCAAACATTTCTTTTGTGGCTGAATGTCTGAGGCTTTTCTTGTAACATAACATTTCCCAACACTAACCCTCCTAATTGATGAACTTCTTTTCTGATCACATGGTTTGCTAGATACCTCCGTATACTTCTGAGTGTTATCAGATGTAATTGTGCTTCTTGGAGAGCTTCCACCAGTCTTGCGATCTGAACTAGAACTACCCACTGTTTTGCTACAACTAACCTTTGACACAGTTTTTCCTCTGGCTTGCGGTTCAAAAGTCAATCCAAACTTCCCACTCAATGCTCTTTTTGGCCTGATCACATTTGATTTTAATCTGGGTTTCACTTTACCAAAGCTGGAATATTGTTGTAAGCCTCTCCTACTCGTCTGTTTATCTAACAAAGTATTCAGATTAATACCTTCCCACTTCTTGTTGTTGTAGTGTTTGCCTCTAGATCTCGAGACCGAAGAAGGAAGCTCAGGCGAATTTACTCCTTGCAGATCAATTCCTGGTGCCAATATCTCCTCACCCTGAGAAAATTTGGATTTTAACTCTCGAGCAGACATTTGGTGGAACCTGAAAGTGATTTGTAGAAAGTACACACACAGTTTACAAAACAATCCCAAGGTCGATATCAAATCGACGAAACCGCCAAAAAGAAAATTCCAAAAGATTCCTTACGGATGACTTTTGTTGAACCAATCATCACCATCTCTGCAGCATAACAAAATTAAAAATCAAAACAACAAACATAAATTGATACCAAAAACTCAATCTAATAGAAAACTCACGTGTCTACACCACCAGATACAGCTTCAACAGTCAAATCTACCCACATAGGTGCTTCAATATGCTCCTGTATCTCATACATTTGCAACACACAAAAAAGACAATCACAAATTAACAATAGAAAACTCTGAATACCACAACAGAACTAACACTTACGAAAGAGAGATATAGATTGGAAAAACACAATGGTAACTGAATCAACATCATGAATGTAACATGATACCTTAATAATAATAATAATAATAATAATAATAATAATAATAATCAATAATAACGACAATAATTAAAATGCAAAATTATGGATTTCAAAATTGAAATTTATAGTGTTTCACAAACATAAATTATCTTTCTTCGGAATGATCAAGCGCATTGCAATAAAACGACAAAACTAAGCACAATGAGGGAACGCGAAATTACCAGAAAAGCCCAGTGATCGTTGGTCTTCTTCATCGCAACCCCTTTCTTCTTAGAAGCTTCCATTGTTTTCAAGAAGAACGGCGAAAAACGCTTTCATTGTGAGTTTTGTAGTTGTTGCGAATATAAGGAACTGCAGAGAGTGTGGGAATACATGATGGGCGAAAACTAAGTTCGGAGAAAAAGGGGTGCAAAACGACGAAGTGTGGGTTTGGATTTCTGACTGATTCGCGTTATGAACCGTTGGATGATGGGAACGATGTTTCGATGTAAAGAGGGTTCGGAATATTTGACCGTTGGTACCATTCAAAATGTTGGAGCTTGAGAGTTGGGAAATAATATTGTAGTAAAAGTTGAAGAGTTATATATGTTTTTGTATTTAATTTTTTTTAAGGGAAAGTTGAAATTAGTTTGTTTTTCAAAGTTAGCCTTCATTTTATGAATAAACGAATTTAATTTTTTTTAATGAAATTTTGTTAATTTTATTTAATGTTTTAAATGTGTTTAATAATAATATTTAAATTATTTATATTGTTTGTAATATTTTTATTTTAATATTAACCTAAAAATATGTTTGAAATGTCATTAATTTAATAAATTATTTTTCAATACAAATATACATATAAATAAATTAATTTAAAATAAAATTTTATATACATAAAAAGATATAAGGATAAAATTATATTGTTTAAATTTTCTATTACATATATATGAATTACCAATTACTTAAATATGATGTAATTTGAAGAACTTAGATATTTTATAACCTCAAAGAAATTTAGTTTAAAGTACAAAGTTCAGAAATGGAGGTAAAAAGTAAAGTTGGTTATACAGTCAAATCTCTATGCCTTCATTAGTAATATGATTTTCATAATTAATTTGGACATTTTTTTGTGTCGTGATTGTACCTAAAATAATTTCTCATATACTCTAAATTCCTTTTTTTTTGGTCTTATATTTAAGAAATGGTCAGCATTTTGACCTCTCCTAATCATTTAAATATTTTTATTAAATTCGGATTAAAATTGCTCATATGTTATCTTGAATTTCAAAATTAACATTTTCTTGTCAATTAGCATTATTGTTATTTATTTGAGGAATCTCGAGATTTTCATTTTGAGAGATGGATCTAGACTATTAATTTTTGAAAATTATCAATTGTTGTTTGAACTAAGGGATTCAAAAGAGCTCTTATTTGACTTGATAAAACATTCAACCTTCCATATTTACACTATCATGGATTTGTTGTCTTATGATATCCAAATATGTGTTCGATAGTCTTATTCTTATAGTTTCATACTCTACACTATTTCTCACCATAAATGGGTCTTTAGTGTTCATCCAATTAGAACTTGGTGATTTGTACATACCTCATTGATATCATTCATTTGAGATTCTGGATGATCCTATTTCATTAAAGTTACCAATACATGTTCTATTCTTGTGCTCATAATTGGCCCATATGGATTATTCATAGTTTCCATTAATGAGATATTTTGAAATTTTTGTTTGTCCTAAGTTTGGCTAACATTAATGAAAGGAATGACCATAAACCCATTGTTTATTGAAGTTATTGTCCTTTGTGTATTTTGAGACATAATTTTTTTGTTTACTCCTTAATCTCATATGCTACTTAAAACTTTTTCTTAGAACTAATCCTTTGTGAATGGAATCAAACATATTTTAATTTGATACAATCACAATTGTTAATCAATGAACTAAATCAACTCAACCTATATATATATATATATTTATAGTTTTTTCATAAACTCATTGGATTTAATTATTATTATTATTATTATTTTCATTTGAGTGTTTTCTTTTAAATTTAATTACTATTTTAAATCAAAATGAGTATATATAATACAAAAATTACTTACAAAATAAATAAACATTATCTTCAATGAAATTATAAAAACTATTCACATTTAATTTTATAATTCAATAATAATAATTTTATTATTTTTTCAAATTTTTAATAGCAAACACACATACACCATGCATTTCCAATAGTAATATATAAAGAGGACATATATATGCTATTTTTAATTTTTAATTAAACAATTTTACCTTACAATAAATAATTGAATAACTTTTTTATTTTAAAATATTTAAGTAATTTCGCTTTTAAAACATAATGATTATATAATTTCTCTAAATATTATTTTTAGAAAATTAGAAAATATATAAATATATATATAAATTATATTATTTTTTATTTTTAATTAATTATTCCTAAAAATAATAAAAATATTTATATTTTAATGTAGTAAAATGGTAGATAAACGAAAAAGACTCATAAAAATAAATTTAAAAAATGTGAAACTTGTAATAAAATAAAAAAAATATAACATAAACTTATTAATGAATTCAAGCAAAAAATAGAAACTAATCAATATTTGATTTAAAAAAGAACAACAACTTGTCTAGAATAAAAAAAAACATATTCATCCAGAACATAAACTCAAGAATAAATAATGGAGAGAAAAAAACATATACTCATTATCAATAAGTCAAGAAACCCATCAAGAATAAACTCAAAGAAAGAAAATAAACTCATTAGTAATAAATTCTAGAAATTTATCTAGAGTAGATTTAAAAACACTGATTCATTAAAATGAATTGAAAAAAAAAAGGATCAAGAATGAATTGTATGAAGAATAAAAACTCATCAAAAGAACGAATGCACTATCTTTAATAAAATTTTCACATTAGGGAATGTATTTTTACTAAATATATTAAAATAGTGATCTTGCATTTGCTTCGGTCGACACTTCTGTCTTGTATTGCCGAAGATGAAGTCATGATTACAAAACTTTAGACATATAAAACTATCTCAGTCAGTATACATTTCATGCTAAAAATAACTATTTTTAATAAAGTTACTTACAAAATCATTAATGTTAAGAAAAAGATAATAACGGAAGATAAGAATATTTTAATGATGATAAAAAGTAAAGTCCAAAAATTCCGAATATGCAGATGTTAGAAGACTTATTGTTTAGTTTTAAGTTTTTGTAAAAAAAATTTTATAGTTTTGTATTGGAGTTAGTTTAGAAGAATACACAAGTATAAGATCATTTAGGAAATAGGTTTATTTAAAAATATTAGTATAAAAATAGCATATATTATCAAGTGTTTAACGTTCAATGAATGAATAATCAACGTAAAAAAATAAACGGTGATAGTTTTGTAAATAAAATGTAATTATAAACGTCAACTATAGGGGTTTTCGATATCAAATATGTATTAGATGTCAGTCCCTCAGGTCAACCGTTAAATTCTTTGCCAAGACAACTGAAAAATCACTATTTTATTGACGGGTACGAAAAAAAGGTACGAAAATCCCAAAAGAAGCGCCAATATACTTCTTTTTATGAATTAAACGTTGACTGGGGAGGGGGGCTGACGTCTTATAGCATTTAGACATTGTGGGGTGGGGGTGTCTGACGTCAAATCCCCTATTTTTCACCAACTCCATAACGTGAGCATCACTTACGTGTTTTCTCTCGTTGTTGCTTATCTTCTTCCTCTTACATTCGTGTTTGCCATTAAAGTGCAGATATGTATTCTTCAACTTTGCACCGTTTAAAATCATTTTGCACCAATTAAATTTCATTTAGACCCATTATATTTCATTTGCACCGACTAAATTTCGTTTTCATTGGCTTATGGTGTAGTTTTTTGTGCTCGAGTTGACAGTCCTCGGTGGCAACACTTTCCCTCTCCATTGCTTGTGTCCATTTTGCATTGCTTCAAAACAGTTTCTTCCCACTCTTTCAATGATATCCATTTTCAACCCTTCAAGAAGGTTAGAATTTTAGTTGGTTATTGGTTATTAGTTATTGGATATGTAATTGGTTATTTCTTATTGCTTATTAGTTATTGGATATGTATGTGATTGGTTATTGAAGATATGATTTTTAGTTATTGGATATTGGTTATTTGTGATGTGATTTTTAGTTTTTTGTTACACATTGTCTCTTGAGTATGCATGATTGATTAAGTTTGATGTGTTAATTATGATTTTGATGTTAAACATTTTAGATTGAATTTTTGCAATATATTGTTGATTAAATTTTGTAGTATGAAATTATTGAGTGAAACTTAGTTCCCATTTGGGATTTAACACAAACGATTAAACTTTTAATTGTTTGTATTAAATTTTGAATTGTCCAATCGGACAGTTTGGAAAAATTATTTTTCATAATTTGTTATAACATGTACATTAGAGTTTATGGATAAGTTTTATAAAATTTCGATTGATATTATTTGTATTGTTCTTCATATGCATATTTGTTTGTGATCATTCGTGACCATTTTCATTTTGTGTATTTCAGAGACGAATACGAAATGTTGCCGAAATCTTATCAAATTTATCGTGTTATACTAGAAATTATGAAAAATCATTTTTCCGAATGGGTAGGGCCTAACCTTGTGAGAGTTAAAAATTTGAGACTGATTAAATTTGTTACGAACATAATATGGATCGAAGCTGGATGAATAAATGTCACATCAATCAAGAATATGAAAAAGGAGTTTGAGAGTTCTTGCAATATGTTTAACAAAATGCAAACTCTATGAATGAGACATATTTTTGTCTTTGTGTTTGTTGTCTTAATTAAATACTTCAAACTTAGGCAATATGTGTGACTATCTATTCATGTTCGGTACAATGAGAACTTATACCGTTTAGACTTGGCATGGAGAAGTACTAGACAAGCCTACAATGTCACAACGAACAAATTATGTGGAAGAATGGTTGAGTGATCATTTAGAGGACATGATACGTGATGTTGGTGAAGAAAATTTTGAAAGAGCTAATTTTTATGATTGTCTTAAGAATGATTTAGAGCAAGAGTTGTATCCAGGATGCTTCAAATTTACACGTTTGTTTACAACTTTGAAGTTGTTTAGTTTAAAAGCAAGAAATTGATGGACCGATAAAAGTTTCAGAGTTGTTGGAGTTATTGAAGAAGATGCTTCCAGAAAATAGCACTTTACCTTTCCATAATTACGAGACAAAAAATTTTTTATGTGCAATGGGTCTGGAATATCAAAAGATACATGTTTGTCCTAATGATTGTGTTTTGTACATAAAGGAGTTTGCTTCACTAAAGTTGTGTCTAACATGTGGTTTATCATGGTTTAAAAAGAAAATTTACAAGAAACAATGGTGATGAAGGTAATGATAGTATACTTGCTAAGGTGATGTAGTACTTGCCTATAATACCTAGGTTGAAACGATTGTTTTCATGTGTAGGGTAATTCTTCTCATGAGTCTTCAACTGCCGAGAACCATAAGCAACTGTCTTCCTCTCTTGCATAAGTACACATCCCAATCCTTGATGAGAAGCATCACATTAGACTTCGAACGGTTTGTCCGTTTCAGGAATAGCCAAGACTGAAGCACTCGTCAATTTCTGTTTTAGTTCTTGAAAACTGGATTCACACCGATCGGTCCATACAAAAGGTTGATCTTTTATGGTCAGCTAAGTCAACGACGTTACTATCTTAGAGAAACCTTCAATAAACTGCCTATAGTAGCCCGCTAATCCCAAGAAACTTCTAACTTCAGTGACCGAACGGGGTATTTCCCATTGAAGTACAACTTCCACTTTAGCCGGATCCACCAAGATAACTCCAGCTGATATCACATGTCCTAAAAATTGTACTTCTTTCATCCAGAATTCACACTTGGATAGCTTCGCATATAACTGATTTTCTCTTAGCAGACCTAGAACTATCCTCAGATGTTCTTCATGTTCTGCTTGGTTCTTGGAGTAGATAATGATATCATCTATGAAAACGACCACGAACTTATCAAGGAATGGTCGGAAAATACGATTCATGTAATGCATGAATATGGCCGGGGCATTTGTAACACCGAACGGCATCACTACATATTCGAAGTGACCATACCGAGACCTGAATGCAGTCTTCTAGATGTCTTCTTCCTTAACCAATACTTGATGATATCCTGACCTGAGATCTATCTTTGAAAATACAGTAGTCTCATTCAATTGATCTAACAAATCATCAATCTTTGGCAAGGGTACTTGTTTTTTATGGTCAGCTTGTTCAATTGCCTATAATCCACATAAAGCCGAGAGTTGTCATCCTTCTTCTTAAAAAGTAGCATAGGAGCACCCCACGGTGATGCACTTGGCCGAATGAACTGCTTGTCCATTAAATCTTCAATTTGTTTCTTGAGCTCGGCCAACTCTGCTGGAGCCATTCGGTATGGTGCAATTGATACCAGCCCAGCTCCAGACACCAGGTCAATAGAGAATTCCACTTCTCTCGGAGGAGGTAATCCTGACACCTCTTCAGGAAAAACATCCATGAATTCCATCACAACTGAACGATTTTCACTCTGTCCATCATGTACCGAACGGTTTGAACTTGGCTCTCCTTCAATCACTTCCAAATGGGACAATATCAAGAAGCAACTAGCGCCTTCCATTAAGTCTACCCTCAGTTGACCGATCGACAACGACAACTTCTCCTCTTCACTAGGGAAAATTAGCTTTTTCTCTCCACAATCAATAAGGATGTGATTGGCAGTCAACCAATTCATTCCTAGAATTACCTTTAAACCTTGGAGAGGTAAGTAAATAAGGTTCACCTTAAATCTATGCCCATCAACCTCAATAGGACATCTAATGCAAACAGTAGACGTCTTAACCTCACCAACTGCTAGGGTAGACACCACCAAGTCCAACTGCATCTCACTCTCGGTCAATCCCAATTTCTCAACACATGCCTTCGAGATGAAGGAATGTGTTGCCCCCGAATCAAATAACACACAACAAGATACACCAAACAACAAACAAGTACTAATAATGAGGTTACCTGAACTTGCTGCTTCAACACCAATGATAGCATAAACTCGACCGGCCGCTTGTGCTCGGCCACCCCTTCCTTGTTGAAATCTTCCAGCGTTTGGTGGTCTCAAAACTGCTCTCCTTCCCATGTTACACTCACTCTCTATATGACCATTCTTTCTACACCGAGTGCAAAATTTTCCTCCAACCAACCGAGGACATGACGATTTGTAGTGAGGCCCTCAGCAATTAAAACATGCCATTGTTCCTTGCTGTCCAGACTGACTGACCAGACCTGATAGCTGAGAAGATGGAGGGCGAGTATAGGGAGTTTTCTTCGGACCCGTACCGTTTCTGGAAGAGATCGGTCCTCTAACAATCTGTTGTTGTTGCTTCTTCTGTTGTTCTACCTCAAGTATATTCTTCTCTAACACCTTGGCCCTCTCCACCATTGGAGGAAAAGACTTAATACATAGACTTGAGATCAGCAGTTTAATGTCACTTCTCAACCCATTTTCGAACTTTCGACACTGCCACTCTTCATTGGTAGCCATAGTATTAAACCTCACTAAATGTTTGAACTTATCTATATACTCAGATACAGACATTCCTCCTTGAACCAGTTGAAGAAATTCTACCTCTTTAGCGAACCGAACGCTATTAGGAAAGTACTCTTCATAAAACCTACTCTTGAATATCTCCCAAGAGATGGGAATATGAATTCCTTCTAATATTAGCTTCATGCTATTCCACCAATGACTGGCTTCCCCAGTCAATAGATACTCGGTAAACGCCAGCCTATTGTCATCTAGACACCTCTTTGCATTGTAAATCCTCTCCATATCACGTAACCACTGATTGACCTCATCTGGTAGGCACTTCCCATTAAATTTAGCCAGATGATGTTGAAGAAAGCTCTCTAAACTCCATTCGGTCTGATGAGTAGCAGAGGAAGAGGACGTTCCAATTGTATTCCTAGTGGTGGATATGATCTCCATGACTTGCCTTTGAGTCGCCTCTGAGTTTGCTCTGGCAGCCTCCAAACTTTGTA
Source organism: Vigna umbellata (assembly GCF_029865625.1). Taxonomy (NCBI): domain Eukaryota; kingdom Viridiplantae; phylum Streptophyta; class Magnoliopsida; order Fabales; family Fabaceae; genus Vigna; species Vigna umbellata. The sequence goes on from NC_142170.1 coordinate 21,282,968, forward strand.
ACGCTGCTACATTCTATTGTACTAGGGCAGTGTTCTGTTGCTGCAGAGCTTCTATCACTGACTCTAACAATCTGATGTTGTCAGGTGTATCCCTATCGGTAGGTTGAGGAGGAGGTCTAGGTGCCATCTTCTCTGATTAACAAAGAAAAATAACCATCAGTTTTATTCAAAAGAGTCCAAAACACTCACTAACCGAACACTGAGTACACAGCAAAAGCATAATATACTCATACCCTACAGTATTCTTAAGGAATAAAACTGTTCTAATACCATTAAATGTAACATCCCAAAAATACAGCATAAGCCATATCCAGAATATTCACATTTTAACAATATTACAGTTCAGTTCTGAGATTAAGAAGTACAGTTCTGGCCGAACGACCTTACCAAAATACTACAGGATTTAAACTTTACAGATCTACAGTCTAAACCGAACGGTTTCCAAGATCACCTGTACCGAACAGTTCTACAAAATAGAAGCAGCAATACTAACCGAACGGTTCTAAGGTTCGGCCTTCACTTCCACTTCTACCAGAGCTTCTTTCAGCAACTCTTCTCCTTCTGCTCACATCCACAGGATGATCATTGCAACAGGACAATACAACCGAATGGACAAAACAGACCAGACAGGAAAAGTACAGGGTAAGCTTATGTAATTTAATTAATTCTATAAAACATGCATTTCACATAAATTTGATATACAATCAAATAATTAATCATGAAATCATCAAATCATACACTTCCAACCAAAATCATATCTCAATGCATGCAATGACCGACCACGTTACTCTGACTGTCCGAACTGTATGAATTATGTGTAGCTACGACGTTTTTGCACCCGAGTGATGTAATAACTGAGATATCCTCAACAACTGTCACCCGAGGTTAGTCCGTTTCGCCCAAATTCACCTTATGGTCTAGGACCTCCTGTCATTCCCACACATGAGTTACCCTTCTCTACGTGAGAACGAGTAATCACGGAATATCAGGATAAACGCCAGCTAAGCTTTGTCCACATTCATACTTTACCATTCCAATACCATTCATGAGATATTCCTCCTTGGAATTCTCTTTTACATCCATACCATTCCATTCATATCACATTTCCATTATCATCATACTTTAACATTAACACATTCAAACTGAATTAAGACATAACCCATTTCCAAAACAAGACCGAATGAACGACCACCTTTAAAACTAATCTAACAGCACACTTAGGGTAAGACCAAGCGGTCTTCCACTTGTACACAAAATAGGACCGAACGGTCCATGTGAGATAAGGGTCATAATCAGCCGAACACTCTTGATAATATTTGGACGTTTACTTGTAACTCAACAGTTACTACAGAACAGTAATTCACTGGACAGAAAACCTAAGAAGGTAACAAATACTAAAGAATAACTATGATTTTAGACTTAACAAAAATTATAATAACTTTTGGTGGAACCTGAGAATTTAAACTAAACCCTCCAAACTTTTGCCGAACACTATCAACTTGGACCGAACGCTTTGGAGTTTAGCCGAACACTCTTAAAACCTAATGCAAATATATTAAGAAATATTATAAGACTGAACACCATTGAAACTGAGCACTTGGTTTATGACCGATCACTACTGAGACCGAATACTGTTTAACGCAGAATATCCGAAGAATACAGAATCCCATAAAGAACCGAGAACTAATACAATACCGAGTATTAACAATAATAATTAGTTTTAGTCTAAGACCGAACACTAAAGAGACCGAGTGCTATTCTCAGATCTCGTACTGTAGAGACCGAACACTCTAGCTATATATATATATATATATATATATATATATATATAACCGACCATGGAAACAACCTAACATCTATTCTCATACTGAAAACGACTATCATATTGATTTACTTAACTCATTTGAATATTCTGACTAAGTGGATATAGAAAACTAAACATAGCTAAGTATTTTAGTATAACAACCTACCAACAGGAGACCGAACGGTCATTAACTTAAATTCTCTTTAGAAGGAGAATCCAGTTAAGACCGAACACACCAAAGGAAAACCGAACGGTCACGAATGACTCTCGGTTGCAGTTTACATAATTCTGTAGATTATTACAGAATCACTCTCAGACTATATTCCTACTCATTTCATGGCTTTCATCAATTATCAATACTTCCAAACACATATGCAATATTTCAACATCAACCAAATCATCAATCATAACACCATTCCAGCCATAAACAATCATCAAACAAGAAACTTAATTAAATTACAAGCTTCCCTTACCTCTTACGTAGCCGAATATAGCTCACCACTACCAGAACCTTAGCGTTCTACAGTCACGCTTTAAGAAACTAAATCAAAATGAAGACTATAAATACTCAGAATAAGATGATCCACTCATGCAACAAGAAATCTGGGTTTGAATGTGAAAGAAAACAAACGTTCTAAGGAGAAAGTAACTGAACAGATTAAAACCTCAACTTGATCGATTTAAATGAAAGCCCTTGATGTTGGGAGAGTTCAAACGTGATCGGATTGTTGATCAGGAGAAGGAAAAGACGAGAATTCTTAGAGAGAAGATGGAGGAATCTAGAGAGAAGGAGGAGAAAAATGAGGTTCAGCAGTTTGGAGAAGAAGGGTGCATGCAGAAAGTGGGACCAAATTTCAAAATTTCAACTTAAATACCCTCTGTACAAATCGATTGGTCCACTCTCTTGCAGCCACCTGTCTTCCACTTCCTGAGATTCATTTTCCCTTTTATGGACACATGGTTTCCACTATGTTGGGGAATTTAATGACCCTGATACTTGCAGAGCACACTTGGATCCCACTAAGTTGGGGAATTTAATGGTTCTGATTGTAAGCCATCGACACAAACATCACACAACACATACCACTAGGCCAAGCTCAATTTGCTTGTATATCAACTATTTAATATTCATTTAAGTCATTTTGTTTTACCTATTTCATATTTTTCCCATTTTAATTCCAACAATTAATTATTTCACCTGTAATTAACATGTACATGAGACATTTATCCCACTACACTAAGCTTTGGCTAATTAAACATTATAGTACTTTTATAATTTAATTATAAACAAACAAGACTCTCATACAACTCATTTGTTTAAAGGCGTCTACTACCAGGGTCTTACAAAAAGTTTTAAAAAGACTATTCACCCCGCTAGTGTTTTTTGTGATTTCAGTTGATATCAAAGCTAACCTTAGGGGTTAGTTCTTAACAGAACTTGAGGAAATGATCTATATCATAATTGAAAGTAAAGGATATGCCATCAGTCATCCTCTTCTATTAAGGGGAGAAAAGTTCAATCTTTGAAAACAAAGAATAATTACATTCTTTGAATTATGTCATATTGACATATGGAATATTATGGAAAAAAATGAAACTTTATACCTCTAAATAGAGAAGGAATGCCCTTACCCAAAATTTTTTGTCAGACGATAAAAAAGCAAGGTATCTCCTGAACTTCAAAGCCAAAAATATACTATCGTGTGTGTGAAGATGTCTATGAAGAGATACAACAATATAAAAGTGTCAAGGATATGTGGGACGCATTGATTGCCACAGATGAAAAAGAAGAAAAGGACAAAGAAGATGAGGTAGTAAGCATCTTAAAAGATCCAAACCCATTTGAAGAAGAAGACAAAGGGGATGTTTCAATTGAAAAAAAAAATGACGTAAATGATTTCATTTTGTGTGCAAATAGATTTTAGAGGAGGCAAAAGTGGCGTGGGCCCAAGGTGGGGGTATAGGTTTAAAGGAAAATAGTGCACATTAAGGATTGTATAAACGGGGAGTTTAGGCTATATGGAAGAAAAAAAAAACAAACATAATAATAATAGAAAAAAATATATCTCCAAGGGTTTCAAATAATGATTTGGGGGTTAAAAAGATAGGAGAAGATATCTTAGGGTTTAATTCTATAAGAGAAAGGGGTAGAAAGCCATGAGGGAGTGATGAGTCAATATTTTCCTTACTTCACTTAGCTTATTGTACTACATTTAATTAGAGAATTGTGCAAGAATGTTCGTTATTTCCCCAATTTTGCTATTTGTGCTTAATTTGCTCAATAATTCTTATTTTAATTAATTTGAATTATCTAAGGCTAATTATTGTCATTATGAATTGTAGGTAAATTTTTGGAAGTATATTTTTGGACATTAAAGGGCTGTCACGTCAACAAATACTCTTGACATAGGTGTTTTAGATTAATTAGATTGTAGTTTCATTTTTAAAGCACTTTCTGGCAGAATTAGCGTTTGGGCTGTTTTTGGCCATTTTTGGGAGTGACCCAATTCTAATTTCTGACCTAGTTTAATGTGCCAAGAGGGGGGGAGACCTCCTAACTCTCCTCATTCAACATTTTTGCGTTTTTAGGGTTCTTAGAGAGCTCCTCATCCGAGGTTTTTCGTTTTCTTTCTTCTCTTTGTATTAAACTCGTTTTCTAATTAAATGTAATCCCGTTTTTGATTTCCTTCTCTATTATCTTGCTCATTTTTGTTTTCATCTTGTAACTGCATTTCGTTTTGCTCTTCCAATTCCAATTTCCATTTCGTTTTCCTCCTTGCATTTGCATTTTGCTTCTGTTTAGGAATTTCGTTTTAGGTTTTTGCATTGCATTTTGTTTAGTTTTGCTAAATTAGTGTTTGATGTAGTGTGCGTTTTTGGATTCGTTTCTGTGGTGTGTTTCCTGGTTATTTCTCGTTTTTGCATTCTACAATAATTAGAGTTTTGTTTAATGGAAGCTTAAATTTATGGGTTGGTGATTAGGGAGATTGCATTGCTTCTCTGAGATTATTGCTGCATCATTCTATTATTCCTGCACAATGTTGAATTTGTTTGTGCTGCAATTAAGGCATGCTTAGTGTCCTAAATTGTGCTTAATCTTTGCTTAGTTGATTAGGGTCATAGTTGCTTAATCCGTGATAGCGCATAGTTGATTGTATGTGTGTCGTTTATGAAACTGTTTAATCCTCCGCTTAGTTGGATTAATTCATGTGGATTAGCGGTGAGAAGAGGGATTAATTATAGTTAACCGCGGATTGGAAGCTTTGCAATCAAACTGACACCAACTTGTCTATAATTCGTTTTTAATTTGTGCTAAATGTTGTGTCAATTTTCAATTCGAAACTATCCACATAAGCACCCCCCACCATGTGTTCGACCTATTGCTTGAACAATAGTTTGGTCCTTAAGAGACGACCTAGGGGTCATTCTCCTAGTTATACTGCATTTAATTGAACATTAAATTTGATTTGGATACGGCCTCGATTAGGGAGGGTTGTTGAACTCTCACAGAATAATAGTTGGAAGGCAAACATGAGTAGAGAGGAGGAGGCCTTTCAAGACAACAATGAAAAGGAAACTTGAAGGGACAAAGTTCTTTTGTGGGATTGAAGGTAAGGGGAGTTCTATGCATTCAATAGTGCATCCTGCTCATGTTAGAGTGATATATATTCCTCAAACTTTGGCGTATTATTGCATGAATGATAATTGGTATCAGTTCTAGTGTGTTGGTGCATGTTAGATTCGATTTAGGTGTGTTAGTTGAATTATGTTTAGGTTCCAACAACTATTTTCGTGTGGGTTTAGGTGAAAACTTGGATACAACAAGACAAGTGTGAGTCTGGGTCGTCCAGGGATTTGTGGTCTTGTTTCTCGATGAGCGTGGTGTCTTGAGGTTGCGATCTCTTTCGGAGAGAAGGGTGCTTAGGAAGGTGATTTGGGGGATCACTTTGAAAATGAATGGGAAAAAGGGTTGGTGGCTATGCCAAAGGGGTATAATGTGGTATATTTATTTTGGTTAAGTATGGGCCAAGTGTGAATAAAAGTGTATGAAGACATGCATGTTCAAATGTGAAAGGAGAAAACCATAGTAAAGTGGTGGACCCACGTGGGGTCCACTTTGGAATTGACATGAGATGCCATCATGTTTTGGTGTTTGTTGTAAAAGAAGGGTGTGATTCATAAGTACTAAATTGACTTATTTAAGTGTATGGTTGACTTTGTACTTCGGTGATATTTTTTATGATTATTATCATTGAGTATGTCCTTTGTTTATACTTCTTTAAGTCGAGTTTGTACATTTCCTCTTGCGAGAGGATAGAAAGGTGAATATCTTGGTCTTTAAGAGGTGGTGGAAGAGATGAATCTCTTCGTCTTTAAGAGACGATGGAAGAGATGTGTCTCTTCATCCATGAGGGGTGGTAGAAGAGACTGAGATTTAAGTGTTGTTGTTTCCTCTTGTGATGGGGTAGAGAGGTAGGAATGTTTCGTCCATAGGGTTCTGGTTCATGCTGAGGTTAGTGTAGATGGAAGCAGCTTGCAGTTTTTATTCATAAGCTTTGAGGAGCAGAGGAGATAAGTTTGAAACTAGGATGGAGAACCACTCGAATCGTTGTGTTATGATAAACAAGATTGGTGCGGTGAAGTGTAGAAGAACACATACATTTATAGAAATGGTAGGTGTGCCTTTAATTGGTAAGTGGTGTAAAGCTAATGGGTTAATAATGACTCCATCTAAGGGAATGTATGGTTTGGTATCATATCGATTATTATAGTCTTAGTATGTACTAATGATATTTGAATTGATAGAATTGTAGTAATAACTTAAAAACTCACTTATAGATATTGTATTAGTGTTTTGATGTTTATATTGTTAGCTTAGCCTTGTTTGTTTGTGTTTGTGCGATGATCGTATAACTCGTGTTATTATATAAGAGTAGATGATGTTACAAATAATCCAATAAATACTTAAAGAGAAGAGATTACGAAAAGAGTGGGGTTTTATTTCTCTTAGGTTATTTTGAATGTTGTTGACTTTTATTATATGTTGAACAGTTTACTGTTTTTAATTCGGTCATAAACGATTGTTTCAAATTTTCGTTTGTGACAGTTTACTTTTAGGTTTAATACCCAATTTTGTCCTCAGTTTGGTTCGGAAATCTCAATTTAATCCCTCATTTTAAAAGTGTTTGAAATGAGTCTTCTCTTTTAAAATTTCGAGTCAAATTAGTCCCTTCCGTTAAATATAAGCAGACGGAGTTAATGGAATGATGATCTGGCAGTAATTAGTGATTAGGTGTCAAAACACAACTGTCTGCGTGCTTACGTGGTATTAAACCTTAAATTTATATATGAAATGGCGAAAACACCCTCACACATCCACCTTCACCTCACTCGCTACTCACTCACACTCATTCTCACTCTCTTACTCTTCTTCTTCGTCTCGTCTTCGTCACCTTCGTTTCAATCACACCTTCTTTTTCAAAATCACATTCTAGGGTTAGGGTTTCCGCATTATGATGTGAAGCGATAGCACGCCTCGTCCACCATCTCCTCTGAAACCCTCCCCTTCGCCGCGATCTCCGCTCCTCCTACCATGGGAAACTGCTGCAGATCCCGGCCGCCGTGGCCCGCGAGGATGTCAAATCGAGCTTCTCCAATGCAGACCACCATGGCAAGCGCGGTTCCGGGGCTGAGGCTGTCAAACAGAAGGCGCCGATCACGGTCCTCGCTGGCGTGCCCAAGGAGAACATCGAGGACTGCTACCTCGTGGACCGCGAGCTCGGCGTGACTTACCTCTGCATCGACCGTGACACGCGCGAGCTGCTCGCTTGCAAAAGCATCTCCAAGCGGAAGCTCAGGACGGCTGTCGATGTCGAGGATGTCCGCCGCGAGGTTGCCATCATGCGCCACCTTCCCGAGAGTCCCAGAATCGTGCCACTCCGCGAAGCCTGTGAGGACGACAATGTCGTTCACCTCGTTATGGAGCTCTGCGAGGGGGGTGAGCTCTTCGACCGGATTGTTGCCCGCAGCCAATTTCTGAATAAAATCCTTTCTTCCCCAATTAAAAAATCATTTCTGAATAAAATCCTTTCTGCGATTTTGTGGTTTGTTTCTGGATCTTCCTACGAGAAGACGAACTCAAATTCCTAAACCCCAAATTCAGAAGCCCTCCAAAATCCCCTTATTACCCTTCCGTCTTCTCCTGAATTCCCACCACAAAATCCAACAAAGACGACAACCACAAAACCCCAAACCACAACCGCTTCGACTTACTCAAACTCTCGGTAACCCTTACCGTCATCTCTGCCTTCCCTGTAGCGAAATCGTCCAGCTCAAAAGAAGGATGGGATGGGAAGCTGAAGCACATAATCAAACCTATTTCTGTGAGATTGAGACAGTGGTTCTGGTTGTTTTGAATTATTCGAGAGTTTTGAGGACCAATTAAAAAAATCTAAATTTTTAATAAAACCCTATCTTCAGAACACGTCAGGACGCACACAAGCAAATTATAACACGTAACCAGTAACTGATGCCAGATCATCACCCTATTAACGCCGTTTGGTTATATTTAACGGAAGGGACTAATTTGACTCGAAATTTTAAAAGAGAAGACTCATTTCAAACACTTTTAAAATGAGGGACTAAATTGAGATTTCCGAACCAAACTGAGGACAAAATTGGGTATTAAACTTTACTTTTATTTACGATTTAATTTAATTTTATATTTTCTTGCAATGAAAATGATTTGTTTGTGACATTTGAGCGGGATGTTACAACATGCACTTATCTTTTTGAGCAACTTACTCATCAATTGAATGCCAATTTTTCTCAAAAAGAACTTGGACGCTTGACTATTTCTTAGGCATAGAGATAAATTATTAATTCTTCCCCTCATTTAGTGGTTCTCGTGACCTTTTGCGAAAACGTAGATGATTGATGCTCATCCTGCCTCTTATGGCATCTACCTACAAACTCTCCAAGATTGCTTCTGCTTCTTTTTCTTGTCGACATAGTCTCAGTTCATTGGAATCTCATTGGACAACAGTCAAGTGCATTCTTCCATATCTTAAAGGCACTACTTCCTATGCTCTCTCTACGTGCAACTTCTTCCTCCACTCTTTTCTCCATTACCTCCATGTGTGATGCTGATTGGGCATTTAATGTGGATGACAAAAAGTCCTCGTTAGGTTTTACATATGGAGATTGATGTCTTCTCTGTTCGTGTTCTGAGAGGCTTGATTGAAGCATTTTGGACTTTTACAATTCAATCATCTAAAAATTACATGTTTAGGAATTCAAATAACAATGGATTAACCAAAGATTAGTCTAGGAAGTCAGATTAAAATTGGTGAATGTTTTATACATTAATTTTCTCATGTACAGATTGTCTTATTTTTCTTACAGCAACATCGCTCTTTCTTTCCTTGACAACTATCAGTGAAAAAAAGTATATTTATTTGAGTGTAGTAACATAACTTGAATTTAGACGCCATTAAATTGTATTAGTATAGTTGCCTTAACCAATGATATTAAAATATTTCGAACATTTGACAAAATAGATCTGTAGTTATTTATATAACATGAGAATATTCTTAGGAGAAAATATTTGTGGAGTGTTTTATATTTCATCTTAAAGCACCTAATGAACAGATCTTTAATTTGAGGACTTCAACAGCTGCAAAGCCAAAACATTAAGGAGAAAAAAGTGCTTCCAGCTCAGTTTTAGAAAACTCTTACCGGTGTAAGAGTTTTTTCTTTTTTTTTTTTAAATGTAACCGAATTTGGATTTAAGTCGGATTACGTTAATCCTTTTTAATTCAAAATAAGTCTACAAAACTGAGATTTTTTTTTTTTTAAAATAGTTCAACCACATTAAATATAATTTTAAAAATGAAGATCGCGAAAAGAAAACTCGGTTCAAAACCAGTTTTACTTAAGAATTAGTTTCAAAACCTGTTTAAATATTAAATTAGTGTATGATCAGTAACCTTTTATAATTGGAAAACAAACCAATTTGCTAATTGATAGAAACCGGTTACACTATTGAGTTTTATCCATGATTTGAATTTGATTGTGATTTTATTTAATTTATCCAATTTTCTTTTTTTACATCATGAATTACATCAGAATCAGATATTATTTCAAGAACCTCCACAGCAGGAAGGAAAAGAAAAACCTTTGAAAAATTGGAGGATGATCAGCTGTAGCTAAGCAATTACCATTAACACCTTCCATTCACGGAGCCACCAATCCCTCAATTGCATTGGATAGAGACTCTGCCAAGTCAGCTTTAAATAACAGTGTTTGCAAAGCATTCAGCACATCATATTCTGGATCAAGTCTTCGCTGCCAACCCTAAGGAGGAGACAGGAACAAGATGCAGGTAAAAAATAATTCATGTTTTAGCTTAGAGCTCTAAGCTTTCAAGATAATATAGATGCACAGTCCTCTACATTGTTTAAATTTTAACCATTGTCATTGAACATCTATCTAACATGCAATATAGATGCACATTACTTTAGATCATCATCAATCATAAGATGGTTTGCTCAACAGCAAAACGATCTCCAGACATAGATGGTAAGTAACTTCGGGAGTTTATATAAACTTGTAGAGTGCCTGAAGATTTGTAATAATAAAGCACATAGGCTCCAATACACTTTCATTCACCATTTTCGCATTAAGTGTATCCTCCCTTTGTAATTTTGCAGTATTATCTATAACCACGTGTTTCTCTCCCCACAGATGTTGCATCATCATTCAGACTCCTAAAACCTTTTTCAGTTGTTTTACAGATGTCATAAGTATCCATTGAATAGAGAAATAATGTGCTTTTAGGGCTATTAACTGAAAAGTTGCAAATTGAACAGCTTTACGTATTTGTTCATCCATTAGACATTATTGAACAACTAATCTTTTCCACCATCTAAATTCTTGAAGCATTGCATTGGTTCAAGTCATTACTTGTTTCAAAAGTTCTCCCTGATCTCACGAAGATATGATAAGAGGTTTATAACCAACTCCACATATCTAAATCATATCACATATCTTTACAAACTCCATATTTTCAAATATATTTGAAGGAAATGATGCTCGTATTAAAAATATAAGCAACTTGTTAACCAAATTCTACTTTTATGTTCATAGTCTGTGTTAAACTATAACAGAAAGGGATTAAGTCAAAACAACATTTAAGTTGAAACCATGTGTTCCACAGACAGTACATGTGTTTTATGTATATTGAGAAAATGAAATTAATACAATAAATAGAGATGTTGTATCTTCTAATAATAAATAGAAATTTTCCTAACTATACATTTATAATCTAGACATTCTTGATTTTAAAACATTAAAGATATTCCAAATTATAAACAGAGGTTGTGCTTTATTTCTATACTCATAACACTCCTCTTCAAGTTGGAGTATACAGGGTATGTGCTCAAACTTCCTTGGTCGTCTCAGAGACTTCGTGAATGTGTCTACCAACTCTTCATTAGGGTTGACAAATATAGTGTTGATGACTCCAAACTACTGCTTTTCTCTAATGAAATGAGAATCTGCCCCAATACATTTCATCCTTTCATGAAAGATGGGTTTGTAATGCTGCGTGGTTGTCACATACAAGGTACATTTGAGAATTTTCTTCAACTTTAAGGTCTTTGAGGAGTTGCGTTGGCCATAAAAGCTCGCAAGTGACTTATGCCATTATCATGTAATTTGCTTTTACACTTGCTCTTACCACAGCATTGTTTCTTACTTTTCCACGATATGAAATTACCTCCAGTAAGAATACAATAACTTGAAGTGAAGGGTCTATCACTTAGTGACCCTGCCTAATCAACCTCAAAATGTCCAACAATTAGAATATTTGCTATAAAATTAGTGTTTTTTTAGAGGGTTGTCGGTTAAGCAGTGATTGACTTTTCAGCGGTCAGTGCACATGCTATATAAACGAAAATAACTGTTGTAAAACTACATTCTTTGTGTTCAATATACACGTACAGTTTCTTTCTCCTCTGTTTTTACTTCAGTACCTCGGTGTGCGCATCTCGTTCTTGGTTCTATTGTTCCTTGTTCTTCAGTAACTCTTTATTACCCTAGACTGGTTTTTATACAACAATTGGTATCAGCTTGGCCAGTCCAGTACTTAGCTAGGAATGGCAGAGGCTGTGTTCTGCTCATGTCATGAAAGACATGGAAGAAAGACTCTCAAAAAGAATGGATTCTCGTGTCATGGAATTAGCCACTTCTCTACAACAAACCTTGACTGCTTCCTTAAAAGACACTTCAAGATTAAACAAGGTGTTAGGATGTGGGGGTGTCAGTTGTAAAAGAGGGAGTCAGAGCTGCTATAAATAAAGCTCTCGTAACTCTGTAGAGAGCATTGAGTGAATTTGTTGTAAAGACAGGATTTTAGCATGCAGAGGGAGGTTTTGTTCTTTTACTGTGAATAATAGAAAACACATTCTTTCATTACAGTTTCTACCTACTGGTAGTGTTCTTAGTTAGGTTTCAAACCCAAGAACCTAACAAATTGGTCCGACCTGTCATTTCGAAGTGGGGGATGAAGGATCAAGAAGTAAGCAAGAAACTACCGGATCCAAATTAGGGACAAAATGGAGGGTCATATAGAAGCGGTGGAACTAGCTGTGGATGGAATGAAGGTCAAGACAGAGGCGTTGCGCCAAGATTCGGCAGCAATTAGGAAAGACTTGCAAGAAGTCATGAGAATCTTGGGTCAATCTGAGATCCCCTTAAAGATTTGGTCAATACATATGCTAGTTGGTCATTTGATCAAACAAACTCTGTGCATATTTCTTTTGTCATTATTTTTTTCCAAATAAATTGACAATCAATTTCTGTGTTTTGTTCTCTTTTGAAACACTGGATTTGATGTAATGTGGAGAGCATCTTTATTATCACAATATATCTCCATCGTTTGGATTTTACATAAGTTAAGCTCTTGAAGGAATTGTTTCACCCATATAAGTTCATAAGTTAGTGATGTCATTGCCTTATATTCAGCTTCAACCGTCAATCAAGCCACTACATTTTGTTTCTTACTTTTCTAGGAGATAATATTTCCTCTAAGGAAAACACAATTTCCAGTTGTTGAGCATCTATCAATAAGAGAACCTGACTGATTAGCATCACAATATCGAGAGACCTGAATGCTTCCTTTATCTTCATATAACAAACCTTGCCTTGGAGCATTTTTTAGCTACCTCAGAATGCAAATGATAACATTCCAATGGCCAATACATGGAGCTTGCATAAACTAACTACTCTAACCGCAAAAGATAGGTCAAGTCTTGTAATAGTAAGATAGATCAATTTTCAAACTAAGAGCATGCATTTGATAATTGCAGAAATGCAAGCAGTTGATCATAAACACCATTAAAGCCTGACCATACAACTCCTTTGAGTTCCAATGCCTCAAAGCAAGGAAGTTCATGAACCTGTGGAACCTTCTGTAATGGTTTCCACAAGAGGAAGAGGAAGACAAAATACTAGAGGAGGACATGGAGGTTGAGGACGTACACATACTATAAAAGGATGAGAGAGGTTGTGGGTTCAACTCCCCCACTAACACTTGGGAGTTATAAGGTTGGCTTGATGGGTTTGGAAGGAAGGGTGAGAGAGGTTGTGACTTCAACTCCCCCTACTAACAAAATACTAATAACTAACATTAGTCGATAAAAAATAAAAATAAAAAAGATAAAAAAAAATTGTAAAAGGATGGGTCACACCAAGAAAACTGCTTTGCCATGCATAGCTTTCCTAACTAGACCTCCAATGTCTCTAAGGCTGAAACTGCCGACTCCAAATTTCCTGATGAAGAATATCAAGAGTATGAGGTTAAAATCTAATAGCTTTCTGCAATCATCTACGACTCCCAATACATCAACAACTTGCATTTCTCAATCCATGGAAGGTCAAAATAAATTCATGGATAATTGACTAAGGTGCTTCTAATCACATCTATGGTAATACCTATTTGCTCTCATCTCTTTGTTTAAAAAAAACGATCAAGTCATAACCTTGGCAAATGACTCTAAAATTTTCTCAAAGGGAGTCAGTCAAGTTACCTTTTCTCCTTCCCTAATCTCAAATTTGTCCTTTTTGTTCCTTTTTGTCCCAAAGACTCTACTACCAAGAACATCTTTAGTTCTTCAACTACAAATTGAGTTTCGGTTGTGAAAGACTTTAAGCCTAACTCAACCCCACAAAACCGACTTATAAGGTGAGGTTTGCACCCCACTTATATACTATAAACTGGACTTATCTCTAGTCGATGTGGGACTTCCATCACACCCCCTTCACGCCGAGGTATATACATCTTGAGCGTGAGACTAAACATTAATGGGTGATCCGATAACAGCCCGATAGCAAGTGGAACAACATGCTCACAAACAACAAATATCGCTAGGATAGGCTCTAACTTGGCTCTGATACCATGTTATTAAGAAGTAGACTTTAAGCTTAACTCAACCCCACAAAACCGGCTTATAAGGTGAGGTTTTCACCTCACTTATATACTCTAAATTGGTCTTATTTCTAGTCGAAGTGGGACTTCCAACAATTCTTAATCTATTTAAGGGATGCAAGCCTGTTTTAAGAGTCATAGAGATATAGGATATCATTTGAATAAATATTCTGAGCTTTCTTCTAAAGAGAGTGACAGGTTTTAAAAGCTATAAGGGAAAACAAAAATTGCCACAATAGGGCATACAACTGGAAATCAACTTGCTTCTAGGAAGCACATGGCTTCCACCTTGCTCAAGGTGGTCATGATGACCTTGACCAACAAACCACATTTCAACCGATGCAAACCAAAACAAATAATTGTTTCCATTTAACTTCTCCAAAGTAATGGAGGGATTTCAAGAATATGAAACCACAATTCTAGTAGACAACTCTGACCAGGGGAGAAGAAACACAACAAGGACAAACAAAAACCCTAGGGTGACTTCTAACAAGGATGACTATGAACCATGTCAGAATGAAATTTTATAGCCAAAACGGAGATAGTGAGTTCTAACAAGACTAGAGACAGCAACGTGACTGAGTTTCGGCTAGTGAAAGGCAGCACGAGGGTGTCATGCACCTAACTGCAACAAACTTAGGTTAAGTACATGGTAACACGTGGAGGACATCTAGCTTCCGGTACCGAGGGTGTTGGCAACCACTCGAAAAGGTGCTCCAAATCCGGTGGTGGCCGGCACCAAGCAGCAGAGGTGAAGATTGTGCCGAAGATGTTTGAGATAGGTAGAGTGGGATTGACCCGCTCTAATACCAACTTAAGATTAAAAACAAGGAAAAAATAGATTTTTTGGGTGCTTAAAAGTCCCCTCTTATGATCTTCTATTTATAATGATAGACATCTGATATAATGGGAAGATGAAAGATTAAAAGACTATCCTAGAGTACTAAGCACAAAACTAGGTACAGTTGGAAGAGGTTCCCAACACACTTCTTACTTTAGGCTTAATGATTACTCTAACATACATAGATTTAATAATTATTCTAACAATGGTCAAGTCGGTTTGTTGTGTCACCCAAAACAGAAACTTTTGAAAGTTTACATGTTAACACTTGAGATTAAAAACCAAGCCTATAGAGGCTTCAATGAAAGACGAGAATCAAATGAAAGTAATTTCAATCTAAACAGATGAAGTGGAGGTAAGCTACATGGATTATCCAACCCAAAGTCATTTGATTGGATTAATTACCAAAGTTACAAAGATATTATGTGCCATGAGATCCCTCTTGACGACTTTCTCTGATACAAAAGTATTTAATTCAATCATTGGGTATCCTGCATTTTCTTGTGGTCACACATCCATCTGAACATTCTCATTTATATTACTACCAATGTCTTTAATGAATCTTTATTTTTAAGAGTCAAGTGACATCATTCATCCATGGGGCTGAATATGGTATGGCTGTGGCGATATCCCAAAATTGAAAACCTAACTGCTTTTGTTCTCTAGCCTACATAGATAGTTGCCAAGTTCTTTAGGTTTTATGTTTCAGTTTTCATTTTTTGCAAAAATTATTCTAAGAAACGTAAAGCATTCTAACCATGTCATGCTAAAATGGCAAAAAAGTAAGCTTCGATCTCATGTTTAAAGATAATCAACAGACCATCTCCACTACGGAACATCAAAAAAGATGGACACTACAGAACATCAAAAAAGATGGACACGCAAAATAATAGTTTACACCTGATGATGAAAAGTTTTGTATTTCTAAACAAATATTCCACCATATGCTCCAGAAAATCAAATAATCAGTTATAAAATAAGTGAGATAAATTTGAACCATATACCAAAAGCTGCACAAAATCTACATTACTCAGGTTTTCGTTATTCATTTCATTTATAAAGTTGTCAAGAATACTTCGTAGAATAGTTGATTCAGAGACCAAACTTACCTCCAGAACCAATGTGGTCACTATCACAGCACAAACATTTCCATCTATATTAACTTTACAGCGTCTAACATGCTCAAGCAATTGTTCCATGCGATCAGCTGTGCGGATAGATTCACCTTCGGGAGACCTCCAAAGTTTAAATGATCTATCCACCTCCTGTTAAATTCTAAAGATTTTATTCAGAAACGAAAAGTAAAGGCTTCTGTTGAAGTATGTATAAACATCAGTAGTCAACTGTACAACAATTAAGGAGATGCAAGATAATAGACTATACATAGACTGATAGGCTCTGGTTAGTTTACAGAAGGAGGGAAAAAGTGTAATAATATAACTGTCTTAACAGTTATGAGAGGGGGCAGGAAAAGGTTGTATAAATAGCCTTTGTTTAACAGAGGAAGGGTTGTTGACCATTGATGTAAAGAACAGGTTCAGAGTGAACCTTGTGAGGGAGGTTATGCTCCCAGTCTATTCTTTGTACAGACCCATTCTTGATCAATAATATTGTTGTTTCATTCATTTTCTGGTTGTTCTGTGAGTTTGTGAGTGAGTTCAGTTAGGTTCAATAGTTAGGAACCTAACATAGACTTATTTAAAAAATACAATCTCTTTCATCATATTCTTGAAGATTATGCATAAAACAGTGTGTAAACAAATGTTTTTGAGACGTACTTGCAGACTCATACAAGGAGTGCAATTAACATGTATTTTTCTCAAGTATTATGCAATCCTCACAAAAAGGAAACAGGTTACATATAGCAAGGCTATTTTTTCTGATGATATTCATAACTCCTGAGCCTAATTACTTATTAGACCTTTGGGAAACACAAATGTCCACAACTTCAAAGCATCAATCAACTACAGGGTTTAATATGCAACTGGTGATCAGAGGTTAACTAATGGCCTTGTTTCAGACATAGGATGGCAAATGAAGTATAAAATTTGTCACAAATGTAAATGTAAAACAAACCAATCTTCATCAGGTTATGTGGTAACAATTTATCAAGATGTTAATGTAAATCAATATTCTTACCTCAACAAAAGATTTTGGGTCTGGGCAATTTTGTTGTTTGGATAATCTAAGTGTGCACTCTGCAGCTGCACGTCCATCTTGGAGTGCAACAGCCTTAAAGAATTCCAGTAAATATTCTCTTTCCCTCTTCGAAAGTTCAGTAATCATGCCCACATCAAGGAAAATTACATGAGGCCTTGACTTCAAGAGTGATATAGGTGACAATTTACTTTTTCCTTCTCGGACAAGAATATTTCCAGGATGCATGTCTGCATGGATAAAATTATCCATCTGAAAGAAGAGATGTATCTAAGTGAAGACAATTCATAATTTCATTCAAATGATCATCTATATCTGTAAGATAATAAATTATCAAATACAACATATAACAGTAAGGAAAATGGAGAATCATTATGGATCTCTGTGATGCTCAAATGCCTTTACCCAAATGCCTTAAAGAAAAAAAATGTCAACAAAACATTCATTCAAATGAAGATCAAGAATCTTCTCTAGCAAAATCCTCAAAGAATCCATCATGTATTCCTTGACAACTTCATTTATAGTCTTAAAAATTCCAAGCATATTACAACAATGAATTTCAGAATGTTGCAGCGATGTTTGCTTCCTTTATATCTTGATCTTCCCCTTCATTTATTTTTATTTTGATGAAAAACATATTCATATTATACTTATCAGATCAACGTAATCTAAAAGTAAAACTAAATGGTGGTAATTGGTTACCAGCACTATTGTGGTCACTGATAGATGGAGCTGTTCCTGAAGACATAATGCTCTTCTCTCTAGTGGAAAGATCAAATATCAAATTATTGATTACCACCCTCTCGTTCAAATTTTACATTCTCAAACTCAGACAATACCAAAATCAACTAGAATAAATGTTAGGCACTAAAACATAGTATCATTCTATAATTTCATGAACTATCAACAAAGAACTAAATCTGAAACAAAATTGGTCATGAAGTTATTGAGGAAAATAAAAAGAAAGAAATTGCAAGGGGAATTCCAAATATTTTACCAAAAGCATCTTCAAAAGAGCATGTGTACCAATATGAGCAAGGGCACTTTTGAAATGTTCGTGTCCTTCAAGATGGTCAACGTAGTTCAAAACACTTTCACCCTGTTCAAAGGTTTCAACCAAAACAGAAGGGTGCACGAGGGGATACAGAGGCAATGGGAATGAAACATCTTTCCATCTCCGGAAATTATAGATAAACCGACTAAGATGGGCGGCTTCCCTTGAAAGATCAACTTGAGACATCATAAAGACGGCAAATTGCTGTATGCTTTCGTCTAATCTCAGCCACTTTAAATTTGGTACAAAAGACGAAATTTTGGCAACAAGATTAATAAGGACAAAATCCCTCCTAATTGCTTCAGAAACCCCTGGATGTCGGACCTTCACTGCTACATCAACAGGCTTGATTTGCTGACCAGGGAATTTGTATCTTAGTGTAGCTCGATGAACTTGAGCAATGCTACCTGAAGCTACTGGTTCCTCCTCAAACTTTTCAAATATTTGATATAATTTGCGGCCAAATGCATTTTCAATACATTTTCTGCTATAGCTAAATTTATGTGACGGTGCTTTCGTTTGAAATTCTGCAAGTTCATCACAGAGATCCCTTGGAAAGAGGTCAGGTCTGCTTGCAGCCCATTGACCCCACTTGATGAACGCGGGGCCAGCTTTTTCAAGTGTAACACGAACAACATGAATCCATGTTTTTCTAAACTGAGTGCCAAAAGAGTCAACAAAAGGAGCCATAGCTATGCAAGGAGAGAACAAAATCACCAAATAGACAGCCCTGAGAAACAAGATGAAAACCTCAATGGCCGCAAAGAGAGCTGTGGTTAAATATACACGTCCATCTTGCGCATGCACATAAAACAAATCTCTTGTTGGAAAGAATTCTGCTTCTGCCCATTTTCCTTGTGTCCAAGCAAGCTCTCCTATTATGAAGGCAATCAAACCATGAACAACAAAATTTGATTTGACCATAGCCAAACTTATCACACGGGCAATTTGACCTATTGGTGGCAGAGCTGGCCCTTGATGGAAACACATCCTGTTCCAAACAACTTGACAATGATGGTATTTTGCATTATTTGCAGGGAGGGTATACAAGTTCCTAGCCTTGCTACTCATAAATATATTAACCTTCGATTTAAATAACACGAAAACAGATTGTCTTGAGTGAACATGTCTATAGTGCGAGAAAAAATTGTATTTTGAGTAAGGGGACCCCATTGGATGAAACACTTCGAAGCAGGTTGTCTTGTGAATAGCACGTGTAAACCGTCTAACATTTCGACAAGCAAGAAATCTGCACATTGCATTGCATAGATATCATTCACATTATCAAACTAATTAAAATAATTTAGCCATTCATATGCTTATATTCAAGATTAATTCTCTGAACCTCTCACTGGACGTGCCCACCAGCTTTGCACAAAAACAATTGTATCTATAAAGCAAGTGAACAATCAAAACTCGGAAATCATCAGGTTTTAAAATTCTAAAAGAAAAGGAAGATTATTACATTTCGAAGTAAATTAGCTTTAGTAAAAATGGGAAACTTCTAAAGCAGAGTTTATCTGTTTCTCTGGAACCTTTCAATATAGATCCATGCAAACAAGCATTAAAAGAAGGGTGCCTTATAGCACCACTGAAAGAAAGATACCCCACTTTGAAGTTACGGTGTTACCACTACGAATGAAGAAGTACAGTAAAATAAAACAAACTGAAACATCAAACAAGAACATGCCTATGAGCATTGATATCTTTCGAAGGAAACAGATAAGATAAAGCGGTGGCACTACTGAGAATATTATGAATTTTATACGTTAAATGAAAGCATATAAATGTTGAAAACTCAAAGAGAGAGCGTTATTGAAAGGTAAAAGGTGATGAACCTTGACATGGTGACGAGGGTTTCTGAAGAGTAAGGTGCAACGGTGCACACAACATCCTCGTCCTCGAACGGTGAGCCTTAAGCGGCGTATGGCGGCATGTGTTTGTTCAGAGACCGGAAAAGTTTGATCCAACTTGGGGAATCTTTGAAGGGTATTTCCTTTTGCACCGCGCTGTAAATTTTAAAATTCCCACTTTACCCTTTATTGTTTAAATGACGATTAGGGTTCATGGCTTCTATGAAGTATTTCCTTTCTAACCGGATCTATAAGGAGTTGTTCCAAATTTGAGATCAAGATTTCGGTATAACCATTTGAAGACCAATATATTGAAGCTAAGGTGGATAGTTATTTGTGTAAGCATAACGAGGGTTTAGTTTTCGCACACCTAGGCTTTTTTTGGTTAAACTATTTTTGGATTATACTATGGATAGTACCATGTGTATGAGTAAAGGTGAAATAATTGTATTCTTTCAAATTGTATAATCTAAAAATTGAATATAGTATTTCAATGTATATAATCTAAAATATTGTTTTTACATTTTGAATTGAATAATATACAATTGAAGTTTCGGACTATTTAATCCAAATACAATTTTGAAGACTCTACACTCTGGAAGCCAATTTTTTTGGAATTAATGTTGAATTTTCGTTTATGATTTTGAACTAAAATATTGTATGAAGTGATTTTTGGACTAAAATATTATATAAAGTTGATATGTTATCTCAAATGGATAAAATGTTTAATATTGTGAAATTTGAGGCAACGAAAGATGAATTATCTAAAGAGAATTACATATTGAAGTTTTTTTAATCGATGAAGTAAGTAAATATGTTATTGTTTATTTCAAAAATGTGATAATAAACTTATGTTTATGTTGTAATATATATATATATATATATATATATATATATATATATATATATATATATATATATATATATATATATGAATTTGGATGTAAGATGATTTGTTTTAATGGGTTCATGATAATAAAGTTTAGATTTATAATTGTGATATTGGGTTGTCTAATATAGTGAATGAACAACTAGGAAAACAAGACATATATGTTATTAGGACGTGGAAGAGATGATATGGGAGATAAAAAAAAAGATTTCTACCTCATTATTTCTAGAATAAGAAAATGTGATTGTTCATTTAAGTTTTAAGGTGGGAATACGTAATAAAAGATGGAGGACTATAAAGTAATGTGGGAGAATCATAATCATGAGTTGACTAATACATTAGTAAGTCATATATATATATATATATATATATATATATATATATATATATATATATTAAAAAATTAAAATCTAATGAGCATTTTATGATGGTTAACTCAACTAAGAGTTTAGTGAAGTTTGCAAACATTTTACCTACTTTGATAAGGAAACAATGATAACAATGTGACCATGATAAAGTAATTGTTTAATGTCAGGTATGCATATCAAGAGCTTAAATACAACAATTAAGGATGTTGTTAAAGTGTTACAGATATATTCACATAAATAAGTTTGGCATTACCTCACAAGTTAGTGTAAGCAGTTAGTATTCTTGATGTATAACATGTATAAACCCAACACGTATAGGTTTCTTTTATTTGAGATTGTTAGTGTAAAGTACATAGGGTTGACTTTCTTTGCAACTTTTGTGTTATTAGCAAAGGGAAGAAAAGAAAACAACTTTGCTTTTGTGAGCAAACTCTATTTTAATGAACAAACAAGTCCTGCATTGGTGCATTGACCCTATTTTGGTGAACAAGTAAGACTCGCGTTGGTGTGTTGGGCCTGTTTTGGTGAACGGAGAAGTCCTACGTTGGTGCATAGGCCCAGTTTGTGTAAACAGGTCATGTGTGTTGGAGTACGGAAGAAGCCATATGACGACTATGATTAGTAATATGTGTATTGGAGTGTTTGTAGTGTTGGTTGAATTGATTTTTTTTATTATTGTATGATAAACCATGTTGTTGTGTTGATTGTGTTTAAGATAGTGGATTGTATGTCGTCTTACGTACTTTTTAGTCATGATATGAGAAAATCCTTGCTTTGGTGAGCAGGTCCTGTTATGGTAAACATGAAAGTTATGTGTTGGTGCATAAGCCTTGTTTTGGTGGAATTGGTGTGTGAGTTCCATTTTGGTGAACGAAAAAGCCCTACATTGGGTCTGGTTTTGGTGAACTGTTTGTGTCTACTGGAGTACAAAAGATGACATATAGCGATAGTGATTGGTGGTAGTGACATGATTTATCTGGATAAGAGTTTGGATTAACAATGTATTTTGTTTTTTGAAATGGTTGATGTTATGAGTTTATACATTAGTAGATAATTGTATTATTATATGATTGTTTTGATGTTGATGTTGTTAGCTTGTCGTACTAGTTTTCACCTACGATGATCGTAGTTATATGGGAGTACATGATGTTATAGAGGATATTGTTGAGGAAATTGTTGATGATATTGATGTTGTATAGATCGAGAGACGAATGGAGGATTATTTTTAGGGTTTTCAAACGTTATTTCTTTTAATAAATTATGTTAAAGAGTTTTAATACGATATTGAGATTGTTTATTATTTCCACGAGTTTTAATTAATTTTACGACAACATAATGAGGTTTTTAAATTTTTCATTATATTGTGATGATATCAGACTTGTATTTATCTTAATCAAATAATGACATCCTAAATCGGATTGTTACATATGCAGGTTTCTTTTATGTGCATCATTAGGTTTCCTCCAAATTAAATCTCATTCCTTGAAGCTTTTTATCCTGACTTTAGTATTATATTTGTGCGCCATTATTCGCTTGCACGCCTCTGCCCGAATGGTTACCACCTGTATTCATTTGTCTGCACAATACAACTCTACTCTTAAGTGTTCACAATTGAGGTTCATGTCTTGCCCTTGTCTCTTGAGAAAGGGTACACCCTCTTATACTAGCAGCATTGTATTTATGTCATATGTTTGTTTGAAAGGAGTCTCTCCTAGTCCTGTGTGGTGAACAACGACAGACCCATAAAACTTCAGGTAGTTCATCCAGCAAGCTCTCTTTGCTTTTCCTAAGTGTTGTTTGAGCTCAACCACTTGACCATTTATCTGAGGGTGCTCTACATAACTAGTGACGTGTTTTATGCTCAAGTTTTTGTAGAAATCCCCTAGCTTCTTGTCAATAAATTGTTGATCGTTGTGAGTGATGATCGTGTGCGAGAGACCAAAGTGGATACTATATTTTTTTTCACACAAATGCTTGCACTTTTTAGGTGGTGATAGTTGATAAAGTTTTTGCCTGTATCCACTTCGAAAAATAATCTATAGCCACCAACATGAAATTCTTCTAAGCACGACTGACCTCAAAAGGTCTAACAATGTCCATTTCGTATTGGATAAACGACAAGAGGAGGATATGCTATATAGCTCTGATTGGGGCATCCTAACGTCATTACCATGTTCTTGACACTTACACTTCTCAAAAAAAGTTTTGAAATCGACTTCTAGAGTCAGCCAATAATATCCAACTCACAAGGCTCAACCTTTCAGAGTTCTCCATCCGATGTGAAGGCGACAAACACCATTGTGCAACTTGTCCAAAGCATAATGGGCTTCTTTGTTGGAGAGACATTTTAGCAAGGATGTAGAAAATCCCCTTTTTGTACAAGTCTTCCCTGATGATGACGAATTGTGCAATTCGAAAGCATCCACTGCGATTATTTTCTTGCGTTCTGTAACACCCCTTTAGGATGCTACGAAAAACTTACAAATTTTTCATGCATATTCTAAACGCATTAATATTACATCATAAAATAAAATTAAAACGTTCATTTATTTTATCTGATAAATATTCTACTCTAACATTTATTTAAAATAACAAAAAAAACATTTAAAAATATTCAATAATTAAAATTTATCCAAAATACATCCTGAAATAAAAAAAATGCATTTCCAAAATTATCATGAAGCTCCTCACTGTTGTGCATTTGAACAACCATCTACAACATAGATTACATCAAAGCTTCATCGTTTAAATTTCATTTCCATAAACCCCTCTACATATATTTCAATCACTCAAATCTACATTTTTTCTTCAACACAATATAACCTACTAAATCCAAACTCCTAGATATCATTATGAAATATTAATTGTCAAACTACAATTTTTTAACACAAATAAAATAATCAAAATTGTGATTATTTATACAAAAAAATATTATATTAACCTTAAATCCTTAATTGCATATATAATAGAAAAATAAAGCTCCAACTTCCAAACTTGTTAAATTTTAGAATACACAAATTTCATAATATCTTTTTGAAAATAAAATAATAATTAACACGCACATAAATCTTCATTTGTAATATACATTAAAACATTATTATGTTGCATTGTATGTTAATTATATAATCAAACCGATTCACATGTGTGATGTATCATCTAACCATATAATAAAAAATTTTACTCTAAATTTATGTATAATAAACTAAATGTATAGTAAGATATTTATTGGATAAAATATCTTAGATATTTTAAGCGGTTAAGATATTTATGAGTAACTAACCACATTTTTAGGTAAGGTTATTTTTATTGGCCTATAAATACAATGACAGGGCAAAAGTCCAGGTACGTTCCCTTTACGTTCCACTTATGCCAGAGGAACTCTAGATAATATTCTACAGTGATAATATAATAACTTTCTTGAGAGCTGAAGCTCCATAACTCACATCTGACTTAAGCGTCGGAGTATCTTCGCAGGTACCTCCCCATCCCGTGGCGAAAGCAGACGAGCGGTACGAGCTAAAGGAGCGCGAACGACAACAATGGAGGAGAAGAGAGCGCCCCAGACATTTAGAAGCAACAAAGACACACCGGAAAATATTTACACTGAAACATTTTGGCGCCCACCGTGGGGCCGAGCGTCATCCCATTGATACCGCAAGGAGTCAAGACAAGTGCTCGGTCTCTACATCATTATTTCGGATCAACATCAAGAATCTACAGCAAGGCAAAAACTACAGCAAAAAAGTCATCATCTCTACATGAAGTTTCATCAGCAAGTTCATGATGCTTCTCAGCATTTCAAGTCACCTTGGTACCTCCTCGGTGACCAAAACAGAGCTCATAAGGAGATACCCTGGATGCCCTTATCAGTCGCATCCCCATTGCTTATGGAGAAGACGGTTGTCACCCAGAGACAAACCCTTTCGGCGCCTCCAGGTCCGCCGCATTGTCCGACCCATCTTCCGCGTCTTCCGCAGTACCCACGGCATCCACGTGCCGTTCGGTTCTGCCTCCACGTCATCCAATCCAACTTTTATTCCCCAAAACGTCAAACTCCAGACACCACGGCTTAATCACCAACATGATGGACAACTTAGTGTTGGCGAGTGAATCTCTGAACAGATGTTTACTTCTCTGTTGTGGAGGTTTTTCATCCGATCCAGCCTCACGTCACCCTCCAGCACCGTCCAGTACATTCTTCGTGTCATCCCCCGCGCCCAGGTCTGCGTCTTCGCCAACAATTAACCCAATCGCGCACACCACTGGCAAGGTCGGAGCCACCCAAAAAATTAAATCTAGGGGATCATCCCTTAGTCTAGGTTACGTTCGCCGAAAGAACACCTAGAGCACGCAAACATAGAGTCAGTCTCCCTATCGTGGAACCTGGCAGCTACTCGGCCTCTACCGCTTGGCCACCCGTGGCCTCAAGCGCTCCCGCATTCAGCCACTAAGCCTCACGGCCTTTCGGCCTCATTGACGCTCGGCCATCCGTGGCCTCAAGCGTTCCAGCATTCTGCATAATTGACGTTCGGTCTATAGCGCTCGGTCATGCATGGTCTCACGTGTTCAAACATTCAACCGTTCGGCTCAAAGGTATTCGCCCTTTGGTTTCAACCGCTCGACCATTCATGGCCACAAACGTTCAAGCATTCGGCAATTCGGCCTCAAAGGTATTCGCCCTTTGGTTTCATCCGCTCGACCATTCACGGCCACGAGCGTTCAAGCATTCTGTCGTTCGGCCTCAAAGCTATTCGCCCTTTTGTTTTAACCGCTCGACCATCCATGGCCACGAGCACTCAAGCATTCGGCCATTCGGCCCCACTGATGTTCGGCCATTCGGCCTCACTGACGTTCGACCGCTTGGCCTCAACCGTTCGGCCATTCGGCAGCTTGGCCTCAACAGTTCGGCCATTCGGCAGCTTGGCCTCAACCGTTCGGCCATTCGGTCTCATTGTCGTTCGACATCCGTAACATCAAGCGTTCCTTCATTCGGCCACTCTGCCTCTACCGCTCGGTCATCCCTGACCACAAGCGTCCCAGCACTCGGTCGTTCGGCCTCACATGTTGTCGGTCCTTCGTCCTCAATCGTTCGGCCTTTTGCGGCCTCAAACTCTAGCTTTTCGCCATTCGCGACCATCCATGGCCACGAGCGCTCCAACATTCGGCTATTCGACGCCACTGATGTTCGGCCATTCGGCCTCGCTGACGTTCGACCACTTGGCCTCAACAGTTCGGCCTCAACCGTTCGGCCATTTGGTCTCACTGACGTTCGACCGCTGGGAATCAATCGTTCGGCTTTCCGTGGCCTCAAGTATCCAGCATTCGGTCTCACTGACGTTCGGCCACACAGCCTGTACCGCTCGACCATACATGGCATCACGTGTTCCAGAATTCGGCACCATTGATGTTCAGCCATTCGGCCTCGCTGACGTTCGGCCTCGCTGACGTTCGACAACTCGGCCTCTACCACTAGGCCATCAGTGACAACAAGCGTTCCAGCACTCGACCGTTCGGCCTCGTACGTGTTCGGTCGTTCGTCCTCAATCATTCGGCCTAGGGGCCTCAAGTGTTCAAGTATTTGGCCCTTCGAGGTATTCGCCCTTTGGCTTCAACCGCTCGGCCATCCATGACCACATGCGTTCAAGCACTCGGCCGTTCGGCCTCACATTTTGTCGGTCCTTCGACCTCAATCGTTTGGATTTCCGTGGCCTCAAGCGTCCAGCATTCGGCCTCACTGACATTCGGCCACTCGGCCTCTACCGCTCGGTCATCCGTGCCCTCAAGCGTTCCAGCATTCTGCCTCATTCACGTTCAGTCTCTAGCGCTCGGCCATGGATGGTCTCACGTGTTCAAACATTCAACCGTTCGACCAATCGGTCTCATTGTCGTTCGTTAATTTTCAGCCTCAAGCGTGGCCACTCAGTCTCATGGACGTTCGGCAGCTTGGCCTTAACCGTTCGGCTTTTCGCTCTCACTGACGTTCGGCCGCTAGGCCTCAACCCCTTCGGCCTCAATCGTTCGGCTTTCCGTGGCCTCACTGACAATCGGCCACTCGGCCTCCACCATCTTTGGCATCAGGTGTTAAAACGTTCAACCACTCGTCCTCCCTGACGTTCGGCCACTCGGTCTCCACCGTTCGCCAATCCCTGACCATAAGATTTCCACCACTCGTCCGTTCAGCCTCATATGTTTTTGGTCCTTCGACCTCTATCGCTCGGCCACCCGTTGACTCATGCTTTCCAATATTCGGCAATTCGGCCTCACTGACGTTCGGCCACTCGATCTCACTGACGTTCGGCCACTACATCTCACTGACATTCGGTCACTCGGCCTCTACCGCTTGGTCATCCTTGGCTTCAAGTATTCAAGCATTTGGCCTCACTAACGTTCAATCGCCCGACCATTCATGGCAACGAGCGCTCAGGATTTCGGTCGTTCGACCACAATGATTTTCGGCCATTCGACGTCACTGACGTTCGGCAGCTCGGATTAAATCTCGATCGACTGAGCGATCTTACTATCTAAACCGATCGGCCATATAACAATCTATTTTCTATGCTAATTTTCTAAATCCTGTAAATGCATTAATTTGTTTAGCTACTCTTTTTCTCGTTCTACAGTGCAGATAAGCATATCTTGTATATAAAGGCGAACACCAGAAAGTCGTTCATGCTGAAGCACTAAAAATGGGGGAAACACTCCTAGACCTGGTAGATGTTCGCCTTAGAACACCCAGGTGCATTGAATAAAGGGCTACACTCCCACTGGTAGATGTTCGCCCTAGAACACCAGAACATCAAATTTTTAAGTGTTCGGTCGTTCGGCCTCGAAGGTATTCGCCCTTTGATTTCAACCGCTCGACCATTCATGGCCACGAGTGTTCAAGCATTCGGCCGTTCGGCCCCAAAGGTATTCGCCCTTTGGTTTCATCCGCTCGACCATTCACGGCCACGAGCGTTCAAGCATTCTGTCGTTCGGCCTCAAAGGTATTCGCCCTTTGGTTTTAACCGCTCGACCATCCATGCCCACGAGCGTTCAAGTATTGTGTCGTTCGGCCTCAAAGGTATTCGCCCTTTGGTTTCAACCGCTCGACCATTCATGGGCACAAGCGTTCAAGCATTCGGCCGTTCGGCCTCAAAGGTATTTGCCCTTTGGTTTCATCCGCTCGACCCTTCACGGCCACGAGCGTTCAAGCATTCTGCCGTTCGGCCTCAAAGGTATTCGCCCTTTTGTTTTAACCGCTCGACCATCCATGGCCACGAGCGCTCAATCATTCGGCCAATCGGCCCCACTGATGTTCGGCCATTTGGCCTCAATGACGTTTGTCCTCTTTTGCCTCAATCGTTCGATTATTAGGTCTCACTGACGTTCGGCCGCTTGGCCTCAACCCTTCGGGCCTCAATGTTGGACGCTTCAGCTTCACTGACATTCAGCCACCCGGCCTCTACCGCCCGGCCATCCATGGCCTCAACCTTTCCAGCATTCGGCCTCACTGACGGTCGGCCACACAGCCTCTACCGTTCGGCCATCCATGACCACAAGCATTCCAGCACTCGGCCCTCACCGCTCGGCCATCCTTGGCCTCAGGTGTTAAAACGTTCAACTGCTTGACCTAGGGCAAAGAGAAAACCCATAAAAACCCGCCGTTCAGTCCACAAATGAGCAACGACCGGAAACACGCTCCCTAACACAACGAATACAGCCTCCTCAAACTCATAAGTCCTATAGTTACCCGTACATAAAACAGAACGGTTAACTCGGACTTGGGGGACATTATGTATAGTAAGATATTTATTGGATAAAATATCTTAGATATTTTAAGCGGTTAAGATATTTATGAGTAACTAACCACATTTTTAGGTAAGGTTATTTTTATTGGCCTATAAATACAATGACAGGGCAAAAGTCCAGGTACGTTCCCTTTACGTTCCACTTATGCCAGAGGAACTCTAGATAATATTCTACAATGATAATATAATAACTTTCTTGAGAGCTGAAGCTCCATAACTCACATCTGACTTGAGCGTCGGAGTATCTTCGCAGGTACCTCCCCCTCCCGTGGCGAAAGCAGACGAGCGGTACGAGCTGAAGGAGCGCGAACGACAACAATGGAGGAGAAGAGAGCGCCCCAGACATTTAGAAGCAACAAAGACACACCGGAAAATATTTACACTGAAACACTAAATATATACAAATTTTTTCCAAATTTTATCATTCGTAATTATCTTTATACATTAACTATTTTATAATATTTTTTAATAAAACTACAAACCACAAATAAACTAAAAATTACTGTACAAAATTCATATTATTATTCAAATTGAACAAAACAAAACAACCACTAAAATAATTTCATAATAACATACGAATGCGTATATATTATTTATCTTTAACAAATAAATAGACACTCTCCACGCACATAAAAAAAATTATTTTATGTTTCGTTCCATTTTAACATGCACATAAAAAAAATATCACCCAGAAAATGATTACCATTATCCAATCTAAACACAAATATATAATTTTATCTAAATAAAATTCTAAAAAAATGTCTCATAAGAAAAAAAAAACTAGTTAGCTCTCCTTATCTTGATTTTGTCTCCATCACTCACGATTTTTCTTGTACTTTCCTTCCTCTTTTACTCACGATTTTACCTTTCTCTTGTCCCATTTTAAATTTCTAGTTTTGATTAGCATGTGACGTCTTAGAGTCCACTCTCCACGCGACTCATCAAATTAGGGTTCCAAAGTGCTTTCAAAAAGTTCTCATACAATACCTTGCATAAATCTCCTCACTAAAAATTGAACCCATAACCTTCCTATCATCACAAGCTACTACCATCTAAACTACCACATCTCTTTATCCTACTTACCATTCCATTTTTATAGGATTTAATACTACTATCCACGTTTCTACACATAACTAAGGAAATAAACATAAATCAAAACATTAGGTAATATTTAAACCCTAGAACTCATCCTCCAACACAAGGCTTCTAACCATACAATCTACCACAATATTTTAATATGTTAATAATAATTTAAATACATATTACTATCTATTATCTATTTTATCTCATGTAAATACTTTTCCTAGGTCTTACACCTTCATCTTGGTCATTCATAAGATCTTTAATTTTCTCCTTCCAATTTTCCTCATCGGTTAACTATACGAACATGCATTCAATGGTAGGCTTTATTAACACTTGTTTTATCATTGTGCTCAATTGTCCTTTTACTTTGCCATTGGCTAGCTTAAACAATATGTCGGCCCTAGTGTTCCCCATTCAAGGAATGTGCTCTATGTTGACTACTTCAAAGCCTTTTATCAATTAGGTGGTTCTATGGTTGTGTTGATGAATCTGATCATCCTTAACTTGAAAAGTTTCATTTATTTATCTAACAACAAGTTGAAAATCGGTTTTACAGTCGACCCTAGTTGCTTTTACTTCCTTAGCTAAGGCTAGCCCGACTATCAAGGCCTTATACCCTATTTGATTGTTCGATATACTAAATTTTAACACTACGTAATGCTCGATCGTAATGTCGTTCGACCCTTCTCACACTATTCCTACTCCTTTACCTTTCTTATCAGACAACGCATCAACATATAACTTCCATGGCTTATTTGAAGGGCCACATTGTCCTGGCAATTCTATAGCGAATTCCACCAAGTGTTAACCCTTGACAAATCCATGCGGTTCAAAGCGAAGGTTAAATTTAGCTTTCTCAAGATTTTTGCAATAGGATGATTTGTTCAAACAACTACTTGATAGCTTTGAAAATAAGGCCTTAGTCGTCTTGCTTTTGTTAAAAGTGTTAACACCACCTTTTCAATCTCTTAATATCGAGTATCATCGTCCTACAAGACTTTACTAATGAAATGTACAAGTTTTTGTACGAAACCCTCCTAAATTAGCATTGCGCTTATGACTTCTTTTGTTATTGCCAAGTATAAATGCAGTTCATGACCAATGATTGGTCTAGTCATTATAGTGGGGTTGGCCAATATGTTCTTAACTTCGGTGAAGGCTATTTCACATTGTTCGTCCCATTTTTTTGAGTCTTGTATCTCCACAATCTATAAGATCGGTTTGATCTTCTCTACTAGCCGAGAATAAATCTTGAAAGGGAGGTCAGTTTACCGGCTAACCATTACACTTATTTCAAGTTATGTGAGCTTCCAATGCTCAAGATGGTAGTGCACTGATCTAGGTTGGCCTCTATACCCCTTGTCGTTAACATAAAGCCTAAATATTTGCTTGCTCATATCCTAGAGGTGCACTTGGAAAGGTTTAGCCACATATTGTATCGTCATATCTAGCCAAACACCTCTTTGAGATCTTCCACATGCTTAGTGATTACACTTGATGACCATGTTGTCGACATATACCTCAATGCATTTCCCTATTTGGTTACGAAAAATCTTGTCCATGAGTCATTGATAGGTCGCCCTTGCATTCTTGAGACCGAACAACATAGCTTCGTTGAAGTAATTGATGTGTTCGGTAATGAAGACAATTTTTTCTTATCATGATTTTACATGGGTATCTGATTGTATTCAGAGTATGCGTCCAAAACACCGAGAACTTGATGAACTAATGTGTCATCTACAAACCGAACGATACTGGAAAGTGGGTATGCATCTTTGAGGCATGTTTTGTTTAGATCTGTGAAGTCTATGCACATCCGCTACTGATCGCTCGACTTCTTAACCATGACAACTTTTTCCAACAACGTGGTATACTTTCTCACCTTTGCCTTAGTGGCTTGGCATCTTTCCTCTTCACTTAGCTCATTTTCTGAGCGATCGATCTAGCTTATTTGAATATTGGCAACTTGTGAGATATTACACCCGAATGAATGTCCAACATATCAACCATAGTCCATGCAATTAAGTTCTGATTATCAGTTTTTCCCCAACTCACTCTGTTCTAAATTTAACTCACTTCCCAACTTGGTGTTTTGACCGTCAAGCTTACCTAGTATAAGCTCTTTGATTTCACATTGTGGTTGTAATCAGTCTTTCATATGGGTTTGAGGATCAAGGTTTGGTATGGCCATATGAGACTAACAAACTTTTTAAGGAGGGACGTATGGTGTCATTTTAAGTGCAGTTGTGTAACATTCCCAAACAATCTTTTAATCAACATATATAGTGCAAATTGTGCCCTTGTTTGAAAGGAACTTCATAACTAAGTAAGGTGTAGACATTATAGCTTCAAAGGTAGTTATGCATATCGACTAATTAACACATTATAAAATATGTTGGCCTCGACTAAGAGATATCTGATGTGACCAGATTTGATTCTCGTTCACAAGTCAAGATATCCTCTATTATCTACCTACACTAGTGAAAAAATGATCTTTTATAATGAACCTATTATGACGAATAAAAATTATCCATCATAATAGGGAGATATTATAATGTAGTTTTTTAAATCAGTTATAATATGAAACACGGTGGCAAACTTGTAAATAAGTTTAAGACATATTATAACGTAGTTTTGAAAATTAGTTATAATATGAAACACGATGACAAACTTGTAAATAAGTTTAAGACATATTATAACGTAGTTTTAAAAATCAGTTATAATATGAAAAATGATGACAAACTTTTAAATAAGTTCAAAACCTATTATTGATGTATTATAACAGAGTTTTAGAAATCAGTTATAATATCTCTTCCTCTCTCATTTCCCATATCCCTCTCGCTAGATTTCATTTCACGTTCCCTCTCACTCTCATTCCTCTCTTCCGCTCTTCGTCTCATCCCTCTCACTCGCATTTCTTGGCACTCCTCACTCGCATTTCTCATCACTCCTTCGCGCCTGTGTTCTTCTCGGCTCCGAGAACACTCCTTCCTCCGCAAGACTACTTCTGGTTCCGTTGCCTCTTCCCCGAAATCTCCAAAGTCTGACCAGTAGGTTTTATGATTCATAGTTCACATTCTACTATTTGTTTTTTCCTAATTTGTTATGTTTTTCTTCTATTAATTTCACTAATTTCTCCTAGGTGGGTGGGGATTGTGTTTGGATTGGTGGAGAAATTAGCGGCATTAGCACGAGAGATAGGAGGAGGAGGGAGCCTTCAATGCCGAATCCACAGCGATGATTGGAGAATTTTGAAGGTAGTTATAGTTCACATTCTTCTCTGTAACATTTTTCCCCTCTCTTTATCCTGTTATTTTAGTTTTCATTGATTCTTGAAGAACAAAAATATCGTGTTTTAAGTCTCGTGCACGAGAATCTGCTTCAAATTTAATTCTGGATTTAGGGTTATATTTCTACAAATAAACCAGTGTAATCATAGACTATTTTTAATTAAAAAAACTTTTCTGTCTGAATTATTGATGCTGGAAAGTGTTGGAAAGTGTTATTCACTTTAGTCCTTGTGCATATGAAAGTGGCAGAGAAAAAGTAGCAGAGCAGTGGTGTTTTCAGGGAAATTTTCAGGGAAGAAGGGGTTTTCTTCAGGGTTTGTGTATCTTTCAGCCTGTAATTCACTCTATTATTTTAGATCTACATTCTTTCAAATTCAAATAACAGAATACAAAAAATAAGAACAACTAATAACTCATATAACAGAAGCAGAAAATTCTATAGATGGCTCTCATCTTGAAATAGCATGCTACTAGGAATGTTTTGTCTGAGAATTTTGGTGTTCTGAGTAATGTTCAACATGAGTCTTTAACTCTCGATCTTGATGCTAAATTCTTATGCTTGGTTATACGGTTCCACATCTAAGATGTGATTTTTTTTATGTTTATTTAGAAGCTAATAGTTATAGCTTCCAAATACTGATTTCTGAACCAGTTATGAAACACTTTGATTTCATTGTCGGGCTGGAAAGATACTCTTCAACCACTTATTTAAAAATGATGCCTTTTAACATCCATTTGCAAACACTTACAATCTCAAGAGAAAATAATATGCCTTTTAAAAATGATAACATCTTTTAAGCATATAAGAAAGCTAACACATTGTCCATCAAAAATATATTAGAGGCGTAAGTTTTCCTTTCTATTTTGATTCCTTCCTATATTATTGTTATGATGTAATGGATGTCTAACTTTTGTATAGGTCTTTGGAAGCTCATTCAAGGTTGCGGGGTATTCCATCTATTTCTAGGAAGAAGATGCAAATAATCACACCTAATGTAAGAGAAGTTGACCTTCCTTTGTTTTGTGTTTTGTGATTGTTATTTTTATGAGGAATTGACTGTGTTGTTGGTTTTGTGAAATTTGGTTTAGCAAAATATACAGAGCTACATGGTGCAAAGGCTAGCTAGAGTATAATCTGATATTTTTGTGTCTTTGGTTTGAATAAGTCTTCATTATTTGTATTTAATTTTGCAGTGTCGACGTCAATTGGGCAGCTAAGAGTATGGGTATTATGTAATGAAACACATGCATACCATTATTTGTACAAACATTACTGAATCATGGAATAAGGTATTAAAATACTAACTAAATACTTATCCAGTTATTCATTACAATATTGTTTTACCTCTATTATTTTATTTGTAGATCTTTAATGATTCATCTCCCATGGAAGCTGCAAACATTGAAGACATTAGAAAGAACTGGGCTTCTTTTATTTTAAGTGTTAGTAGAAACTTGGCTACAATTAAATAGTGTATGTACATTAATGTAATATTTGGATTTAATATATAGTTTCATGTATAAATGATGTATTAAATATTAGACTATTTAATATTTGAAATGAATTCTATTTTGTTAGTTTCATTAAATTTGTTTATTTAAAGCTCTATTGATTATAAATTGATTGGATGAGATGATATTATGATTTCATTGGATCTCAAATTTAATAATCAATTTTTTTTAAAAAAAAACATATATTATAATATACTAAGCAATGTACGTTATGGTACGTTGATCACATATTATAACGTACAATAATATATACGTAATAATATATAACATATTATAACGTACAAAAACTTCTACGTTATAATACCTTCCACTCTATTATAACAAACAAATGAAAATTTATCATAATAAACTACACATATTATAACGTTCTTCAGAAACTACGTTATAATATGTTAGAACATATTATAACGTAAATTTCTACTACGTTATAAAATGCACAGACTTACTATATCGCCTAGAACTATGTCCCAGTAACTACGTTATAAAAGATCATTTTTATACGTTATAAAAAGTCATTTTTCCACTAGTGTTGTTTGCTAGAAAAACGTACTTTCTTCTCCTTGTAAGGTACAATGAGGTCTTTGGATATGTCCATCTTTTGGAATGTTTTTCAGTAAAGAATATTGATCAAGCTTCCATGGTCAATTAGTACTTTGAAAATGCCATAATTTGTGATCTTGACCATTATAACCATGGGATCATCTTGATCACGATCAGGGGTCTTCAAGTTTTTGTCAGTGAAGATAATTGAAGTCATGGTTTTGATCCTTTTTTCAACCAAATGCATAACCTTAAGTGTCTAGATTTGCCTTTTATGTGTCACTACTAAAGCTCATCCTCCGGTAAACCCTTCAAAGATGATATTGATCACACCTCTTAGTGAACGCTCTATGCTACGACTCTTGGTCCTTCGCCGGGATGATTCTCTACAACGGTCAGTCCTCAACGTCATCGAGGACTTCGAGCTGGACTATGCATGCGAGGACTCCTCTCCACCCACTCAATTTTAAGAAAATTTTTCATATGTCTTGCTCGAATCAACTCTTTAATCTTGTCATGTAGGGAGGTGCATTCTTTAGTTGTGTGTCCAAGAATGCGATCATATAAGCAATGTTTGTTTCCATCCGCATTTGGAGGGGTTTGTTTCCTCCTAGGTGCGGGCATCAGATCCACACTGAGTGCTTCTTCCAAAATTTTCAGTCAAGGAACGTCCAAAGGTGTGTACTAGTGGAAATGCAACCCTTTAGCCAGTTCTTTGGATCTTAAATAATGTCATTTTTCACGTGGTTTCTCTTAAACCTTTTTTGTCACTTGACGAGGCCTTTGATCACATCTCTTTTCTAAAGTCTCACATTTATTCCACCTACATGAACACGACTTCTCTTTGCCTATGTTCGTCTAAGTTCTTTGTAGGTTGCATGCACAAGTTATCCACTGATGGTCCTGGCCACAAGGCCGTAATCATATAGTGCATAGCCACTTCTAGACCGAGATTCCTATTTTCCTCGCAACCTTACCAAACTGCTTTATAAATGCTAAGAGAGACTCGTCCTTTTGTTGTTGTCCTTTTATTGTCGTCCTTTTGTTGCCTAACATTTGCCAAGGTAACTAAAGTTAAGTGATGTGGTCGGCTAGTGGAAAACTATGCTCTAAAACTTCGAGCAGTTGGTACAAAAATTGTTTATGGAGTTCAGTGGTAAAAAAGGCCAAGGCTTATCCTTTCAGTGAGATGGAAAAGACTTTATACTAGACAATATCACTTATGGTATAAAGTGTCATTTGGTTCATGAATATTTTAAGATGCTCATCATGGTCAGTAGAGCCATTGTAGTTATCAAAGATGAGCATCCTCTAGTTGTGTGGGAAAGGAACCTCCATCATTCCTGCCATGAATGGAAGCATCCACCTGTAGTCATTGTGAAGTACCTAAAAAATACTAGAGGAAGGGAGGTGTTGAATAGTGTTAATGGAAAAGTTCTTTTTGCAACCCTTCTGATATAACACGTTAGTCGAGTTTTGGATTTGTCAAACAAGTGCCTAAACGGTCAACTTAGTAAATGATAGTAAAAGATAGTTTCTCTTAACGTGCTATTCAAAGTGTACACTACAGTGTTTGTAAGAACTTCCTTTGTTAAATAATAAATGTTTGGTGAAGAATGTTCTTTCATGTAGAGATAAAGGTGCAGCAGCAGGTTTTAAAAGAGAAACGTTTAGTCAAGAGAAAAGTAACAAATGCACAAATGATTTTATTTTAGTTTACTCGAACTGAGTTACGTCTAATCTCTTCCGCAGATGGTTCCACTATAATTTTCAATACAATGCAGTCGAAACACTCGCAGATGTTTCTCTCTTTTCTCTTTCTCTCTTTCTTACAATCAGTAAACAATATTACAATGAAGCTTGAGAATGTTGCTTTTCTTCTTTTCTCTTCTTCTCTTTTTCTACTCAGATATTCCTTTTTTTTCTTGAGCTCTTTCTGTGCTTTTCTTTTGAATGCTTCTCAAAGGATGCATATTATCGTTGATTCTTCATTTGAATGATCTTCTATTTAAAGGCATTTGGATAAGTGTCCATTAGACTAAGCTCTGGGCTTTGATTATTGTGTCTTTTCTTTCTTCATGTACAATAATTGTTGGTTAAAATCAACTTGTCAGAGCATACATGTTTTTTTAGTACTTTGCTTGAAGTAGGTTGTACTTTCTTTTAGACATCGCTTCAAGTGAAGAATATTCTGTGAATATCTCTTTTATCTCTAACGTTCACTTATGATATTTTAATTTGAAGCTTGTGGATGCTTATAAAGAAGCTCATCTGCAAAGAACAAAGTACATTGTGCATGCATTAGATTTGTCTTTTCCCATATCACGTTTTGTGCTTTTAATCATTGATCATTTAATGCTTGCTCAGAACAACAAAGTACTTTTTTAATTCCTACCGTTGAGGTAACAATTAAGTTTTTCTTCTAAAGATACCTAGCGTTGAGTAAAGTCTTCATCGTTTGGATAAAGTAATAGTTTAGCTCATGGTATCATTTAGACTTATGTAAACGCTTTTTATTATTTTTCCTTTTTAGAGCAATTACGTTTAACATTGTTTGTGTTTTCTTTAGTGTTTTAAGTTTTAGTCTTTTAGAGTGTTTTTATCAACGACATTGTCTCGTTTTCCCAAGAGTTAAACTGAATACTCATTGAGTATGATAAACTTTACGTGTTTAACATCAACTTTCTTAGAACTTTTGACTTAACAGTCATTTAGTATTTCGTCTAGGTGTTTTGACTTAGTTGTGTTTTCTGTTTTCTAAAATCCTAAGTGTTTTCCTAAGGTTTTTCTATGTTGGGGATTTTGGTTCTAAAGTCTTATGTTTCTTCCTATGGTTTTTCAAGATTATTATACCATTTAATGTTATTTGGTTAAACTTCAAAACATGAAAGCATTTAGGTGTATATCGACGATTTTGTCTTAACACATTGTTGCGACTGGCGAGTGATCCTCACTAGCTCCCGAGTTGCCTTCCTAGGTCGTTCGATCGAGCTCCTCACGTGCTTCGTAGGTACTGGTAGAGTTGGTGTGGAAGGGATAGGATTCTTAGCACTCTACCCTTGGTGCATTGCCTTATTTTCAACACGAAGGCGTCTCAATTTTTTCTAATACTTATGTTGCATCTAATCCATTTATTTCTGCAAGTTCCTCATCATGTCCATAGGATTTGGCTGATTGTTAGACACTTCTACAATGATGTTGCTCGTCATGTTCCATGTGGTCACCATAGGATTACTATAACTGCTCACTCGTCCCACAATGGATGTCAATATGTTTCAGTATATGGGGTCGAGTATTCTTTCCAACGAACGATTTTCCACTTATCTTCAAGTTTTGTTCCTGTTCATCAATGTCACTTGGGTTGTACCTGTCAAGTTTTTCGATGTCAAATTTAGTTTAATTTCAAGAATAAAAATAATAAATGTGTAATTAATACTCACTTATGTGTTACCTTTATTTATAGTTTTTATATTAAGCTTTCGATTAGAATCAAATTAATTATAGTACAATCATGACTAATCATGATTAGTCTTAGAATGATTTTCCAAATTAATCCCTGTTTACCTTAATATTCAATCATTATAAAGGATTTACCGTCTGACTAATCAAATCAATTTGACCGTTGGATCCATATTCTAAAAAGATTATAAAGTGAAAATTATACATACCTAAATGTTAATCACCCTTTTTAAACCAAAGCACCTATATCAAAATCATTGAAACCAGACAACATATGACTGCCAATTTTTTCTCATCAGAAAACACCTCATTACCAGTATTAGAGAAGGTATCATGATCATACACCACCGTACATATATATTGATATTAAAAAAAATATAAAAACAAATATCATATAACAATAAAAGAATCTACATAAGTTATATAAGAGTTATTCCAGTCCACAAGTTACCAGCACTGAAGAAAGCAAAGGAGAGGTTTCTTTTCTACGGTGAGAGCGCACACTGAACTCCAAAATCTTCCAAATTTATGCGTTTTCTACTTCCTAAACATAATTAA
Organism: Vigna umbellata; assembly: GCF_029865625.1. Taxonomy (NCBI): domain Eukaryota; kingdom Viridiplantae; phylum Streptophyta; class Magnoliopsida; order Fabales; family Fabaceae; genus Vigna; species Vigna umbellata. Next base: position 21,322,653 of record NC_142170.1, read on the forward strand.
GATACAATAAAAAAATTCAATTAAACTCACACCAAAAATATATAATATTTAAATAATTAAATTTATATTTAATTCAATATCATAAAATCAACTTACACACCACAACTAAACTCATTCATTTATAATCAATATTAAATTTTCAACATATCTTCCATGCTAAATAGTAAACATTTAAAATAAAAAGACTAGATATAGTTGTCAAATTAGAATGACATAATAATTTCAATAAATTTAATAAAAATAAATTTTGAATGATTCTAATATTATTAATACCTAACTCAATTTTATACTAATTATAAAATAAGTTTTATAGTTTCTTGTGTACTATAATTTCACTTAAAATTTTAATTTATAATGAAATATACAAATAAGAAATGTTATGTCATGATGTTGCGCTAGGTGTACGTTTATGATCTCATATGTTTTAGGACCTGTCTATTTTTCAAACTAAATGGTCTTTTTTCCAATTTCCACCTAATTTTAAAAAAAATTAGTTATCTCTTGTCGCAAAGCACATCGTGACAATAATTACATGTGACTAGTACATTGGTTTGACGAAGCAAATTAGGTACGTAATTAACTTTATTATAGGTGTCAAAGTAGATGATCTGGAACTATGTAACTAATTAAGTTAAGTTAGTTTAAAAAAGAAAAAGAAAATTAAGGTAATCACTTGTTTTCTTTTTAGGTCTGCAATAACTTAAAACGAAACGTCGGAATTTTGCTATGAACCTCTTCAAATTTCATTCTTATTACTGTCTGTTGTCAAAGTCCAGTTTAATCTATTGTTGATCGGTAGGAATATTTTTTATTTTTATAAATTCAACTTAATCAATTTTTGTAATGTATGGTAATCACAGGACTAAAAGACCTAGCTATACGAAGAACATACCTCTATCTAACAGCAGATTGATAGATAAAGAATGTAACTGATTGATCTGTTGTCAGCTCTAAGATCAATTAATTCAATAATGAAATTAAGGTAAACCAATTTAATTATCATTATTAAAATATGATTAGATTGTGATTAAGCCACCCTAAATAAACACTTTGATTTGTATAAATAGGAAATTTATAATAGTTGAACACATTAATGTTGCATTTAATATTTATATAATTATATTTTTTTTTGGTTTAAACATGAGAATATCTTCTATCGATATCATCCAAACAGTTTTAGATGAACAAGAGAGATAAAACACTAAAGAAATTAAGGATAAAGATAGAAGAAGACCGATCCAATAATTTAAAAGATCTAGTACTCAATTGATTCTACATGCAGAAACTATTTAAAATTACAATTTTATGAGTTTTCAATCATTTTTTTCCAGCACAACAGGATCATGAAATTTTTTCCTAATGCAACAAAAAATGTTGTATATTTATTTTGTAGTTGAATTATTTAAAATAATTTACATTTTTACTTTTTGAAGAAATTGTATTTATTTATTTCTTTTATCCTTTTTTAGAGATTGAGATGCTGTTATTTTTTGTGTACTATATAATCATATTGTATATTTAACTAATTTTTCTAGAAACAAAATAGAAAATATTCATAAGTATTTCATTATTAGAAAAAATATAATGTATTATTTTATTTTTTGTCTATCCAGTCGTTTAAATGTTCAAATCAATCCAAAAGAAAATTATTGTGTTAGGTGCATGGCACATTTTTAATATTGGCCTCACTCTAGGCTTAGTTTAGCCATGGAGGAAGCTAGGCATAGATAAAAGAGGGCTAGGGAAGACTATGATGATACTCTCATATGATGCCAAATTTTCCTTAAAGTTTCTAATCATTTTTAAAGTTACTAAACTTGCTACCCACACCTAAAAAAGTTAGTTACAAATGCATCATAATCAGAATAGTTTGGCCAATTGCCTTTAATGTGTTGCCTTCCATTGCTCCTACTTCGTCTTGCTTGGTTTGAAATAATTACCTTCGTATCTCACCATGTTACCTACCGATCCACCGTGCTATAGTTTGTGTATATAAATCTCTCTCTCTCTCTCTCTCTCTCTCTCTATATATATATATATATATATATATATATATATATATATATATTGTTTCTTTCCAATTCTCATGCTTTATTCTCCAAGTCTTTTGCATGGATCTCTTATTTATTATTTAAGAGAGTGGCCAAACGTTAATTGTTTAGTAAGTGTATTAATATCTAACTTAATCTTACATGTCTAATAGATATATGATTTTTAATATACTTTTTTTTATGGAAAAATGATATCTTGTAGGTAAAATAAAATATTGGAAAGTGAAGTACTCTCATGAACTTAAGTAAACGATTTAGATATTATTTTAGTAAGTAAATTTATGTTTAACTTAATTTTATAAATTTAATTTATTTATGTTTAATTTAATCTCACAAAATCAATTATAAAATAAAATTTATATTTTATGTAAAAAATTATAAATATAAATCCAACCTATATATACCTATATATAGTACAAAGAAACATATTAAAACCTAAACTTAGAGACTTTCAATACTTTACTTCTAAGTATACGAGATTCGCGTCTTACTTATGTATTATGATTTTTTTTATCATATATAATCTGTGTGAGTGATCTTTAATAAGTTCAATAAATGAATTAATTTACATTGATAAACTTAAATAAGGTTTTAAATATTGCATAATTTGTAAGAAAAATTCACTAAAATAGTCAAATTTTCTTGCCGAAATCTCAAAGAAAGTATTGTATGTGCTTTTTTGTTTATTTCTATAATATATCTCTATCAAATTTCCCTCTTTGCTCCATGAAACTGAAATTTTGTTATGGACCATTACTTTTGCACTGATCATAAAAACAACATAGTTCAAATTTGTGATGTTTCATCTTGTGTCGGTGGAAAATTTGCCAGTTACAATTTAATATCTAGGGTTAGTACAAACTTACTTTATTCTTTTACTTTGATGGGATCTGTATTATATATTTTATAAATCACTATCAATTAGATATGTGAACCAATCAACCGTTGAGATGGCAATTTTGTTTTGTTTAATATATTCTTATCCATAATTTTGTATGATATCCAAGTAGGATACTATCTTCTGGAGAGTTAATGTTTATATTTTTATTAAAATTAATATTTATGTACTTTGATTTCGATTGGTATTCTAGTTATAACAGTTTCGTAACTCTAATAATTGTTTTGATAAGATATAACACTTTAATAATTGGTCCATGCTATCCAAATAGAAGACAGTTATTTATCTGTGGTTTAACATTTTATAATAAATTTTTTAAATTATTAAATATATCAATTATGAATATAACATTATTAATTTAATCATAGCATTTGACTATTTGATAAATTTAAAATCAGACCTTTTCTTGAATGACTTGTGATGGATTGGACCACTCAAGTAATGGTCATTGAACTGTCCTTATACTCTCATTTTTGTGTTTATTTTTATCAAGTTTGAAAACCCATAATTATTTGATAGAAGATATTGTTTGTTTCTCTATTTCTTATAACAAAGATGGATATTATTATTAAGTACACAATTTTAATCTTATTTTCCTTTTAATTGAGAATGACGTGTTACTACATACACACACACACACACATATATATATATATATATATATATGAAATTTATTAATTAATTTAACATTATATAACTTATTTTCAGCATAAACTTAAGCTTGCATTAGATTTTAGAGATAAATTACCTTTTCAATAAAATTTTAACTACAAAAGTTTAACTATGAGATAGAATAATTTAAATATTCGATAAGTGAAAGAAGAAAAGAAGAATTTGATATAATATGTCTTTTCATGGATTTATAAAGCAATGAACGTTTAGGATTTGTTAAACAGCAATGATTGAAAGCAACCAACACACCTAATTAATAAACAATATTCTAAAGTAATACATCTTTACGATAATTACTTGCATGGCTTTAGAAGTGTACGCTTACGATTTCTTAAACAACAATGATTGTAAAGCAAAACCCACCTAATTGATAAACAATACCTTCAAAGTAATACTCATCTTACTATTTCTTGATAGAATAATGAAATAAAGAATTATTTGGTTAGAGATGGAAGTGTTTTGTTAAGGCAAACAATTCATACTAACTATGATATTGCAATTGTTTCTTTTTCCATTTTGCATAACCATGGTAAATAATGCGAATATAATTTAATTGCAAAATTATGTATTATTGGCCTTGAATATGAAAAATGAAGAACATAAAGCATATGAAGGATGATAATGACATGATATATAACAGTATTCATTGAAGATTGTTAGCTGGAAAATATGTTTTCTTTCCCTTTACTATCTAAATAATGTAGAAGATCCAAAAGACATGGATGAAAATTCAATTATCTAACATGGCCAATCTATTTAGTGTGTCGGTCCTTTGAGGTTAAGTTTTGGTGATGTTGTCATCTTGCTTTTTCTTCTTTCCCTCCTCCTTGATATGAATGTTTTGCAGCTGTTCTTGTTAGGTAGAAATCATTAATTAATCCATTACAAAACACTATAGTACTATTTATTTGTTGTATTCATATATGTTCGTTCAGAACATTTTTCATTGATAAAGAACTAAACCTGGTACTTTACAGCAGTTCATACATGTCATTAATATTCAAGCAATTCAACTACACCTCTGGTAAACATTTAAAACATAACATATTTTATATGTTTTTTTAATCTCTCTTAGCATTATTTTTGGACCAACGATTCGTGAAGCATGCATTTCCACCAATAAAGACAGTACTTTACTTGGAAGATGATGATACTAACGAATGCATTAAATTGATCAGTTAAAAGTTACAAAAATTCCCTTAACAAGGTTGTGTTAATTAATTTGCAAGAGTTTTTTAAGGAGACACAGCAATCCCAGTGTATGCTGATCATTCTGGATTCTCTGTGTCAGACACAAATGATGCTCCTTATACTTATTACTACTCATCACTTCAAATCTTCCCAGTTCCCACCATTGTATTTATTCTATGCTTTATGTGTCTCATGTTTCATCTGTTTTTTGCAGCAGAATATGTCCTATACATATATAGACTCTGGTATGTTTCAGTGTAACCAGTGAACAGTGATTTCACTACTTATATCACCACTGCATAGGAATTTGGGAACAGTAGAAAAAGGGTCGATTCATTATATGTAGCAGCATGATTTTCTATGTGCTCTAGCAGAAAAGAGAGAGAGAAAGAGAGTGAAGAGAGAGAAATGTGTACAAGTATATGTACATTAAGATATTTTTTTATAGCCAAAAATGATTATGATTGAACTTTAATTAACATAATACTACTAAGTAATTAACATAGAAAGTTCTCTACCATTGACAAAGGAACAAATTAAGCAAAGACCTATCTTCTTTGACTCTGTGCAATCACTGTTCCTCCCTTTGGAGCTCTTTTCATTTTGCTCATTTTGTTGCCCTGAGATATTACCTTTCTCCTACATGAACAGCACAAATTGGCGACTTGTTAGTTGATGCATGCGTGAAAGAATACACCACAGAATGGAGGATGAAGATTTTCTTTCAGAAATGGGAAAATTGTAAGGAAAGAATGAGAATGGTTTTGCGTTGATGTCATAGTCTTTTTGGATGTGTGTTATAGTTTGGTAGAGGTTTGAAAGAGATGGACTATAGCATAAAAGTTTCTGTTTTATATTTGATGCATTTTAAGATAAAAAAATGAAAAAAAAAGGGAACATGTAGTTTAGAAAGTAATACATTTTAATGCACTACATAAAGGTGGAATATTCCATTCCATTCTGTAAAATATCAAATGCTAACTTTGTTTAAGGAATTATTATATATGCATTTTTCCTTTTTTATTTTACAATAAAAGTAAAAATAGAAAAAAAAGTTTATATATAGGGTATATTTATGTGAATTCGATTGAACCTGAGAAAAGGTTTATACTACTTCTGTCTGTTTGCCTTGTCAATCTGCTGGTTCGCATACAAAACCTAAAATACCACGGATAAAAATAATTGATTTATTTATACAACTATATATGGAACTAAATATTAATTATAAACTCAAAAGGCTTCAACTACAAAAAGAAAAAATTGTAGGAAAAAGGAAAAAAAGGTTAAAAGAAAAATTAGTGAAAAACCTTGGTACTATTGAGAGAGGAAGTTGCAGTATCTTCCAAAGCGTCATCAATGAAAGCCGTTATGGCATCTTTTCTCTTCTTGAAACTCGTTCTTTTGGATTTTTTATTCACTGAAAACTCTTCAACTTGTATGGCACTGGCCACTTTTTTCTCGACCAAAGAAGCTGCATCAGAGACAAGGGAGGAAGAAGAAAGACCAGACAAAGGCATGGAACATTTGTTGTCGACATGGTTGTTGAAGAAATCGTCAAAGTATGTTGTCCAACCACTCTCCTCGGAGGAAAGAACATCGTTGGAGGAAGGAGGAGCTTTGGTTATGGAACTCATTGAAGCTGTTATGGCTTTTTCCTTTCAAAAAGCCAAGAAGTTGAAGATGAGAAGGTGTAGTTAGTGGGGTTTGGTGGCCAGCTCTAAAGAGGCAAGTCCCCAAAGGAATGCATTTATATACTTGAAATCCTTTGGTGGGACATTTTGTCATAAACACTAATAATTATATATACGTAATTTTTAGGTTTTATTTTCAATATTCAATAAAATTTTCTTTTAAATTGAGTACTAAACAAACTTTTCTTCTTTTTGTTGTTATATATATATATGCTTAATAATTTTGTTATTCATGTATCTATGAAATTGTTTTATGTATGACAACTTAATGTTGAGTGTCAGGTAGGGATTAAGATAAAGTACTTTCTATTTTATGTATTTACCCATATTACCATATAATAAAAATATATTGGTTTTTATGATAAAAATATTAAAAAAATAAATTTTGAGGAATTTAAAAAAAAATATTAATAAGAGACTTAAATTAAAGTCTCTTAATTTATTGAAACAAATGTAATGATTAACACATTATATATTATGAGAATACTCTATTTAATGAAAAATAAAATGTTCTATTTTTATTGTGTCTGAATTTTTTTGAGTTTAAATATAGTCACACCTACCACGAACAAGATTAATCTTCAACTAGTTCGGTTGAGAGAAAACAAAAACAAAACACAGAACAAAAAAACCTAATATCAATTAATGCATGGGTTTAAACGATTAAATACTTAAACAAATGTGAGTCATATGATTTGTTATTCCTAGAGTTTTCTGTAAACAAAGAAGTGCTTTGTGATTACAAACTATAACTTAAATGGTTATAGAAAACATTGTAACTTAATTAAGAATTTCTTAGTATATAATAATATAATATAATACAGTTTGTAGCGTGTAGCAAAACTATCTTTCAACCAACAACTAGAATATTTAAAGAATATGTGGTATTATAAATGATTAGTTATATGTATGGCCACTATATATGGAATCTTTAAGTGGGTCATAGAAGTTAGGGGAGTTAAAACCATGAGAGAGAAAGAAGAGCGTTTATGTTGACCTAAGTGGTTAGAGAGAGAGAGTAAGCCTCCAACATAGTTTTGGCAATGGTGGACTTTTAAACTAGAAGTTTGAATTAGCCATTTAGTTACCCTGAAAGTTTGGGAATGTTCTTTCAGTCAATGTATTTTAATTAAATCATTGGTGGATGTTATCATTAAGTTAAATCATTTTATAAAATAATATTTTCCTTCTCTTTTTAGTTAAAATATTTGTTTTTGAAAGAAATTTAAGTATCAGTTAAAATCTTAATTATGTATAAATGAAAAAGTTGACTAGCATGAAAAAACAACAACATTGAGTCTTAAAATTTTACTTAAAATAATATCAAATATTTTATATATACAACTCATATTTCAGAAAGTGCTAAATCTTCTTAATCTATCTCTTAAAAGATTATCAAAAAGTGCTATCGAAACTAAGTTAATCTAATTTTATTAAGATAGATATATAGAACAAATACAAGTCGAAAATCATATAAATGAAAAAGTTAAGTGATATATAATAAATAAACAAACCTACAAACATTGAAATCAATATTTTATATAAATAACTTATACACAGTAAGTGTTCTTCTCTAGAAACTTTTCTAGTAGGTAATTACTTTAAAAAAATTTACTTTCTTACGTAGGTTTTTCACTTTATTTGTAATCTATCTATCTTTTATATTTTTTTTTCCTTTCTAGTTTTCTTAAATGTGATGAGGAAGGGAAAATATCTAGTTGCATGCATGAGGTAAGCTCTTATATAAAGACTATAAAGTTTTAAATTAAATCTAGTAATCTTTTTATCATAAAAGTTAAACTAATCAGCGGACAGAAATAACTTTAGAAGATTCAATCCTATGTGCTGATTGAATAAAAAATGAAGTTTATTTCAGCTTTTTTGTGCGCTCACTTCAAGTTTCTTTCTTCCTTTGATTTGGTAACAAGGGTTCATCATTGAATGGAATGATGAACTGAGAGTTTTAGTTGATTGACTTAAGCTACAAACATTGATTAACGATTAATATAACAAATTATGAATAGTTTTTGTCAAATAATTAAAACGGTTATAATCTTATCCTCCATTTATTTGGTGAGTTGCTTTAAAATTATTTTAATGCCAGAAAAATATTTTCAATAAGGGAAGAAACATACAAACAGCTATAATAAATATAAATAGACGCTATAACAATTTTTTTTAATAAGATTATAAATATTGTAACTCTTACCATATAGGTCATCCTCACAACCTATTTCAGTAGATACATATTTCTAATTTTTTGTCAATATGGGTATGATATAATAACATATAGTTATGCCTTTGATATTCAAATATGCATGTATGAAATATATTTGCGAAGAAATATTATATCTCAAATAAACTTTATCACATTTCGATGGATGATCGTTATTTCTTAACTAAGAATATACTTCGATCGGATTATTTCATAAAATTTTCATTCATATATCTTTGGATATTTATCTTTTCAGAAGGTCTCACCAAACCAAGATTTCATGTCAACATTTTCTTGATAATGATAAGATCACGTATATAATGTAATAATTATGTTTTTGTAAATATTAACAATCTTTACTTTTACTGTAATGAAAATTAATACATAGATATTGTAACTACTTGCAGGTGATAACAGTGATATAATCACCAACTCAATCTGATTTCTTTACAATTCAATATATGAATTAAATATTCTATTCTCTCTCAACCTTTTCTTGAGTTTTCTCCAATCCTTTCAGAACCAAGATAAATACTAACTATCTTTTTTATTTCCCAAATTCTTGACATAACCATTTTTTACCCCCTTGATATATATATATATATATATATATATATATATATATATATATATATATATATATATATATATATATATATAAAGAGAGAGAGAGAGAGAGAGAGAGTTTTAGTGGTGAGATTTTAGGTTTTATATAATTTTTAAGTTTTAAGCTGAAGAAATTGTTAGTCAATAACCTTTATTATATGTTAAAATGAAAAGGTCATTCTAAAAACTAACCTTTAGTCTTTGACTAAATACTTATTTCGATATACCTAACATCTAAAGAGACTTGAAATTCTAATAACTTAAAATATTAAGATAATGAATTTTTAAATGTTTTTTGGAGTTGATTTGTGCATGGAATTCAAAATCACGTTTGAATTCAGTATGAAACTTGTAGAAACTAATGTATTTGTGAAATAGTAGCTAGTTGAGACAAGAATATTCATATACCAAAGTCGAAAGGACATGACTTTCGTAAGTAGTACTTAGCACAGCTAAGGTTGGCTACTGGCAAAGATGCTTTCTGGCAACATGAAAGTACTCTTACCCAAATTGTAGGACATATCATGCACGCAATCAAAGGTTACGAAACTGTTTCACAAAACAATCACACTCTAAATACATGTTTATAGAACAATTCTATATTATTAGATAAAACTTATCACATGCTACAAATTATGACTTTTATGTATTAAATAAATGCACAGAGTTATATTCCTTTTAACCTACATTATTTATCTTCAAAAGAGAAACAAAATAATACATATAATCTAATATAACAACTATTAATCACTCCGAGAAGAACAGTGTAAAGGGGCTCGACCAAAACAGACATATGGACCATATAGGACACATGGAAAATTTCTAAAAATTAAATCTTTGTGACCATTTTGTGTAGGACAAAACACGAGCACTATCTTGCATAGTCTTTTTCAAAAATACCTTTCATAGATGAAGTTTATAGGGTGGATATGTATCCTCCCACTTCCTTAGTGTAAGCTTTTAATGGTGACAATGAACATAGATAATGAGCATGTGACTATCAAATGACAAAAAGCATCGTGTCAGGAACATTTGATTGCCAAACACAATTCTGAGTCCTCTAAAAGTTGCACTACTTTTAGGTCATTTTTCAATAAACTCTATACTGTACTCCAATCATATGTTCATGTAGCATTCAAGCTTGATTTCATGTTTTATATCACTGTATGTATTAGGGTTAAATATGTTTTTCGTCCCTTAAGTATCATACGATTTTGGTTTTAGTCCATACTCGAAACTTTGATGGTTTTTAGTCCTCATAGTTTTGAAACTCTTACTATTAGTCCTTAAACGACGTTAACTTTTAGTAGATGCGGCAAACGACGAAGCCACGTTTTATGCTAACTGCCCTCTTCACTCTCTGCTACGTTGGTTTTCTTTTTATTTATGAGATTAAGTGATTGACATGTGTTGTTGATTGAAATCAGATTAACAATTAGGGTTCTTAATTGGGCAAAGTCACAAAAGGTCGTGCTCGCGTCGAGGCCCCTGTCATCTACTAAAAGTTAAGAGGGCGACTAGCATAAAACGTGGCCTCGTCGTTTGCCACATCTACTAAAAGTTAACGCCGTCCAATTTTAAAGGTTAATAATAAGAGTTTCAAAACTATGAGAACTAAAAACCATCAAAATTTCGAGTAGGGACTAAAACCAAAATCGTGTGATACTTAAGGGACGAAAAACATATTTAAACCCTATGTATTATTATATTCAATCTAGCCTCTCATTATCGTATAACAAGTATAGTTAAATGAATATATAAGATCTTTAGTAGGAGTAAGTCAACCATAAGATAATATTTGAATTGTATAATTTTTATTAATAAATAAATTTATATGAAAATTAAACAAATAAAAATAATATTTTCTGTTTTGCTACAAATTATGTAGATTAGTGTTTGAGTTTTATAATTTTTATCCTATTATATATATATATATATATATATATATATATATATATATATATATATATATATATATATAACATTATAATAAAAGTCGTAGTGTATTGTAATAAAATTGTATTTAATAAATTTAAATTGCATCATTCATAATTGCTTTGAAATAGGAATTTAAATATTAGAAGTGATAATTTTCAAATATAATATCACTAAATTTTAATTTATTATAAACCAACTAATTATATATTTATTTTCAATGTTTTTTTCACTTATTATATAGTTTTATAAAATTCTTTTAATTTAATATTCAGTTGGTATATCAATTTCAAATTTTCAAATTACCCTTTTCAATTCCTATACAATAAAAAAACCACACATTTTAGTTTAGCTTTTACTCCTTTCAATTTTTAATATAAATAAAAAGATATATTTTTATTTTAATTATAAATAAATTTAAACTAATTTACCATAATTGAAATAACTTCATTTTTTAAGATTGAATTTTCAATCACCTTTTTTACATCAAATTTTAATGAAAATAATATTTTTAAAGCAAAATTAGTGCAATAAAATAATTTTTTTAGTTACTACACAATAAGAAAATTGTGCATTATAGTTGGACATCGTAATAGCAAAAACTTGTTGGTAATTCAAATTTAGTAAAGATTACTCACAACCATAAATCTATCGATAACATGTTTGTTGATAAATTTAACCGACGGATTATTCTTTAATAATTATCAACCACCACATATATATTAGTAATATATTTAATAAATATTCATTATTAACTATTCATGAATTTTGACCGTCGATAAAATCTGTTAGTAAAACTCATAATTGGGTTCTTTTCTCTTTTTTCTCTTTCTCTTCTTTGTCCTTTCTTTCATTTTTTCTTTATCCTTCTCCTCTTCTCCTTGTTGCATGTCCATTGTCATTATAGTCACTTTTGGCTTATTCTCCTCATCCTCTTTCTTCTTCTTCTCTAAATATGTTGGTAATTTATTTTCTTTTGGTAAAATTTTATAATAATTACAAAAATTATAGTAAAGCAATAATTTTATGTGAAATATCAAATGTATTGTGTATGCATCATGTCAAAATGTTCAAGAATTAGATCATAGAAATGCCTTACTAAATAATGGAACGTTATTATTTATAAAAACCTTCATGCTTTGAATTAATTATCTTGCCTTATATATTATCATGAGAGAGTTATTCTAGTTGTATCATAAACAACTCTTTTTGTAGTAACCAAAAGTATTAGTTAAAGCATACTTGAAAAAGTCAGAAGTAGTTTTAGAAAAAAAAAAAGATGTGCTATTTATCTCATGAGGATAAAAGGGAAGAACTAAAATATTGATGAATATTTGTAAGTAAGTAAGAAGTAACACTGAAAATATTTGTACTAAAATATTGATCAATAGAACTATTCACAATCTATAAATTGAGAGTCAAATGTTACTTAGTATTAGAGTGAACTAAAATTAAAGTATTTCATTTTCTAATTAATTGCACTTGTATTTTTTACTATCTCTTACAAATCATTTACAAAAGTTGTTTATTGCACTTGTAATGTCTTTTAAGTATCTATTACAAGTTCTTCACAAAAAGTCCTTCTGAAATAATTTTTAATTATCAAATAATTACTACTTTTCTAATCACCCTCTACAAAAAAGTTTGCAAAGCTTTTAAACTCTATTTCACACTTTCTAGAACTATTCTTTTCAAAATCCTTTTTTTCATGTTTATGTTTAGAATGCAGTATTCTCCTTAATTTTGAACTAATTTAAATTTTATCTAATTTTTCAGTATCTTTTCCATGAACTAATCCAATTATAGTTACACTTTAAATGATAAAGTAATGATTGATCTCTTATAAATTCCACATTGTTAAATAAGTAACATTAATGACTTTAATTAGTTCGACAAATTTAAGGCTGACTTTGGTCATGCATTTCCCATTCAATGACCCAGCATTGAATGTTTGAACAAGGACTCTGATAAGTTTGATCTCGTAGACAAAAAAATACAGCTTCAATTGAATGTTTAGCAAGGAGTGAGAAAACCTAAACAATGTTCTTTCGTGTAAAACACCCTCTTTTGTTTTACTTTTCTGGTCATCATAACAAACTATGTTGACATGAACAGTGCAGCACTATAGCAAAATTAATTAATTTGTTTCCATTACAGGGGTCCTTTAATTTGCTATGAACCAGACAACCAATGATGGGGCATGCCCACCAAATGTCGCCTACATAGTAGACCTTTGTCATCTTCTAAGCAAACATCTCATTCCTCACATTTTAGCATTTTACTCAATTCCATTTACGCCCTCTCAATTCTATTTGACCTATCTATTTTCAAGCAAAAAATAATTAACTGATAGGCTATATGCTAGAGATTGTAATATGAAAAAGGAGAGTTAATTTTTTTTAGTTAAGTTAGACATGTTATTCTTAAATTATCTTTTGAATATTAGAGAAAAAGATTATGAAACATTTTATATATACTTTAATTTCTTTCTATATATTAGGTCTTTATATATTTATATAATTTTAAAATATTAAACTTGTTGTTTTTACATAACAATGTTATTAATATTAAGTATGTACACATTTTTATTCATAATTAAAATGAAAGAATATATATATAAATACTAGGTGATATTCTAGAATAATGGTCGGTCACGACAAGGCTAGAAGCCTAAATGGTACCCAAATTATGGGTGAGTAGCACAAGTCATTGAAATGTGAGACAACTTTTTGCCTTTATTAGAGTAGTTGTGGATTCACAGAAGAGAAGCAATTAATAAGAGGATGATGAAATAAAATTGATGAGATGATGGAGGATTGAGTTGAGGCCACCACATAGTGGGGTCCCTACTAACATGACTTGAGAAGAAATTGTTCCTAATTTAGGTCAAATGGCTTTGTATTTTCCTTTTCAAAGATGTAATCTAATCAGGGATTCTGGTCATAGTTAGAGGAATGGCCCTTTCATCACATAATTCTCCATCTCAACACTAATAAACATAAGGCTGAAATGGCACATGGGGCTTTCAGACACGTGTGGCCTACCCCTTCCTTTTAACATGCCAGCATGTGAACCCTTTGCCCATCATATATGTACGTACAATCACCAACTCTCTTCATATATCAAATCTTTTCTCAAACTAAATATGCCCACGTATAATCCTTATATTTTATAATCACCAACACTTAATATATTTTATAATGTCTAATTTTTCTTTCATTTCTTCCTTATGATCCAATTCAAAATGGTACACAAGGATTGTTTTTTGTTTTTTTCAAATTCAAATTATACATAGGTTTAAATATTTTTTTCTCATTCAATTTTCACTCAAAAATATAATTTATTTATATTTCAAATCCTCAAACTTTAAAATAATTAAATAAATTATTTCCAATTTTTTTATAAAAAATATGTTTTACCCTAAATATGTTGACATTAAATGTGGACATAATTGATTTAAGTAACATGGGTTATAAATAATTTTTTCTTTTACAATCGATTAAAAATTGGATTTGAAGTATCTACACCTCAGAAGTTGAACAAACACTCCAAGAATCAAGAACGCGAAGAATTTGAAGAATCTTGAGAAATTCTTGAGAAACAATTGATTGGATTGTATTGACTGATCACATTAGCACGACTGAAGGTGCATCTGTTTTGATCAGGAGAAGATTTGACAATCTTTGATTTGCTGTTTCCCTGGATGTGTGCGTCAGGAAGAAGAGTGAGGAGCTCTTGACTTTGAGAGGGGATTCTCAAGGGTTTCTGCAACAGGACAAGGGGTTCTGTGTTTGCAGGTGTATTCTGTTCTATATTTGATTGAGAGTTTGTAAGGTGTTTACATTTGAGTGTGCTCTGTAAAGCCTTGATTCTAATACTCTAATCATTATAGTGAAATACTCTCCAATCTAAGGTTGATTGGGAGGGTGACTGGATGTAGGCATTGAGGTCGACCCAGGATAAAAACTGTGTTTGATCTTCTCTCCTTATCTCTTTACATTTCCAGTTTCATTGCATACATATTTGCTTATTGCACAAGGTTCATTAATTCTAACACGATACCTAGAATCAAAGATAAACCACATCTTGTACATAAATCTAATGAACTACAAAAGGCTTAACACAAGACAAGTCTTCATGAAGATCTTTTTGCAATAAGAACACTTGAGACTTGACTTTGAGACATCATCCAAACTTCTTCTCTTCAGCTTTATGCTAACAATCTTCCCTTTTTTGATGATAATAAAAAACTCTTTTGGTTTAAAGCCTTTTGTAATCTGTACTAATATGTAATTCATACATAACTTAAAGAAAACAGATTAGTAGACAAGAAATAAATATAATTAAGTCTTTAAACATATTTCTCCCCCTTTTTTATCATTATTAAAAAAGAGATTAAATAATTTCTCCCCCTTAATATAAGCCAAAAAAAATCTAAGACAAAACAAATAAATAATAGTTATCATAATTTTTATTAAAGGGAAACAAGAGAATGCAAAACAAGAAAAAAAAAATTGTGTAAAGAAGTACTCCTCCTTAGTGAACAAAATTAAATTGCCCCTAAATTTTATACCTTAAGAAAGAAAGAGAAGTAGTAAAAAAATTATCTATTTTTTCTTTTCATTTTAAAAACTCCCCTTTAATTTGACAAACCATACTTTATCAAGTTTTGGCACACTAAAAAATTTCTTCCTTAATTTTGAAATAACCTTGCAAAATAGAAAAATAATATTTTGGTTTCCAAAAATACTTATTTGGATCCTTTAAAGTTAGAGCCATGTTATTTTATAACGGGAATTCATGCATATATTCCATTTTAACACCATAATATTTTATTCTTTAGTTATTTGATGTATGATCATATTTCATGCAATAGAAGCAAATAACAATATTTGGATTCCTATAAGTAGTTCCTTCCTCTATCCAAAATTTACGGGTTCTTCTATATTTATTTTTATTTCTATTTTTATAATTATAATCATAATAAATTTGATTATAATTAGGAATATCACTAGTGCAGAAAGGGCTTTAGATGTCCGTTCTTTTGGACTTTTGACGTCCGACGTTCCCCCGACGTCTTTGTGGGTGACGTTACTCAGACGTCGGGGGTTCACACCGGACGTCTATATAGACGTCCGGTGTGTCAGGCCGGACGTCTATATAGACATCCAGTGTGTCAGGCCGGACGTGTATAATAACACGTCCAATCAGACAATTCAAAATTTAACACAAACGATTAAAAGATTAATCGTTTGTGTTAAATTTCAAACGGGAACTAAGTGTCACTCAATGATTTGATACTTATAATAATACAACTAATACATGCATATTCAAAAGCCAATAACACATGCACACTTTAGAGTAAAAAACATGCATACACAAAACCCAATTACATGCATACAAAAATTTATCAACAAACAAGCTAACCTGAAAAGTAGATTCGAAATGAAAGGGAGGGAAATCGAGGAGGGAACGACCTAAAACGTAGCCCAAAAACAGTCAAAGAAGCTGCCCAAGAACACACAAGAGACTGCACAAAAACGAACCGAAAACGACTTTTAATCGGTTCAAATCATAGATATTTCATCACAGGGCAATGTAATCGGATTGAAAGTAAATTTAAACGGTCTAAAAGAGAGAAAACGCACCTGGAAAAGCAATGGCGCAGACAGCGTTCGTGGGGAAGACGATGAACAGTGAGCGCAACTGCTCGCGGGTTTGCGTTTCCCATATTAATACCATTAGACGTCCGGTACTCTGGGGCCCCGACGTCTATAACATTATAGACGTCCGGCCCATCACTAATATGACGTCTTTGGGGATTTAAAATTGATATTCGCGGGGGGGGGGGGTGGTTTTAGATGTCCGTTGGGGGGTCCCGGACGTCTATAATGTTATAGACGTCCGGGGGAGGGGGACGGACGTCTAAGAGGCTGAACAAATGAACGTTTCAACTCCCCATGTCAGCCCCTTAAACGTCCGTCCTGGGAGGGTCCAGACGTCTATAATATTATTGCCAAGTCACCTTTTATGACTCAATGATGGCAGTCACCTTTTATTGCCAAGTCTTGTCCAAAGATTTAAGACTTTTTATATTTAATTCATCATTTTCAAAGGACTTACCTAACCCAATGAGATGATTCACTATATGCGTAAAACACTTCTGAACATCTACAATAGTTTCTCCCTATTTCATGTGGAACATCTCGTACTCTTGGAATAGAGTATTTCTTTTGTCTCTCCTAACATCATCAGTTCCTTCATGGGTGACTCTCAACATCTCCCACATCTCTTGAGCAGTCTTACAGGTTGAGAGATCCTGTAAAATTCATCAACAGTTAAAGTAGATGATATTATGTTACGAGCCCTTACGTCCTGTTGGGATCTTCTTGTATCATCAAGATTCCATTGTTCTCGCGGTTTTGATTCCTACAAATTGTTAATAAACATAGTAGGAACCAAAGAACCATTTGTGACAGTTTCCCAAATCTCACTATTATTGATTCCATGAAAACTTGCATTCTCACTTTCCAAACATCATAGTTTTCTCCAGCAAACAATGAAGGTCTATTGATAGCCTCACCCTCAACAAAGGTTTGATGTTGCCTCGTCATTTTGAATTATTATCAAAGCTAGCTTTGATACCAATTGTTACAGTGATGTAGTGGAATGGTTAACGCGTTCAACAAACCAAGAGGGGGATGAATTTATTTCTTATCACAAATTGTTCTTTTAATAATTTTCTCATAAATATAAAAATTCCTTAAAATAATTTAACAAATTTAAAGAGTAAGGAAGAGAAAAAATTGCACAAGTAATTTTTATACTAGTTCAAATCACACAGATCTTACATCTAATTGTTAATCTCAATCGAGAATTAACGCTTCACTAGCACAAACCAACAAACTGTTA
Source organism: Vigna umbellata (assembly GCF_029865625.1). NCBI lineage: Eukaryota > Viridiplantae > Streptophyta > Magnoliopsida > Fabales > Fabaceae > Vigna > Vigna umbellata. The sequence goes on from NC_142170.1 coordinate 21,340,824, forward strand.
GAATCACAAAGAAAATAAACAAGTTGAAGGTTAGAAACACCGCTCTTGTTACCCCAAGAGATGAAACTCACTTCCCCTGTAACCCACAAGGGATGAACACCTCCTCTGAATGTTTCACAAGACCACCTCCTTTGAATCTTCACAAAGGATGAACATCTCCTTTGAATCTTCACAAAGCATGACAGGCTTTCAACTCAGCAACAACAACAACACTCAATTACACTCTCAGTGAAATTTCTCGCTCTATGCCAACATGCAAAGTTCTCAAAGCCACAACACAAGGGTTACACAAACCCTAGAACACTTATCACTGCACACAATAAATAAGAATTTCGAAATACACTTATTTCATATGTTGTATTTTAGAATGAGAGTCTCAATCTAATTTATAGAGATCTCACTCAAGGATACCTCCAAAAATCCGTTTTCAGCTAATTAACATATGATAATCAATTACCCACTTATGGTAATTGATTATGCATTTAATGAATGTACAACGGTAAAAAACTTAGTTAAAAATTCTCATAATTGCTCATGATAATCAATTATGGCAAGCCATAATTGATGACTAATAATCGATTATTATAAGTTGATAATCGATTTTCTTGAGTATAAAATGAGGTTTTCTGATTCAAAACAAATTTTAGCGCAACCTAAGGAAAAAAATACATAGAATCAAAGATAAACCATATCCTATACATAAATCTACGGAATTACAAAAGCTTTAACATAAGACAAGTCTTGATGAAGATCTTCTTGCAATAAGAGTATTTGAGACTTGACTTTGAGATAACATCAAAACTTCTTCTCTTCAGCTTTATGCTAATAGTGTACGATGCATCAAAGTTTTTACTTGTGAGTCCTTGAGGAGAAAGGGAGACGAGTCCTTACTACGATGGCAGGATGAATCGAACCGCTCTATTTTTGTAAGAAGGTTGTGTGACGGTAGGTTACGGGAGAATGAAATAATTGTTTGAGCATTACCAGAGTGGTGATAATACGACTAGTTGTTTTTATGATGTGGTTGTCTTAACGGTGATATGGTTTGTGTGACATGGTTTAGTATCACTTGGGGGTGATGTGTTGTTGTGTGTTATGTATGTTTGGTGATTTAATGGTTTATAATGGATTATTTGAGTGATTTGAATAGTATAGGTCAGTGTGGTTATTGTGCAGAATCTTTTATTGTTTTATGGTAGTTCACCCTTGCATTTGTGGTTGTGGTTTCCACCTATGTTGATCGTTGTTATATGAAAGCAGATGATGGTATAGATGATGCTGATGTTGTTTAGAGTGAGGAAAAATTTTCGAAATGTTTTTGAGACAATATAGTTTAATTTTGAAAATATCTAAACCTTATTATAAATTGTAATTAGGTTGGTTTTTATTTCCTTATGATTTTAATTATTTTCCCAATATTGAAATAAAGTTTTTAATTTTTCACTATTTCATGATGGTATCATAAGTTTGTTTTTCTTAAGTTAATTAATTACACATGACATCTTGAAAGGGATGTTATAAATGTCACCTTCACTTTTTGATTCACATTCAAATTCCCACCTTCTTTCAGCCATTGAAGTTTATAAGGTTTGAGATGGGGTATGATTGCGAGAGCCAACTTTTTAACAAACCTAATGCTATAACAATTGTAACACCAGCCACTATCCATAATGAGAGAACTTGCGCTTTCTAAAAGCTTGTATCTTGTGTGAAAGATTGTCTCTCTTTTGGTTAGTGATTGGTGACTAGGTTGATTATTTAGTACTTTTCTCATCTTGAGAAGGTCTCCATCACAAAGGTAGGAATCCTCCCTTTTAGACCCCTCACTTTCACTCTCACTACCATTCTCTTCTTCTTGGCTACTATATGAATCAACACCCCTTAGAATGATTGTCTTATTTGTGGGGACATTGAGACGCAATATGACCTCTACCAAGCCATTTGAAGCATTTGATGTGACTTGTGCACATATGAGATGTTGATCCCTCCCTTAGTTTCTCTCTTTCTTTCTCATTGCCTAGATTCCTAGAGGGTTCCTCTTGTTTCACTTGCTTACCCTCCCTCTTGTAGTCTTTCTTAACATAAGAGCTAGAGTGAGGACTTTTCAAACCTTTTCTCAAATATTCTTGCTCTACCTTGATTCAAATTTGTACCAAGTCATTTGAGTCTTGGTCTCTAATATCAAGATTGAGACTACTAAGAAACCTAGAGATGTTAGTCTCTTCATCCTCTCGAATTCATGTCTTCATCATGTAAATCTCTATCTTTTGCCTATACTCTTCTATGCTCATATTTCTTTGTTGGAGCCTTTGGACATTGTCCATAAGCTCCTTATTATAGTAAGAGGGAATGTGACTCCTTTTAGGGCACTTCTCAAGTCATTCCAATATTTTACTTGAGCGAAATTAGTAAGCATTCTCTCTCTTTAAGGAATTCCACCAATACATGGAATTGGTTTGAAAGCTTAGGGTTAGTAGGGAAACCTTTCGCTCCTTACTCACTTGGTGGCAAGCAAAGGGTTACTCCACCTTCGTTTTCCAATCTAAGTAATGTCTCAATATCTTCCTTCTTATAGAAATGAGGGAGATCTACCCTAACCTCTTAGGAACTTTCTCTCTTTCATGCTCTCTCTTATGTCTTCTAGGTAGAGGTTGGACGAATTGGTTGACAATCCTATTATATTCCTCATAGTTTATGAGTTGTGTTAGAGTGGGAGTTCTTTATCAAATGGCTTTGCTTCTCAACTTTTCTTGGATTGTTTGTTCTTTTTGTTTAAGAAGTCTTATCTCTTCTTCAAGGATGGCAAGATGGGCCTCTACTTCTATTTTCTCTTTTTCTTTCAAAATGGCCTCTTGCTTGGATTGTTTGTTCTTTTTGTTTAAGAAGTCTTATCTCTTGTTCAAGGATGGCAAGATGGGCCTCTACTTCTATTTTCTCTTTTTCTTTCAAAATGGCCTCTTGGCTTATTTGAATTAAGCTTTTTCGAGCCTCTTCACTAGAGTCACTACCAAATTAGTAAGACGTTGCTCTAGACATCTAAATGTTGTATGCTATGCAACAAACAAAATATTTTTCTTCAAAAGAATTCCTTAACAACATAAAATATAAAACAAAGTTCCATTAATTTCATAGCTAAAACAACAGAAAACATCAAACTTTAATCCATTTGCAAACCAGATTAATGTTTCAGATGCAAATACACCCTTCATGATTTCTTCTTTAAATCAAGTTCTGAAAATTCTGTTATGTTCCATCAACACTCATTTCTCTAATTGTCTTGGGTTTTTATTTTTGACAATATCCTTGTGGGCAATTAAATATGGAATAACTTCCTCTATATTATTTAATATATACATGTATGGTTGTAGAACCTATTGTCTTCATTTGCATTCCACATGAACACCACTTGAGGACTTTTCCATTCTTCTATAGGACGCCAACAATTGACAGGAACTCCTATACAATTTGCTTTTGACATGTACTCAAAACAAAACAAATAGTTTCTTCAGCAATGTATCTTTCAATGGTAGAAGCTTTTGAATGATATTGATTCTTCACGTATCCCTTCAAAATATTCATATATTGTTCCACTGGATATATCCATCGTAGATAAATTGGCCTGCATAATTTGATTTCTTTTACGACATGAACAATCGAATGCACCGTGATGTCAAAAACCGAAGGAGGATAAAACATTTCTAGTTTACACAATACGATAACAATCTCTTTTTAAAGTTCATCCAACTTTTGAGGATCAATAACTTTTCTAGATATAAAATTCAAAAATGAATGCAATCAAGTTATAATAAGCCTCACATTTATAGGCAACATTCCACGTAAGGCCACAAGCAATAATTGTTGCACTAAAACATGAAAGTCATGACTCTTTAAGACAATTAGTTTCAATTCTTGCATAGATACAAGATTCTTTAAATTTGAAAAGTATCCATGTGTTACCTTAACTTTTTTAAGACATCGGAAAAAAAAATTTCTCTCCTTTTTGGACATAGTATAGCATGCTACGAGCAAATAAGTTTGGTTACCAACTTCTTTTGGTGCTAACTCCTCTTTTATATCCATTTCAATCATATCCAAACTAATATTGACAACATCATTCATCTTCCTTTTCATATTTAGAAGTGTTCCAATTAAGTTATCACACCCTTTCTTTTCAACATGCATTACATCTATACAATTTTGCACATCTAATTTGCACCAATACGAAAGATAAAAAAATATTGACCTCATCTTCCATATCTTAGTCAAAGTTTCCTTTCTTTTTTTTCCTAAATCAACATGAAGACCTTTGACCATCTCATAAATCTGGATACCAATTAATGGAATTGGAGAAATGTCATGTTCTTGGTATCCATTGAAGGCCTTTGACCTTCTCATAAATCTGGATACCAATTTGGAAAGATTCATTGGAAAAGACATGAAAGACCTCAACCCCATCATTATCTGGTTTTCGTGAACTAGAAATCATCATAGATAACATCATTTTCTTTCTCTTCATACATAAATTTAGAGGCAAGTTATATATCACTAACAATGTAGGCCACGAGTTATGATTGGTACTTCAGTTTCCACAAGGATTCCTTTCATTTGTATCTAGTCCAACTCTAAAATTCCTTGATTTCATTCTGAATAGAAGAAATTCTTTATCAATGTTCTTCCATTGCACAAAATTTGCTGAATGACAAAGTAGTCCATCACATTTTTGCTCATTAGAATGTCATCTAAATTAGTTGGATTCACAAACATATGTTTAAACCTTGGAATTATTGTAGATACCAAATTTCCTTTGAAGGAGGTTCGTGCTTTGCGACCTTATTAGTATTCTCCTTATCACATTATTTGACCTTATAACGTGACAAACAACACTTGGAATAAGTTCTTAACTCTACAAACTCTTTTCTATATAAAATTCAATCATTACGACATGAATGAATCGTTTGATATTCCATACCCATTCGAGAAAAATATTTTCTTTGCCTCATAATTTCGATCAAGTAGTCTACAAGTTTCAAGAAGCACACTAGTGCAGAATGGGGATAAGAACGCGGGCCATATCCCAGAAAACCGAAGCATATGCAAAGGTGGTGGCATTTTTGCAATTTCAACTAACTTATACACCTCGATTGCATGAGAACCAAAGCATAAACTGTCAATTACCTCGGTTAAATGCCAAACCGAAGCGTAATGTTCTACGATTTCCCCCTGAAACTGTCTATTCAACTGACAACTTTTTGAAACTACCCTACAACATCATTTCAAAGCAGACCCGAGGCAAAAGATGGACCTACGACATCAGTTTCGAGTAGACGCGAGGCAATAGGTGCTATCCAAACTGACAGTTAGACTTTTGAACTTTTAATTCGATTTGTCCACTTTTATGCTTCGGTTTTCCACAGGACCGAGGCATATAGTGGGAATATAGGCATCGGTTCCCCCAAGACCCGAGGCAATTGGTGTGACAATCTGACTTTTGAACGTTTAAAATGATTTGTCCAGTTTAGGCTTCGGTTTCCCAAAAGACCGAAGCGTATATTGGGAGTATAAGCATCGGTTGACCATAAGATCTGAGGCAGTAGACTTGTATTACCTCAGTTAAGCTTATAACCGAGGCAGTAGAGGTTTAATATTTTACTGCCGCGAAGGAAGTTACCCTTCTCTACACTGTTCTTCTCTCTTGCAAGCGAAAACGCTCCTCCGCTGCATACAAGCGCTCTGTCATCGCCTCCGTCACAAGGTCGCTAGTTCGTCATTGCCACTGCTACAGGGTCGCACTCTATCATCGCCTCTGCCACAGGGTTGTTGATTTGTCATCGCCACCGCTACAGGGTTGCTGGGTCGTCATCGCCGCTGCTACAAGGTCGCGCTCCGCCATCGCCGCTACAGGGTCGCGCTCCGCCATGGCCTTCGTCATTCCTTTTCTCGCGCAAGATCTCCAGTCGCCGTTGCTGCCATCCAACCACCTTCGTTTCCTCCCGTTGTTGCCTCGCCGTTCAACGGTCTTCATCGTTTGCCGGGGTTTTCCTTGGCTTGGTAAGTGAATTTTTTTTGTTGCGTTTGCCACCGTGAATATTTTGGTTAGTTAATTCCTTTGAGATTTTTTACACTTTGAATTTCCTGAGACAAAATGAAGTTAGGAAAATGCAATTGAGTGGGAATATTTGATTATATACAGTTGATTGATTCACCAGACCATGTTGTTACTTTATTTACTATTTTATAACAAGACATATGTTTGTAGGCATATTAAGAATAGAAAAATGTCATATAAATTTAGGGAGCTTGCGTCAAGGAGAGAAGAAAATTAATATTACACTCGTTCAACTGTGGATGATGTAAGTTTGAGAACTTTTTTATATAAAATTGATTTATCAAGTTACTTATATCAGATCATTTCTTCTTTTCAGGTATATGTTTGGTGTCAGTAACAAGATGGGGTTCAATGATGTATATGGGTTCATTGACCCCTATATGTCATGAAAGAAATAAATTTGATGAAATCCAAGCATACATCACCACCTGCTTTGCAATGGGAAGGACATATATTTTCTCCCTTATATACTTGGGTAAGTGAAGTTTGTTAACTTTAAAGCTTCATTTATGAATTTTGGTATATGACAATTAAGTTATTACCAATTTTAGGTGTCATTGGCAGCTATTTGTGATCTCCATATCGGAGAACACTGCTGTCTAGTTTTGTTCATTGCACAAGTCTCCTTCCAGCTCTCTTAGACAAGTAGTAGATTGGTAAGAACCTCAATGTTTCAACTTTCTTTGTTATATAAATGTATGCTAAAGCAATTCGTTTTTAATAGTTCCCTTGCAGCACATATGATGTTGTCTGGGAGATCTACTGCTACAGCTAAAAAGCTTGCATGGATGAACCTTAAGGTTTGGTATTTAGTCCATACTTTATTACATTTTGTACTATTCTAATGATGTTACTTAATATTTTATAATTATGATGATATATTGTAGTGTAATAGACAAAACGAGTCATATGAGTGTGGTTACTATGTCATGTATTGGATGATGACCATTATCCGTGCACAATACACCAATCGATGGGAAACAATAATATTTAGGTTTGAATTTTATTTTTTCTATAGGTTAGACTTCATATACGCTAATTGAAATCATTGAGTTTTATGCAGAGATTCAATGTGACTACTCCAATTCTAGAGAAGGCACTTAAACTCGTGAGGAAAGTATTGGCTAAATATCTAATTCATCTATATAATAGTATGTAGTAGATATTAGGATATAGTAAGTTCTAAATTTATCCTTCTAAGTTGTTTTATATTTTTGTACATTATTATTAGTTTAACTTTGTACATTGGACTGATTTTTGCTTCAAAGTTGATTTATGATTAAATTGAATTGATTTATGCTTCTAAGAAGTTGATTTATGATTACCTTGAATTGATTTATGCTTCTAAGTTGATTTATGATTACATTGAATGCATTTATGTTTTAATATAATTTTTATTAAAAGTATATGCTTCTAGATTGTTCTGGACTGGTCTGGCTGTAAAATTATATGCAGGTCTGTTTCTGTAGTTGGGAATGTTGTAGAAACAGTTGCAGAAACAGACCTTTTCTTAAAAAAAACAAAGGAATATGCCTCGGTTGCGACCAAAACCGAGACAGAAAGTCCCCCTATGAAATCAGTTAAGGTCACAACCGAGGCAGAAAGTCTAGCGAAAAAACGAAAATTAAACATAAAAAACACTCTACTGTCTCAGTTCAAGTCCCAACCGAGGTAGTAGAGGCCGACATACTGCCTCAGTTCAAAAAGAACTGAGGCGTAAAGTCCTGCGAAAAAAAAAAACAAAAAACGCTACTGCTTCGGTTAACCGAGGCATAAAAGGGTAGACTTTTTACCTCGCCTGTATATGCCTCGGTTTGGGAACCGCTGCCTATGGAAGAAAATAACCGCTATCGTTTCTCCTGACTGCATTAGTGGCATTTCCTTCAACATTTGAAGCAATTATGTGAAGTTTTTATTAGTTCACCCATTCAATGTCTTCAAATTCATCAACCTTAACATTGTTGATAATCGTGTGAAGTTAGTTGAACTAAGATATAATGAAATCTTTGCATCGATAGACATATTTTTATACATCACTTCAACAAAGGATCGTACTCCAACATCAATGATCATGTCCTCTGATCTATCATCCATTGTCTAATCAATAGATTAATGTGTTTTAGACACACTTGAAATATCCAACAATTCACCATGTTAGTTTTATGTTGTGTAATTCTTCAAAAATCTATCGCATAAAAGATGTTCTCTAATTTCGAAAATATCCAATCTTCTCCCATTTAAACAATTCACATAAGGACACATCATCCTTACTATGTTTTCTATACTACAACCATTACGTTGAGCGAATTGTATAAACTCTTCTACCGCTCTTGTAATCATCACTTATACGTGGTAAATTAATTCAACTCTCATCCATATCTAAGTTCTGTAGATACGTGATTGAAATTATTTTTCTATCAATGCATATATAGGGATTTGTCAAAGAAACCCTGCAACATAAAAAACAATAAATAATATTTGTCAAGGGTCGGACTCTTCCAGAATCAATATCAATATGTTCAATTAATCTAAATCATATATAATTTATAATTAATAAATATTAATCAAATTAAAAAATCAAATAAAAAGAGCCAAATTATTTGGAATGAAGAGAAACACTACGATGAAAGCTAAGAGACTAAAGAAAATTGATTCGTGCGCCTAAAATATTATAACAACAATAGGTTGGACCAAAGAGAGTGGAAGAGCTAGTAGTAGAGTGTTTGTGGTTTGAAGAGGAACAACGGGAGAGGTGACCACTTCACTAGTTCAAAATGAATTATGAAATGAGGTGATGAACGCAAAAAGAATGAGGAAGAATGATGGTTGAAGAAGTGACTGAGAGAGACAAAACAAAATGACGAAGAGGAAGAACGATGTGTAGTAAACTTGCAATGAAGATAAGGTGGTGGTGTAGTGGGCTTCAATGCATGCATGAGAAAGTGAATAGGTAAACATTTTTAACCCTCGTCAACTATATCACGATGGTTAAGTAACCAAACCGTCGTTATTTTTTAGTTTCATGAAGGTTTTGTGTCAAACTCTCATGATTTTTGAAACTTCCACGACAATTTCTAAGAAAACTGTCATGATTTGACTTTTCAAAATTCTAACTTTGTTGTATTTACAAACAAGCTACCAGGTTTTGGTTTCACCACATTAGCGCAATAAATATTGTTGATGAAACATTTTACACTAGTAATACTTTGTGTTAATAAAAGACTAAAGGGTCTTCTAATGACTTGAGTTGTCTAATGCTCAAACTTGGTTATTTACCTTTTATGTACTCATCTAATACCTTGACTTTCCTATTCATAGACTCGTCTAATGGTCAGGTTTGATCCTTACATTTGCCAAACTTTCATCTAATACTAGCATACATTACATTTGAATATTAGCTATTAAGTGCACAAAAGCATAAGTATAGATCATATATTAGAATCTTTAAACTGTGTTGATTATTCACTAAAAGTTATTTTTGTATTAATGTTGTTTCTTAGTCATCTAACATCACATAACTTCTAACCAAACACTTACTTGTCTAATAAAGTGATTGTTCTATTATCATAAAAACCTTATTAATTAACGAAACTTGTATTTCAACATGTCTTGAACCGTAATCTAAAATGTTGATTCTATTTTAAAATTGTCATCATTATTATTTTGATATTTTGTACTAGATAACATTTTAAAAAAATGTTAAAAGTAAAAGGATAATTTAATTATTAAAATTACCGTAACATTATACATTTTCATAGGAAATCTAATAAGAGGAAAGCGTAAGAAACAAACACATCAAGAAAAATATTGAATTTGAAACTATGTAAAAATTTAATAGAAATATAAGTCATTATGGAATACAAATATACACTAGTGCAGTCAGAGGCAATGACACTGGTTATTTTCGTCCATAGGCAACGGTTCTTGACCTGAGGCATATAAAGACGACGTAAAAAGTCTACACTTTTATGTCTCGGCTGTGAACCGAGGCAAAACGATGTAGGATTTGAACTCGGTTCAAAGGGAACCGAGGTAGTATGGTCGTGGTTTCCCATCAGGACACCGCTGACCACCACGAGATCGCCATATTTGCACCTTTGTTCAGTTTGAATTATCTTCCACTCCACACGCTGCCAACACGACCATGCGCCACCATGATCTACCATTGCAGGTTCGTCTTTCTCGCATCGAACCACCCAAAACACCACCGTAGACCACCTTCGTCCTTCGCGAGAATCGCCCTGCCACCCAATTTGCAAACCACCATCTTCTTCGTCCATCATCAGAGATTTCCAGACCTACAAAAACACCTAGCCAAGAACGCAGTTCATCATCCTCCTCACGCAATGCCTCCATCAATCATCCAACCACCTGCAGTAAAAGCCAAAAACCACTCACACCAGCAATCTCATCCTAGAAACCACCATGAACCCTAATCATAGAGCTTTCCTCGCCATTGTGAACACTACAAAAACAAACTTCTTCTCCAATGCACCACCCAAAACCTCCATCCGAAGAAACCTACAAAACAGAATCACAAAATCAATTCAAAAATTCCCAATTCGAATAGCCAAATCGTGATGCTTCACCATCACCACCATGAGCCAAATCGTGAGTTCCTTCATCTCCCACAACCTCCTCATCCATCGTCCATGAAACTTGCAGAAAAATCCCCAAATTAGACCATGGAAACCCTAATCGCGAATTAGCACCTACACAAAAAACCCCAATTCGTGTCGTCGCAAGGAAGACGAAACCCGATGCAATAGGTTTTTTATTTTTGGAAGGACTTCGTCGGAGACAATGGAGGTGTCGGTGGTGGACGAACTGTGGCGGCGTGACCTTTGACGCAGCGAGAGAAATGCGACAGAAGGAGCGACGAAGGAGGGGCAAGCACGCGACGGAGGAGCGATGAGAAGCGTTGGAGGAGGCGGCACCGTGGACTCCTTTGAAGAAGCACCAGAGGCAGCGGCGGCAGCAGCAAGGAGGCACCAACGGAGAAGAAGAAAGTGCGAGAGAGAAAGGAAGAAACCAGCACAAGGAAGAAGAAGAGTAACTTTTAAGTTTTCTGAAATTTTAACCTAACAAAGGGCTACTGCTTCAGTTAAACGAAAAACCGATGCCCAAACGCTTAAAAAAAAATTAAATTAAACTTATATGCCTCGGGCTACAGCTTAACCGAAGAAGAAAGTTCATGCGTCCTCAGGCAGGCGCCAACCGAGGAAATACAAGTTGTGTTTGACATGTCATACTGCCTCGGGTCTGAGTAAAATCGAGGAAAAAGTTTGTTTCTACAAGACTGTTAGACGAAAAGTCTACTTTTGTAGATGGGACAAACGGGGCTGGTGAGGTGGCACATAGTTTTATGCTTTGGTTCTCGTAGTGATCGAGGTAGTAGAGGAAATAGGCATCGGGTTATGTATAATCGAAGCATATAATGCTTCAATATTTACAGAAATGTCACCGCATTTTTATACGCTTCGGTTTTGTAATAACCGAAGCGTATATAGCTCATTAAAAGCTTTTTTTTACTAGTGATATGTGTAATACATTTTGTATATTCACAAAACATATGAAAAGGTTCATAATGTTTAAAACAAATAATGAAAAATCAAATAGTGTTTAAAGATAGAGATAACTAACTTTCAAAAAATAATTAGATAAAAGTTGTGATAATTTTTAGATTTGTAACTTCATCATATATATATATATATATATATATATATATATATATATATATATATATATATATATATATATATATATATATATATATATATATATATATATGTTTTAGAGGCAATATATAGTTGGATTGATATTAAATGTAATCCGATGAAATCATTTCAGTTGGTACAAGAATTATCACGATAGCACATTAAAAGAACTAATTGTACTTGGTATTACACATGAACCTTTATGCAGTCAGTATCTTGTATGCTATTATACATCAGAAAGCTACAACAATACATTACATTTTTTAATTTAAAAAACATATTCAAATTAAACACGAAAAAGGAGACGAACCATCAGCAATTTCTATGCTCCGATATGAAGGGTAGAAAATAAATCTTCAATCGAATGATTTGCTTCAGAGAAATCAATGAAACCAAAATCTGAAAGTGCATTGCTGATGACGATAGCATCATCATCATCATAATGTATCTGTTCTATTTCAGCATATTTAATTCGTTTATTCTCTTTTCATACTCACACTTATGAACTTCAATAATTCAGTATGCATATACAACCTCGACAAATGCATTTTATTTTTATTTTTACTTTATTTCCACGCATATCAATTCTGCAGTTTGTAACAAAAAGAAAAATATCAGTTCTGCATGCACTAGAAGAGAATTAAGAGAATCTAGCATTAATCCATGCATCTTTGTTTTGGCCTTATCCAGATTTGCTTCTCGTGAGCATTCATTTTCTACGAAGTCCTGAGCAGAATACTTTTGTCAATTTGTTATCTTATCTAATTATAAATAGATTTAATTATGTTTTAAGTTTTTCATAAATTTAAAATTTTCAATTAAATTTTTATTAAACTTTTATAATTTATTGAATCACCAAAATTTTAAAACTTTTTAATTAGATTCTTAATTTCTATAATTAGATAATTTTTTTAATTTTTGTGATATATGATAATTATCTTATAATATCATTATGCTTAAATGTCGCTCTATAATATTTTGCTAGAATAAATCGATCATATCTTTATCAAATATTTACTATATTTAACTAAAGTTGTTTTTCAATTTAATTAAAATTATAAAATTATAAAATTAAAAATAATGATACTATAAAATTATAAAATTAAAAATTAATAATATATGTGGTATTTTAAAATTTTAAAATGATACAAATAAAATAAAAGATGAGAACACGTAAAGAAAGAGGAATATTGTTTGATATTAACCCAAATAAGGAGAAATAATAATAGAATTCGTTTTCTTATATTAGTCCTAATAAGGAGTGTGAAGATAAAAGATATAATAAAAATATAACTATACAATATTATATATAATATTATAATAACTAATATATATATATATATATATATATATATATATATATATATATATATATATTATTTAACATCTTTCATAAAATTCATGATGCATTATCACAAAATATTAAAAATTTGTTAGTTACTTATAAAATGAAAACTCTTGAGAGTGAGATTTTATAAATAAATAGTATAAAGATGTAAAGATAATGTAATGGCTTCATGTTAAAGACGATGGTTAGTTAAATGATAATCAATTTCAATGTATTGTAAACTCATAAAAAAAAACTAAATTATGAACAGTTTAAATAATAAACACTTATTTTAGAAAGAAACCAAAACAACCAAATTACATCAGCAATGGTCTATTAGACATTGTCAACTTTAGTAGAGGAATAAAAAGTAATACATTATTTCTTACTTTCCCAAGAGATGAAAAAAACCTCTTTGAAAAATGTAAAGAAAATCTCTAATAATATATATACTTAAGGTCATCAGCTCAATAAACATAATAATTATAAAAAAATAACTCCAAATAATATGACGATGGAAAGATGGACTTTGAAACTGAGTACTATGAACATATCTAAGAATGCAGAAAAGCTGCCCAATGCACTATAGTAGGAGAAATAACAAGTTGACTTTAAATATGCACAACCTAAATAATATTATGATAAGTAATTATGAGATATACTAAATTTACAAATAATATTAGGATACATACCGGATGAGATAAAGAGATACCATAAACAAAATATATTCCACATAAGGTAATTTATTCTCTTATCTCTTCAAATTTATATATTTATATTACCTAGCAGTCATTTTAATATAATTTATAATTACATAAAAAGGGAAAATATTTGTTTCAAATTATTTCAGAATTCACCAATTTTAATTTTTCAGTTGTAATTCAAGTTTCAAAGGAAAAATGTGATAAATTTTATTAGGGTTTTGAATTATTTTTTAAATGATTTTTTTTAAATGAGTCATTGTGTTCAATAGAAAATTAGCCCAAAGAATATAATTAGTTTTTAAATTTAAGTTTGCTATACCTTTGCAAAATTATGGTGAGTATTCTCACATATTTAACATAATATATATTATCACCTGTCTAGCTTTTGAATTCAATATTCTTAATCAAGTTCTTCAACCAATATTCTTATATTTGAGTCCACTCAAATCAAATATTCTTTCAAAAGTTTCTTTGGGCTTCACCATTCGACAACTTTATTTCAAACTCTTGCTCGGGCAATTACTTCATAATAACAAACAGACGAAATATATTCTTGATTTTGAACTCGTGACTGGGGAAATAACATCAAACTATAACAAATACATGTAATTTCTGGTTGATTCAAAAGTTTAAAGTTACTAATACTTTCAACTATCAAATACCAAATGATTATGATTTAATTTAGATTTTGATCTTGAATTTAAATTTAAATTTTGTTATTTTTATTTTTGTGTAAATGGTTATATGACCTTTGATTATATTGAGAAATCAATTTGGATTGCTTTCAAAAAGTTTTGGTTATATTAAATTTTTGAAAATTAATTAAAATGTTAATAAAAAATCAAGTTTTTGATAGATCTAGGCGTTGGGATTCATCATCAGTTATAATTTGTCAGTGTTTATTACCCACAAGTACATAGATTAATGGCTGAAAGCCATTTTTATATATGTAATAATCACTCTCATGGTGTATTATTGGTAAAGTAGAGGACGAATTAATGATGCTGATCTATTTGTTTTAGCTCATCATATTTGGTCCTTGAAATGTACGAAATTATATGGTACTTGTAGCAAAGTCTAAGTCACACTTGAATATCAAGTATGCCCTGTTATGATGACATTTCCTTTTATAAAATCATTATTTGAAAAACATACGTTTAATTTCATATTTATAGTTCTACTTAGTGAATGGAGTATATGTGGGTGAGCTTTGCTACAATGTAGATCATATGAATGTTAATATGTTGTGGGGTTGGTGATTTCTTCTCTGGCTAGATCATAGGAGGATTAGTATGCGATCATGGCAGAATGATACGGGTAGTAGTTTTTCTATATCTTCTTTTGTTGGATAATTTTTTTTATTTCCTACAAGTCATGCAACTCTACATCATTTCAAATGAAGAATTCGTGTAAGAAATATACGACTTCTGCACTAACACACAAGAAAAGATAAAGTCATACACTAACACTGGTAATCGATTACACATTACTAAAGTCGTGCAAGGAGGTCACAACTCTACTGATAACCAATTGTACCATTATTGTAATCAATTACCATTATTAAAACTCAAATAAAATGGCATAGTAATTGATTACAGTCGTGTTGTAATCCATTATCAGAGAAGAAAAGTCTTAAAACTAAATAGATGGAACCTTTCTAATATTATAATTAATTACCAAAAACTTTCATCTATATAATTTTAAGACTTTTATTCTCTGTTAATTAACAAGACTGTAATCTATTACCATATCTTTTATTTGAGTTTCACCACAGATAATCAATTATAATAATAGTGTAATTGATTACTATTAAAGTCAAAGTCATCTTACTAACTTTTGCATTGTATAATAAATTACAAATGCTCGTATCGATTACCAGTATATGAACACATGTGAAAATGCACGACGTTACGTTTTCTCGTATATTAATAAAGAAGTTATCCACTTTCTATATGATTTCTCTATTTGAGGTGGTGTTGGGCTGTACAACTTGATTATTTACATAAATAAATAAATAATTTCTACATCGATAATAAGCAAATTGTTTTTGCCTATGTTAAAAAACTAGATAAAAACATCACGTAATAAATATTTTCATTTAAGATTTTAAATTAAAATATTTAAAAAATATAATTAAGCGTGTTCATTTTCCTTGATATGACACAAAAGCTGTTAATGTATTTACAATAAATGAATTTCTATTATTTTTTCCAAAATAACCGTTACATATTAACTTTTTTTCTGCAACCATTTAATTCAATGTTATTCATGGAATTGCATATTTTAAAGAATCCCACATATGAAACAAACAGATAAGACAAACTCTAAAATATATTTTAATGAATTGTTTTTTCATTTTTTAATAACTTTTTAATCATCAAATTATTATTTAAAATATGAACGCGGCCTAGTATTAAATATATATATATTGTATTGATATATTGCAGCCCATTTAAAGGAATTAGTTAGCTAGGCAAAGCAGGAAGAGAAATCACAAAGGTTGTTTGAGTGTTGATAGAAAATGGTGGTTACGTGAAGCACATACAGAGAGGTTCTTCTCTACGTTTCTGGAACTGATACAGTGATTTGTACATATACTTGAAAGCACAGTTAATGTGTTGAAGCTGAATGTCACATGGGCCATGCATGATGATGATGATGCTGAGAAATGAGTTAGTATATATGCCAGGAAAATCACTTTCCCAAGAAAACAAACACAGCTTTAAATGCAGCTTAAGATTGGTCACTTTCTCTGTAGCATTTTCCTTTGTCGTCCAAGGGAAAATATAGGTCCACAATTCATTCATTCATTCATTCAATAACATTATATCATCACTTATAGAAACTATATACATGATACCAACCTTATGTCTACAATATTTAATTTCACACTTATTGTTCTTATTCTTGCTGTCTTCAACCTATTTTTGCATTTACTTTCTCATTGAGATCTATTTATTGCACTGTGCCATTTTCTTTCACACATACACACATGCAGGAGTGGCAGGTCGCTATATACAGCACATGAACACATATTCAGTCGCTGATTCAGAGCTTATGTGTCCATTATTAAAGCTATCCTTTATGTGCAGTGCACTCATTTAAAGATATTTTAGAATTATATATGACCACGCTTAGTTTATTTGTTCTATATATCTTGGAAACCAAATTCAAAAACATGGATGCTGTGTAAATAAAAAAGAACAAAGACATATACACAACAATATATAATGTGACAATTAGGATATATAATGTGACAATTAGGGTTTGTGTCCATGCTGGTGTTGAAAAGTGTCAGTCTATGAAAATTAAAAAATGAGTTTTTGTTATTCTTGTTTTAGTTTTAAAATTTAATTATTTATCATATTTTAATCGAAAATATGTTGGATTATATTTAAAAGTGTTTCGGGTGTAGGGTTAGAGATCAATATCAAACACTCTTTTATACTTTTCTCGATGTCATCCTGCGTTCTTTTAGGTATTTGTAACTGAATTATCTTAAGTTCTTAATGTTTCAAGTTCAACCCATTTGCCAAAGACATTTCAACCTTCAAGTCAGTAATTTAGTCGATCAGTTATCACAGTAAAGTCTTAAATTCACAATAAATACAATCATCTACCTCCTTATCTAAGACTCGTATTTATAGGTTTCAAAATGAGCTTGTGATTAGCACAATCGTAATCGCGGTCCAATACCTGATAAGTGTGCTTAACTTATAAACTTAATTATAGGTTGTACTTAAGACTCTTCGAGATTTATGGCCGGTCAGTCATCCCACTCACCTAACCGACTGATCGGTTTAACACGTTTAATCCTTTGCCCACATGACTTGTGCCTACTCATGCGGATGTATAGTACACAGGCCCACCAAGCCCAAGCCAAAAATTTATGGCGTTGGAGTTTAATGTTGAAGTTCTTTGGTGTGGTGGATTGTGCTCGTTGGAGTTCGCTTTTCACTCAGTCAGGCATACTATCATTCGGTTAGATTTTGAATTGTGGTTGTGGATGACCATTAGCGGGAAAATTTGCACCCCGCTTCTTCATGTTTCATGACTTGGGGAAGTGGCATAGGCACTTAATTTATACCATCGATGTGACTAGATCCAACGATGGGTTGTTGTTGGCAATTACGATCAATTCTCCTTTAAATAGGAGTGGGTTTTGTTTGTCATTTTTACCATTTTATCTTACTTGTTCTGCTACCGCACACTCATTTCTTTATTTCATGTGTATTATACGCCCGCATGGCTAGGCACGGGCTGTGTGGGCAAAGGATTAAACGTGATAAACTGGTCGGTCGGTCAGGTGAGTGGGACCACCAACCAAGCATAAACCCTAAATAGCCTTAAATACAACCTATAATTAAGTTTATAAGTTAAGCATACTTACTAGGTATTAGGCTACAATTACGGTTGGGCTAATAATAAGTCCATCTCGAAACCTATAATTACGAGTCTGATGTAAGGAGGTAGGTGATTGCATTTATTGTGAATTTAAGATTTTACTGTGATAACCGAAAATGTTTCGGGTGTGGGGTCGGGGATCACAATCAAACACTCATTCACACTTTTCTTTATGTGACCTTGTGTTGTCCTAAGTATCCGTAATTGAGTTCTCTTAAGTCCTTGGAGTTTCAACTTCAAACCGTGCGGGCGGGTACCTATCAAAGGTACTCTGACGCTCAAGTCAATAATTTAATCGATTGATTATCACAGTAAAGTCTTAAATTCAAAATAAATACAATTAGCTACCTCCTTACCTCAAACTCATATTTATAGATTTCATAATGAGCTTGTGATTAGCACAACTGTAGTCGTGACCCCTACTTGATAAGTATGCTTAACCTATAAATTTAATTGTAGGTTATACTTAAAGCTCTTTGAAATTTATGACCAGTTAGTCGTCTCACTCACCTGACCGATCGACCAATTTAACACATTGAATCATTTGCCCACACGACCTGTGTCTAGCCGTGCAAGCGTATTGTACTATACACCCGCACTAGGTTAATAAATTAAAACATTAAAATAATAAGTTTATGATTTTTCACTTAAAGTGTTTAAATATCTTGTGTGTATATATGTAATGCAAGACCCGGTTTGATTTCTACCCATCTTTCCTTTAAGAATAAGTCCTTCCATATTCATAAATTTTCTTTGGAAACATTCCAACATGATGAACTTCTTTTATTACATTTCTTTTTTAGTTGTATCAGATTTGTTGACAAATTTTAGGGTTAAAGTTATGAGTGATTGTGTTTCATTGATGATGGATGTTGTGAAATGCAAAATGAGAGTGGTAAATTCATTAAGAATTATTGTAAGGATATGATGTAAAGTAATGGAAGGGTTCAGTTTGAGTAATGATAGCTTCAAGTACTACAAGTGAGTCACTGATTGCGTATCTGTTCTCTCTTGTCTTGGTCTTCTTGGAAGGATTCCATAAGCAATACAATCTACGAACTAGCTAGTTACCAAAACTAAGTACTAAGGAAACTGAGCCATGAAATTTGGTTTGTTCTCCACAACCTTTTACCCAACTTCTATTCATTCATTCTTTGTTTTCATACACTGACAAGTCATGTTAGATATGTTAGTGTTGCAGAAAAGAATGAAGTAGACACAACAACAATAATAATGGAATAAAAAGAGTTGAACTGCAATGTTATTAATTGCAGTAGGTTTGGGGATTGGTAAAAACTAAAACAAACATTTTGATTTTATTTATTAGAATGGCAGTAGTTATATTGTTTTAAGAAAAGTAAAATGGGACTAGTTATGACTTCTTAATTTTTCATATTACCTTATTTTTAGCAGAAAAATAAAATTTTAAAATGTTTTTATTTTAATTACAGTTGTAGTTTAGTATCTCTCTTCATATATAACCAAAACCTGACCTTTTATTCTCCAGTTCGATGGTGCTTGATTACTGTTTTTTCATTTCTCTGATAGGTATTAATACTGCGTTAAAAAAAACATACATACATACATATATGCCGCTTTTTAAATATAAGTTGTATGGCACTGACAGTGATTTTATTCTCTAAAAGTTTTAAGTCAGTTTTAGTTCTTTGAATTTCTTGCAGGTAAAAGTGGTAATTTTTAAATTTTTAAAATAAAAAATAGGTCGAAATACTTTAGAGAGACTAAAATTAAAGTTTAGATATTTTATTATAGACCAAGATAAAAAAAAAGGTTTTTCTCTATATTCTATGTATTCTTTACGTCAATGAATCTCATTCTCATTTATTATTTAGTTGTTCTTCTGCTATGAGATTATAAGAATGGTTATGTAAGTTTTTTCAAAATTTGTAGTTTTCATTTTTGGATATTGTTGTTCATTTAATCATTTAGTCAATGTAACTAAGGTGATTGTGGTTATTGTATTTATCTAAATAATTTCAAAGACACGTCATTATAGAAGATATTAGGTCTTCATTGTTTTCTTATTGTTATTTTTCAAATTAAAAAGTTGGTATGTATAACAAAAAAATAAATCTAATAAGCATAGTGACTTTATCTCTAATCTTTTAATGCTAAATTTTTTTAATATTCATATCCGAGACAGCAAAACACTTTTGTTTAAAAAAATCATATGATGGTTCCATATGCTAATTAACTCAGTGATTGTGTAGCTTGAAATTATCCTAGTTTAACTACATATGCATCTTTTGAATGACATGAAGGTAGAATATGTTGATAGTTTTTCAATTGTTTTAGTGGTACAAACTTTATTTTATGTTAAGTTTATGTAGACCATTTATGCTTTAGAACATATATGGAAGGATGACTTTTGGCCACTTTGGTTGGAAAATGACTCTACTTTGGTTCGTTATAGTAGCGAAGACTTTCTATGTTTGTTAGAAAAAGTTTTTTATAATGATTTTGAAACTGACATAATTACATCCAACATATAGTTTTCACTTTTTATGTCAATTCTAGTCTCGACATAAAAAGTTCACATTCTATGTCAGTAGTACTATAACTGACATAGAAAGTGTAATTTTATGCTTTCTTGTTCACCTACTCTTTAATATCTGTGAATGACTCATGAGATAGTTTTGAAAGAGTGGGAGAAAGGCGTCTTTTCATCGAATTTGAAGAAAGAAGTCCTTGATGAGTTTGTGGTTCATCTTTGTCATGTATAGGTCAGCACAAACAAGGAAGTCGCAAGTGAACTTGGTGGAGGGCATAAAGATGTTGTCAATGATGTTGAGCTTCTACACTTTATTGTCGAAAAGCATAAGGAAGGAAGTATATTGGAGTTTGTGCAGATGACAATGGAGTTGCGACAACAAACTTTAAAAACCTAAAATATTGATTAAGAGAGAGAAAAAAAGGAATAAATAAATTTATAAATGAGATAAAAGCATTCATTTACCTAACAAAAGAGTTGTGAGAGCAAGTGTGATCCAGTGAGAGTAAGAGGGTGTAGAGTAGCAAAGAGGCGAGGAGGATACAAATAAGCAAAGAGGTTGAAGAAAGCAGGAGAGTTGACATGTCAAAAGCAACGTGAGAAAGCTGGGAGAGAAGCAAGAAATTAAATATAGGTTTAATGTTTCGGTAGGTCCTTATTTTCGTCTGGAATTTCAAATAGGTCCCTTTCTTTTTCAGCATCTCAATTGGGTCCTTATTTTTGTAAAATTTAATCAAATAGGGACTTTCCGTCAAATTGAGAAGACGCTGTTAAGAAGGGTGTTACGTGGCATGCTGACAGTGTCTTTTTAAATGATGCGGCATTAAAAACGTGTCTTTTTCAATTAAAAAATGAAGTTTACAGAGTGGAAATATAATATAAGTAAGGGCAAAGTTGGGAAATCAAATTAAATTAAGTATCCAATGAGGGCTTGCCACGTGGAAGCCCCTTTCTCCCCCAAATTAGGGTTTCATAATTGGGATTTGGAAGGCTTGCTTCTGCCTCCTCTGCCTGCGCCGCGAAGTATGCTGCTGCCAATTGCCATGGAGATCTCTGTACGCGAGAGAAAAATTTCTCTTGTGGTTGCGTTTTGATTTTTGCAAGTGCTTCACGATTCTAATTATCTCTCACGATGATGATGGAAAACGAAGGGAATCATGCTCCTGAGTTTCGCCTATTGAGTCTCGATCGTGCTTGTGCGACTAGGGTTCGTTGATTAGGGGATTTTTTCTACGTTTTAGGGTTCCTCTGCGATTTCTGGTTTTTCTGTGTTGCAGGTTGCGAAGACAGTGGAGATCGAATAACGATTGGTGGCGGCCTAGCGAGTAGCTCGCGAAGAGGCGCTGATGTGTTTGGGTAGTCTCTGCGGCGGCATTGACGAGGTGGTCAGCTGAAGATGATTCACAATGGCGGTTGATTTGGAAATTTTTTCAAATTCAACTTTTTTTGTCAATTTTGCATTAATTCACATTCACCTTTTTTCTGGTTTTTGATTTGAGAATTTTCGCAAGTTCTGATTTTGTCTCGTAGTGGTCAAAATATTGGTCGAACTCGCGATTGGATTCCTGCAATTTGCAATTCTATCTATGGTGGCTGCCATGGAAGCGTGATTTGGTTACCGGAGAAGATGAAGGGTGGCATTCCAGGAACAATGTTTGGTGCTGGCAGTGCTTTTGGACCTTTCCATGTGTTCTATGAAATGAGATGACATTTTGCCCTTATTTAAATTTTATTTCCCCCCTTTGCACTCCATGTTTTAATTCAAAAATTAAAAAAATAGACTTCACACACGTTTTCAATGCCACATCATTTAAAAAGGCAATGTCAGCATGTCACGTAACACCCTCTTTAACGACGTCTTCTCAATTTGACGGAAAGCCCCTAATGGCTTCAATTTTACAAATACAAAAACCCAATTGAGACACCGAAAAAGAAAGTGACCTATTTGAGATTCCAGACAAAAATAGGGACTTACCAAAACATTAAACCTTAAATATATTATGACGATTGTTGTGATAATCGGCATAGTTAATTACAAAATTATCATCGCTCCCACTTTCTATGCAATTCAAGGTATAATTGGCATAAAAAGTTTTATACTTTATTACAAAACTGACAACATTCTCACTTTCTATATCGATTCTGAGTGTAATTGGCATAGAAAGTATTGTACTTGATTATGAAATTATCACTCCTTCCATATTTTATGTCGATTCTAGGTATATGGCGTAGAAAGTTTTGTACTTTATTACAAACTGACAACACTCTCACTTTCTATACCGATTCTAAGTGAAATTGGCATAGAAAATCTTGTACTTGATTGTAAAATTATCACTCCTCCAATTTCCTATGTCAATTCTAGATATAACAGGTATAAAAAGTTTTGTATTTTATAACAAAAAATTTCAGCGTTTTCATTTTATATGTCAATTTTAGTGATAACTAACATATAAAGTTTCATTATATTTACAATTTTCATATACAGTTTTGTTATTGTTTTACAAGTATTTTTCTTTCATGTAACATATCCAAATTAATATTTCTCAAGGATAATAATTATACTAATAAATTAGTTGATTTAGTTTTTATATACTGAGTAGTATAAATGATTTAATATATTAGATTTTTTTCATATATAAATTATCTATATTTCGTATAATATAATTTCTTATCATGATGTGATTTTTTCATTTTTCATATTATTTTATTTTCATTTTATTTTAATAAATTTTGATGTGATACCAAATAATAATTAAATTTTGAAATATCAACGTAACTAAAATATGAAAGTTTTCACGGTTTATAATGATGTGATGAACTTATCAGAAAAAAAAATCAATATCTAATACATGCTAATAAATACCTATCACCAACAAATCAAAATATATAAATTTTTATAATAAATTAATATGGTACATTTTCGGCTATAAGAGGCCACTCATCAGTATAGATTTTTTATATTAGCAACATAGTAATCGTTATATTAGTGGTACAAGAGATGATATATATATATATATATATATATAATATATATATATATATATATATATATATATATATATATATATAAATGCTTATTAATTGAAAATTTCTTTCCATTCACATCCTTAAAAAATATTAAACAAAAATTAGTTATTTAGTTTAAAGCATTGTATTGTATATCACTTAAACTAACCACGTGTTCATAAATAACAATTGGTTGGTTAGTTTGTATTCTTAGTTCAAGCTAATTATTTTAATCCCAATCATTTGAAAATAAACACGACATGAACAAATAATGTTTTTTTGAAATTTCTTAAGAGGTTGTTCGAGGTAAACCTATTGGGTACGGTAACACCAATAAATAGTTGAACGCACCTAGCATTGTATGTTCATATTTACATCTTGGTTACAGTTGCTAACAACTTGGAGAAATGATAAATTACAAATTATTCTCCTATAATTTATCTTATTAGAAAACATTCTTCTTAGTTTATTAATTTATTGTAGTTTCCTATAATTAGATTATTAGAATCCTAGAATAATGTATCTTACTAGGAATTATTCTCCTTACTTTATTAATTTATTGTAATTTCCTATAATTAGATTATTAGATTTTTAAAATAATTTATCTTATTTGGAATTATTCTCCTTAGTTTATTAATTTTTTTGTAACTTTCTATAATTAGATTATTAGATACATAGAATTATATGGTGTATAATTAGATAGTTGATGTTACTTATAATAAATAATAAGATAGACATTTTCTTACATATTTTTGTATATGGTATTAAAAGTTTCTATAATCTCGATTTCATCTTCTTGCGTTTGAAAGTCGTGCTTCTTTTATCTTTTGCGTATTGCTTAATGTCGCTCTTGTCATTTTTTATCACTTACATCTTTCATCTCTACCAACAACCTGTTCCAATGCCTTCTTTCCCTACTTACTTATTGTTTCCCTTCGCTTCTGATGCTCCTTGTCATCGATCAGACACATGTGATCATCGCCAACTTTCTACTTTTTGTCAACTCATGCATTGTTCCTTGGGCTTAACTTTTTGAAACTCATGCTCAGGTTACCAAAGTTCTTCACCATATCATTCCTCAATTTGGAAAGGAACATCCGACTCTAACTGATGTTGATCAAAAATAGTGGATCACCCCTGATTCTATTGTACTTTATATAATCTCTTTTGATTTTCTCCTTAATGTCACGGAGGAACATTTTACGACTATGGATATCTGGAATCGTTTAACTGCAACTTTTTAAGACAACCAAAATTCACGTGTTGTTGCTCTCGAGTAGGACTTCTCTTCCACTCGCATGGATGACTTTTCATATTATCAATGTCTCAAACAACTCTTTGATCAATTGAAAATAATTGGTACTCTTATCAGCAATCATCATTTGGTATTGTAGCTTATATTTGGTTTGCCCAAAACCTTTTCATGATGTAGTAACCATAACCATCAAAGGTACCCTTTGCCTTCCTTGTCTAGGCTCATTCTATTCTAAATCTCGAAGAATTTAGTCTAGCAAAGATGCAAACTACTACTTCTAACATTTCCATGAACACTTCAGCCTAAAGGAACATTGATCGCTCATCTTAATCGTCACTCGAACAATTGTTTTGTGTCTAACTACAATCGCAATAATCAAGGTTGCTTTAGTGGACATGATCAATGCAGTAACTTCCACTCCAATGGTTCATTTATTTTTGTCTAACTCTCCTGTTGTGGTTCCTTCTTTCATCATGATGGTCACTTGCTAAGTCTCGCTGGTTTTAATGTTAATTTAACAAACATATATGTTAATCACCCAAGTTTACTTGTTTTGCATATTTTGATAAAATGTGAGTTAAAGTTGAATTACTAAGTATTCTTAGGACCACCATGACCCCTCCTCGTGTGACATAATTCTCAACCAGTTGAAAATTAATTTAATCAAAGCTGAGTATGTAAACAATAAATGCACCCGATTGAAGTTTAAAGTGATTGATCTAATCCTGGTTAAACCTTTGTCTCATAGACAACTCACTTGCACTGCAGAAGATTCAGGAATTTGGACTTTGATACTTTGGTCCCTTTCCAATCAATCGAAAAATTGGTCATGTTGCTTATATTGCATCTTCCTCTCACTGCCGAAATTCAACACTTTTTCTTGTGTCATTACTAGATATGCAAAGGAGATCAACATCGGCAATATGTTTCACTTTCACTTCTGAGTGATGAACTTGATCCTATCCACTGTCCTTCCAAGGTATTGCTATCTAGAGTTGTCTTGAGAGGAAATAAACAAATCTCAAGTTTTAATCTCTAGGGAAGGATTGAAGGGAGTTTAAGCTACCAGGAATGATCTTTCTATTCTACAAGATTATCCCAATTTCAACCTTAGAGACACGTTTGATGTTTATGGATGTGGAATTGTTGGGTAAGAAACAATCAATAGTGAATGAGGTGGCAACCATCAGCAAGGAGCACCGAAATTCTGTTCCTGTGAGGACACATGGCTAAAAATTATGAAATCAAGGTAAACCGAAAAACTTAGACAAAATGCAGGACAGACTCTGCACTAAAGAATTACGATAGAAGAGGAAATAAGGAAAAAAAAATAAAAGAGAACAATTAGATGAGTTACTTACCTTTGTTCCCTAACCCTTTCTGAGATTCTCACCTCTATTAACACTCCTTGAGTCTACCTTTATATCCAGCTTTTATAGCATTGTATCAGTTATCAATGTTTCAATGTTACTTTTCCTCTTTGTAAGATACTCATACTTCAATGGCATAATTTGACACAATGATTTTACTCTTTCTTCATTCCTCTTAAATTATTATACTTGCTTACATCTAATTTATTAGCATGAGAGTTGAATTTAATGGCTTGTAAGTGAGAAGCTGCTTTGAAATATAATTCTTCCATTCCAACATTGATTTAAGTATGGCACTTCTGCAAACCTCAATGGTTACCTCCAAAAAATTACAATAAGCAAATTGAACAAAAACATCACACTACAGTAGTCTGAATATTATCCAAAGGGCCGGACAGAAGTATTGGTAGAACAAGAGTCAAAATCCACTCACTTGTCTGCTTACAACTAGAGTCATTTTAAGGAGTGATTGTTTAAAGGATAAAAAACCCAGAAATATGGAGAAATAACTAAACTGAACATGCTTATTCACGGAGGCTTAACTGGTATACAGATTAAACAATAATATCAGAATGACCTCGAGATGACCATACACAATAATACAGAGATGGCCACTTGTAAATTTCAGCTGCAATCATCTTCTGGGAATGATATCTGAAAATGAGAAATCATGAAAAGGTGGCCCTGTAGCAAGCAACATAAAAGGTGAGTACAAATTTCACTACTGAAGAGAAATATTCACGCAGATGAGTGTGCAAGCAAGACACGAAGTGAAGCTAGAATGAAAATGATTATCTCAAAGGTACTCCCAAATGCAGAACATGTGCATGTGATGCATATGAATGAATGTCAACGGGAACACAGTATGTTTCACCTTCTTGTTCCCCTAGAATGTAAAATGGAATATGTGCAATCATCTTCTTTGAACCTTCACTCCAGTTTATGCTGCCAACTTTCTGCGCTGTACCTTGTGTAGGTCGCGAAGGCCCCAATATGGATGAACATATAGCAGGGTCTTTCATCAAACCCAGGAAATCGCATGCACGCCTCCATACTCTAGCATCAGAAATTCGAGACCGAGCCACCTGAAAAGCAAATACCAAATTAGAAAAATAGCTACATCATTAATAACCTAATACCAAATTAGAAAAATATTTACATCATAAATAACCTATTATTCTTGGTCCTGCAACTTCGACACCATACCTTGCCCAAGGATACACGTGCTCTTGGTATTAACTCTCGATGATGTGTAGCAAGCTTTGCTATGGCTGTCACAACAAAACATAAAAGCCTGGACTGTGATGACCTTCTGTAAGTATCCTTATCAAGGGATACCTCCTGTGTCATGCCCACACGACTACCAAGTAAACAAAGTAGACCAAGTCATCACAGAATTACCTAGAAATCTCTCAGCACTGGAAGAAGATAGGTGTATGCTAATACTATATCATACCTTGAGGAAAGGTTTTCATACAGAAGCAGTTCTAGACTCTCAAAAAGCTCACGGGCTTCATCTTTGTGAGATCCACCACCACCACCATGCTCCCCAATGGCCCAACATAATTGCAAGGCTAATTCTGTCTAAAGAAAATTAATGAATTTTTATGTCAAGATGGTTGTACCACCCTTCCACAAATAGTTAAAATAGTTATTGACTAACCTTGACTGGGCTGTCATATGCTTCTCCAAGTCTGTCCATTATAGGTTTCTGCAATAAATTCACATAAGGTATTTGTTAAATTCTAGGGAAGAAGTCAACATTAAGCTAAAATTATGTGTTTCTAAGAAAGCACGGGTGCCTTACCTATATTGAGAAAAGGAATCAATAAAATAAATAGGGGAGATTTGATATCCTTTATAACAAAAATATGATACGAAAGTAAATAAAAACATTTTTAATAATACATATGTAATTTGAATATTCTTGATTATATAGAATTAGCTCCTTTCTTTCTATAATTATAACAGTGTTAAATATAAAATCATTCAAGAATATCTATTTAACCACGAATATTTTTAGGAGAGTTGGATCTTGATATGGGATTAGAGCCTCTATAACTAATTGGTTAAGAGTTTGATCCCTGCAGTACCTATTCCTCTTAAAAGTAAATTTAGGCACAAGACAGTACCTATTACCAACCCGTCAAACCCAAAGGGTCTTGAATGAGGGGGAGTGTTATATAAAACTGGCTGGGGAGCCTTTACCTTGTTAAACGTATTATAACTGCAAATTAGATTTTTTTTTTTATTTATTTATTTTACACATCCTAGTCAACAAGTGGTTCCTACACTTTAGGAACAAGTCAGTTTTTCTCTGTCCACATGGTTATGTGGTTGCTTTCGGTTATTATTTGAATCATTATAAATGCTACTGCTATTTTGAATAAAATAAGTTCTTTTCTTCATTAAGATTCACCATTAAAAAGCAACGTGTTCTGACCCTTACTCCTCTGTTAATTTAATTTCTTTTCTAACTCCAACATACCTAATGGCTAAAGCTTATAGAAAAGCTAATTCTTGAAAGAGCCATAGCCCAACAGCATAAGCCTTCACGAGAGTGGTTCTTGACATAAGCCCGAGCTTTCTAAGATAGAAAGATCAAATTCTACATAAATCACAGCACAAAAGAAAAACGCTGCTATATTGTGCGTCATCACCAAAAATTAAATATATTCTCACATAGCACAATCTTTGATAGGTTTCTGAAATTGGAAACCTATCTCAATTCCACTCAACACACACCAAAAAGGCAGTAAAGACAGTAAACTGAGTAATTCTGTATTGAATTTGGTAAACTATACAACTAAAACCTCCCAAGAGAGCCAAGTTCTCCCTCCACAGGATAAGAATGATCCTGTCTATACAAAGTAAGCAATTCAAAAACTGACTAATACAAGATATATCAGGTCTTTTATAGGAGCTACCTAACGCCTCTCCCCCTCTTTATTCCTTTTTCTCTTCCTTCTTTAAACTCTCCATATCCTATCAATCTTACAGTACACATTCATCATATTGCTATAGATCAGAAGATAAAAAGTACTTGATGTATAATCGTAAATAAAATGCAGTATATTGTCATGATATACCTTTAAAAGGGCAATGAAGTTTGGTGAACACTGAAATGTAGACAACATAAACTCCAAAAGTCGCTTGCGGACCTGAAAAGAACAACAGAACTTTAAAGTAACATGCATGAGACAAACTTCATTCACAAAAGAAAAACTTGAAAGGAAGAATTTAGGTATTTTTTACTCAAAGCTGGTGACCATAATATTTGTTATATACTTGAACACCTTAATACTTAATGAATTTGCTGTAACCTCAGAATAAAAATGTCAGTTATTTTCATTCCTTGGGGCTCAATTACTATAGCAAAAGGTTCTAAAAAGTGAAGAGCTTAAAATAGTAAACAATAATTGTACAGAAGCCAATAAGCACAGTGATATGATCACAGAAATAAAGATTGCATATTTATTAATACACAAAATGGAGAGTATATATTTATAATACAGAAATAAAGATCATACCTGCATTTTTAATAATGTTTACTTTTTATTCTAGTAAATTTTTGTTAAACCAAGTCTCCTTTATTTATTGTCTTGATTTGGTTTTCTCAATGTTAATAAATCCCCCTTGTTTTCTTAGAAACAGATGTGAACTTGTTTGGATTAAGCAATTTTTCTTAAAGAACTGCAATTTGGAAATGTCACTCAAATGACACTTATGTGACAATTAGGCTGCTCTTCGTATTAGCTCTAATCTTGTCTTTCAAAAAAGGACCAAACACATTAAAATTGATTGTAATTTTATTCAAGAAAACATTGCATCTAAAGACATCAAGACTGAGTTTGTTAACTCAAGTGATCAATTAGCATATATTTTCACCAAGTCTTTATGGAGACCTATATATAATTAAATTTGTAATAAGATTGGTACATACGATTTATATGCACCAACTTGAGAGGAAGTGTTAGAGACTTGCCTATGAGGTCTGATTTTGAGAAAAACCCAGTCCCCTTCCTTGATATTGGATGCCTTCCGCTTTTTGTTAGTGTACTGAGCCATCCTATCTTGGGCCCTGACTAAATGGTACCTTAGTTGCTTTAAGGCTTCATCACGTGTCTGCAAGTCTTGAGCCACGGCCTCTACCATAGTCTTCCCCGATATGAACTTTGTCAAGGTAGGTGGTAGCTGCCCGTAAACCATTTCAAAGGGGGTGCACTTGGAGGCCCCCTGGTAACTGGTATTATACCAGTATTCTGAATATGTGAATCATGAATTTCTCAATTTTTTGTCTCATAATGGTATTGTTCAGGAACTAACTTGTGTTAACACCCCTCAACAAAATAGGGTTGCAGAAAGAAAGAATCATCATCTTCTTGAAGTAACTAGAGCTCTTCTTTTTCAAATGTCTATTCCAAAAAATTACTGGGAGAAGCTGTGTTAACTTCCACATATCTCATCAACAGGTTACCCACTCGTATCTTAAATGACATTAGTCCTATAGAGTCTTTATTGTCTTTTCTTCCTTCTTGTTCCCTATTAACGAGTCTACCTAGTCGAGTCTTTGGATGTGTTGTTTTTGTTCACTCTCATCATCCTAATCATGGTAAATTAGATCCCAGAGCTCTTAAATGTGTCTTTATTGGGTATCCTTCTAATAAAAAAGGGTACAAATGTTATCATCCTCAGAGTCGTCGCGTCTTTATCACCATGGATGTCACCTTTCATGAAACACAATCCTTTTATGTCAGTCCACCACTTCAGGAGAAGAAAGCACTTGAAGTGGATGAACTCTCCTTCTTGTCATTACCATGTTTGTCTTTGCAGGATGCCCAAGACTTGAGCAATGAAGCTACCATAGTCCACAGTGAGGAAGAAGACAGATTTTTTGGCAAAAAATATGAAAGAAGAGAACAACCCACTTCGACTCTCGAGCAAGAAAAATTGTCTACTCCGGAGGTGAGGATCCCTGAAGATATCAATGAGGAGGAGGTAAGTATTATTTAGGATTTACCAGTAAGTATTATTGAGGATTTACCCGTAAGTATTATTGAGGATTTACCCGTAAGTATTATTGAGGATTTACCCGTAAGTATTACTGAGAATTTGCCCATTGCATTGAGAAAGGGAAGAAGATCATGTGCTAAATATCCTATTTCTCAATTTGTTTGGACTAACAATCTCTCTGATAAGCACAAAAGTTTTATTGCTGCCATTGATGCCACAAAAATTCCTACCTCAATCCAGGAGGCCATGAGACTTGAACATTGGAATCAAGCCATGAAAGAAGAAATGAATGCATTAGAAAGAAATTCAACTTGGGAAATTGTTGATAAGCCAAGAGACAAGAAGGCAATAGGGTGTAGATGGATATTCACAGTGAAACATAAGGCAGATGGGACAATAGAAAGATATAAAGCTAGATTGGTGGCAAAAGGATATACCCAAACATATGGGATTGATTATGAGGAGACATTTGCCCCGGTGGCAAAGATGAATACAGTTTGAGTTATTCTCGCTTTGGCTGCCCATTTTGGATGGGACTTACACCAGCTGGATGTGAAGAATGTCTTTCTTCATGGAAATCTCGATGAGGAAGTGTACATGGAGATTCCCCCAGGTTTTGAAGTGAAAAATGAAAGAAACAAGGTATGCCTCTTGAAGAAAGCATTGTATGGTCTTAAGCAATCCCCTAGAGCATGGTTTGGAAGATTTACAAAAGCAATGGTTTCCTTGGGATACAGACAAAGCCAAGGAGATCATACTCTATTCATAAAGCACTCTTCTACAGGTAAACTCACTTTATTGCTTGTCTATGTGGATGATATGATTATTGCAGGAGATGATGAAACAGAAAAATTGGCCTTAAAAGAAAAATTGGCAACTCTATTTGAAATGAAAGACCTAGGAAAACTCAAATATTTTCTTGGAATAGAGGTTGCCTACTCCAAGAACGGAATTTTCATCTCCCAAAGGAAATATGTACTTGATCTCCTCAAAGAAACAGGAAAGCTGGGATGTAGAACCTTAACCATTCCTATAGAACAGAATCACAAAATTGGAAGTGAAGGCCCAATATCAGAGATTGGTGGGGAAATTGATTTATCTATCACACACAAGACCAGACATTGCTTATGCAATTAGTGTAGTGAGCCAATTTATGCATGATCCTAGAGAGAGACACATGCAAGCAGTTGACAAAATTCTCCAATACTTGAAGTCAAGTCCAGGAAAGGGGCTATTATTCAAAAGAGAAGACACATTGACTATGAAGATATATACTGATGCTGACTATGCAGGTTCTATTACTGACAGAAAATCTACTTCTGGGTATTGTGCATTTCTTGGAGATAGTCTGGTAACATGGAGAAGCAAAAAGCAAGATAGAGTATCCCGTTCTAGTGCAGAAGTTGAATTTCGAGCCCTTGCTCAAGGAATGTGTGAAGGACTCTGGATGAAAATAATTTTGGATGATCTTAAAGTCAAAGTGGAGAATCCGGTGCAACTACACTGTGACAATAAGTTTGCTATGAGCATAGCCCATAATCCAGTACAGCATGACAGAACCAAACACATTGAAATTGACAGACATTTCATCAAAGATAATCTTGACACAGGCTTTGTGATTACAACTCATGTTCCTACAGAACTTCAAATAGCAGATATTTTTACAAAAGGGCTTCCTCCGAGTAGATTTCAAGATCTTGTAGGCAAGTTGGGAATGATTGATATTCATTTACCAACTTGAGGGGGAGTGTTGTAATTTGAGATAATATTTTTAGAATCTTCTTAATTAGAGGAAATAGATACATAATCTTTTATTTTATTTTATTTTTCCTAGTTTTCCTATTTCCCTTTTTAGGAGAACTAGATTATTACAAATAAAGGGTATGAGAATGTATTTTTTATGATTTGAGAATAATAAAATAAGTCTTATTTTCAACTATTTATAATAATATTGTGCGTAGAAATTCAAATAACAATAAAAACAAATTAAAAACCAGAACTTTCAAGTTCGAAACTTAAAATAACAAAACATAATGAAGGAGGTTTCTAGTTCGTGTGGGTAGGTGGGTGGACTTGCAGTCAGCGGCAGTAGCATCGTCGGCGGCAGCATCAGTGGCAGCGGTGACAGCGGCAGGTGCAATGACAGCAGCTGCCAGACTGCACACTATCGAAGGAGGTTGTTGGTTCATTGTGGGTAAGGTGGCCTAGGTCAATATTTTGTTGTAATGTTTGATTTAGGTCGAGTTGTATGGCCCAACCTTTTAGAAAAGAAAAACAACTGGGCTGACTCCCGAGGGAAAAATAAGAAAGGAGAGAAGATTAGGGTTTCACATGGGTGCCAGCTGCAACTCCTTCCTTTTGTATGGGCACCGCACTGCCACCCAAAGCAGTCACGATGGGCCATGGGATGCCAAACTTGCATAACCACCCTCATGTTGTAGTGGCAAGCTATGATTTTGCCACCAGTTCTGCCATAACAGATAACACTGATGCTATCGCATAAAAGATAAACTGGAATCTAAGATATCACCACTAGATTTTTCACCTCTAGTGGAATACAGATAGACATATTAACCAAGGCTTAGAGAGGACCAAAATGCAAGTATTTTTGCAGCAAGTTGAGTATATATGACTTTACTCTCCAGCTTGAATGAAAGTGTTATAATTACATAAATAAAGATCATATATTTATAATCACAAATACAAAGATCATATTTGTATTTATAGTAATGTTTCTTTTTTATTCTAGTATCATATCTTTATTATTAGATGAAACCAAATCCCCTTTGTTTACTAGGTTGATTTTGTTTTCTCCATATAAATAAATCACCCGTGTTGTTATAGAAATACATTCAACTCAATGTTTCAATTTTTTTTTTCTCATAGTTCAATACACCACTTCATGCATTCTGAAATGTTGGTTCTCAAAAGAAATTCTAACTCATAATGACAAGTGAAGATACAATCAATACCTCATATGAAAATATTTTGTCCGGAAATATTGTAGCATATCTCGACATGAGCAGGGGAATCAATGCACAAATCAGAGCTGAAAATTAATTATAAGAGAGAGAAAAACTGTAAATACAGCCAAGTCATATATCTTTAAAAACAGATTCTAATGACAAAATCCTCAGTATTATTGAATAACCTCAAAGTAAACAAGCATAGAAAGTGTGTGTGAACAAAACATACAATTATTGACAGTTTGCAATGCTATGGAGAAGTACACATCAAGAAGACGTGGAGTCAAGCTAAGTACTGCTTTCAGCTTATCAGAGTAAGGACTATTGACTGAAGTCTGTAATATTGCAGTCATCACTGGAGATGACCAGGGACGTTCCTGAGAGATGATAGAATTTACTTTAGGAATTTAAATGAAGCTAAATACCAAACAAAATCACAAATTTGTAATATGGCTACAATATCAAAGAGTTAGAACTCAAAATTTCATCAAACATTAAACTTTCAATGTAAAGAAAGCAATATTACTGCAAGCAAACTTATTATCAATCTTGTGTAACTATTGATTGGTAAACATGATGTGGCTGAGAAAAACTGGCTCAGCAACTTCAACTTTTAGCTTTAGAATAACAGGACGAAAGGAACCAAGACAAATGGAAGTAACAACCATGACAAACAAGAAAAAAGTTAACATACAGCGATACCATCATTTTCATCCTTCAAAAGTTCAAGGAACAATGGATCAGCGACATCAATTGCACTATTATCCTCATATTCAGAATCTCCTACGCCATCTTCTATAGTTGAACCAGTATATGCCTCGTCCATAAGAGCAAGTAGCATCTGCATTGGAAATACTTATAGGGTACACTTTTGCAACACTGGCTAGACATCACTATAATTTAAAGAATCACAGATAACCTTAGGGGCAGTATTTTTCTGAATAGAAGCTATGCTGCTCCCAATTAAGGGTCCAGAGCTTTTTTCCACCTTTTCCAATGCTACTACCAAAACTAGCAAATATGGGAACGAAAACATTGAATTTAAAAGATTTTGTCAAGGTAAATAAGAAGAAACTGATTTTCAGCATATTGTCAAACTCATTACACAGAACATCTTCAATAACTACCTATTTTTCCAGATGATCCTTATTAATTACTGAAGAAAATAGTTCATACTTCCTCCTTTTCTCTGTTATTTTTGAATATTGGGGAAGGGGCCCACAATAATTATGGTTATTGCTATGGAAAATGTGTTTAAGATCAATAAGTTGGAAAAGTTAAACATAAAAATTTAGCACGGTCAACTTTTTCAAAATCTTGATTATAAATTGAATTATGCTGTTTGTAATCAAGAAAAATAAGAGAGGGAAAATGCAAAAGGACAAACAATCATAATTGAAAATATTAATCTTTCTATTGAAATAAAAAGGTAATCAAGACATAAGTGGTGATAGTAATATAATTTATACATACTTGGCAAGTCTACTAAAGATGGAAATAAGGGGAGAAATGACCCAGGTGATATCAAGGCTGGGAAGGCATTCAAAAATAGTTTCTCTAATCTGCAAGAGTATAAAAAAAATTGTTAATTAATATCTGCCCCTCCCTCCCCCCAAGCCCATCCACTAGGCACATTGCCACAAAAAAATGAGAATTACACTCCAATGGTAAATTTACATGCCCCAAAGTAACACAGCACATTGAATTTAATTTCATTTAACACCGATAACATATTCTACTTGAAACCTAAGAGATAGACAAAGGTCAATCTTCAATATTCTAACATCAGGTAGCTAAATAGATTCTCTTTATCAATATTTACTATCCTTGTAAAATGAGTATATTCTAAATTTTGATGTTCCACTTCAAACCATTTCTGTCACTTGAACAGTAAAATGTTAGAAATATAATTACCATGACATATATTTTAAGATTTGGAAGCACAAGAAAGAGTACAGGATCAGCAATAGATTGTCCTCACTGGTTCAGAATACGGCAGGAAAAGTATTTACCTTTTATCCCCCACACCGCAAACCAAACAAGACTGTCAGAAAATACTGTTTTTGATATTACTCATATAAGAGCAATTGCTCTTAAATAGAATACCTTTGCCTTTGAGTACATGCTTTAACAATTTTTCTCACTGAAATTGGAAGATCTTGAACTGCAATGGTTACTATATTTTGTTCTTCATTAATGTCAGGTATTTTAGGTATAGGTTCAGATTCATGGACTTGTGGAATTGAATAATAGACCTTTTCCTTCGTAAGCAAACTTGTAGTGGATGGATAGCACTTTGAATTTGTTCTCCAGTTATCTTTGGGCTTCACAGAAGAAGGAACAGGACTAAAGTCGGTAAATGGTGAAGTATCAGACTTAATAGATGGTGGACTATTAATGCGACTTGATTTTGGGAGAATAAGGTTTTATGTTATGCACGAATTATCCTTATCTTAAATGCATGAGCTTTTGTCTTGAAGATAAGGTTGAAAAATAGTGTATTTTTATCAAAGGTGACATCACAAGACACAAGGAATAGTTTTGTTGGAGGGTGGCAATATTTGTATCCCTTTTGAGTAGTTGAGTAACCAATAATAAGTACTTAATAGCCCGATCAGCCTATGATTAAAATGAACATGGACATAGGATACACATTTAAAGACTCAGGTACAAGATGATTTGTGTCCTAAAGTCCATGAATAGTTGAATGGGACTCTTATTGTCTAGTGTTTTGGAGGGTAGACAATTAACCAAATAGGTAGTAATAAGAACAACTTCTCCCCAATACTGTTTTGAAACATTTTTATGGAGAAGAGAAGCTCAATTTTTCGTTCTGCCATCCTATTGCGTTGTGGGTGTTCATACAAGAAGATTCATGAATTTTCCCTTGTTCATTAAAAACGGAGGACAATGTTAGGTTGAAATATCTTTTAACGGTTGTATCTTTAATAATTTTAATGAAGTTTTTGAAAGTGTGGCTCACTTCAATGTTCTGTTTCAAAAGAAATACACATGACACTCAAGTGCAATCATCAATAAATATAGCAAACCAACAAGTCTCAGACTTGTTAGGAATACTAGAGGGACCCCACATATCACTATGTATTAATGGAAAGAGAGCAACCATTCTTTTATTGCTAAAGAGAGGGAAAGGCAACACGCTTGTGCTTTGCAAATTCACAAGTATCACGATGAAACATTTTTACATCAATTTTTTTAAATAAATTAAGAAATATAATTTTTGGGGTACTGAATGATGGATAACCTAAGCGTAGTTGGTATGACCAGATTTTTCTCTTCATTAGAGAGTGGTTTCTGACAGCAAAGACAAATGACTCTTAGTGCTACACATCTTATTAGTATCCTCTAGAAGGTAGAGCCCATTGTCTTCCTTATCAAGTCTAATCATCTTCCTTATTCCCTGATCCTAAAATTGGCAGGTTGTAAGGTTAAAAAACACTAAACAGTGTAAATCCATTAAAAGCTTGTGAAAAGAAACCAAAATGGTAGATAATTTGGACACCTATTAAACATTCTTCAGAATAAGATTTTGGTTTATGAAAGTTCCATGTACAAGTGCAATATTTATGTTGCTTGGACAAGGTTTATAAACCTAGTAGATGATTGAGTCATGTGGTCTGTGGCCTCCATAATCAACTATCTAGACACCTTCTATAGAGGAATTTTAAGGCATTGAGGGCATAGGAGTAAGGACTATTACCTGAGTCTGCAGGTTTTGTTAAGCAACCCCTTTTAATTTCATAATCTCCTCTATGTTGAACATTGTAGTGAGCCATGAAGAATTGCCTTCTACTCGGCCTAGTTGTGCCATATGGACTTTAGTATGTCCTCCACCTTGAATTCCTTTAAGTGTCCAGTTTCAGTTTGGATTTGGAAGCTTCCCATGAAGTTTCCAGCAGTTATCTTGAGTGTGTCATGACCACTTACAATAGGTACAACAAAGGGACTCTTTATCATCTCCTTTAGGTATATCAACTCCTCCTACTTCATTTCCAAAGTAAGTGAGTTGCCCTTGCCCAACTGATAGGATATAATGTGATAGGTTATAATGGGTAATGTGTGCAGAATAAAAGGAAATAGTTTAGGAATTAGTTGAGTTTTGGTTAGTTGGTTGGGGAGCCTTTATAAGAAGGCAGGGGAGCTTGTTAGGGATCTTGGTAAGAATCCTAACTATCTCCCTTACTCGCATACTTCAGTAAACTAACAGCAAGAATTGGAAAAAGAAACGTCTTGTATTCACATCAAAGAATCAAGAATACAATTGGGAAACCAGGAGCTTAACCTCCTTCACCAGGTCTGAACTGGTCTACAACTCAAAAGTACAAAACTGTCTAATTGAAAACAATAAAAGAGGTCCTTTTATAGAGACCCTTTTCCCACCCCACTTAACTGTTTATCAGTTAAGTACTCTTCCTCGCCTTTCGCCTCTCATAAACCCTCCATGTCCTAACATTACTCCCCCCATGAGAAGCAACCTTGTCCTCAAGGTTGAACTCTGGAAACTGTTCTTGCATCACCATACGATCCTCCCACGTTGCACTTTCCACCCCTCCGTCTTGCCATTCAATCAACACTTGCTCTCGTTGGTCTTCTCCTTGCTGCTGACCCCGTTTATCTAGCACCTTGGTTGGCCAGCATAACGGTCCACTCATTTGTAAGTCTGCTCGTAACTCCTTCTCCACCTCTGGACTGTGTTTCTCGGTTCCTTCCTCCATCTCTTCTCTTTCCTTTCGTGACAAAGCGTCCGCAACTTTATTGGTGGCTCCCGTTCAGTACACAATCTCGAAATCGTACCCAAGGAGATTAGCAATCCAATGTTGTTGAGCTTGAGTGGTTATCCTTTGTTCCAACAAAAATTTCAAGCTCTTTTGGTCCGTGTGCACGACGAACCTCTGGCCCAGCAAATATGGCCGCCAGTGCTGGATCGCCATCACCACCGCCATGAGCTCCTTCTCGTAAATCGACTTCCCCAGCGTTCCCTCTGACAACGCTCTGCTAAAGTATGCTATGGGTCTCCTTTTCTGTGTCAGCACCGCTCCGATTCCCACCCCTGAGGCGTCGCACTCCACATGGAAAGGTTGCATAAAGTTCGGTAACGCTAGCATCGGTGTTGTCGTCACAGCTAAAAAAAACCTCTTAGAGCTTTCAACGTTCGTGGTTCTTCCCAGGCAACGACCGCCTCCACTTTTCCTTCATCCATTTCGACCCCTCTCCTTGTTATAACATGCCCCAAATACCCCATCGATGTTCTCCCGAATTCACTCTTCTTCCTGTCGGCCACCCACTGTTGTTTTTGTAAGCGGTCCAGCACCATGTTCACTTGCTGCAGATGCTCCGCCTATGTCGCGTTGTACACGAGGATGTCGTCGAAGAAGACGAGAACGAACTTCCGCAAATACGGTCGAAATAGCTCGTTCATAGCGCTCTGGAAAGTAGCGGGCGCGTTGGTGAGGCCGAACGGCATTACCAGGAACTCATAATGCCCCAAGTGGGTCCGGAACGCCGTCTTCTGGATATCTGCCTCTCCCATCCGGACCTGGTGGTAGCCGGCTCTGAGGTCCACCTTCGAGAAATACCTCGCTCCTCTCAATTCGTCCAACAGCTCTTCGATCACCGGTATGGGAAACTTGTTGGGGACGGTCGCTCGGTTGAGCGCTCAGTAATCTATGCAAAATCGCTAGCTTCCATCTTTCTTCTTTACGAGAATCATCGGGCTGGAGTAGGGACTTATACTTGGTCGAATAATCCCTACATGCAACATTTCGGCCACCTGGCGTTCGATCTCCTCTTTCATGACATGTGGGTAGCAGTATGGGCGCACGTTGACAGGGTCGGCCCCATCCTTTAAAATGATCTGATGTCTCTCTTCCCTGTCAGGAGGCCTCGGAGCGTGGTGAAAGAAGGAATGAAGGCCTCGGAGCCAAATTGTTAGTGATGAACCCTAATTTGGTGATGCTTAACTTAACATCTCAAAAACCCTTTTTTTAATGTTTTAATTACACATTTTCCACCTAAGAGACTCTGCATATGCCACGTAATCTAATGATTCCAGCTCACACTGACAACTCACCTAAAATTTAACCCTGTTAACCCAATTTAACGGCAGGGACCCAATTGTTTCAATTTTTCACTTTTAGGGACCCAATTGAGAAAAAAATAAGAAATGGATCTATTTGAAAAAACTCAACATAAATAGAGACTACGAGAATAATTAAACCTAAAATATACTATCAGCCTCTTAATCCTCCAAATTATCCTCTTAAATTAGGAATACAATTAATTCCTAATTATGTATTTAAAATTGTACATGGAAATATTAACTATAAGATAAATCATGGGATTCTAACAAGGAATGAAAAAATGGAAGAAAAATGGGTACATACCTTTCACCATTCCAAGCAATCAACTTTAATAACAATGGAAAAAACTGCCAAAAGAATAATTAGATATGATATCAGATAGAAACATGCTATTATTATTTCCAAAGCCCAAGGGAACAAGTTCCTTAATCAAGAGGTTAATTTGAATGCATCATGGTC
Organism: Vigna umbellata; assembly: GCF_029865625.1. Taxonomy (NCBI): domain Eukaryota; kingdom Viridiplantae; phylum Streptophyta; class Magnoliopsida; order Fabales; family Fabaceae; genus Vigna; species Vigna umbellata. The sequence goes on from NC_142170.1 coordinate 21,381,764, forward strand.
ACATTCAAGTTAGACTATAGAAGTTCAGTATCCTTAGAGAGAGATATATGACTCTTGGAGCCCGAAACAAAGCTGAAATAATATAACTCACCAGTGACATTTTTATTAGTGTCATTCTGACGACCTCACTTAATAACTAAAAATATACAACTAAACAGAACACTCATTGCGCAAATATTTCCTCATGATAATTATAAATGTTTTAATTTCATTCCATGAAGCATTTTTAAAAATGCAAGGAGCTACAGAACTTCAGTTACACCTGAGGTAATAAGTTAGGGAAGGAAGTTAGAAGCTTCTTCTTGTTGTTGATGAGAAATTCAAGTGTTGCTTCTGCAACAACAGGATCAGCAAACTCCCTGCAACAGGATACAAATAATTTTGTAGAATTATAACCTCATTTTAATGATATTACATAGTCTTAAGACCTGTTCAGTAAAGAATTGAATCAGACGTAAATTTTGCAGTGATAAAATAAAAAATTTCAGCTTTTATTTACTGTTTGGTTGGTCAGGAAAAAGAAGACAAAACTTTCACCCAATTTTGGCGGAATAAGCAGTCTTTGAGACAATAAGTAATTTTCTTCACTCTCAGGCTCAAGAAGTCCACACAAAATCACCAAGAGTCCTGTTAGGTTTCTTGCAAGAAGAAACCGGTTCCAAGATGTTTTCACTCACAGAAAACACAAAAAAACACCCTCTCAAAACTGTATATGCCTCGTTTATTCGTTTCGCAGCAGTCATACAATAAGGGATGATGTTTCCCTTCTCGCAGTACTCTAATAATCCTGTCTATACTCTCAACATACCAAAAACGCCCCCCACAACAACAAAATCCCACCTATATATAGTCTTCCTATTAGGAAGACTATAACCTCCTAACCAACCAACTAACTATTTGTTTTCTTCCTTCTTACATAGACATCTAATTTCCTAACATGTTCCTAATATTTCCATCACATCTATCCTAGGCTTGCTTCTCTGAGTAGGCGGCACAAGGAAACAATGATGATGAAAAAGAACTGTTGCTAAAAAATATTTACTATTTTATTTTTTGGCTTTCCTGGTCTTCTACTGATGTTCATTACTATAATACTGTATTTCTTCCATCAAACTATCAAAATTATGTTCGTGAACCACTTATGGTTGATAAAGAATTGTAATCCCAACCAAAACTGATCAAAATTAATTTTACATAAATTTAATCTTGACATCTATATACAATGCTAAAGACAACTCACATCACATGTTTTTAACATTGATATATTGAAAATCGTCTAAGCATTGATTTTGTAAAAGATTTTTATACTGTCACACCCAGTTACAAACTGATATACAGGAATAGAAAGAAAAAACAAAAAAAGCGAAAGCTTCTCCATAAGCTATAAATTAACTTATGTACAAGTTATAAATCAACAATATGGAGAAGCTAATGGGGGAAAGTTTCACACAAATAGCTGATTTAAATTTAATTATTACTTACGAAGAAGTTGTTTTTCCTTCTCTAACTGGTTTTAGACGAGTTTATCCAAATAGAACTTCATAACATTGCTAACTTTTCCACTAATTATCTTAAAAATAATACTGATTCTAATCCGCAGTTTGTGTAAAATAACTTCCGCTTGCAATGCATAGAAGTTAAACTCTATAAGATCACCTGCTCAAGCACGACCGAAAAAATGTCCTAAGACTAGGATCAGCATCGTGAAGAACAATCTCCCCAAAGTCTAGGTAAAACTGAAGAATTGCCTGAGAAACAATTATGTAGACATTAAATCGAATCAATATTTACGATAAAATCGACAACTTATTTAAAAAAAAATTACAAGCAAAAGAAGGCCATTGGAGGTTCGAGATTGAGAGAGGGAAGCTGCAGCGCGCTGGAAAATCTTGTTAACGGAGGTATAAACCCTAGCCACCAAGTCCTCGGAATTCTCGGTCTTGCATAAAGCATGAAGCTTTTTCACCTAATCAAAATTAAAGCAAGCACAAAGTTAATATTTAACAATAAATAGAGAGAGTATAACGGAATGAAAATGTAAGAATTTGTACGGAAGGAAGAAGGGAAGGATCAGAAGCGGGATCGTTGGCGGTGTTAGAGTCTCTGCCACTGACAGAGAGCTTCCGGAGGTGAAAATCCCAACCTAAGTCCTTCTCTGACATTGTTTTTGCGACGAAAGATCGAATTGAAGGAGCAGCAACAGAAACTCTATAGACTATGAGTAGGACAAGGTTCACCTGTATGATCTTCTTCCATAATTTGACACGAGTGAACACTACTCTTCAGAACCGTATGATAAAAAAATGAGGAACGATCCAAATAATCTATATATCTAACAAAATCAAAATGGTTGTTGCAGTTGTTTCTTCTTTTATTACTACCAGCTGTTAAATATGCAGCTTGAATTTTCAAAAATTTTCAATACACTGTGGTGTGTATTTACTTTTTTTATTATATTAAAACTAGTTTTAAATTCAGAGTTCCAAGTTGGTTTGTATGTTTATTTAAAAAAATTATTAAAAAAAATTTAGAAATAGAAAAAAATAATATAAATATTTTCAAATTTATAAAAAGTCAATATTTTATAAAAATATAAGGGTTAAATCATTTGTTATATTTTTGTAGAGAAATTTTAAATCAATTTTTTTTTATGCGTCTTAACAAATTTGATGTAATAATATACTAATAACTTTAGAAAATATATCACAAGTATGTGCTTCTTTTTATTTTTATTTAATTTTTTAATTTTTTAATTTTATTATAAAATAAAAACTTATCATGTATTCAACGACGTGTCACATAATCTTTATAGTATGACGTGAAATATCAGAGGTTATTGGTTTAGTTTCAATTTAGTTTTGTATCTTAATTTCGTTTCAATTTGGTTTCAATTTTATTTAAAATTAAACAATTTCTTAAAAGGGAATTTAATTTGTATATAAAGTTTATTAAAATATTTTTGTTATAATTGATATTTTTATTAAATATTTAAAAAAAATTATTAATATTTATATTTATATTTACATTAAATTTTATTTAAAATTATTTTAAAATTATTAATAAAAGTAATGATAATAGAAAAAATTCAAAATTAATTTCAGATAAACTTGTTTATTAATAACATTTCATAAAATAAAATAAATTTATCAATTTTTTCAACTATTTTAAATATAGTACATTTTTAAAATGTATAAAATTCAATAATTTCTATACGTTCCTTCAAAAGTAACAATTTTACAAATCTAAATGTAAAATTAAAAAAAATAAACAATTTTATAACAATTATTTAAATTTGAAAACTTTTTAAAAGAAGTTCTTTGAAAAAATATATATATATATATATATATAAATTTAATCATGTTAAAAAAATTTAATAAAAATATGAATTTTATTAAAAATATGTGTATAACATTTGTATAAAATTTAAATGGCTTAAATGCTTACTTGGTCCCTTTTTAAGTGGGTTTTTTCAGTTTAGTACCCGGTTTTAAAAATGCATACATCGGGTTCCAAAGTTTTTCAAAATTGAATGAACAAAATCCTATCCATTTAACGCGTTAAAATTGATAAGGTTGAGGTTAAGGTGGATGTGAGCTGTGCAAAAAATGTTGTCTTGGCATTTAGTTGGCCTAAATTCAGTTTACGTTTCTGTCACTTTTTCTTCCACTTATTACTCCTAGCTGACGTTTGAGTCGTTCTCTCTGCACCTCCCATTTTACACTTTTGCCCTCATTTACTAAAAGTCAAACAAAAATTAATGATTACTTAATGATTTCTCAACCACCAGCAATCTTCTTAACCTCCAACAACCTTAAATGGTATAAACCCTAAATATCATTGTTATTGTACATGCACCCCCTTCACTGTTATTTTTCTGACTTTAATTTTTCACTCCTTCAGTTCTTCAGTGCACTTTTATATTATTTTTTGTGGTTGTGTCCGGTAGTGCTGTGGACAGTAAGAGGAGGAAGAAAAGAGTGGTGGTGGTGCTGTGGTGCTGTGGAGAGTGGAAGAGGAAGAAGGCAACAAAAGTTACAGGTTAGTATATTATTAACATATTATATAGAACAAAATAATAATAATTATTTATTTGAATAAATTATTTAATAAAAATTATAAATTCAAAAACAAAAATAAAAAGATTGAATAAAAACAATTTCAAAAAAATTTAACAAACAAAAAAATATTCAAAATTTATTCCAAAAATATATTACATATCATTTAACATTAAAGCCTAACAAAAAAAATCAAATATTACAAACAAAACAAAAAATTCTTAAAATAAAATATACTAACTTAATAACAAAATAACACAGTACAGGACCGAAACCGTAGAGACCCTAAATCGAAAAATACAGCCACAAATCGAAATGTGGTTGGCCTTAGCCGTAGTTTGAACTGCAGAAAACCCAGATCTGCACTTCCAAGTGCGTCGGCGGCCATGCACCTCCAAAAACTAACCGCAGATCCACTTGCGGTTACTGTCTCATGCAGATCCAACTACGGCGCAACCATATCCGCACTTCTAAGTGCAGCGGCCATTAACCGCAGTTCCATGTGCGGTTTGGCCTGTAACTCCAGCCCAGATCAAAGCAGATATAAGCACAAACATTCTATCATTTTTCCCCACCGCATATACTAAAGAACAACCACAAATCAAAATAAAATAACTAACCTGGACGTTGATGTACGAGAAGAAGACATCCTGCAACCATGACACCAACGATTGAAGAAACGAGGGGCAAGAGCTAAGGCACCAACACGAAAAATAGTGAGCAAAAAACTGAACAAAGGGGAAGGAAGAGTACTCACGTTCAAAAAATTGTGAAAAAGGAGGGAGGAGGGCAGAACCGTAGAGAGGAGAAAGAAGAAAGACTCAAGGGTAGGGTTTCACATGAGATGCGTAGAGAGGAGAAAGAAGCAGGGGTGTAGGGTTTAAAGTGAGATGAGGCTAAGGGAAACTTTCAATAATTTTATGAGTGGATGAGTCAACAATTTTAGAAAATCAATGCTCACTGACATAACAGAAGTAGAGTTAGGGGTAGGGTTACAGTTGGAATTAAAATAAAATTAGGAGGTGCAAGATGAACTTGGTGAGGTGGAGGGAGAATCACTCTTTTCTTTTTTCTCTTTCTTTCTACAGTTTGGAAGCCTTCACATTATCTTCCTCCATCTTCCTAAAGAAGACTGCCGACTTCAGCGCGTCAAAGCATGAACGCCACCGAGAACGAAAACGCGAACGCCACAAGACTCTACACCAACACCTCCTTCGCCAACGCCACCTTTCTTAATCTCTTCACCCCCCCCCCCACCCCCACCTCAGCCTTCTCTGATCTCCTCGTCGACGATGGAGTTAAGGTTTCTTAAGTCATCTGCTCTGGAACCACCTTCAATACCCTAGGATTGTCCTTCCTGTCGTCGCAAATGCCTAGCGAGGAGGAGAAGCGGGACGAGAATGCGGAGAGGAAGGAGGGTGTGGATTTGTAGTTTTTCGTGAAGGGGATCGAGGTGGCGCTGTTTTTTCTGGTGAGTTTCCTCTCCGCTGCCTACGGATGGGTAATTCTCGTTTATTATGATGTGTTGGGCTATGAGGGATGCATTGACTCAGCTTCTGGGGTTGTGGTAGTTCAGAGAAATTGAGGATCAATACTTGTTTTTCAAGCTCTTTATGAGGTTAAAATTGATGCCCTTCTTTGTTATGTCTCCTTGGGTTAGGGGTTTTGAGAGAGAGATTTCTGGGTTCTTGTTTACTTGGTTTATGGTGGATACTTTTGTTGCTTTTGGTGCCAAAAGTGAAGTTTAATTAGGGTTCTTCAATTGGGGAAATTAATATGGGAGAATTAATTAGAGTTTTAATTAGAATTTAAAAAATAACATTTAATAGAAAGAATACCTAATCTAATTAAATTATAATTAGAGTTGACGTAGCAAAGACTATGTATTTCGTTTTATAATGAAAGCACATTTTCATATATGTCTTTGCTAAAGAAAATTGCTTTTGCCACGTTGGATATGTATATTGCCACATCAATTAACATTTAACGTCGTTTCTATCAACTTAACGGATACGACTTCATTCATACAATTTTGAAAATTTTGGGATCCATGCATTTTTAAAATCGGATACTAAACTGAAAAAACTCACTTAACAAATGGACCAAGTAAGCATTTAAGTCAAATTAAATTTTATTTCAATTTGGAGAGAGGTAAAATTACATCATTTTTAAAAAAATAGAACTATATTAAGATAAAATAAAAATACAAGACAAAAAAATGACACATGATAATATAAAGACAAATTTGTATTTTTAAAAAAAATAAAAAAAGTTAAAATTAATAATAAAAAGAATCACAAACTAACATGTGGAACATCTTTAAGTGTGGTTAAAACAGTACTATAGAAAGAAAAAAACCTCATTGTATCAATTTTTCTAAAATTGGAACCAAAACTTGACACATAAAAAAGTGAACCAATTTGATATTTTCCCACATAAATAAGAATAAATGACATAATTTAACCAAATATAAATAATATAAATAATATAAATAATAGACTTTCTAAAAGTATAAACAATAAAACATTAAAAATTAGAGTACAAAATATGAAAGAGTAAAATTAAGAATGAAAGAAATAGCATAGAAAAAAATTAATACAAAATATAAGTTATTCTTCAATAATAAATATATTAAAAATACATTAAGTAAAAACTTTTAATTATGATTAAAATATATCTAGAACACATTAAAAGAAGTAATTATTCATTTATTTTAAACGTCAGCTAATTTTTAAAATAATTTTTAGAGATGCATATCATGGATTAAGTTTATTAAGAAAAGAATTATATGAGAGAGGAATATAAACAATTTGTATTGTTGATAAATATATTATTTTTTAAATAATATAAATTTTAAGAAATAAAATAAAATATATTTTTCTAAATTTAAATTTATTAAATGATGTAATTAGAAATATAAAAAAATAATATAGAAAATAAGTAAATTTTAATATAAGTTATACTTTAAAATTTTAATAAATGACCAAATAATTATAAATTATGAAGGATAAAATTAAGAATGAGAAAAAAAATAGTATAAGAGAAAAGAGGTAATATTTTAAATATAAGTTGTTTCGGATTGTGGGGTCAAGAACCACTCCTTCACATTTTCACTAGTCTTTGTAGTTTGCTTCAATCTTCGTTACCGTTATTACCAATCTTTCTCGCTCAATCCTCAAGTCAGTTAATTAATCTGATAAGTTATCACAATATAGTCTTAATTTCACAATAAATACAATCACTTATTGATAACGGTTGAATTTACAGTTATCTGTGATGCAATTTTGATACTAAATTAACTTTTTTTTACTTTGAAGCTTGCTTAAACTCTTGTTTTTAGTTTATTTTTGTGAATAAGAGAGTTGAGGTGTTATACTTGATGATTTTATCACTAAATGCCCTTGTTTTGTAAGTTATTAGAATGAATTAGAAGAGAAGTTGAAGTATCAAGGAGTTGGAATCCAGGAAGGACAAAAAAAGCACCAGAAGAGAAGGTTACAAAAGGTCACAGGATGCTTGGTTGCCCTTTTCTAGGGCCTTGGGCTTAGGAGCTCACACAACTACGCCTGGTTGCCCTTTTCTAGGGCCCTCAACGCCAGTGCAGGGCGCCTGGTTGTCCTTTTTGGGGCCCTCAGCTCCACTTTGCAACGCAACACGCTTGGGTGCCCTTCTAGGGGCGTTGAGCACTAGTTACAGCGTAGTCTCGCCTGCTTACCCTCTAAGGGGCGCTGAGCGCCAGTTTCAATGCATCGTTGAGCGCCTGCTTACCCTCTAAGGTGCGTTGAACACCAGTTCTCTCGCAGTGTCGCCTACTTGCCTTTAATTGGGGCACTGAGCGCCAACATCTTGGGCTTATGGGCCAATTTTGATCTATTTAAGGACTTGCACGCCCTAGTGTTCACATCTTTTGACGGCTGAAGCTCAGAAACACACTTTTCGATCCTTTGGAGGCAGATTTGGCATGCGGGAGCTATCCTCTTCTCTTTCTAGGGTTTTTATCTCATTCTTCCATCATTGTACATCTAGATTCTCCATGACAATGGAGAACTAAACTCATTTGTTGTTGGGAAAGATGTAACCTCTAAACTTTCATGTATTTGAATTATTTTATGCTTCTTTCACTAATTGTTAGTGATTTCCTCCTTTGCTCAATGCTTGTTATGTTTTGATCACTCATAGCATGATGTTTGAATTTCTTTGTTATTGGAAAATACCTAGAAACCTTGATCTAAAGAATTGCACCCAAAAGAAATATTGCCTAGGGATAGGGATAGGATGTTTGGTTGTCTTAAGCTTCTGTTTGTAATGCATAATTGATTATTAGGGATGCAAGGGATTGTGATCTAATAATTAAGGATAGGCTTTTTATGCCACGGGATCGGGTTCTAAGTAGTTTAGAAAGTGACATTAACAAATTAATGAAGAAGATGAATTATTATATACATGAAAGTAAGGAAGGTGAATTCTAAACCCCAACAACATAATCATCTCATATTATCAACACCATTCATTCTTATGACAAGCCTCAATCGATCAATTTGCATTCATATTTACTTTTGTTGCATTTGCATTTAAACACCAACAAAAAAGTTTTTCAGTCTTAATTAGTTAAGTAATTACACGATTGTTTAGTGTCGTGAGTCTTTTGGGATACGATACGTCTTACCATTTCTTATTACTTAAAAAAAAGGTAACTTATTTCTTTTGGTAATAGTTATATGTTTTTGTATTAATATAAATAATATTTTATGGAGCAACTTTCTTTTGTTATATTATCTATATTTATATAAATAATATTTTTTTTTTGGAATTACAGTTTTAATATTCGGATTGGCATGGTTATAGTAATATTATATATATATATATATATATATATATATATATATATATATATATATATATATATATATATATATATATATTATATTATATTATATTATATTATATTATATTATGTATAATTTCACACTTATATATGTATTTAAAATATATAAACGAATAATTATATTTCGTGGTTTTGTAGTGTTTAAATATTATTATGAAAATAATGGGTTTTTACAAGATTTTAGAAAAATTAATTCAAAAAGGTCAGGTATCTTTATTGTTTATATAATATTAAAATAGAAACCCTAATCATTTAGGAAAAGAGACAGATTATCCTATGTAGCCGTGAAAGATGTTTGAGAGGAGAACATTATTTTCTACTAAGGGAGAAGGCTAGGAACCAAGTTGTTAAGAGGACTTATAATATATAGAATTATTTACTCGATTATGTGGGCTCAATTTTTTTTTAATAAGAAAGTCTTTTGTTGGTGCGTAGGTGATGAATGCATATTTATGCCCACATTTATGCTTTAAAATTCAAAATTTTAGTGAGATCCTTGTGCTTAAATAATTGACTTAAAGTGAATCTGTAAGATTGAAATTGTTGGGTTTGGAAATTAAAGAGACGTAAAAAGTGAGTTTTATCGCATAAATTCTTTTTGGATGTTATAAAGTTTGTTGATGCAGCTGAAATTATAATTTAACTGATGTAAAACATGCAAATAAGTGGCACAATTGGCAAAATAGGCCCAAAATCAGATTTTGTTTGGAAAAGAATATACAAATGGGTCAAACAGACAGTTTTACTACTATACCCCCCTAAATTTCCCTACACACACCCCTCTTTTCTTAACCAGGCCCAAAAGTCAGATTTTTCCATTACACCCTCCTAATTTCTTGCACACCCCTCCTAACTAGACTCTACTAGATATTACCATGTGGCAATCCAATACCAACAAAGCCAACCAACCAGAATGTGCCATATCATCAACCTTAAAACCTTAGCGTCATCTTGTCCATAGAAACCCCTAATTTTGTTTGGATTTCTTTGTTATTTGGAAATATATATAAACCTTGATCTGGAGAATTTCATCCAAAGAAATATTCCCTAGGGATAGGGATATAGGATGTTTGGTTGTCTTAAGATTCTGTTCGTAATGCAAAATTGATTATTAGGGATGCAAGGGATTATGGTCTAATAATTAAGGATAGGCTTTTTACGCCGAAGGATCGGATTTTAAGTAATTTAGAAAGTGACATTAACAAATTAATGAAGAAGATGAATTCTTATATACATGAAAGTGAGGAAGGTGAAATCTAAACCCCAACAACATCATCATCTCATATTATCAAAAGCATTCCTTCTTGTGTCAAGCCTCAATTGATCAAATTGCATTTATATTTACTTTTGTTGCATTTGCATTTAAACCCCATCAAAATAGTTTTTTAGTCTTAATTAGTTAAGTAATCACACAATTGTTTAATGTCGTGAGTATTTTGGGATACGATACTTGGTCTTACCATTTATTATTACTTGATACGATTTGGTACACTTGCCAATGAGTTAACAATAAATATATTGGATGAGGAACATGGTGAACTTGATTATGCTTTTGACTATGAGTAAGAGGTGAAGTTCATTGAAATGTTGGAAATGGTGTTAGTCTTGGATGCTTTTGTTGGAATTTTAATCATATAAATATAAAAGAATCTTTGGTAAAATTTATGGTTGATGAGAAGGAGATTTTGAGATGGTTGATAAGTTGTCTTTCTAAACTCTTGAACATTCATGAATATGTTGTTATGTTGACTGCGCAATATACCTATGAAAGTGGTATGAAAATCTATGATGAAATATGAAGGTTTATGTTGGTTTTGAAATAATATATAAATTTATATGCCATGATGAATTGGATGATGAATATGCACACTATATGAATTTTTTTGTTGTCTCGTCGGTTTAAGGGATTGATATTGGCGTTTGGTGAGAGACTGCACATTATAGAATCATTATGTTATTTGAGAGTCAATAGAATATTTGAGGGCTTTACTTGACCTTAATCATGTCAACAAGTAGTGACTATTCAACAACATTTAACCACCCAACAAAAAAGATGACGAACTAAAGTTTCAACTGATTCATGATTGTGATATTCACACATTACCTTTAACAACCCTTTCCATTAGAATAAGGTGTTGATGATGAAGGGTTGAGTATTGTTCTATCATATAGGAAGGATATCCACACATTACCTTTAACACTCAACACTTAACTAAAGATGATATTGTGCTATCATATAAGAAGGATCTTAGATGTAAATTTCATGTACAAAAGAGTATAAATTGCATAATAGATCATATATGCATAAATATGATCATATTAATATATTAAAAAGCTTACAAAATCATTTAAAGCATATTAAAACATTTTAGAAGCAGAACAACCCTATACTGCCTGTTTTAATCGATTAAGATAAAAATTTAATTAATTAAAGCAAAAACATAAGCCTAATCGATTAAGGTTTTTACATAATCAGTTAAAAAGCATCAGAATGTCATATCTTATATATATATATATATATGTGTGTGTGTGTGATCTAACATGTTTCTTTACGAAAAACTTTGCATTCATTTGACACAACACGAAATTTGAGAACATGAAAACACCAAGAAGCTGTCCGGAAACATTCTTAGAGAAATCAATCAACCTCTTTGAAGAAATATCAAGAATCTCCAAGGTTTCAAGAAAGCAAGAAGATTTGTTTGATCTGCACATTGTTGGTGCTTTCAGGTTTCATTTGATTATAAATTTTCTTAATCGCCTTAGTTGTGTAAGCAAGGTGTGAGAGAGTGTGAGTTAGAACCTCTCTTTGTTATTGCTTTGTATATTGGAGTGTGTGAGGATACAAATTGAGTGAATTCTTTGTATTCTTAACTTTTAAAATTTAGTGATTTCTCTTCAACTAAGATGGTTGAAGGGAAACTGGATGTAGGATCAATTTAAGAGCTGAACCAATACAAAAATTTGTGTGTGATTTGTTTTAGTTTATGCAGTTTCATCTTGTTGATCATAAATATTTGTGAATTGATTCCAAGAACCAAGATTTTCAAATATTTTGTAAAAGTTGATCTAAAATCCAATTCACCTCCCCTGGATTGAGATATAGGGGCTCTATTTCTAACATTCACCCCTACTTGGTTTGCTCCTCAACTTAAAGGGACACATACATTTTCTTGTCCTAGATACACTCGGTTGAACATCATGTTTATACTTCTTTACTTCTCACTCCTTTCACAACCTAGCAAAACAGACGTCTTTTTTTCGGATTCACCCGTTGTTGTGTCAGATCTTATTGTAATTGCAACAAATCCAAGATTAAATGCAATCTTCGAATTTATTCAATAAAATCATCGTGTGATGAAAATATTGGATTAATGGTAAAATTATTTATATAATCACCCTTAGTCACTTCATTTATAAAGAAATAAAATTCAGACACGAAACTCAAATTTATATATAAATCCATTAAGTGAAAGGAATAATTATCTATCTTATAATATTAATCACGAAAATATTTACCACTCATTATTTCTCATTATCTAATAATAATAACAACGCATATTACAAATTAAATAATAAATAAAAAATGAAAATTAAATAAATAAATTTAAAAAAGTTATAATTATTCACGTTCAAAATCCGTTAGAACCTTAACCAACTTTCGAAAGTCGGAAAAGTTAGTTTCTTAATCACTTTCAAAAACCGGTTAAAATCTTAACGTTTTCTAGAACAAAGGACTTCACTTACCTCGAACACAGTAATCTCCAACTTCTAACAAGTAACTTCCACGATCATGAGCAGAACACCACCGAGACCACATAAATGCACCAAAATGGAAGAAGCAGAGTGAATGAAGTGAAGAGAAATGAACGACAAAGGGGATGCAGAGTAATATATAGCTTCTTTTAATATAATTGGTGAACATTAATGAAAACCAATTAATATGTTCAATGCAAATGTTTTGGTTTTTTTTTCTTAAATAAAAGGAACACGTTTGTAATTTTAGAGTTCCAGGAAGAACTGATGTAGGTGGGAGGTGCGTGTAGGGAGAGAAGCATTCGTTTCCTAAAGCTTCTTATTCAATCTACTATTGAACCTAAGATATAGACACATACACTAAACAATATTAATAATCTACTTCTCATAGACTTCCTCTCGAAACCCTATGAGTTTCAAAAGTCTACCATTTAACACGATCACTTCAACCACATACATTAACAACTTCACAACAGTGATTTTTAATTAAGATTTTCGGCTAACAACAATTTTTATTCGTAATAGATACACTAAACTCATTAAATTTCAACTTTTATAAAATTTTATATAGTTCTGAATTTATTATTTTACACATGCATAGTTCTCAAATTTGAAACCTAACCCGAAATATCACATATACTATAATTGAATTGTAAAATTAATAAAAACTAATTTCTCTTACCTTCAATTTTTTTTATGTTCTAAGTAACTAATTCAAAAGGAAGAATAGGTTAAAAGGATCAAATAGTCTTAACTTCAAACAGAAATAACTAACATTTCAAAACTAAATTTCTTCAAAATTTTCAACAATACATGACTTAAAGACAAACAAGAGCAGAATAAACAAAAAGGAAGTTACTCTAAGAAAAAAGAAACTAAAAATGAAAAAAAAAAAGACTTCACACTTCAACTTGTTGGCTTTAGCTATATTGAAGAAGCTCGTCCTCCTTCTATTCAATTTGGTTTTTTCTGTAAGCAGTTTCTTTCTGTACATGATAAAGTTCCATCCTACATTCCCATAAAAGAAAATTGGTTTTGTCCATTTAGAATTAAAAAAGTTTATTTAACTTTTAAACTTTATAATCTTAACTTTTTTTCTTTTAATTATAGATTCAAAAGTCAAATAACTTTCTAATTATGTAATTTGAAGATATTTAAATTGTGTGAATTATGTAATGAAGATATTTAAATTGTATAATCTAAAAATGATTGTTTACTTTCAAATTGTACAATCTAATAAAATATAATCAATTCTTTTTATATAGAGTGCAGGATCAAATTTGTGGAAGTGTATAAAGAAAGTACCTTTTGTGTATACCTAACCCAAAATTAATAAAATTCCAACTCCTACTTTGTATTATTTGTTAACTTTTTTTAATCAAGGAACAGGGTAACATAGTTTAACGAGAGATGTTTTCGTTTACTTGTCTCGTACTTTTTTTGAATGATCATTTAAGACTAATGATATAAGTTTAATTAAAGTTTCAGTTATTTATCTTTTTACTTATATTTAGATTGATCTTTTATTCACTAGTGCAGTCAAGGAAAAAGACAACGGTTATTTTTGTCTATAAGCAGTGATTTTGCAATCGAGATATATATAGGTGAGACAAAAAGGGGTAGGCTTTTTGCCTCCGTTGTGAACCGATTTTGCCTCGGTTCCCACTGAACTGAGGTAGTATGTCGGACTCTATTGTCTCGGTTGGGACCTGACCTCGAAACAAAAATCCTAAATCCTTAAATCGCAAAATCAAATAACAAGAACAAAAATTCTTAAAACCAAAGAACAATTAAAATCCTAATTTCAAATCTCAAGATGCGCCTAAGTTGTCGAAGTCGCCTCCCTTCCTGCATAAACGAACCAACACCGAGAAGTGAAATGGACCTCCATGCGAAACACGAACCAGAGTTGGAGAAGAGGAAAAGGAGGTTCGCGCCTTCCTCACTACGAGTCGAAACGAAACGAGAAGAAAAGAAAAAGTAAAGATGGGTGCTTCCCCTTTCTTGTGCAGCCGCGACAGAGGAGTGAAGAAGAAAACAAAACATTGCGCGAAGAGAACCCCAAGGGCGAGAGAGAGCAGCGGCGCAAAACCTAAACGAAGGTGTTCTGTCTAAAAGTGCCTCTCTTCGCGAAATTTAAACCTAAACGCATGTTATTACCTCGGTCTGTGGGCAAATCGAAGCATAAAATGCGTACGACATCTGTTACCAATGAGGAGCATTGGTAAATTTGAAGATAAATGATTTTGATGATGCTGAAAGACGATAGACTGTTATAATTGTTTTAAAAGCACTTTGTAGATTATAAATGTATTAGGAAAAGCCTTAAACATGTAATACTTAGAAAAATTTGTATTTCTAGAACTATTACGCATTTAATCAATTATGAGAAGCTATAATCGATTATCCTGAGCCCTTCTGAAAAACCTCGTTGCTCTGGAATAATCGATTATTGCTCCAAATAATCGATTATCACTAGTTCTTGTGAGAACTGCCAAAGTCTTTGGAATAATCGATTATTCCTCAAGATAATCGATTATAGGAATAATCGATTATCACTTTTGAAAAACCCTGTAACGGACTCAAATAATCGATTAACACTAACAATAATCGATTATCTGTGGCAGTTATAATTCATCTCTGCGAACTTAGGCCAGTTGGCTATATAAGGTAGTTCCAAAACTCTTAGAAAAAAACACTGAGCTTTTTAAGAAACAATTTGTCTGAGGAAGTTCTAAAAAGCTAGTTCAAGTGCTTTGTCTGGTCTCGTGAATAGGAGAAGCTCGTGTTTCGTGTGTCGATAGTCGGAGCGATTCTCTTCGAATTGGCAAGGTGGTCGTCTTCCGGTTCGTCTGTCGAAGGAAGATTTTAATTTGTGCTGTTCCGGTTCGTTTGTCGAAGGAAAGTGCAGATAACCCGCTTTCGGTTCGTTGGTCGAAGGAAGCACCCTTCCGGTTCGTTCATCGAAGGAAGGTTTTTATCTATCGGTTTTTATTCACTCTTATTGTAATTTGTGAAACTGATTTTAGTGAAAACGTTAATCACTTTTTATAGTGATTAACAACTGGACGTAAATTCTTTTGAATCGAACCCGGATAAAAATTATGTGTTGAATTTTCTTGCTCTCTATACTCTTTACATTTTATGCATATCAACTGTTTGATAAATTTTCTCTAAGAAAATTGATTTTCTAAAAATGGACCATCTTATTACGAGTTTGACCGAACACGCTTTCCGCTTTATTAATTTATTCCGCTGCGCTACTCTATAACGGTACCGATTGTTCCGACAACATCGGCTAAGAGGGAACCGAGGCAATAAAGGTTACCAAAATGGATTTTGGAACGTTCGGTTTCAGAGAATGTGTGCCTGTGGCAAGACATACTACGTCGGTCCATGGGCAAACCGAAGCATAAAGAGCCTACGACATCGGCTAAGAGGGAACCGAAGCAATAGAGTCTACCAAAATGGATTTTGGAACGTTCGAACTACCTCGGTTCTAAGCAGCAATAGAGGCAGTATATCTGTTCGGCATCGGTTCTCAATGAACTGAGACAAAAAGAGCCTACAACATCGGCTAAGGAGGAACTAAGGCAATAGAGGTGACCAAAATGGATTTTGGAACGTTCAATTTCAAAGGATATGTGCTTGTGGCAGGACATAATGAATTATAACATTTGGTTTAGAGGATGTCTGGCTCTGGTAGGAGATACTACCTTGGTTCTGAGCAGCAACCGAGGCAGTATAACCGTTAGGCATCGATTCTCAATGAACCGATGCATATAATGTCGTCATAACTACGAAAATGTCACCGCGTTAAAAACTGAAGCGTATATAACACGTTAAAAAAACTCGTTTTTTACTATAGTGATTCTTTAAAAATTTCAATTTAGTTTTTATGTTTTAAAAGTGAATAGTATAGAGTTATTTGAGTTAATAATTCAACGTTCTTTTACTATATATAGTGATGTTAAATATCACAAAACTACTTTGATAGGTTAAACTCGGCTTAGAAGGCTTTTCAAACTACACTATTATTAATCCTTAGTAAAGTGTATTAATATACAAGGTTTGAGTTTATATAAGGATACCAAATTCCGTTACAATGTCCTAATGTTAGTATGATTTGATTTACCTTTTATGACGAAATGAATCTAGAGACATATGTTACTATACATGCAGGTTTCACTTTATAGCTTGCATACTTTGTTTAATTTCATTTAATAATTAACTAAATCCAGCTTGTACGTGAGACACTTTCACCCGTTTTGTTGCCTATAAACTATCCATGACTTCATTTATTTAATTTTTTTTTTAAAAGAATAAGATACTCCATAAACATAGATTCTTATGTTTTAAAGGTGCAAAAGTGATTTTGATTTCTTTTTTTTCTTTTTATTTTTCTCTCTTCTAAAATACTTATGAACAATATGAAGACTTAAAAACTGATATTTTAGAATTGAGAGTGATTTAAAAACAGTAAAATTCAATTATTTTAATAATGAAAAGGACTTTTATAAATAGGATGTTTTATAAACAAGTTTTATTAATCTAAAACACATTATATTTTTAAAAATCATTTTTCTATCTTTTTTTGTAGGAGTTCTCCCACTCTGTTTGTGTGATTGAAGATCTAAAACCATATGAGTGATTCTCGCAACAAGTTCTTTAATTTGGACTGATAATTTTTTTGTTTGAGTAAGTTGAGATTTTGCCTTTTTCATGGTCCAATTAATTTTTCTCCTTGCATGTGGTATCTTTCTGCTTTCAGTGTCCTTTGAGTCATCTTTTTATTCTCTGTTGATAAATGATTATTATGGTAGGTCTTGATTGTTCTTGCGATGCTTCTATTTGTAGATAGAGTATCCCGTGTAACATCCCAATATCTCACACTTGATAATTCATAATTTTAATATATTAACATTACATTTACGGTAACATCCCGTAATCTCACACTTAAAAATTC
Source organism: Vigna umbellata (assembly GCF_029865625.1). NCBI lineage: Eukaryota > Viridiplantae > Streptophyta > Magnoliopsida > Fabales > Fabaceae > Vigna > Vigna umbellata. The sequence goes on from NC_142170.1 coordinate 21,399,426, forward strand.
ATAGTTGATATATGTCTATACATGTTTTAAGCTCATATTTCAAAAATCATAATTATAACTTGAGTTCTTCTATCTCTCCCTTCCTTGGCACTGAGTCAGACGACATTCTTTCATCTGCTCCCGTATAACGAATTATACGATCATCGCACATACCCAAACACAAACACAAACAAGTAGGGTGAGCTAACATGCAACCAATCATTTATGAAACATGCATATTTACTTTGATACACTCAACAAACCTCATATAATAATTATGTCAGACACACTCATACCATCATACAACAATCGCATCATAGATACTCATCCATTACTTTGATACACTCGATAGACACTCCTTCTACAATACCCAATAGAAACTCATTCTACAATACGCAATAGACACTTATCTCGACGATATGTTGATGAGCGATCAACGGGAGGTTCCGCACTTGTGATGCCTTCTTAGTCCTCAACACTATGTCCAAAACCGGCACATAGACCAGGACCTCCTGCCCTTCATACCATCCACAAGGTTAGTCCTCAACACTATGTCCTAAACCGGCACATAGACCAGGACCTCCTGCCCCTCTCACCACATAATTCATCCTTCTCTACTTGAGACTGGATGATTATTAGAGTATCAAGATAACCTCCAACTTCATGACCCTCAACATCAACATATACACACATACCATGACATTACAGAATCTCTCCGCGAGACTCATACCATGCTCACATTCCTCAACTCATATTATACCCTTACGAAATCTCCTCATAATACTCATATCATGTTCAGATGCATAAATTCAAATCCAATATAATAAATTACAATCATTAGAGAAATCATACAAAATGAATATATCACAAAATAAATTAACAATACTAAAATATCACCATAAATGGTCACCGGAGAAGAATCAAATGTTTGACGAATCAAACTCACCATAAACGCCAGTACATATGACTAGTCACAACTTACTGGATTGGACCAGGGTTGCTCTATGATCAGGGATGTACCAACTCCGGTTTTTAAGATTCCTCTATCCTACCATCCCAATTATAATTCATAATTTCATATCTACCACAATAACATTTGCATAATAATTTAACAGTACTCAATCTGTACAACAAGATTTAAGTTAAAAACATATCGAGTAGACTTCCAGGAAAGAGAGGTGTGTCACAATGGACAACTTAAGTACCAAGTCTTTCCTTAGCCACTACAAGAAAAAATTAAATTACATACAGACAAAATCCGTATATAAGGTCAAAAATCCATATATAACACTTAGTTACATACGGCTTATATACGGACAAAAATCCGTATATAAAACTATCGTAGATAAATTATATACGGATATATCCGTATATAATTTATATACGAATTTTTCCGTATGTAAAATCCGTATATAAATTATATACGGAAAAATCCGTATATAAAATCCGTATATAAATTATATACGGAAAAATCCGTATATAATTTATATACGGAAAAATCCGTATGTAACTTACGGTTTTATAAAAAAAAAAATAGATGATCTCATATCTACACCCAATAACTAATAGTTTAATATACTGATAAAAATCAAATAAAACTGTCAAATTATAAAAAATAATACCAAATATATCTCAATTTTTATTAAAACGTGATGTTTACAACTGGATGGTCCTACCTCATTGTAACTAGATTGTTATAGGATATTACAGAAATTACGGCAGAGGTAACTGACTATGCAATATATACTATTATACTATTGAGACAAAAATTAGTCATGTTATATTCTACTTTGGTCCATTGCAAAAGTTACAAAACCATGAAACTATGGTCGAACTGGTAGAGCTTTGGGCAAAGCCTCATGAGCAGAGTGACTGACAGAGTCTGAAGCTTGCAATAAGAGGAAATGAAGGGAGAATAGTCTCCACTTCCATCTCCAAGTTCTTCTCCATCACTCCAACCATGAATGTCAGCCTTAAGAAGTGAAGGATCTCTGCATATCAGATCCCACAATGCAAAGTTCTTCCTTGGCATCATAAAGTCCTTCTCTTTCAACCTCAAACTTGGACAATAGTCTCCACTTCCATCTCCAAGATAGATCAACCTCTTATCCTCTTCTGATATTGAATCTTGGATTCTCTCTATCACTAAACCCTGCAATCACAAAATAACGTCTTTCAATCTTTGATAATTGAAGAAGCTTCAACCCAACATTTCATAATTTTGTATTTATTTGGAACTCTTGGTGGGGCCTATGTAAAAAATAATCCTTATTCTGTATTTCAATCAAATCCCGTGGGCTCATACCAGAGACAAAACCAAAATGGCATGGTTGCTTGGTTAAGAAAAATTTTGATATTTTTTAAGGCCGAGAAATCAGGAAACAGCACTCCACAGTTAGCACTTGTCAACATGATTAAAAATAGAAAATAATACTTTCCCAGAAACTAGAGCCAGGTAACATCAACTTGAAAATAATATATGGAAATGTGTATAGTTGCCAACTGCATATACCACAATACAAACCTGTAATATATATAAACACAACTATCCATCACAATAGTTTTCATTCAACATCATACCAAACATTTTACATTTAAAATAGATATATTACATAAACTTAACAAAATATACTCAAACCTATTAATGAATTATTGAACACTTACAATATCAAATTTACGATTTTTCATACAATCAAGAGGCGTGGAAAGATTTTGTTTGGATAATGATATCTCTTCCAATACATTGTTGAAATTGCACACAAATTCTCTAATTTTCACTTCAAGCATCTCAATTACAATCCTGAAAAGAGAAAAGTACTATTAAAATTGGTATGTTACTGTATTTTCTATAGCTAAATTTTAAAATTAAGACATAATGATTGTAGACCTATAACCCACAAAATATGGCAGCACATTCTGAATGGGGTACAAGGCGTCCAATGAAGCTAGAAGAAATAAAACACGACATACTTCAATTAAATTTTTCCAAAATAATAAAAAAATTTATATTGAGATTTACAATGAAACACATGCCTCCAATTGAAATTAAACTAAAACTAATTTGAAAAAGGATACTTACACTTCATAAAATTTGCAGTATATCAATACATCAGCATGGAACTTTAATTAGAAATCCTAGGAAGATGATAAGGCAATGGGAATTTTAAAAAAATATTTCTAGGATCAAACTAAAGAAAACATAGAAATTAGAACCACTTTACTTTTTAATCTTATGGATACAAAGAATGTGAGACAGTAATGTCCCATGATATTCACACTAAAATGACACCTATGTTAAAGTTGTATTTTTTTTCCTTTTTATAATTATAATTACCAAAGACGAAGATATTTCTTCGACTGCAATTAAAATATAATGAAAAGGTACATTATTTCCCTTGTTAAAAAACTTCACTTATTTCGTTTTGACCCTTTTCTCACAGTAACTATGTTACAATGATCACAGACAAAGAATTTAAGATCCAAGATAATCAAATAATATATAGATTTATTATGTGTTAAGTCTAGGGGTGGACAAAAATCCTTTTTCCCCATATGATCAACTTTTGCACTGTTTTGATCTATTTAGAATTCATTTCATCAAATCTGTTTTTTGGTGACTATAATTGAGTACCAGGAGCCTCTTTGGATGAGCTTCTTTATAAGCTCTTTTTAAAAGAGAAATATAAGAAGAACCTTTATCATAAACTAAAATTAATTTATCCATATGTTACTTTGCAGAACCTTTATCATAATTCCTCTAACTTCTTATTTTTAACTCATGCATAAACTAAATTTGGAACTTGTCAAGTAGCTATACAAACAAGTTAAAGTAAAAAAAAAAATTAAGACTCTCTATATGCCAAGGATTATGATTGAGCATTTAAATATTCATGTGAATTACATCACCCCTACCTAATTTTGGGCCACACAGTGATAAATGGCATCCTTTGCATTATAAGAATACAAACACACAACCTGATTTCAAATTCATGATGATCAAGAGTTTATTACTTGAGCATGGCAATACCTATTCAATTATAACTGCTTTCACATTAAAAATGTCTCACCTTCTCAATAAAATCTGTCAGGAGAAATAACAGGTCCATTGCGTAAGGTCTTACCATCCTGCAAATATATGAACTTTTAGTATCACCTAAAGGTAGGGAATGTACAAACTAACAGATATAATTCTGCTTTGAATGATATATTATTCACAGTTTTTCTCCTCTTCTTGAAACCAAATCAGAGGATAATTTTCTTGGTAATTCATATTTTACACAATTTGATTTCATAAAGTAAGGCTACACACTAAAGCTACTTTTTTATTACAAGCCACAAAAAACCTTCATGTTCGACAGAGTAGACAACCCAATTTTTATGTTGAATCTAGCCTACTTGGGTTGCATTGCTACGCCATTTCTCCAGGTAGTCTTAATTATTTATAGCTGATATAGAAAAGAAATTTAAGGTAAAATGGCTTATTAATTAATAACCAAGTTCCAGATAACAATCTTAGTGGGGTCAGGTGCTCAGAACAAAATAACCTTAAAGATCATTCTATTTTTCCTGTACATTCCTTCCAAAGATAGCCTTAAAGTAAACAACTAATTCTCCTGAGATTGATGACCACAACGGGTACATGTATATAAAGTAGTTTGTCCTTCATCTGCTGATCTCATCTGAAAATAGAATGATTGAAATAAATAATTCTGGACTATAAATAAGATTCAGATCAAATTTCCAAATATACATTATAAAGTCTAACAACACCTGTCGTGGTGAAGCAGTAGCCTTCAAAACAGAAATTGGGAGAAAGTGATGCAAACCAATCTCTCCCCATTACATAACTCCATGAACATTCATACAATCATTTCATCAAAAACCTAGAGTGCATTTAAGCTTCTCTTACGAATTTCATCAAACATATTCGTAGAGTTTGTTACTCTTCACATTTTAGGTACTATTATAGGTTGGATTAGTTTACAAATAGTTAATATCCACATTTTATACATTCTCATCACTCTATACAATAACATTTGCATTTCAGAATTAGAATAGAAGAAAACAAGAAATAGTCTTGCGTTTGTGACTCATTCAATAATATTCTCAATCACAAAACACAAAAAAATACCTTAAAAGCCCTCTGAATCCTCCCTAAACGCAACATCGGTAATACAAATATCATTGTATGAAGGCCTGAAGGCGCGATTTAAACTGTAATGAGGCACCTCCGATGAAGAAACGCAGCGGAATGATGTAAATTGGGAAGAGAACTCGAGACCAAGAGCCGAATCAGTGGAGAACGAAAACAAACCCTGAGAATCCAGGAATACTCCAAAAACGGAGAGGATTCGACGCGAAGAACCCTAAAACCCTAGGTTGACGAAGGAAACCTAAAATGGATCGATTAATCGGTGTAAATGATGGTAATCAAAGAATCAATCGGTGGAAAGGCTTTTAATCGATAGAAAAGAGGATTTAATCGGTTGAAAATGAAGAAAATGGTGAAAAGAGGTTGGAGCCCTAACGAGAGATGTAGATCGACTAATGAATCGGTAGAACAAACGTTCTATGGTTGCAAAGGCTATGGAAAAGCTAAATATGAAAGAAGAAAAGATTGTGTGAAGAGAAATGGCTTATGAATGAGGATCTCTCGAGTGGAAAGAGGAAGCTCGAGGAAGACAAAATCTGAAAGATGAGAGCAAACCTGAAAGGAAGATAGCGTTCAAGACGAAGGGGAAAAGCCACAAGCACGCACTGATGAAAGCAAAGAAAAAGCTCGAAGGAGGGATCAAGAAGTTCACGTCGAATTGAAGGAGAAGCATAAGGAGGAGTAAAGATGGGGAAGAAGCTCAGAGAAGAGAGAAAAGCGAAGAAGGTTAAGGAAAGAGGCTGAAACTTTGATTTTTCTTTTAAATAATGATTTTTCAAATCCGTATATATTATCAGTAGATAAAACTTGTTTTTAGTTATATACGGATTACAACAACTACATATGGATTTTATTCTTCGAAAATCTTCCCGTCATCACGCGCTAAAATTATATACGGATTTTATATATAGATATTCAGTAGATAAAAATCCGTATATAATATTCGTATATAATTTATTTTTTAAAATCCGTATATAAAATCCGTATGTAATATCTGAATTACATACGGATTATAATCCGTATATAAATATTCGTATATAAATGCAATATTTCTTGTAGTGAGCCAAAGTGTTCCTCAACTAGTTTTTAACAAATTTCTTATTTACATATTCAAAACAACAACATATAATATTAACACTGAAATTCAATATAGATAGATATACAATAAGCATTAACAATATTCACACAGAATTTCAAGGCATGGATAGTAATAAAACAATACTAAATCATAATATAAAAGTTTAGAAAGGTTAGCTCCCCTACCTCTATTCCAGACTTCTCTTGCTCCGAATTTGTTTTCCCCGAAAACCCTCTAGAGGCTCTACTCTTCTTGCAACTAAAAATTTCTTCCTAACTCTTTCTTCTTTATTTCTCAAGGTTTCTCACTTGATTCTTCCTCTCTTTGTGCAAAATAGCCTCCCCCTCATGGCTATTTATAGTCCAAAAATTTTACTATTCATCAATTTTTCAATATTATTTATTATTTTAATATTATTTTATTATATTAATTTCTTAATCACCACTTACATAATGGATTCATAATGGATTCCTCAATAATGCCTTCAAATCTGAATGCTTTATTCATTATCAATATTTTAAATTTTATTTTACTTTTTCGTTTTTTTTACAAAAAGGTAGAAAAGAGTTTGAACCCATCACCAAAATTTTCTACCAATTAAGCTACCAAAATTTCTTATTTAACTTTCCACATTTTATATTATAAACTTATTATATTTTCCATTCACAAAGAAATTTATTACTACTAGTAATAAAATTTATACTATTAAGGTAAATATTTTTCATGGGTCTTATATCCCGTGGGTTCAAAAGCGTTTTGTTGTCTTAGAGATGTTTGGACAATTTTGTCAAGTGAAGGAAGCTAATTGTAACTTTTGTATGTTGTGCTTTTACTCTAATAGTTGATCGTGTTTTAAGTTGTTGTGAAATTGGTATCTTGACAATTCATTTGATTCAAATTGAACTGATTTTAATGGTTGAATCTAAATTATAGTATATGTATTCAATGTATGAAAAATTTTGTTGTTATAAATTATTGTCAAAATTGGAGTGTTTGATATTAATTTATGAAATTTAATATATGATTGAATTGGGTTGTACTTGAGCAATTGGTCAAATTGGTCAAATTAGTACATCTCATGATAGGATTTTACAATTATTTTGATTAAAAAAAATGGGAAGTACCAATTTGAGTGATTTTGCAAGTTAAACTCTGTAAATTTAGAAAACTGTTGTCATGGCGCTAAGTGGTAATATAGGGGCAATGAGCGCCAATTTTAAAAATTCAAAATAATGGTAAATTTGTGATAAGGCATTGAGCGACAATTTTCATCATTGAGCGCATTTTTGCTTAGAGTTTCAATGTTGAGTGTTACCATGAACGCCACCCTTGCGAAGAGTTTCATAGCTAAGTGTCACCTTAAGTGCCAATTTGCCGTGTGTTTTGTTTTTCTGTTTTTCACATTTTTTTGTTATGTGTTTTTGTATTCTTGTTGCTTATGGAATTATTGATGGATTTATGAATGAATATAAATATGAGTTATTATTTGGTATAAGTGACTTTAAAGGAGAATAATGTTTTATGGATACATGTGTTTGGCGTAATTCTAGGAATCTCATGTGGAGATTTTATGGTGACATACTTTAGTGTATGAATTGATGTATAAATTCAAATAAGGACGTATTATGACATTCTAATAACTATTTATACTCAAATAAAGTAGAATGTGTTATTTGGTTAAGAGTAACATGTTTATGAACTTTGTTTTGCTTAATATGCGTGAAGGTGATTTAAGCTTATGTTTTTATCACTCTAATTATTGATCGTGTGTTTGATTGATGTGAAATTGGTATCTTGAAAATTCGTTTGGTTCAAATTAAACTGATTTTGGTGGATGAATCTGTTATAGTATATGTATTCAATGTATGAAAAATTATGCTATTATATTATATAGTATATGTATTTCGGATTGTTGTGAAATTGACAATTCGTTTAATTCAAATCGAACTTATTTTGCTGAATATGTTATATATATGTATTTGACATTTATCATACAAAATAAATAATTTTCTTGAATATTCTATATTATATGTATACTTTCGAGATGCAACCCAAAAAGAAATTATATAAATACTCGAACTCGTTATTTTCAAAATGCATAACTGAGTTTTAATATTTGATACTAACACCTTTTATGTATTATATGAAATATTTAGTTATATAAACTTTTATATGAAAAATTCATTAAATTCTATCCATATATTAGACCTTATATTAGAATTGTTTATATGAAAAAATCTATTACTTTTATGATCCCAACAATTTGATATATATGGTACATTTAATCCTCATATTTTTTATATAAAATTTCGTTCAATAATTCATTCAATTTAGGTAGTATTTAACATATATATTTAGGTTCTCAAATATGAGTGCTATCTTATTTTCATCCCCTAGTACATTCATATTTAAGATTTAAGTTATCAATAAAGCCTAAATGTCTAACTCAATGCGAATATTATATTAAAAATAACATTATTATCTCGTCCAAGCATGGTTTAAACGAGATTTAGACTGTGTTTACTCTAAATCCTCCAAGTTAAGTGGGTGTTATGTCTTTCTTATAATGTTTTCGTCTCCTTGGCCGAAAGGTCGAAAGGCTGGGAGATATATAAAAAAAAACTTATAAAAAAGTCAATTCTAATAAAAAAACTTATAAAAAAGTCAATTCTAATAAAAAAACTTATAAAAAAGTCAATTCTAATAAAAAAACTTATAAAAAAGTCAATTCTAATAAAAAAACTTATAAAAAAAGTCAATTCTAATAAAAAAACTTATAAAAAAAGTAAGTCAATTCTAATAAAAAACTTATAAAGAAAACTATAGATATGGATAAAAATATTGTTATTAAAACTTTAATATTCATTTATTGTAGTATTTATTGTTTTAACATAACACTAACACTTTTAACAGGTATTTTCAATCAATTGAAGAAATTATATTACCAGAAAGAGAAAGAGAACATTGAAGTGTTAAAAGTTAGGAAATTGTTTTACCCGAAACAAGAATATTTTTTTATTAATTATACTTTTATTTTACTACATAAAACTCGAAATGTGCATTTAAAGGGATAAGAGACACTTTTTTGTAATTCACTTTTATGTATTTCAGTCAACCATACAATATTATATAGGATTGAACTATCCAATTACAGTCCTTGAATCTTACCACCTTAAAACACATTTATTCAAAATATTTCATTAAGTAGAATCATTCACTGCTGTCTCTTTCAAATTACCTGTAAACATGAATAATTTTAATGTTAAAAATCAATAATAAAATAAAGAATTTAATGTGGATCTTTCTTGGGAAATTTTTAGTGAAATAGAGAGACATTGATCACTTATTTATATAAAGAACTTTATATTTTAATATAAAATTTTAAAACTTAATATTTATAAAAGAAAGAAATTTAATATAATCTTTTTAGATTATTAACAAATAAAAAATATTTTAATAATTTAAAACAGAAATAAATATGTCTTCATACTCAATATAAAAAATCAAATATTATTTAAAATAGAAATATATAGTATCGAATTATTTAATTTTTTTTCATCAAAGTCAAAATGGATTTGATATCTACACTAAACAGATTCATAAACTGATTCAATTTGACACCAAAAATATTATATATTTATTTAATTTTTATATTTAATTGTAAAAAATAAACTTCTTTATGAATGTATATTTTTTAATTAATTTAAATTTGAATACCTGATTTCCGGGGTTTATTACAGACGCAAATTCCATTATAACAGGAAACTTTCCTTGGACCACAACGTAGAGTGCGAATGACGCGAATACAATCAGTGTATGTCTGACATGGAGTTATCTGTATAATACGTTTATTTGCATTACCTTCCTTTGACAATGAATTGCCTACAAAGATAATTGCATATTTTTAATATAACTAAATATAAGAAAAATTAATATTAAATTATGGAATAAATAGAAAACAAATACCACAGCAAACTTCTATTGCAAGAGCTACAAACAGAAGTGCCAATAAAACCGAATACTTTGACATATCTTCCAAACTAATATCAAATATATAACAATGAAATTTAAAATTCAGATGCTTATTTCGATAATTTGGTGGCTCATAAAGTAAAAGTTCATCATTTTATAGGTGAGGATCAGTTCTTAACGTAAAAGTTCATTTTTCATTACTTTTAAACTGTTTGTATTTTAATAAAGAAAATTATAACTATCACAGTTATTAATATTTAAACAGTTACTCTGGTGATTAAAATTGTCCTAATAAACATCCAAAAGTATTATTTACATTTAATTAAAATAAATACTTTTCTTAATGTAGTTCGGTACTATATTATTAAATATTAAATTATTGAAATACTTTTAACTAATTAGTTCTAATACATTGTACATAACTATAAAAGAATAAGACTTCAAATACTTGTAATGAATATATCAAATTTTGAATAAAAATAATAATTATATAACAGTATGTTATTAAATGACATTATAAAAACATAGACTTAAGTATATTTTCATACCTTACAATAATTTTAGTCATTTGAAAAAAATGAGGTTTAAATCTCTAATATTTGCAAAACATTATATTTTCTTTTTCTTATTAACAATGTTAGATTAACGTAAGAATATAAAATATTAACGAAAACAATCAAAATAAAAAAGATTAAATTAAGATAATGGCAATTAAATAATACATATTTATTAAATATATACATTTCAGAAAACAAAATACAACGTATAAAGTGACTTTAGGTTTCATCCAAGGTAGAGCTGTCAAAACGGATAATCTGGCTCGACCCGACCCGACTCACCACGGGTTGGTCACTTAGTGAACAAACCTAACCTGACTCACTTATTAGGAATTGAAAAAATTCGAACCTGGTCCGATCTACCATGGGTTGGTGGGTTAAACGGGTTGACTCATTTAATTATAAGTTTTTTTTTAAATAAAAAAATTATAATTTTTTTTAATTCAACTCTAAATAAATTCACACTAAAATGATGTTATACTACAAAGACAATTCAAAATAATAAAAGAAAAGTATCATACAATCCCAGCGTAATCCAAAAACATGTACGTGAACACATAAGTTTTAAATATTGATAATTTTTGTATCACTTGTCCATTTATAATATTAGAGTCTTGAATAGATAAATTTATAATATTTTTCTCTTTTGAAACATCTTTTTTATTACCATCTACAATATAATAAAAAAAATGCTAACTAATAATATTGAAACACAAAATAATAAATAATTAAATTAAATTAGGTGAGTTGTTGAGCCAACACGGCTTACCACGGTTCAACCTGGTGAGCCGGGTTCTAAGTGAGCCAACTTGAAATCTAACCCGCATAAAAAAATTACATTTTTTTCAAACTGGCTCAAACCTGCGGTGAACTGGGTTAGCTCGTGGGTTACAACCCATTTTGACAACACTAATCCAAGGGTTTCATCCTGCATCTCCAAAATTTTACAAAATATTTATTACATCCCTATTTAAAACACTTTTAATTTTCAAAATACCGAAAAGAATTTGGTTAAAGATTCTCAAAACAGCTTTCTGTTTCATTCTTCCATACTCTATTTTTCACATTTCGGATCTCACTTTCTCTACTTCCTCTTTATTCTCATTACTCTCTTTCACTTCCTTACTCTCTGCTTCCAAGCACACAAAAGTTTTTCTTCTTCCTCCTGCAAGTTGAGCTTCATGTTCTTCATAAATCTAGGCACACAATTAATTTTCATCTCCGTTCCTCCATTTTCATTGCTCTTCGTTCCTCCATTGTCGCTGCTCAAAGGTTAGTGCATTCTTTGGTTTGTTAAATTTGTTTTCATTTATAATATGTTTATAGATATAGAATAAGATTGCATGTGTAGAGATAGGATTTGTATGATTAGATCGTGTTTTGGACGAGAGAATAACTTGATTTGCAACTAGGTTGTCAGAGCGGTGCAATGGAATGGTTAAAGTGTACAACAAACCAAGAGGAGGTGAATTGGTTTCTTATTGCTAATAATACTTTTAATAATTTTCTCGTAAAATATAAATTTCTTAATAACAATTTAAACAAATAAAAGAGTAAGGAAGGGAGAAAATTGCACAGTTGAAGTTTCTTAATATAACTTCTTAATAACAATTTAAACAATTTAATTCTTCCTTCGTCGATTCAATTCAGCAGTGTACTGAGGTTTCCATAGCAATTAAGTAATCAATCAATGATCAACATCAAACCTCCATAAGATTTTCTTCTCAACTAGGTTGAGCGTTAGTCCAGATACAGTGTGATACGCTGTCGTTCAAGCTATCAAATTAATACTACTTTTCAAGACAACTTCAGTATTGCCAAGTCAGTAGTCAACAAAGTAGATATGGTTAAAGTAACCCTGAGTCATCTCCCAACGAATACAAAATTGTTTTTCAATATTTGACTCTTATGAATGCTATACAATGCTCAAGAATAAAAGTGAAAAAATATGCTAATGTAATTAATGTTTGAAGAACAAAGAGGAAACTTAAAAGAAATTATAATGAAATAGGCTAATTTCACTGCTTTTCCAAGATAGATTCATCATCGATTGTCCACAAATTATTGTTCAATTGATTATTGTTTGGGTTTCAAATTAATTGAAGTACATTCTTAATTAATTTGAGGGTGATCTTACAATTAATCAAAGTAGATTCTCAATCAAATGCAAGACCTTTCTAGATTATTCGCAATGAATTCAACCAAAGTACATTCTCAATCAAATCCTATTGTGTTTAATCATGTTTATTCTTAAATCTCCTAACCAAATTAAAAGCTAATTAATCAAAGTAAATTTTCAATTAATTATAGTTGAAATTATTACCACTAATCAAAGTACATTCTCAATTGATAGCAAAAATCTGTTTAATCATATGAAAGTTCCTAAATTTAATCAAAGTAGTTTCTCAACCAAACCTAGAAACCCTTAAACTCATATGATTAATGTGCATGTAGATTCAAACACGTTATGATGCAAAAATCATTGCTTTTAATATGATTGAGAGAGATGAAAGACATAGAAAGAGAGCAACTCAAATCAATAATCAAAAGAAACAATTGTATTAATTCAACTTAACCTCAGAATCCATAATGAAATTACAATGGAATAGTCCTAGAAGCTTAGCCATTCATGGATGTAGTAGAATATATGGAAAAATCAAAGTGAGAGGAGTGATGGATGAATGAGTTATGATTTCTACCTCCCTTGGGTTTCTTTATATATAGGCTTGATTGGGCTTGGAGTTTGAATCTTCTCTTGATAAAATCTTTTATCTTATATCTAACATCTTCCAAATATTCAACAGATTCAATCATTTTTTGAGAATATCTGATAATATCTTTTCTAGATTCAAAAAGATTTGCAAATATTATCTTTTGATATTTATTGATATAGTTAAATAAGGTAATTATTTAACAATATCAAATAAAATATCTTATGATATATTTTCTCCAAATTATCTTTTAAAATATCTAACAAATTTAAACTTGCCCAAAATTACATTTCAACCCTTTTTATTTTATTCAAAATTGCACAGGAGTCCAGAATTTTCCTCTAATTTCACTTTAGTCATCTATTTCTTTTCAAAATTGCATAGGAGCCTTGCGTTGACCAGATTGGACCAACTTTGACCATTCAATTTCATGATTTAAGTGAATAAAATTCTAACTTCAGTTGCACAAATAAACATTAGAACATCCAAAATAATTTATGCAACTAAGAATCACATTTTAAGCATCCTTAATTCCCAAACCCAATAAATCCAATCTCACAAATTTACTTTAAATCAATCATTAAGCACAAGAATCTTATCAAAAATTTCAATTTTAAAACATAAATGTGGGTATAAATATGCACTCATCACAATGTAATTGGAACTAAGCATTATCACAGATTAGGTATGAATATGCAATGTAATGATGTAACAGTGAAATGTTCAATTGCCTTCATACAAGTGATTCAATCAATTTAAACAATCTTTCACATTTCATATATTATTTACCAAAAGATAATTTCATTGATATTAAAAAAGTGAGTACAATCAGAACCAAAAGATGGCTTAATAGCCATTGATGATAAAACAAAACAAAACAAGCAAAACAACAACAAATTTTAATTCAAATTTATATATATCTTTTACATTCTTTTATTTTGCTTATTTTTCTTCATGGAAATTAGTAACAGTCACTATCACTTTCATCCGCTACACTTTCCTCTTCATCACTCTCTTCTTCTTCCTCACACTCTTTAATTGCAGTGACGTCCTGATTGATGTTTTGACAGAGAATATCCAAAGAGTGCATCTGTCTCACCATATACTTCTCAAATTTAGAGCGAGGTTTGTATGGTGCGGATGATGATCCTTCAGCTTCCTCCTCTTCACCAGCATATTCATTCTTGAATAGTCATCCATCTGGACCATGCTGAAGTCCCATGTGATGTAGTGAAAATTTGTCGATCATATTACTTTTCCCGTAAGATTCACAGGATTCATTTACGAAGTCTACAGCAAAATGAATTAACACTTTTGATATGAACACACAGTAGGGTAAGCTAACAGACTCAAGCCTTGTGACCTTGAGCATGTTTTCAGATACATAAGCTACCCAATATGTTTGGATGTTTTCTTTAAGGGCATATAGAAGACATAAATCTTCAATGGTTGCCTGTGCATGATTGCTTCCTCTTGGCAACAAAATCCAAGAAATGATAAAAGCACACATGCGGTCATCCTTTTTCATTCCACTAGTTCTGTATAGTAATCTCTTACCTCATTCAGGTCCCTTAAAAAGTTTTGATACACTATGAACTTGTGGAATCCTTCTACACCCAAATGACATTGTTCTCCTCCCTATTGAAAACTGACAATCTTAGTCCAAATATCACTGGTCAACTTTATATCTACCCCCTTGACTCTGGAACAAAGTGTTCCATCACTAATTTTTGGGTTAGAGTAGAGTACCCTTACCAATTCAGGGTACCAGGAGTCAGTCATCTCTACGAACTTTTCCAATCCTTGCCTGCTAAGCCAACTTGGAAAATTGAATCCTTCCCTTCTAAAGAAACTCAATTTTACATATGTGTGAGGAATGATCTTCCTCAGCCTCCAGTTATCAACGAAGTTCGTCTGAGTGCTATCATCGCTTATCCATCTGTCAAGATTAGGTCCTCGATACATATTCTTCCTTCCAATAGTTCGTCTGAGTGCTATCATCGCTTATCCATCCACCATGATTAAATGTATGTAGACGAGGATTTTCCAATCACCCCGAGAGAGTAAGAGTGCAGAGTTTGCAATGAAAGTATGAGTGATAGATTGCTTAGGTTAGGGCTTTTAAGTTTGAAACACAGTTTGGAGGGAATCCCAAAATTTAAGTTTTCGCGCACAAACATTGTCGATTTCACACATCATATATTCAATTTAGTTTCTTCACAACAACAGGAGTGAAATGAAAAACTTAATCGATTTAATTAGTTTCAAAATCGATTACTGTTTAACATAGTTTTACACATAACAGAGATGCATAAAAAATAGTCTAATCAATTTCACTATTAACACAATCAGTTAAAGTATGTGAAAATAGTTTTTAAACAATTTTGCATAGCAATTAAGCAGACAATATTCATACACATCAATACACATTTACAAACAGAAACAATGATGCATGAATGCATGAATTGATAGTAGATGTTACCATAGAATACTACTAAAGAGATTTGGATATGTTCCATTGAAATTCATCCTTGAGTGTTGTCTGCTGCTTGATCAACTATTACTTCTCTACAAAACTTTCAAACAGTTTTTTGCAGGTACCTAGATGAACTTAGGCCTTTCTTGTTAGTTACAAGAGGTTGCTCTTTGGGAATCCATTTGTATTTTCCCTTTGGAACACCTACCTTTCTGTAATAATAAATTCTTACAATATGCCCAATAGTATTGCAATAGAAACAGGTATTGGATGTAGGTTTGCTCAATTCAATGAATCTTTTAGAGTTGACTCTTTCATTTTTAGCTTTATAACCAATACCTTGCCTATTTATTGCTCTACCTTGTGATCTCAACACAATTTCTAAATTTTCTCTTCCAAGTGTAAATTTAGCTAGTGTGCTAGTTAGATATTCAATTTTCTTAGCATGAGCATGGCAATCCTTACAATCTTTTTCTACAATCTTAATTTCAGTTTTAACATTTGCAGCAGATTGTAAAGCAAGATCAAGTTCATTTTTAGCCTATCATTTTCATCCACAAGGTTATTTATTCTATACTTAAAGTCTCTTCTCTCAGAGTTTAATCGATTAACCTTGTACTGCAGTTTCATTGCCTTTGCATGCAGCTCTTGAAAAGTGTCCAACAGTTGAGCATATATGACCTCAATTGGATCATTCTCAAAGTCGTTGTCACTACTTTTAGGGCATACAGATCCAACCATGAAGCATAAGTTCGACTCTTCTTTAATGCTTTGATCATCATCACTGGATGAGTCTTCATCATTGTTCTCCCAAGCAATGTAGGCATTCATATTCTTATTCCTTCTCCTGTCCTGAGTGTACTTTACATCAACCTTGCTTGATCTGTAGGTCTGGACAATCAGACTTTATGTGTCCTTCCTTTCCATACTCGTAGCATGTGACAAAAGTGTTCTTTGCATTTTCTTTTCCTCCTTTAGAGTTTCCTGCAAAGCTAGATACAACATTTCTATTTTTCATAAATTTAGTAAATTTCTTTACCATCATATTTATTACTTCCTTCTCTGAAATGTCTGCATCAGAGTCTGCATCTAATTCTGCATTTAATTCAATTCTTCTAGAGGTTTTCTTGCTGGTAGCTTTGAGGGCAATTTATTGTTTATACTCATTCTCCTCTTCTTCCTTCAATCTTCCCAACTCCAGTTGATGTTCCCAAAGCTTACCAAACAGTGTAGTCATATTCATAGTTGTTAAATCTCTGGATTTAGATATGGTTGTTACCTTTGGCTGCCAGCTCCTATTGAGACTTTTCAATATCTTAATATTGATTTCCTCCTTTTCAAAGACCTTTTCGAGAGCAATCAAATGATTGACAATGTGTGAAAATCTTTGCTGCACATCATAGATGGTCTCTCCTGTCTTCACTCTAAACATCTTGTACTCTTGCACCAAGGAGTTCTTTCTGACTCTCTTCATCCATGCCTTGATGGGTTACTTCAAGTACCTCCCACATTCCTTTAGCACTATTGCATGTTGATACCCTGAAAACTCATCAATAGTAAGAGCAGAAGATATAACATTTCTAGCCTTAATATCATATTGTGCTCTTCTGTTTTCCTCTTGACTCCACTCAGAAAAAATTTTCAAAATGGATTTTACATAAACTAGTTTAGTGAGTTCAAAGGGACCATTTAGAACAACATCCCATACACCTTTATCTACTGACTCAAGAAAGATTTCCATTCTAATTTTCCAAAAAGGGTAGTTTTCACCAACAAACAGAGGTAGTCTGTTTGTAGATGCAACTTCACCAAAGTTTTGAGAAACATAAGCCATTACAAGATCAAATAATCAATTTCACAAAAAGGTAATCGATTTGTTTTTTAAATAACTTTTGAAAACCAGCTCTGATGCCAATTGTTAGAAATAAAAAAGCTTGTTTCTCAACACCAAGAGAGGAGAGGGGGGGGGGGGGGGGGGGGGTTAATTGGTGATTTATAAAAACGTGCACTTTTCAATTCTTTTTGCAAAATTAGAATGATCTTTGAAACTTTCTTGCGCTGTAAGTAAAGTGCGTATGCAATGAAATGTAAAGAGATAGAGAAAGAAGACCAAACACAGTTTTTATCCTGGTTCGGCCTTAATACCTACATCTAGTCACCCTTCCAATCAACCACTGATTGAACGATATTTCACTATAATGATCGGAGAATTACACCAAAAATTTTATAGTGAACACAATCTCACAATGTAAACATCTTTTCCACTGAAACAATCAAATATATAAACGAATACACTCCACATTATCATTATTATAATATTATGATTATTATTATTAATGTTATTATTATTATTATTATTGTCATCACTATTATTATTATTATTATTATTATTATTATTATTATGATTATTATTATTATTAATAATGTTATGATGATGATGATTATTATTATTATAATTATAATTATAATTATTATTATAATTGTTGTTATTATTGTTATAATTGTTGTTATAATTGTTGTTATTATTGTTGTTATTATTGAAATTATTATTATTATTATTATTATTATCATAATTATCATTATTATTATTATTATTATTATTATTATTATTATTATTATTATTATTGTTGTTGTTATTATTATTGTTGTTGTTATTATTATTATTATTATGATTATTATTATTATTATGGTTATTATTATTATTATTATTATTTTGATTATTATGAATATTAGTATTATTATTATTATGATTATGATTATGATTATCATGATTATTATTATAATAATAATAATAATTATTATTGTTATTGTTATTATTATCATGAATTTTTAATTTTTAATTAATTTTAAAATACTGTAATAATATATTTAAAATATAATAACAAAAAATATAAATTAAAACTAGTATATTAGAATATATATATATATATATATATATATAGATATATATATATAATATTATATGTTACAGTGTAATGCAATGATAAATTAACTAACATAATGGAAAAAAGTGTTAATTTTTATATTAATTATATTACATAATGGAAAAAAGTGTTAATTTTTATATTAATTATATTAAAAGTTTGGGTTTCTTTTTATGATTGATTGTTAACTTTTATATTAATTATATTAAAAGTTTGGGTTTCTTTTTATGATTGATTGTTAACTTAAAACATTATTGTTAAACTTTATATATTATTTTACAAAATTAATTAAATGATATTAAAATAATAAGAAAATGGATACGAATACAAATATGTAACAATATGAAAAAATTTAATGGAGTTAAATTTAAATACGGAATTAACGATGAATTTATTTTTTTAAAATAAATATGAGATAACAAATTTCATTATTTTCTTGATATTGGTTTTAGGTTTAATATTTATTTTGGTCTTCGGTTTGTAGGGTATGTTCAAAGTGTTGTAAAAAGTTTACAAAATAGTATTTCTGAGACGTGTAGTTTCACTGTTCTTAAGACTTATCCGCGGTGTATTGCGCAAACCTCCCAAGATACAAGAGGAACTTCCCAGAATATTTCTGAGGATCTCAGAACTAGCAAGGATTTCTAAAAAGAGTATAAAAACAAACCGAAAATATTTTTAGAAGAGGAAAAGTGCTAAAGATATAGAAATACAAAGATACCCCTCTCAATGCACTTCTCACCACACTCAAAATCAATGTAGCTACCTAAGAGATGAACAATCCTCAATCTTTTAATACAAGAGTACTCACAACCCTTAAACCCTTGGCAAACCTGACAGGAACACAAACATAATTGTCTATGATGAAATTGATCTCCAAATCACACTCCTTTAGAGCAGATTAAATCAGAATAACTTTATCCTACTTTTCTTGAAAGAATCTTGATGTATAAGCAACCAATGTAGCCTTGATTCTCCAAGATCACTTCTTAAACGATCTTGTATTCAAAAATCAATATAAATGTTAGTATTTGAAAATGATAGCAGTTAATTGTTTTGAATCAGAACTCAAGTCACATATATATAGGATTTTCTGAATTCTGACACACTATAATGGATTAAGGTTATGAGTTAAGCTTTTCCTTGTGCTTTAATAGCACATAATTGATTATTTAATCACATAAGCCAGTTATCAATTCAACGGGCAGTTATGAGAAATCAAGCTATTAAATGAAATGGATTTGAACAAAGTAAAATGATTTAATCGATTAGACAACTTATGTAATCGATTAATCGTACACTTAAGAAAATTTTCAATCCAATTTCCTTTCTAAACCACTTATGAAACAAATTATGGCATTGCTTTCCATTTTAATCGATCGATTACGTCAGCGCATAGTCTGTCCTTGTTAAGCATACAAAGTGATCTGGTGAAACCTAACAAATTATATACAATGTTAAAGCACTTATTTCATCCCGAAGTAAGATTATTAATCTGTTTAATACATGATTTATTTAATACGAATGAATTCTCATATCAAGCACAAACAAGATATAGATAAAGCAATTGTTATGTCATTTGTTGTGCAAGAAACTATATAACCATTCTCTTGTTCATTATAAAAAACAAAAGATATAAAGGGTAAGTTTAGCTCCCCCTATCAACAAAGATGATAAGAGAGTTCGGGTTGGTCGAGATGTTCATAGATATTAAGTGCAATTCATGTTAAAATCAGTCTTCATCAGGTATGGTTTTGTGGTGGTGTTGATTGACCGTATAAGTTTGATCAAGATAGGAGTAGTTGTTGGATGTTGGGTTACAAAAAGCCAATGAGTTTGTGGGTTCAGATCAGGTCAACGAGTTGGTATTGCGGGCAAAGGATATTTTGAGGATAAAAGGTTTAAAGGCAGGGTTCATGTTATTGAAAATTTTAGGTTGAAGAGGGTAATTCTTGACGAAGGTTTTAAGTGAAGTTGGTAATGTTTGTTGTGCCAGTGGTTACGTGAAGATTGTAATGTTGTGTGGCACATGTCGAAGTGATCAAAGGGTTCAGGTTTGAAGAGTATATGAAGTAGTTTCTTAGTAAGATTGAAGTATAATCTTGTAAGAGGCTTGATTGTCTTCCAGCTTTGTTCTAGTAGTTTTTGGTCTTTCCAAAGTGTTCTTCGTTTTAAGGAAAAGAAAACAATGGTAGTGCATTAAGTAAGGGTTAAACAAAGGATGGGGATCAGTGTTATGTGAATCCAGGATGTTTGACCAATGCAAGAGAAGGATAGACGATGTTGTTCCTTTAGTGAGTTTAGGTGATCGCAAGAATGGTTTTGTGGTTTTCAAAACGTTTATGATGATTTATGCTCTTCAAGGGAAGTGTCATGTTTTAAGAAGGAGAATCAGTGGTTATACATAAGAAGTGGATCAAGTTAAAAATTAAAGACAAGAAGTTGTGAGAATCAGAAGAGTTTAATGAGGATAAGTGTAGAAGAAAGAATAAGTCTTTTGGTGTAAGAGTTTTTGGTTGGTGTTCTACAGTAGGTACTAGAACTTCCACATTAGAGTGCTAGAATTCACTATTACATTGATGTCTAAAACAAAACCAATGTTAATAGTTCATAATTGGATAATTCTTGTTAAGTGTGAGGAGTACAAGAGACAAGTGGTGGTTTGGTTAGCGCAGTAGTGTTTTGGACTCAATGTAGTCATAGGGAGAACTACAAGGTTGAAGAATCTTAGAAGAGAAGTAGATGGCAAGTTGGAACAATTTAGTATAAGTCTTAACAGTCAGGAGTGACTATGGCACTAGCTCAAAAAAGACTTTGTATACTTGTTAAAAAAGGCTTTTTATACCAATTTTCGAGCAGGTATAAAAGCAGGGGGTATAAAAAGTTTACAACTTTTATATCGGTTTTAAAATCGGTATAAAATATAACTTTTACATCGGTTACTTTTTAGAACAGGTATAAAAAACTTTATTTTTATGCCTATTGTTGTGAAAACAAGTATAAAAAATCTCGCCTTTATACCTATTGTTATCAAAACAAGTATAGAAAAATCCCACTTTTATACCTGTTGTAACTCTAACCGGTATAAAAGTTAGATTTTTTAAAAAAATAACCGATATAAAAAAACTGATATTTTTTTTATGCCTTTGGAAGCACCACACTAGCGTATACGATCTACAACTTCAACATTACAAAATTTTCAAGTACAAGTTCAAAAATGTAAGTAAAGAAATGATATAAATATAATATGTTATTATATATTAAATAAAATTTCAAACCAAAATTTCAATTACAATATGAAGATATAGTGAACTACAAACTGGATACATGAAAAGTGCATGTGAAAATACTAAAAGTTGAAATAAAAGCTACATAAATATCACATGAAATAAGAGAACACAATGTTCTATTTGAAAAGGTAGATCTCCTCAATGCTATTTTGAGCAACGAATGAACAATCTTCACATATTAGTTCTCCAATTAAATGAGCTTAATATGTACTAAATGATGTAAAGTAAATGACCTTTCCCTCCCTCTTCAAAATAGATAGAGTCCCTCAGCTTTGAAAATGATTCAATTCCTAATAAACAAAAAAGGAAATTAGAATAAGATTATTGTGCATTAGTGGCATAATTCAACTAGGCTTTATTCAAAACTTTGCTTGCATAATAGATAGTGTGAAAAACCTTTTCCCTTCGCTGGCCAAGCACAACACCTATAGCATAATCACTAGCATCACAAATCAAATCAAAGTTTTGATTCCAATCTATAGCTATAGTTACTGGTGCAGAAACCACTTTCTCCTTCAGAATGTTGAAAGCCTTCATACACTCATTATTCATCACAAACGACACATCTTTGGCAAGAAGATTGCTTAAGGTTTGGCAATCTTGGAGAAGTCTTTAATGAATCTTCTATAAAACCCGACATGCCCCAGAAAACTCCTGATTCCTTTCATATTTGTAGGTGGTGGAATCTCAATGACTTCCACCTTTGCTCTATCAACCTCAATTCCCCTGGAAGAAACTTTATGACCCAAAACAATACCTTCAGTCACCATAAAATGAAACTTTTCCCAGTTAAGAACAAGGTTTGTCTGCATGCATCTTTTAAGAACAATATCCAGATTAGATAAGCAGGCTTGAAAGGAGTCACCAAATACCGAAAAATCGTCCATGAAGACTTCTATGCATTTCTCTATCATATTTGCAAAGATTGCTTGCATACATCTTTGAAATGTGGCTGGAGCATTATACAATCCAAATTGCATTTTTCTATAAGCAAAAATACCGAAAGGACATGTGAAAGTTGTCTTTTCCTGGTCTTTTGGATTTACTACAATTTGATTGTACCCTGAGTAACCATCCAAAAAACAATAGAAAGCTTGTCCAACCAATCTCTCTAACATTTGATCCATGAAAGGAAGAGGAAAGTGATCCTTCCTTGTAGCCTTATTCAACTTTCTATAGTCAATGCACATCCTCCACCCAGTAACTGTCCTCGTAGGTATGAGCTCATTCTTTTCATTGTATATAACTGTCATCCCACCTTTCTTTGGTACCATCTGTACTGGGCTTACCCAAGCACTATTAGAAATATGATATACAATACCAACCTCTAGAAGCTTTAGAACTTCTTTTCTAACCTCCTCTTTCATCACAGGATTCAGTCTTCTTTGTGGTTGGGCAACTGGTTTATACTCATCTTCCATGAATATTTTGTTCATGCAATAAGTTGGGCTTATGCCTTTGAGATCTTAGATTGACCATCCAATAGCTCCTTTGTTGGCTTTTAATACTTCCACCAACTTTTCTTCTTCTTTGGAGGAGAAAGATATACTGATGATGACCGACTTATTCCTACCTTCTTCTAAGAAAACATACTTTAAATGTGGAGGTAACATCTTCAATCCCAATTTATTTTCCTTGACTTTTTCCTTGGCATTGATCTCTTTAATTTTCACCTCATGTAAAGGGATTTCTTTCAATGAATCCAAGTCAGTCAAACACTCATCAATCAATTCCTCATCTTCCTCATTCAAATCTTCACATGCATCAATGAGCATTTTCTCCAAAGGAGAAGAACAACATACCATCTTCTCCTAAATCACACATATTTCATCTAGTGTATCAAGATGAAAACACGCTTTATTATCTTTTGGATGAGACATTGCTTCAAACACGTCAAAATTCACTTCTTCATCTTGTACTATCACCTTGAGTTTGTCATTCTCCACATCAATCAAGACTTGAGCCATCTTCATAAAAGGTCTCCCAAGAATGAGAGGCACATCAATATCCTCTTCCTTCTCCATGATGACAAAATCCACCGGAAATAAGAATTTGTCTACTTTAACAAGCACATCTTCAACCTCCCCATAAGGTTATTTAAGAGATCTATCCGCTAATTGGAGAGTCATCTGAGTAGGCTTGAGTTCCAAACCTTCAATCTTTTTAAACATAGAGAGCAGCATTAGGTTGATGCTAGCTCCCAAATCAATCAAAGCCCTTCCAAGAGCTAACTTCCCTATAATACATGGAATAGTGAAGCTTCCTGGATCTTTAAACTTAGGAGGTAAGAGTTTATTTATGATAGCACTGCAATTCCCTTGCACTTCAATAGCTTCCTCTTCAATATATTTCCTCTTTTTCCTCAGAAAATGGTATGTTAATCTCCAGTTTCTTGAAATTTTCCATAAAATGCTCAGAGTATTTTTCTTTCTCCTTCCTAGAATAATTCTGTGGATAAGGAAGGGTTTTTTCAAATAATTTTTTCTTTTTCTTCTCATCCTCTTCTTCTTTTTCTCTCCCCTCATCTTTCTCCTTTTCTTTTCTCTCACTTTCTTCTTTTTCACTCAACCTCTCTTTTTCTTTTCTCTCTATTTTTCTCTCATCTAACACCTTGCCACTTTTAGTAATAATGGCTATACACTCCTCCTTAGGGGTAACTTCAGTATTAGCCCTAAAATCTTCTATCTTCTTAACTAATTGACCAACTTGTGTTTCCAACCTTCTAATTGCAACTTCAGCGATTGTGTGATTGGAGTTTGATACTTGCATAAGTTGTTGAAGTGTGTCATCTAGCTTTGTGATTCTGTCAGATAAGGAAGGTTGTTGCTGCCATTGTTGTTGTTATGGTCTATTGAATTGCCTAGCTTGCCCTTGACCCATGCTTGCGTGAGGTTTCCATCCTTGGTTGTAATTACCTGGACGAAACTGATTACCTTGACCCATGAACTTGACTTATCTTCTGGCATAGCACATTGACCATTAATATGATCTCCACCACACAACTCACAAAGTTGCTGTTGAACGTGAGAAAAATTATGTAACTCCTTTGGAAATTGAGAGATTTTCTTCATTGGAGCCTCTAGTTGTTGAGTCATAATCTTATTTTGTGCCAACAAAGCATCTTGAGATTGTAGTTGTAGCACTTCTTTTTGTTGAAGTTGAGTTCTTTCACTGTGCATCTCATTATCATTCATAGCCATATTTTCAATCAACTCATAAGCTTCCTCTAGAGCCTTGCACTTGATATTACCTCCAGCTGAGGCATCTAGCATCAATTTAGTCTGTGATCTTAGACCTCCAAGGAATATGATTACTATTATAGGTTCATCAAAACCATGAGTGGGTGTCTTCCTCAACAAGCCTTTAAATCTATCCCACGCTTGACCTAATATTTCATCTATGCCTTGCCTGAAAGAAGAAATTTCTTGTTTACCTTTGTTTACTTTTGACTGTGGGAAGTATTTGTTCAGAAACTTTGCAACCACGGCTTCCCAAACAGTAAAACTGTTCTCTAGAAAAGAGTTCAACCACATCTTAGCATTGCCTCCCAAAGAGAAAGGAAACAAGCTCAGTCTAATAGCTTCACCTGGCATGCCATTGATCTTCACAGTATTGCATATCTCATTGAATGTGGTCAGATGCTCATATGGATTTTCATGTGATAATTCATTGAATTGATTGCTCTTCACCAATTGAATCAAAGCAGACTTCATCTCCATGTTTGCAGCATTAACCCTCGGCCTTACAATGCTATTAAAATGATGAGGGCCAATGACTGTTGCATAATCTGCCAGGGTACGTGATGGAAGAACGGATTGGCTGATTCGGGTGGAGGAACAAATCAACCAAGCTCACCTCTGACTTGGACCATAGAAGCACCCAACAATGGAAGAGGTGCTTCGGTAATGCAGCGGAATGGGTTGAAGATGACTGGAGGAAACAGAAAAGTAAGTGGAATGAAACAATGGTTCGGTGAAGGAGAAACTGAAGCACAATTTCAAACGGTGGTGTTCTGTAAATTGGGAAGTGAAATGGAGGCAGAGATTTGGGTGCTGAAATGTGATGCGGATGGGTGGAGATGTGCTAGTAATGGAGCCTAGCTAGGGAGAAAGGCTAGAGGAAACTCTCAAGCTCTCTCTCGGTGACCTTCAATAAAGAAGAAAGTTCTGGACAGCATCAACAAAAAACTATTCTTCATTCAAATCAAAGGTAAAGGTTACAAGCAATGGAGCAAGCTATTTAAAGGAGAAACAAAGCTCCTGGGTCACGTTTATTTAGCTAACGATAACTATGATGCAATGGAGCAAGTGCCAGCTATGCAAGTGTGAAGAAAACATGAAGAGCCACGTGGAGATCTCTTGAATTTGCTGAAACGTTTTTTTGAAGCTGCTGGTTGCACATGAAAGGTGTTGGATGCACGTGGAAGATCACAACTGGTGCTGGATGCTCGTCAGGCTTCATATGGTGCAAAATTATATGGTGAAAAATCAAGAAAGAGTTTCTAAAAGTCCTTCTCCAACGTCCCTTTCTTAGCCTTAGATTAAGTTCATACTCCTTTGAATGGAATGCCCTAAATGGGTTTCCATCATATCCTCCCTCTTGAAAAATGATTTGTCCTCAAATCGGAAAGATATAGACGAACGCCGAGAAGATGACGATAGAAGCTTTGAGAGCTCGATTCGGACTCCTCGAAGCTTCTCCGACGAAGAAGGATGCAGCGGAATGTTGAGGAACACTAGATCAAGGAATGACTCAAATGAAATCTAAGGAAAACTGAGAGCGAACACAACAAAACCCTAGACCGAGGTTTAATCGGTGGAAAACCTTATAAACACGAAGGAAACCCTATAACGGTGAGGAATCACTAAACTGACCGATTAATCAGTGGAAATGGTGTTTTAAACGGTGGAAAGGAAAGAACGAAGGTTGGAAAGGTGTTTAATCGGTCAAAACTCAAAGAAAATGAAGAAAGATGAAGGAAAACCTAGGGAAAGCCATAGACGAAGCACTGTTCGGTGAAGATGATGTACTGTGGTCGAAATGGCTGAAACGAGGAAGCAGTGGAAGTAGATATGTGAAGAAGATAACCTGATTTGGAGTGTGGAGAAGCGAGAAGAGGCTAGAGCGAAATGAAGCCTCGAGAGAATGAAGATGTGGATGCTGATAATGCGGATTTGAGAGAAAGATGTGGCTGATGAAGTGTCGCCACGCATACGAAGGAAAATAACGAAGGAGAGCGCCCTGGAGGAAAGCAATTAATGGAAGCACAGTGAAAAGCTAATGGAAAATGAGAAATGGAGGTATGTGCAAGGAAGGTGGCTAGAGGGAGTCTTTGGACTCTCTAGCATTTGACTTTCAAGAGAGAATTAATTCTGAAGGTCAGAAAATGAAATTCTCATTAAGCTCAAAAGTAAATGACACAGTGATGGAGACAGGTATTTATAGTAACCCATGCTCCTTACAAGCTAACCTATAAAAGGTAAAAATACTAAACAAGGACTACGTCGGGCAGGATTACATCAGTACGTCTACCATTATGCTCTTCAGCCATATCTTATGTTTCCTGGTCAGATCTTTGAGGTGAAGGCTGTAAAAGAGTCTCAGGAGAAGGGAAGAGTTCTCTGGAAATCTTTTTCTTCCTACTTCTACTATTTTCCAGACCTAAAAGAAGAGGTTCAGAAACTTTCGTGCTTCTAGTCCAAATTCTACCGTGCATACACTAATGAACAAAACACTAGAGCACCCAATTAGTACAAACAAATAAAAAAAACAAAAATTAAAACAAAAATATAAATTTAAATATAAAGTCTAATTGGTTAAAAATCACACAATTATATTTTAAACCACGAGTCCCCAACAATGGCGTAAAAACTTTTTAAGATGTCGGCAAGTGTACCGAATCGTATAAAGTAATAATAAATGGTAAGACCAAGTATCATTTCCCAAGAGACTCACGACACTAAACAGTTAGGTAATCACTTAACTAATTAGAACTTTATAGAACAATTTAAGGTTTTAGATGTAAAAATAAGAAAAGTAAATATGAATGCAATTTTGATCAATTGAAGAGAAATGCAAAAGTGAATGATGATGTAGGTATTATGAGATAAAGATGTTGTTGGGGTTTAGATTTCACCTAATCACTCTCATGCATATATGAATTCTTCTTCTTTATTAAGTTGTATGATGAAGTTGCTTAAATGGTTGCGCGTCAGTTCCAACAGTAGTTTGAGCATTATGGCAATCGTCCTACACCATCTCCTGTAGTGGAACATGTTGTGCCCCCTATAGGTAAACTTAATATTCATTTTTGTTTATTAATTTACATTTTGTATAACCTAACATTTGATTTTATAGGTAGAAGCGACAAAGGAAGTTGCTCAGTTGCTAGTGCCCCAGGGGACGACATGGACGACACTCGTTCATGTCAGCTATATGTTCTCTCTCCTATCGGGACCATGCTAGTTGCTCGTGGCACAGTCTATGAGGCAGCCACTTTAGTGCATGGTGTAGAGCTAGCATAAGATGAGGTTAAGGCCACAATGGATGAAGTTGTCGTACCAGATGCCTTTCTTCTTGTGCCTACAAAGGAGTTTTTCACTGTGGCACAGGCATTTCAGTCCTTTGCCGCCGGGCCTATACATTATGTTGGTGCTGTATCTATCCCCCGATAAACAGTCCTACTATATACTTCTCAATTTTAATATTTACTTCTTATTGACTTCAAAACATAACCATTTTTCATGTAACAGCAGACAGGTTAAGAGGGAAATCCTACACAGAAGAAGACTCATTTATCTGAGGATGAACCTCTTGGTGCCTTACACGAACTTGTTAACATCATTGCAGACGCGCCGATGATTCTACCATGAGATTCTACTACATTTTGAAGAGATGTTAAGATCCCATTGTACTTGCATCAACAAGATGTTAGGGAGCTTGCATCGGGGAGAGAAGAAATTAATATTACACTCGTTCAGTTGTGGATGTTGTAAGTTTATAAGAACTTTTTTATATAAAATTGATTTATCAAGTTACTTATATCATATCATTTCTTCATTTCAGGTATATGTTTGGTGTCAGTAACAAGATGGGGTTCAATGATGTATATGGGTTCATTGACCCCTATATGACTCATGAAAGAAATAAATTTGATGAAATCCAAGCATACATCACCACCTGCTTTGCAATGGCGAATGACATATATTTTCTCCCTTATATACTTGGGTAAGTGAAGTTTTTTAACTTTAAGTTTCATTTGTGAATTTTGGTATATGACAATTAAGTTAATACCAATTTCAGGCGTCATTGGCAGCTACTTGTGATCTCCATACTAGAGAACACTACTATCTGATTTTGTTCATTGCACAAGTCTCCTCTCAGCCCTCTTAGACAAGTAGTAGATTGGTAAGAACCTCAATGTTTCAACTTTCTTTGTTATATAAATGTATGCTAAAACAATTTTTTTAATAGTTCCCTTGCAGCACATATGTTGTTGTCTGGGAGATCTATTGCTACAGCTACAAAGCTTGCATGGATGACCCTTAAGGTTTGATATTTTAGTCCATACTTTGTTATATTTTGTACCATTTCAATGATGTTACTTAACATTTTATAATTATGATGATATATTATAGTGTAATAGATAAAACGGGTCATATGAGTGTAGTTACTATGTCATGTATTGGATGATGACCACTATTCGTGCACATTACACCAGTGGATGGGAAACAATAATATTTAGGTTTGAATTTTATTTTCTCTATAGTTTAGATTTCATATACACTAATTGAAATCATTGTGTTTTATGCCGAGATTCAATATGACTACTCAAATTCCAGAGAAATCACTTAAACTCGTGAGGAAAACACTAGCTAAATATCTAATTCAACTATATAATAGTATGTGGTAGATATTAGGATATAATAACTTCTAAGTTTATGCTTCTAAGTTGTTTTATGCTTTTGTACATTATTACTAGTTTAAATTTGTACATTGGATTGATTTATGCTTCAAAGTTAATTTATGATCACATTGAATTGATTTATGCTTCTAAGAAGTTGATTTATGATTACATTGAATCCATTTATGTTTTAATATAATTTTTATTCCAAATATATGCTTCTAGATTGTTCTAGACTGTTGTGGCTGTAAAATTATATGCAGGTATGTTTATGCAGTTGAGAATGTTGCAAAAGCAGACCTATTTTAAAAAAAAAACAAGGGAATACGCCTCGATTGTGACCATAACCAAGGCAGAAAGTTCCCCTATGACATCGGTTAAGGTCATAACCGAGGCACAAAGTCTAGTGAGAAAGCAAAAAAAAAAAATTAAAAAGCACTCTACTGTCTCGGTTCAAGTCCTAACCGAGACAGTAGAGGCCGACATACTGCCTCGGTTCAAAAGGAGCCGAGGCGTAAAGTCTTGCGAAAAAAGTAAGCCCTTTTATGAAGGGTAGACTTTATGCCTCGCCTACATATGCCTCGGTTCAAGAATCACTGCCTATGATCGAAAGTAACCGTTGTCGTTTTTCCTGATTACACTAGTGGGAAGAGAAAATAGATGGGGATATTTTTCTTCTTTTTTGAAGATAGGGATAATAATAATAATAATAATATAAATACTAATAATAAAAGTAATTTAGTCATATTAATAATAAAAATTAATGATTTAAGTTAATATATAATAATAATAAAATATGATAATAATGATAATATACATAAATATTTACTAGTAATACATAAATTAATTAATAATTATTAACAATAATAGTAATAATTATATCTTTTATTCCAGGAAAAAATTGGTCTACTTTCAATTTTATATATTAAAATATCTTTTATCATCCACAATTCATCCTAAAATAGTAACCATTAACTAAATATTGAATAATTATAATTCATATTAATTTAATTATTTATTTCTGTGTTATCTAAATAATTGTGTATATTCTTAATCATACACCGATTTTATTATTATTATATATATATATAATTAATATTCACAAATACATTAAAATTATATATTTAAAAATATTAAATGTTAAATAAAAAAATGATTCATTTTTACCTCTATCTTATTATAGGCGTGAAAATGGATTCTATATTACCTAACTCACTACAAATTCAAGTATGTATTGAAAAAATTTTAGATTTTTTTTAAAATGTGGATTGATATAACATATTGATTAAATGTGGTGATTATTTTGAGTTGAACTTTAATGTATGTAAGAAGTTTATTAATTTAAAATTTAACTTATATAAGTGACTTATATGGTTATTATATTTTAAGACACGATATATTTTTTAAATTGATTATTTTTATATCTTATGATCACCTAGTTAGAAGTTAATTAGGCGGTCATCTTTAGCACATCTAGAGGTAGCTTTCCAGGAACTGGAAGACCATTAACAAAACTCATTAATCGAGTAGTAATTCTTTTAGTAATAATTGGCAAACTTACCGATTAAATATGTTTATTATATTTATAAACTAATGTGCCTAAATAAGTCAATGCTAATTAAGAAATATGAATATAGGTTAAGGTAAGGAGTAAATGATTATATTTATTGTATTGTCGAGAATTAATTATGTTTACCCAACTATCATCACTAACTTTAGTAGTATCGGAGTATGTTTTGTAGAAAACCCTACTTGTCTACAGGAGAGAATGTGTGAAGATTTAGATTATGAGAACTTGAAATTTATAAGAAGTTAGCACACAAAACAGTTGACATAGACTCTACTACCGAAATAATTCCTATGTGCATATTATTTTTGTTTATAATATTTTAAGTTTAACTTTATTTATTTATTATTTTATATGTCAATACCTTCCATATGTATATATATTTATTTATAAATTTTCACATTAGCTTTTTATTTTGTACGAGATTATATTTCCACTCTACATTTTATTTTAATAATTATTCGTGTATATATGTATTTAATTTTAATATAATATATAACTCAAATAAATTTTAATCATATAATAATATTGTTTTACTGTACATTACTGATAAATTATTATGTAAAAATTTTATAGTTTAAATTCATGTTACTTTAACATTTTTAATAGAGATTCCATTTCAGAATATGTTGCATTCTATACATGTTACTTTTATTTAGAATATTTTAGGTTTAACTCATTTTTCACTGATTCATTCCTGTCAATACATTTTCAGTATTCCTATGTGTTTTAAGTTGTTTACATGTGTTTTTATTTACAAATTTTAACACTTTGTATTTTATTGTTTAGGGATTATATTGCACAATATATTTATATTTTACTTTATCTACGAATACACATTTTATTTTAATACAATATTTAATTAAAAAGTTTAATTATAAGTTTTAATTGTATAACAATATTATTTTACTACAATCAATAATAAATTATTGTGTTAATGTTATATTTTAAAATAAAAATTCATATCCAAATTTAATTTTTAATCGTATTATTGATATTTTATTATTATTGTTATTATTATTATTATTATTATTAGTCGTAGTATAATCTATTACTATTTTATTATTGGTATTATTAATTATACTTTCTCTAATCCATTATTTTAACATAAAATAAATCAATATTAAAATAATATTATTTATTTTTAATTAATTTTCTATAAAAGAAAAATTTGTATTTAATTATTTAATTTTTTTATGTCATCAAATTCTTTATTTAATTATTATATTTATAACTATACATAATTATTATAACACTTAAATATAATTCCGTAAATAAATTATTCATTGAAATAGAATAATAATTGTATTAATTTTCTTAACTCAAGTTAAAAGAAACAAAAGAAAAAATTGACCCTTGTGTATGATAACAGTTGAAAATATCGTTATTTGTGATATAATTTTGACACTAAACGCACCCTTTTTGACTTAGAAGCTTGCTTGAACTCATGTTTTTGCTTTAGTTTTGTGAATAAGTGAGTAGAGGTTATACTTTATGATTTTATCACTAAATTCCCTATATTTTGTAGCTAATAATGTGCTTGGAAGAACCTCCAACAATATATAGAGTGGTATAAACAACAAAAAAAGTGAGTTTTGGAATGCTACCGCCAGGGCTGAGCGCCCCAAAGCGCCAGTTTTCTTCCCACACACGCTTGGGCGTCCTTCCAAGGGCATTAAGCGCCAATTTTGACCCGTACCACGCCTGGGCGCCCCATTTAGGGCGTTGAGCACCAGCGAAGGGGGCTTGGACCTGTTTTCTGTTATTTTTATGTTCTATTTAAGGACTTGGACGTCCTAGGGATTGTATCTTTTGATGACTTAAGAAAAGAAACAAACATTTCACCTCTTGGGGGTAGATTTTGGGGATGTGACAGCTCTCCTTTTCCTTGAGGGTAGATTTGGGGATGTGACAACTCTCCTATTTTCTTTCTAGGTTTTTCTATCTCTTTCATTCTTTCGTTGTTCATCTAGTTTCTCCATGATGATGGGGAACTAAATCTTATTTGTTGTTGGGGAAAGATGTAACCTCTTGAACTCTCATGTATATTGAATTGATTCTTAATTATTTATGCTTCTTTCATTAATTGTTAGGGTAATTCTTCTTCGTGTATTGCTTGGTGTGTTTAACTCATTCATTAGCATGGTGTATGATTTGTATGAGTACCGGAAGGTATCTTACAATTCATGTTCTGGAGAATTATTTTCAGAAGCAGTATTACTCAGGAATGAGGGTATGAGTTCTGGTTGTCTTAAGCTTCTGATCTTCAGAATTAATTATTAGGAATGCTAGGAATCATATGAACTAATAACTAAGGATATGTTTTCTTCGCCGAGGAATCGGGTTTAAAGTAATTTAGAAAGTGACATTAACATTAATGAAGAAGATGAATTCTTATATGCATGAGACTTATTAGGTGAAAATCTAAACCCCAACAACATATTCATCTCATATTATCAACTTCATCCATCCATTCTAGTCTTTAGCCTCAATTGATCAAATTACATTCATGTTTATTTTTATTGCATTTGCATTGAAAACCCCCAAAAATTGTTCTTAAGTCTTAATTGGTTAAGCAATTACATAATTGTTTAGTGTCGTGAGTCCTTTGGGATACAATACTTGGTCTTACCATTTTATATTACGTGATACGATTCGGTACACTTGCCAGAGTCTTAACAAGTTTTTGGCACCGCTGCCGGGGACTCGTGGCTTAAACTATACTTTTGTATGATTCTTAACCGATTAGACTTTATCTTTTATTTTTATCTTTTTACCTTTTTATTTTTTTATCTTTTTATCTTTTTATCTTTTTATCTTTTTATCTTTTTATCTTTTTATCTTTTTATCTTTTTATCTTTTTATCTTTTTATCTTTTTATCTTTTTATCTTTTTATCTTTTTATCTTGTTATCTTTTTATCTTTTTATCTTTTTATCTTTTTATCTTTTTATCTTTTTATCTTTTTATCTTTTTATCTTTTTATATTTTTATCTTTTTATCTTATCTTTTTATCTTATCTTTTTATCTTTTTAATCTTTTTATCTTTTTTAACTTTTAGTGCTAATTGGGTGCTCTAGTGTAGTGTTCTTTAGTGTCTGCAAGATAAAATCAAAAAATATGTACTAGGAGCACAAGATCATCAAGAGAAGAAGGTTGAAGAAGGTCGCAGGGCGCCGGGTCGCCCCTTTAAGGGCCCTCAGTGCAAGATGTCACGCATCACCGCCTGGGCACCTCATTGAGGGCGTTGAGCGCCAGCCTTCAAGTGCCATGTTCACCAAGACTCTGTGCATGAAGTGGTTAAAGATATCAAAGAGAATGGAGTTATTGAGATTGAGGCTCCTTATTCAAGGAGGGTAAAGATGGTGAACAGGAAGATGCTGCAGATAAGTTGGTGTGATGAAAGCAAAAGGAACACCAACATCATATATGCGGATTGTGCTTAATGGTGTCAGGCTCGTGACGTTAAACAAGCGCTTATTGGGAGGCAACCCAATTTTTGATTTTTCTTTTTAAATTGATTATTGTCGCAACCGGAATCGCGACGGGACGACGATCCAAAAAAAGAAACGCGGGTTTTGAAAAGAGATTTTGGAGTCGCCACCATAGTTTATTCTGGAAAACTACGGAAAAACCATAAAACGATAAAGCACGGTCCACGAAAACCAAAGATTGGGTTCGGGAGTCGGTTACGCGTGGGGAAGGTGTTAGCACCCCACAACGCCTGCCCTAAGGCAGTACCTTTAACTAAATGCACGAATATGATGTGATTTTCAAAATGTTTAACTATCCCCTAAAATAAAATTCTAAAATAAACAAAACATATTTTTTAGTTTTTTGGGCCTGACAAGGATTGACCTTGCTCCTACGTATTCTCATTCAAAATGAGAAATCAGGGTTACGTAGTTCTTTTAGAAAACTTCTTGAAAATTTGTTTGAAAATTGTTTAGAAAATTTTGTTTGGAAAATGATTATGGATAAATTTGGATTTTTGGGAAAGTGAACCTGACAAGGGCTAGCCTTGCTCCTACGTATCTCCACTTTTGATGGAGAATCAAGGATCACGTAGTTCTGGGTAGGAAGATTGTTTGTTGTTTAAAATTGTTGATGTTTTTGGTTTTTTTGAAGATTTTATACCTTTTTTGTATTTTGTTTAAGAAAGAGAAAAGGTTGTTAGCACAAGAACGATGCGTGCGATCACACATGTGCATAAACCTTTAAAACATATTTTGTTAATTTTACTTAAGGAAAAGAAAAGGTTCTTAGCACAAGGACGATGTGTGCGATCACACATGTGCCTAAGCCTTTAAAACATATTTTTGGAATTTTAATTAAGAAAGAGAAAATGTTTTCAGCACAAGGACGATGCGTGCGATCACACATGTGCATAAACCTTTAAAACATATTTTTGGAATTTTAATTAAGAAAGAGAAAAGGTTTTCAGCACAAGGACGATGCGTGCGATCACACATGTGCCTAAACCTTCAAAACATATTTTTGTAATTTTATTTAAGAAAGAGAAAAGGTTTTCAGCACAAGGACGATGCGTGCGATCACACATGTGCCAAAACCTTTAAAACATATTTTTTTTAATTTTAATTATGAAAGATAAAAGGTTTTCAGCACAAGGACGATGCGTGCGATCACACATGTGCCAAAACCTTTAAAACATATTTTTATAAATTCCTTTATTTAAATTGTAAATATTGCATTATTAAATATATTTTTTAGGATAAGTAAATATCTAGAATAAGTAGATAGAACAAAATAAAATAATAAATAAAAATAAAAATAAAAATAAAAGAAATAAATAAGACAAATGAAATAAGATAGACAAAAATAAATGAAATAGAATAAAATAAAATAAGAAAAACAAACAAATAAAAATAACGAGCGTTGGGTGGATCATAAACGGACGTTGAGAATGAGGAGAAATAACGAGCATTGGGGGAATTATGAACGGACGTTGGGAATGAAGTGAAATAACGAGCGTTGGGGGAATTATGAACGGACGTTGGGAATGAAGTGAAATAACGAGCGTTCGTTTCGGGGATTAACGAACGTTCGTTGAGAATGAGGAGGACGAACGAGCGTTGGGGGGAATTTAACGGACGCTCGTTGAAAGTGAGGAGAAAGATCGAGCGTTCGTTTGGTGGATTAACGAACGTTCGTTGAGAATGAGGAGGAACGAGCGTTGGGGGGAATTAACGGACGCTCATTGAAAGTGGGGAGAAAGAACGAGCGTTCGTTGGGTGGATTAACGAACGTTCGTTGAGAATGAAGAGGAACGAGCGTTGGGGGGAATTAATGAACGTTCGTTGAAAGTGGGGAGAAAGAACGAGCGTTCGTTGGGTGGATTAACGAACGTTCGTTGAGAATGAGGAGGAACGAGCGTTGGGGGGAATTTAACGGACGCTCGTTGAAAGTGGGGAGAAAGAACGAGCGTTCGTTGGGTGGATTAACGAACGTTCGTTGAGAATGAGGACGAACGAGCGTTGGGGGGAATTTAACGGACGCTCGTTGAAAGTGGGGAGAAAGAACGAGCGTTCGTTGGGTGGATTAACGAACGTTCGTCGAGAACGAGGAGGAACGAGCGTTGGGGGGATTCAGTATCACGAGCGCTCGTTGGGGAAAGTTGACGAACGTACGTTGAGAAACGAGGCTGAAGGACGAGCGCTCGTTGGGGGACGAGCGGACGTTGGGAAACGAGGCTGAAGGACGAGCGCTCATTGGGGGACGAGCGTTCGTTGGGGAATTGGTGAACGGACGCTGGGAAACGAGGCTGAAAGACGAGCGCTCGAAAAAAAGGCCGAAAAACGTGCGTTCATTATGGGCTTGGCCCACCCGGGTGATTTCTAACCTAGAATTCCCCTAGGGGTTCTGCCTTCCCATTCTCATTCACTCACTCACGCCGTTTCTCTCAGATGAGACCAATGTCTCCTTCTCTCTGACCAAAAGGAGTTGCTCCTCCACGCATTGCAACGTCGACGCCGCTGCCTCCACCGAAGTTGGCCGCCGCAAGCCACGAGCCAGGGCGTCGCCGTCAAGGTCGTTGCCGGTGACCACCCCGATCTCTCCCTCTCTCTCTCGCACTAGCCTAGGGTTGAGGCTTTTTCACCTTGGGCACCTCCTGCTGCCGCCTCTGCCAGAGCCGGCCACCGTTGCCTCTAGCTGGAGCGCGCTTCTTCACCGGCGCCACCAGTGTCACTTTCCTCCCTCTCCGTTCGAGGGCTTTCCCGACTGCTAATCGTCCCCGCAAAACCACATTTCCCTCTCTTCTTCCCCTAATTTTTATCGTTTTTTTATTGATTTACTGATTAATTTGAAAATTATGAGTGTGTGTTGTGTACATCTGAATGTGAGGGGTGAATGCTGGATTTGTTCTGCCTTGTGTGTTGATTGGGTTATGCTTGTTGGAGGTGGCGCCGGAGATGTTGGGGAGATGAGAGTGATGATACTGGAAGTGGTGCCGGAGATGAAAGTGGCGAGAGGCAAAGGCTCTGGTCAGAAGTAAATGATGAATGGTCCTGGGGTGAGGGGGGGTCGAGGTTGGATTATAGTTGGAGGTAGATGGTTGAAGATGCAGAGGATAGGTGACGGCTCAGTGTTGGAGATGATGTTGGTCGAACGGTAAGAATGAATACGGTGGGATGGAGTTATGAGTTTCTGTATGATAGATGATGAAGGCGTTGGGTTGAGGTGTGGTGTAATGGCGATAAGAAGCACGACAGGGGTTATGGAGTGAGTGAATTCTTCCCTGTTTTTCCGATTGTTGAAGAAGAGGAAGGTGTTTCTCTATGCGATTAAATAGAGGAGTTGAGAGTTGTGGCGTGTAGCCAATGATGGATGATGGGTGTTGGAGGTGAGGAACTTGGAGTGAAAGGGAAGTGTGGTTGGGATGGTTACGGGTGAGGGGAGTCAAGGAGTTTGAGGTTAGGCCGTGGTATAAGGTGTTGGAGATGAAAATGAAGAGGAAAGGGATGAAGATGATGGACCGTGGTCATGAGGTTATGATGGATGATGATTCAGTGAATGTGGGGAGGGTGACGATGGTGTTTGGTAACAATGGCCCGTATACAAATAACCATGACACAATCATATGCCAATTTAACAACAACTTAACAGAGGTATATTCATGGGAGAACATGGAGTGCAAGGCATCACTTACCTCTTGAAGATCCGATTGCTACTGCCAACCTTGCGCCTCCAATGAATCTCTCCTTTCCCTTTTGACTGGCTTCTTCTTCCCTTTCCTTGTTGAATGGTGTCTCTTGTTTCTCTTTGGAGGTGCCAATGTCTCCTTCTCGGCAATGGATGATTATTCAGTGAAGTTGAAGGTCCCCTGGAGCTCTCCCCCAAAAATCCCCTTTCTCTCTGCTTTTCTGTGCTACCCTCCCCCTCCGTATACCAAACCGTGCATATGCCATGTAGGCTCCAAAACGTCTCTGCCACCCGCACACTCTGCAGAAACGGTTTCTTGCACCCTCTCCCTCCAACACACGTACACGTCGTACTCCCAACCAAAACACTTTTCTTTTCTCGCATATTTTTTACTAAAGACAAAACGTCCCCTTTTCCTAATTCTTTTTTTTTTAATAAAATAAAAAGGTAAAAACTAAAAAAAAAAACAAAAACTAAAGACACCAGTAAACTAATAAGAAAATACATAAATAAATAATAAAAACGAAAATAATAAAATAATAAAAAAAAAGGGTAAATAATAAAACAAAGGAGAACAGTCTACGGTAAAGCCAAAACCCCAATCCGGACGAAATTCGGTATTGACAGCTGCCCCTCTTTACTTAGATTTTACTAGATAATATGACAATGTGATGTCTTCATATTATTTAGTAAAAGATAAGTAAAGATAGAAATACTAATTTCGTCTGGATTTCTAAGGAAGCAAAATGAATACGAAACATAAGTTAAACAAATCGATGAAGAATGTGAGATTGCAACATAAACGATCATTGCCGAGCAGAGGGGCCCAAAATCAAAGAAAAACTAGAGGCGCCAGACAAGACTGGGCTTAAAACGTTGAACCAAAACCGTGCTTGAGGGGAATGAGGTGTACAAACCTCGTGGAGGGTGTACAAACCCTGAACGAATGATGTGAGGTGTACTAACCTCGTGGAGGGTGTACAAACCCTATGGATGACTGTGTGTGAGGTGTACTAACCTCTTGGAGGGTGTACAAACCCTGTGGATGAATGATGTGAGGTGTACTAACCTCTTGGAGGGTGTACAAACCCTGTGGATGAATGATATGAGGTGTACTAACCTCGTGGAGGGTGTACAAACCCTATGGATGAATGATATGAGGTGTGCTAACCTCGTGGAGGGTGTACAAACCCTATGGATGAATGATATGAGGTGTACTAACCTCGTGGAGGGTGTACAAACCCTATGGATGAATGCTATGAGGTGTACTAACCTCGTGGAGGGTGTACAAACCCTATGGATGAATGATATGAGGTGTACTAACCTCGTGGAGGGTGTACAAACCCTATGGATGAATGCTATGAGGTGTACTAACCTCGTGGAATGAATGATATGAGGTGTACTAACCTCTTGGAGGGCGTACAAACCCTATGGATGAATGGAATGAGGATCAATAGGCTCGACGAGTGCCTTGAGGTGAGCTATCGTAGAAAAACTCTTGGATTCAGATCTTTTTTTGAAGAAACATTGGTAAATAGCTAGCAAAACATTAGAGAGGTTTAGATATGAAGGTCTGCTAACCTTTTTCACCACTTCATTTTCCCTTACGGATTTTTGAACAGTTTTCTTTGCTTTCTATGAAATGATGTTATGTTACGATGGTGCATGAATGCATATGAGCCATTGGTTTCGTTCCCTTCTTTTGCTCTCGCTTTCTCTTTCTTGCACTTTTTTTTTTTATTTTTTTATTTTTTGGGAATTCTATGCTTGGAATCCGTTGTCAATGTTGACGTCAAACGCGATGTACGTTCGAAATGCATTCAATCAAAATAATGGCAAGAAGCAGTGGGTTCTTTGATGCAAGGAAGAGAACGTAACTAGGGGTTCAAATTCCCTCTAGCACTAGCTTGAACTTTGGGAGGTGTTGTTAGTATCTACACATGCATGGCCCGCAAGGGTTGCCCCAACTTTGTTGCGTATAGTAAACTTGATTTGGAGAGGGGGAAAGGTTCGGGTAGGAAGGATTGCCCCAATTTGGCGATTCCTGATTGACGGGGAGACTTCACATTTTTTGTCCTTTCCTTCTTTTTTTTTTCGATGTTTTTATTTTCTTTCCTTCTTTTTTCTTTTCTTTTGAGTGATTGTGCCATTCACCACATCATTTCGTTTCAGGGTTAAATTCGTGAGAAAGATTAGGACAAACAGTCTTCAGTCAGCGTGGACTTTTATTGGCTTGTACCGTGGCTAAAGGTCAAAGGGTTTTGAAAGAAATGGATAATGAAGGCTCAAATAAGTGTTTGGCGGTTAAATCGTTTCAACAAGAATCATTTGCAAGGTGTCGAGTCAACTATCCCTAAAGATTTGAGACTTCGGGCATCCTTTTATTTTCATTGCTGTTTTTTTTTCTTTTCTTCCCCTTTTGGGTCGCTTGCTTCGTTGTCTTTGTTGTGTACTTCTTTGAGACTTTATATATTTTTTATTTCTTTTTCCTTCTTCTTTTTTTTTTCAGAAATCCCCTCCTTGATTTCGGATGCCCTTGATGTACCCTTTAGGTTGACATCGATGTGCTAATGATTCTTGTCGGGGGTGATGAAAACAAATATATTTATGGCTCAAAAGGGGTGCAATTGGATAAACTTCTTTTAACGTTTGGATAAAGAAAAAATGGCCACACGTCACTCTGAATCTTTGCTTACCTTACTTTCTCGCGACCTTAGCCCTGGAATAAAACTCGGTAGTGGTTGACACATCGACTTCATTGTTTTTTTTCTTTCTTTTTTTTATTTTTTTTTTATTTTTTTATCTCCCAATCAACAGATCGTTGGGGATGTGTACCATGATGAACACTGCCCCAGTATTGTATTCATGACAACCCTTGTTTTAATGGGAAATGAAAAGGTTGAGGGTTCAAGTAGTATGAATGCAGATGCTCTAGCCGGAAAAGAACGATGGTTACCCCCGAAACCTTGCATCAGGAGAAGACCCAACTTTGGTATTTTCAAAATTTATTTTGCTTTTGCTTTTCGAAAACACTACGCCCTTGACAACCTCATTGACAACGAATTCAACATGTGTCTTTTCTTTTGCTTTCTTTTTTTTTTTATTTTTTTTTATTATTTTTTTTTTATTTATTTTTTTTTTACTTTTTTACGACACCCACCAGGACCGAGCTAAGCCGACTGAATACCCGTGATGCTTTTATTGACATTCGTTCAATTATTTTCGTTTTCATTCCTCTTTATTTACCTAAACAGCTCAGCGCGACATGCAATAATTTCAGAAAGTATGAACAAAAATTAATATGCGGTATTTATTGAATGAAATAACACAGATTACAACAATTTAAAAGGCAATGTTAATATTCGCTAACGGCAACCCTTATCACGGAATCATCATACATAGAACTTTTTGACCGCATCAGAATTAACCGGTAACGGTAATTCCTCCCCATCCATCCTTGTGAGAATTAGTGCCCCACCAGAGAATGCTTTCTTCACCACAAACGGCCCTTCATAGTTTGGGGTCCACTTGCCTCGATGATCTTTTTGGATGGGCAAAATCCTCTTCAACACCAGTTCGCCTCATGAAACTCTCTTGGGTGCACCCTTTTTCAAACGCCTTTTTCATTCTCCTTTGATACAGCTGTCCATGACACACTGCTGTTAACCTTTTCTCTTCGATAAGGTTGAGTTGGTCGAATCGGGTTTGAACCCACTCAGCTTCCTCTAACTTAGTTTCCATTAACACGCGTAAGGAGGGAATTTCGACCTCAAATGGAAGTACCGCTTCCATCCCATACACTAGCGAGAACGGCGTGGCCCCAGTTGATGTTCGTACTGATGTGCGGTATCCGTGCAAAGCGAAAGGAAGCATTTCGTGCCAGTCCTTGTAGGTGACCACCATCTTCTGCACAATCTTCTTGATGTTCTTGTTAGCAGCCTCTACTGCCCCATTCATCTTTGGACGATAAGGAGAGGAATTATGGTGGTGAATTTTGAATTCCTCACATAACTCCGCCATCATCTGATTGTTCAGGTTGGTAGCGTTATCAGTGATGATCTTGTTAGGTAGCCCATACCTACAGATCAACTCCTTCCTTATGAATCTAACCACAACCTTTCTAGTCACGTTGGCATACGAAGCAGCCTCAACCCCCACTTGGTGAAATAGTCGATTGCGACTAGTATGAAGCGATGTCCATTTGACGCTTTTGGTTCTATAGCTCCGATGACATCTATTCCCCACATCGAAAATGGCCATGGTGCAGACAACACGTTCAGAGTAGTGGGTGGCACATTGATATTATCTGCATATATCTGACATTTCTCACACTTTCTCACGTGTATGCAACAATCGTTTTCCATGGTCAACCAGAAGTAACCAGCTCTTAAGATCTTCCTAGCCATCGAATGTCCATTCATGTGTGTACCAAATGTACCTTCGTGCACTTCTTTCAATATCAACTCGGCTTCCTTTGCATCCACACATCTGAGGAGAACCATGTCATGGTTTCTCTTGTATAAAACATCCCCACTTAAGATGAAACTGCCGGCCAACCTTCTTAGTGCTCTTTTATCGTTTTCAGACGCATCCTCAGGGTATTCTCGGGTTTTAAGATAACGCTTGATATCAAAGTACCAAGGTTTACCATCTAACTCCTCCTCGATGAAATGGCAATATGCTGGCTCTGCATGGCTTTTCATTTTGATTTTTGGTAGTTCTGCATCTTGATCAACCTCAAACATTAACGACAAGGTAGCCAGTGAGTCTGCTAATTGATTATCTTCTCGAGGTATATGGTTAAATGTGATGGAATCGAAATACTCCATTAATCCCCTGATG
The DNA here is from genome assembly GCF_029865625.1 of Vigna umbellata. NCBI lineage: Eukaryota > Viridiplantae > Streptophyta > Magnoliopsida > Fabales > Fabaceae > Vigna > Vigna umbellata. Next base: position 21,443,037 of record NC_142170.1, read on the forward strand.
TAAGCTTGGTAGGGAATTAATTTTGTATCCCTAGTTTCCCATTCTCCTTTCAGTTGATGGATGACCAAAGCTGAATCTCCATACACATCCAGAATTTTTGCCTTAGACTCAATTGCTGCTCGAATACCCATGGCACAGGCTTCATATTCGGCGATGTTATTTGTGCAGCTAAAACACAACCTTGCCGTCATTGGTATATACTGACGCTCTGGGGAGATAAGCACTGCCCCTATTCCATGTCCCATCACATTCGAGGCTCCGTCGAATAACACCGTCCATGCTTTTTCGTTTCGGTCTTCTTTGTTCTCTTCGAATAGAGCCATGATATCCTCATCAGGAAATTCAGGTTGCATTGGTTGATAATCACAAAGGGGTTGATGAGCCAGGTATTCTGCTAGTGCGCTACCCTTGACAGATTTGAGTGACATATACGATGTCATACTCTGACAATAGCATCTGCCATCGAGCTATCCTTCCAGTAAGAGCAGGCTTTTCAAAAATATACTTGATAGGATCCATCTTGGATATCAACCATGTGGAATGACTCAACATGTATTGCCTTAAACGATGAGCGGCCCATGCCAATGCGCAGCAAGTCCGCTCTAACGATGAATATCGTTGTTCGCAGTCTGTGAACTTCTTGCTCAAGTAATATATAGCGTGCTCTCTTTTGCCATCCTCATCATGCTGACCCAACACACAACCCATTGACTTGTCCAATACAGTCAAATACAAAATGAGTGGCCTTCCTGGTTCTGGTGGACGTAATACAGGAGGGTTTTGTAAGTATTGTTTGACTCTCTCAAAAGCGGCCTGACAATCCTCATTCCACACCACAGCCTGATTCTTTCGTAACAACTTGAACAGTGGTTCACAAGTAGCAGTTAAGTGGGAGATGAATCTAGCAATGTAATTCAATCTACCCAAAAACCCTCGAACTTCTTTTTCCGTTTTAGGCGCAGGCATTTCCATTATCGCTCGCACTTTGTCTGGATCCACCTCTATCCCCCTCTGGCTGACAATAAAGCCCAACAATTTCCCGGATTTCACTCCAAATGTACATTTGGCGGGATTCAGCCTAAGCTTATACTTCCTCAATCTCTCGAATAACTTTCTCAAGTTGAGGACGTGTTCTTCTTCTGATTCGGACTTCGCGATCATGTCGTCCACATAAACTTCAATCTCCTTGTGCATCATATCATGGAAAAGTGCCACCATCGCCCTTTGATATGTTGCCCCAGCATTCTTGAGTCCAAAAGACATCACTTTATAACAAAATGTGCCCCACAATGTAATAAAAGTAGTCTTTTCCATATCTTCTGGCGCCATCTTGATCTGGTTATACCCCGAAAAACCATCCATGAACGAAAACAGTGAATACTTGGCTGTATTATCAACCAGGGTGTCGATGTGTGGTAATGGGAAATTGTCCTTTGGGCTTGCGCGATTCAAATCTCGATAATCGACACACATCCGAACTTTACCATCCTTCTTAGGCACCGGTACAATGTTTGCTACCCATTCTGGGTATCTCGCCACAGCTAGAAACCCTGCATCGAATTGCTTCTGTACCTCCTCCTTGATCTTCAAGGACATTTCCGGTTTCATTCTTCTTAGCTTTTGCTTTACCGGTGGGCATTCCGGCTTGAGTGGGAGCTTGTGTTGTACAATATCTGTATCGAGGCCTGGCATGTCATTGTAAGACCAAGCAAACACATCCCTGAACTCCCTCAATAAGTCACGCAATTTTTCTTTCACTTCTGCTTTCATGGCTGTACCGATCTTCACCTCCTTTACCTCATCCCCATTCCCTAAATTGAGTACTTCAACATCTTCCTGGTGAGGTTTCATCTCCTTACACTCTTGTTCCACTAGTCTCAACAGTTCAGGAGGGGGTTCCGGGTCATCATCACAATCATCTTCCGTATTATTGACGGGGCCCCAAAATCAGGAATATCAACATAATTACTTTCAAAACATTCATTGTCATATCTGCATTATTTGAGTTTATGAAAAGGAAATAAATAAACGAAAAACGACGAGGAATGCAAAATGATGATAAAACACAAACAAACACACTTTGATTATCGCGCTGAGCATAACAAACTAAAAGCGTCAACCCGTAAGTCATGAATCCTAAAGCCCCGGGTAAAGCTATAGGATTAATTAAAGTTATTACATCTTATTCAAATTAAGCATCACGGGCAAATCCAGCATCTCCCAGTTGTCGAGTCGTGCATCCGGGGAGCAGGCCCACACGAACTGGAGCCTTCCGATCCATCTTCATCTCCCACAGCTGCTATGTGGCCACGTTAACCCAACCAGCACTGCGAAAGCTCTCCTTGAGGTCACAGATACGAATTCTTCCCACTTTGGGCTCCCGTCTTTCCATCCGAGCCAGACTGCGCTCTCTCCTTTCTTCTATCAGCCTTCTCCTATCCTCCTTGGTGGGCTTGTATCCCAGGCCATACCTATTCTTGTTCTCGACGACCTCCAGAGGGAATGCTCGCCCCTGTCCATACCTACCCAAACCTTTCCCATGCATATAACCTTCTTTTAACATGACTTTGGCCATCATGATAGAAGCACGCGACAGATGTGGGCTGACCGCGAATGGCTCCACGTAGGTGTTTCCCACGATCTCCAGAGATTGGAAAGTTGCCTCGAGAGCTTCCTCGGCTACTTCAATATAACGGGAGGATGATGGTCCGCTCACCAGGAAATCCTCCTCTCCTGCCACTATCACCAGCTTGTCTCCCATAACATACTTCAACTTTTGGTGTAGTGTAGAAGGCACAACCCCTGCGGAATGGATCCAGGGCGACCCAACAGACAACTATAGGCCGGGAGGATGTCCATGACTTGGAATGTCACTTGAAAGACACACGGACCGACTTGGACTGGTAGTTCTACCTCTCCCATCACTTCCCTCTTACTACCATCAAAGGCTCTCACAATCATCGAACTTGGCTTCATATGCGTTCCGTCACTGGGTAGCTTCTCCAAGGTTGCTTTTGGCATGACGTTCAGGGAGGATCCATTATCCACTAAGACACGTGCTATCACATGATCCAGGCATTTCACAGAGACATGAAGGGCTTTGTTATGACCTCTCCCCTCAACAGGTATCTCTTCATCAGTGAAGGTGAGGTAATTATTAGCAACGATGTTGCCAACAATGCCCTCGAACTTGTTCAGAGAAATACCTTGTTCCACATGAGCCTCACTGAGTATCTTCATCAACAACTTTCGGTGCGAGGCAGAGTGCATGAGTAATTCTAGCAAGGAGATCCGGGCAGGCATGCGATTCAACTGTTCCACCACTTTGTACTCACTCTGTTGTATGAACTTTAGGAATTCACCAACTTCTTCTTCAGATATTTCCCTCTTCTCCTCTTTGTCGGGGGTCTCCTCGGCCTCCACGTTCTTCCCCCTCAAGAACTCCTTTGCTTTTGCAGCCATTGTTGCTTCCCTATCATTGGTTCTTTCTCTCGCCAATTCTGGTGGTGTAAAGATTCGACCACTTCTGGTCATTCCACCAATGCCTGATATGTTTTCCACAGTCGGATTTGCATATTCTCCCTCATCTAATGCAGTTGCCCCATATCTCCATGGGACGGCTTTCTCGTTCTTATAAGGGAAAGGAGTTGGCACTCGGATGACCACAGACGGATTTCCTTCAGTTACCAGTGCAGGGGTGGTCCTAGTAAAATGGATCACCAAAGGTTCGGGTAGAGTCACATCAGATTCTCCACCAATTTGTGCAAATACTTCTTCCTCTCTGACCTTGCGGCACACTTGCATCAGATTTCTATCAAGTAAGTCTTGTAGAAAAATCTCGAATTCCATACATTCCTCAATAGAGTGCCCGGCCTCCGGATGGAGTGCGCACGCTATACCCAGATCATAATCGCCCTTCACTAGGCCCTTCTTCAACAAAGCTTCAAAGATAAACCTCCTAGAACTTCGGATTTCGCCCACATCTCTTATCAGATCATGGTTTCCAACCTCGACGGCGTTCGTCGAGGAACTCCCGTGCCCGGACAATGGATTAGTATCGACGCTGGGCTGGTCCTCTTGAAACTTTAACCAACCCGAATCTATCAGAGCCTGAACTTTGTATTTGAGAGCCATACATCCTTCGGTCGAGTGGCCAACGCCTCCTGCATGATAACTACACCTGGCATTCGCGTCATAACCCCTAGGGTACGGCGGCTGTACAGGCTTCATCGGACAAATGGCGACCAGACCCTTTTTGACTAGGTTAGGTAACAATTCAGTGTAGGTCATAGGGATTGGGGTGAACCTAACAAATTGATTTCCCCTTGGGTTGTTGTTGTGACCCACATTCAGATTTGGGCCCATGTTTGCGACCGGTCTTGCAGCTTCGGTTGGGATACGCTGCGGTGGATAATACGCTTGTTGTTGTTGAGGCCTAGCTTGGTGAACAAACGTGGTGTTAGCAGCATAAGGAGGTGGGTTTAAGTATGGTCGATAATTAGGATTGGGAGCTCGTCCTCTCCACGCAGGCATTACCGACGCAGCATGTACCTCCCCCTCTTTTTTCTTCCCCTGATTGAAGCTGGGCTTTTTGTAGTTTGTAGCTGCAGGTGGGCCATATGCTATCTTCCCGTTTTTCAATCCAATTTCTATCCTCTCACCAATGATGATGGTGTCAGCAAAATTGACAGATACATTCCCAACCATATGCTCATAAAATGGCGGCTGGAGTGTGTTTACGAACATCGACACCATCTCCTTATCAAACAACGGCGGCTCAACTTGCGCAGCCAACTCTCTCCATCGTTGGGCGTACTCTTTGAAAGTTTCATTGTCCTTTTTTGTCATATTCTGCAGCTGCAGACGGTCCGGAGCAACATGAGTATTGTATACATATTGTTTTACGAAGGCGTCAGCTAGATCCGCCCAACAACGAATTCGGTATGGCTCCAGGTGGGTGTACCAGTTCAATGCCACCCCAGCCAAACTTTCCTGGAAAACGTGGATGAGTAGCTGCTCATCATGAGCATACGCAACCATCTTTCTGCAGTACATGGTCACATGGCTTTTAGGGCAAGTGTTACCCCTATATTTTTCAAACTCCGGCGCCTTGAACTTAGGCGGGATTTTCAAGCCCGGAACCAAACTTAATCTGGCCGCATCTCCAAACCCGTAGCTCTCAACTCCCTCAACAGCTCTCAACCTCGCCTCCAGACTTTCCAACCTACCTGTAGCTCCAACGAGGCTACCGAATCCCCCAACCATTGTGGCGTGCTGTGCAGCTTCGGCTGAAGAATCCTCCCTAGCAACCACACGCGGTACTGGGGTCACCCGAATTCCATCAGTTGTGTTGGTCTCATTCATTCCCGTGCCCACCATGGGAGCCGACACTAAGACAGGTCCCTGAGTGCTGGTGGTTGGTGGTATATTGACAGTCGCGGGGAACGAGAATGAAGCGTGCTCAACTTCTGAGTACTCTCCTACAGGAGGGGTGTAACCCGGAGGTAAACCATACAGTGGGAAAGGAACAGATTGGCTCGCAGCGTTGAGCATTGGAGGATAAGGGTGAGCATTCCCCCCAACATGCGCAGATGAAGACTCTCCAGTAGTCTTCATGGATTCAAGCGTCGCCAAGATCTGGCCGATCTGGTCCTTCAACTGGCCAACATCCGTTTTGAGAGACTCTTGTGACTCCTCCCAGCTTGCCATGGCTTTTGAGTTTGCCCGGGTCCGGTAGGGATGTCGTGGAAATTTGGTCGTCGTTTTTTCTCACGCGTACTGCTTTATTATTTTAATTAATTAGATGGAAATGAAACATGCTGAACAAAAGAAAAGATGATGCATGCTAGTAATAGGGGGAAATCACAAGATTGTAATGACATCACTGATGGAAATTAACACAAGCAGATGCTAAACAACATCCCACACCTTTCATTTAAAGGGAAACAAGTTCATTACATTTCTTAAAGGAAACAAACCATAAAGATCCCTAAATACATCAATTCCTAGTCCGAGTGATGAGGGATTTCATCTCCTCTATCAACCGTTTACAGTGATTAATAAAAAGCTCTATCTCTACTGGTGGGCTATAAAAGTGGGTACTCGCTTCAGCTTCCGACACCATTCTGGGGATGTCTTCAATTGCCCCATTTGCCAAAGCAGCCAACTGAGAGAAGCTTTCCTTCCAATGCTTTACGGCCGTTTCTTGCTCTGCGATGTGCTCTTTCATTCGCTTTATTAAGGCCTGATGCCTTTCTTCAAATTCCATCGACCTCCATCGCTCCTCCTGCTCCTCGATGTAATCCTCCATCTGCTTTAACATGGCTCGATATTCCCCTTCAGCCTCTGCCAGCTTCCAGCGCTCCTGATTTAACTCCGCTTCAAATGATGTAGCCATTTCCTTCATTTGATGCCCCGATTCTTGTACTTGGACTTGCGCTTCCCTTAGTCTTTTTAGGGCTTCCCTTTTATCCCTCTTGGCTTCTTCATAGAGTTGTTTCCACTGTCTGCCCTCTTCTAGAGCCACATTCTTCTCATTCACCCTCATGGATAACTCCTTACTTGCGGCCGCAAGATCCTGTTTTACTCGGAATGTATAATCTCTCTCTGCCTTCTGGCTTTTGACAATGTTTTCATAAGCCCGTGACTTTTCTTCGTTATCATTCCTCATATCCACAAAATCATTGCGAGCTTTCTGTAATTCATTTTTCAACCTAGCATTCCTCACCCTCAATTTCTCCACCTCAACCTTCAGCTGTTTCACCTCTTCACTTTCTGGGGCTTGGGATGTTTCTTCACTTGCCGATTGATCATTGATGGGCTTAAAAGGCAACTTGACTTCTCTTACCCTCTCCAGAATCCAGGTATGGTAACTAACCCTGCTATCCATCACTCCACTCCTCAGGTCCTTCTCTGCTCGCACCACATTTTCCCAGGCACTTCTGACTCTCCTCAATATTTCAGTACAATGTCCGTCCTCATAGTAGATGAAGAAGGCTGTGAGATAATCTGGTGAAGGCGCTCCCTTCATAGGATATCCGAACTGTCTTTGGACCAAAACAGGGTTGTAGTTAATACAATACCTAGCGCCTATGAGAGGTATGTTAGGGAGTTGCCACAATGATGGATAGATGGTTTAGTCTCAAGCCAAGGAAGGCGCCATTTTACGTTTCCCTCTCTCAAACCGGCAAAGAAAAGAGCCCACCCATTACCTCCTTGATGCGACGGATTCTCAGGTGAACTTCTAACATCGACTACCCCCTTAAATACTCGTGCCGTCATCCACGCATATAACGCCGGCAAACAACAAAGAATCCTCTTCCCTTTTCTCTCTTGGCAAAAACTCATAGTCCCATACACATCTGCGAGGACTGCTGTTACGGGGTTTTCTGATCTCGTCTTTTTTGCCACGAAGACATCAATAGCAGTGTAATCTACAAAGTCTTCCAGCTTGGGAAACAGGACAATGCCAAACATAGTGAGGGCTAGTACATCCATGAAGGTCTCCCATTCTTCCCTATCGCCCAGGTCGTGCAAATATTGTTCAAGGTAACCTTGTGTCAGCCCCCGAATTTGATGTCTCGTTATCAACCGGTTCTCCAATTCATTGGGCTGTAATTTCATTATAACAGCAAGGGTAGAAACAGAGGCATGATGCTCCAAGTGCTGATATGGCTTGGTTCCCTCTAATGGCAAGCCCATAATATGCTCAAATTCTTCTACAGTTGGCGCCAGCTGGAAGTCCTGGAAGGTAAAACATCTCAGGGGAGAATCATAATACTGAGCTAGAGCTGTAATAGCGGGCAACTGTACTTTCACCTCCATTAAACTCAACAAATTCCCATATTTCCTCCCGAAGGCTTCTCTCTGTATGGTCTTGAGTCTTCGGCCTAAATTTATCAACCCGGTCAAATTTCCAACATGTGTCCTTAGGCTAGACTTCTTTCTTAAAATGGCGGAGTTGGTATGCAGTGTAGCATCAGATCTGGTGTCAACATCCATCTCGTGTGAAGTCAAGTGTATACCTGTGATTTCCCCTAAAACCAACATGTTACTAAATGATGCATGAATATGATGCATGATAAGAAAACAACACGATGAAATAAATGCATGCATGGCATGAAAATGCAATAACATAATTTTCGAAAGAGAACGAACAGCGTGAGGATTACAAGAATACACGTTTCTCCCTTTGTGCCCTAATAAAGGTTCAATGGCTTGGATTCGATGTCAAGTATATGCAATCTCACAAGGATGGTCTCTTGAACCTAGAGGTCAATGGTCACTAGAGCTATGGCCCCCTTCATAGCATCTCCACAACAGTCGAGTAATCAACTAGATGAGGAGACACAAGTGAAGAGAACAAACTCTAGTTGGAGTTCTCACGATAGCCAGACAGGAAGTACATCCCAGAATGACACCGCTACACAACTCCTCTAATTCTAAGTTACGCTCAGACCCGGGTATAGGGCCCCACTCATGATATGCACAAAGTGTGTGTGTGAAGGGAGAATGCAATGCATACCCAAACCCTCACCTGCAAAACAACCAGCAAAAATTCCCAGGCAGATATAAACATGTTTTCTACCCTAGGGTTCCATATTCAACAATTCACATGCAGTTATTCCAACTATCAAACACAAATAAAGAAAAAAAAAAACAGGGGAAGAAAAACACAAAGAAAAATCATGTCAAATTCGCGCATCTAATTAAATGGCCTGACTCTCGCCTTCCCCAGCGGAGTCGCCATCTGTCGCAACCGGAATCGCGACGGGACGACGATCCAAAAAAGAAACGCGGGTTTTGAAAAGAGATTTTGGAGTCGCCACCATAGTTTATTCTGGAAAACTACGGAAAAACCATAAAACGATAAAGCACGGTCCACGAAAACCAAAGATTGGGTTCGGGAGTCGGTTACGCGTGGGGAAGGTGTTAGCACCCCACATCGCCTGCCCTAAGGCAGTACCTTTAACTAAATGCACGAATATGATGTGATTTTCAAAATGTTTAACTATCCCCTAAAATAAAATTCTAAAATAAACAAAACATATTTTTTAGTTTTTTGGGCCCGACAAGGATTGACCTTGCTCCTACGTATTCTCATTCAAAATGAGAAATCAGGGTTACGTAGTTCTTTTAGAAAACTGCTTGAAAATTTGTTTGAAAATTGTTTAGAAAATTTTGTTTGGAAAATGATTATGGATAAATTTGGATTTTTGGGAAAGTGAACCTGACAAGGGCTAGCCTTTCTCCTACGTATCTCCACTTTTGATGGAGAATCAAGGATCACGTAGTTCTGGGTAGGAAGATTGTTTGTTGTTTAAAATTGTTGATGTTTTTGGTTTTTTTGAAGATTTTATACCTTTTTTGTATTTTGTTTAAGAAAGAGAAAAGGTTGTTAGCACAAGAACGATGCGTGCGATCACACATGTGCATAAACCTTTAAAACATATTTTGTTAATTTTACTTAAGGAAAAGAAAAGGTTCTTAGCACAAGCACGATGCGTGCGATCACACATGTGCCTAAGCCTTTAAAACATATTTTTGGAATTTTAATTAAGAAAGAGAAAAGGTTTTCAGCACAAGGACGATGCGTGCGATCACACATGTGCCTAAACCTTTAAAACATAATTTTGGAATTTTAATTAAGAAAGAGAAAAGGTTTTCAGCACAAGGACGATGCGTGCGATCACACATGTGCCTAAACCTTCAAAACATATTTTTGTAATTTTATTTAAGAAAGAGAAAAGGTTTTCAGCACAAGGACGATGCGTGCGATCACACATGTGCCAAAACCTTTAAAACATATTTTTTGTAATTTTAATTATGAAAGATAAAAGGTTTTCAGCACAAGGACGATGCGTGCGATCACACATGTGCCAAAACCTTTAAAACATATTTTTATAAATTCCTTTATTTAAATTGTAAATATTGCATTATTAAATATATTTTTTAGGATAAGTAAATATCTAGAATAAGTAGATAGAACAAAATAAAATAATAAATAAAAATAAAAATAAAAATAAAAATAAAAGAAATAAATAAGACAAATGAAATAAGATAGACAAAAATAAATGAAATAGAATAAAATAAAATAAGAAAAACAAACAAATAAAAATAACGAGCGTTGGGTGGATCATAAACGGACGTTGAGAATGAGGAGAAATAACGAGCATTGGGGGAATTATGAACGGACGTTGGGAATGAAGTGAAATAACGAGCGTTCGTTTCGGGGATTAACGAACGTTCGTTGAGAATGAGGAGGACGAACGAGCGTTGGGGGGAATTTAACGGACGCTCGTTGAAAGTGAGAAGAAAGATCGAGCGTTCGTTTGGTGGATTAACGAACGTTCGTTGAGAATGAGGAGGAACGAGCGTTGGGGGGAATTAACGGACGCTCATTGAAAGTGGGGAGAAAGAACGAGCGTTCGTTGGGTGGATTAACGAACGTTCGTTGAGAATGAGGAGGAACGAGCGTTGGGGGGAATTAATGAACGTTCGTTGAAAGTGGGGAGAAAGAACGAGCGTTCGTTGGGTGGATTAACGAACGTTCGTTGAGAATGAGGAGGAACGAGCGTTGGGGGGAATTTAACGGACGCTCGTTGAAAGTGGGGAGAAAGAACGAGCGTTCATTGGGTGGATTAACGAACGTTCGTTGAGAATGAGGACGAACGAGCGTTGGGGGGAATTTAACGGACGCTCGTTGAAAGTGGGGAGAAAGAACGAGCGTTCGTTGGGTGGATTAACGAACGTTCGTCGAGAACGAGGAGGAACGAGCGTTGGGGGGTTTCAGTATCACGAGCGCTCGTTGGGGAAAGTTGACGAACGTACGTTGAGAAACGAGGCTGAAGGACGAGCGCTCGTTGGGGGACGAGCGGACGCTGGGAAACGAGGCTGAAGGATGAGCGCTCGTTGGGGGACGAGCGTTCGTTGGGGAATTGGTGAACGGACGCTGGGAAACGAGGCTGAAAGACGAGCGCTCGAAAAAAAGGCCGAAAAACGTGCGTTCATTATGGGCTTGGCCCACCCGGGTGATTTCTAACCTAGAATTCCCCTAGGGGTTCTGCCTTCCCATTCTCATTCACTCACTCACGCCGTTTCTCTCAGATGAGACCAATGTCTCCTTCTCTCTGACCAAAAGGAGTTGCTCCTCCACGCATTGCAACGTCGACGCCGCTGCCTCCACCGAAGTTGGCCGCCGCAAGCCACGAGCCAGGGCGTCGCCGTCAAGGTCGTTGCCGGTGACCACCCCGATCTCTCCCTCTCTCTCTCGCACTAGCCTAGGGTTGAGGCTTTTTCACCTTGGGCACCTCCTGCCGCCGCCTCTGCCAGAGCCGGCCACCGTTGCCTCTAGCTGGAGCGCGCTTCTTCACCGGCGCCACCAGTGTCACTTTCCTCCCTCTCCGTTCGAGGGCTTTCCCGACTGCTAATCGTCCCCGCAAAACCACATTTCCCTCTCTTCTTCCCCTAATTTTTATCGTTTTTTTATTGATTTACTGATTAATTTGAAAATTACGAGTGTGTGTTGTGTACATCTGAATGTGAGGGGTGAATGCTGGATTTGTTCTGCCTTGTGTGTTGATTGGGTTATGCTTGTTGGAGGTGGCGCCGGAGATGTTGGGGAGATGAGAGTGATGATACTGGAAGTGGTGCCGGAGATGAAAGTGGCGAGAGGCAAAGGCTCTGGTCAGAAGTAAATGATGAATGGTCCTGGGGTGAGGGGGGGTCGAGGTTGGATTATAGTTGGAGGTAGATGGTTGAAGATGCAGAGGATAGGTGACGGCTCAGTGTTGGAGATGATGTTGGCCGAACGGTAAGAATGAATACGGTGGGATGGAGTTATGAGTTTCTGTATGATAGATGATGAAGGCGTTGGGTTGAGGTGTGGTGTAATGGCGATAAGAAGCACGACAGGGGTTATGGAGTGAGTGAATTCTTCCCTGTTTTTCCGATTGTTGAAGAAGAGGAAGGTGTTTCTCTATGCGATTAAATAGAGGAGTTGAGAGTTGTGGCGTGTAGCCAATGATGGATGATGGGTGTTGGAGGTGCGGAACTTGGAGTGAAAGGGAAGTGTGGTTGGGATGGTTACGGGTGAGGGGAGTCAAGGAGTTTGAGGTTAGGCCGTGGTATAAGGTGTTGGAGATGAAAATGAAGAGGAAAGGGATGAAGATGATGGACCGTGGTCATGAGGTTATGATGGATGATGATTCAGTGAATGTGGGGAGGGTGACGATGGTGTTTGGTAACAATGGCCCGTATACAAATAACCATGACTCAATCATATGCCAATTTAACAACAACTTAACAGAGGTATATTCATGGGAGAACATGGAGTGCAAGGCATCACTTACCTCTTGAAGATCCGATTGCTACTGCCAACCTTGCGCCTCCAATGAATCTCTTCTTTCCCTTTTGACTGGCTTCTTCTTCCCTTTCCTTGTTGAATGGTGTCTCTTGTTTCTCTTTGGAGGTGCCAATGTCTCCTTCTCGGCAATGGATGATTATTCAGTGAAGTTGAAGGTCCCCTGGAGCTCTCCCCCAAAAATCCCCTTTCTCTCTGCTTTTCTGTGCTACCCTCCCCCTCCGTATACCAAACCGTGCATATGCCATGTAGGCTCCAAAACGTCTCTGCCACCCGCACACTCTGCAGAAACGGTTTCTTGCACCCTCTCCCTCCAACACACGTACACGTCGTACTCGCAACCAAAACACTTTTCTTTTCTCGCATATTTTTTACTAAAGACAAAACGTCCCCTTTTCCTAATTCTTTTTTTTTTTAATAAAATAAAAAGGTAAAAACTAAAAAAAAAACAAAAACTAAAGACACCAGTAAACTAATAAGAAAATACATAAATAAATAATAAAATAATAAAAAAAAAATAATAAAAAGGGTAAATAATAAAACAAAGGAGAATAGTCTACAGTAAAGCCAAAACCCCAATCCGGACGAAATTCGGTATTGACAATTATTTGGGTGGTTTGGATTTGATTTTGCTTTGCAGGAATGACAGCATCTACTGATGGGTGTTGGGCAACATCTATTGAGGGATGCTAGGAGGACTCAAATGACAACATCTACTGATGGATTCTACTATGATGAGAGTGATGAGTGATAACGTCTACTGATGGAGGCTATGTGATTAAGCATCTACTGATGGATGCTATGTGATTAAGCATCTACTGATGGATGCTATGTGATTAAGCATCTACTGATGGATGCTACTGACGACATCTATTTATGGATGCTACTGACGACATCTACTGATGGATGCCGATGAAGATGAGAAAGATCAGCATTTACTAATGGATGCTGATCAGAAAGATTAGACATCTACTGATGGATGTTACTGAGAGCATCTACCGATGGATGCTGATGTGAAGGATTTGCATCTACTGATGGATGCTGGAAGATTCAGATGAAAGCATCTACTAATGGATGTTGATGGAACAAGATTTTTATGTTTTTGTTTTATTGTTTATTTTGTTTTATTGCTTATGTACTTGGTTTAATGAATTATGCTGCAATGGTTTGGTATGATGTGATAAATTGTTGGTTGTGATGAGTAATTTTCTTGTGTTTGCTCTATTGTTCTATGATGCATGTTGTGTTAATGATTAGTGAGACTTTTAAGCATGGATGATGGTTTCTTATAGTTGTTTTTAAAAATAGATGCGTGATGTCAATTATGATTAATTTGCTGGACAGGATGTTATTAAATTGTAGAACTTGAGTTAAACTGTGAGAGTTGGACTCCAGAGTTTGATTGATTGAATACTATTTCTTTGGAAGCATGATTGATTTTGCCTAATTTTCTATGATTGAACCACTTGCTTGCTTCATACATATGATCAAGGCCATGTTTTCTTCTCCCTTAGAGCCAATGCCAATAGGTGAACCTGTTGAAAATAGAATGGCTTAATTTCTCACACCAAGAGGGGGGTGAATTGGTGAAATGTAAAAACAATGTTTTCTTTAAATATTTTTCGCAAAGTGGATGCCTTTAAAAGCTTTCTTGAAACGAAAAGAAAAAGATTTGTTTATGCAGCGGAAACTAAATCAATTTAGTACAGTAAGAAGTCGACTAAATAATAGAGTGCAAGGATAGAAAGATCAAACGCTGAGTTTTTATACTAGTTCGACCAATCCTACATCCAGTGTCCTTCCAACCACAGGAAGCCAACTACACTATAATGATCAAGGTTTTTACAACAAGACTTTTATAGAGACCTCTCGTCAAAAATATAAAACACCTCTCTAACCATCTAATCAAAATATAGGCATATACAAATAGACTAGCAGCAAGAATCCCCTCTCTTGCAGTCCAAACCCTTTGAGCCACCCTCAAAGTCAAGAACGCAACACACTCTTCTTCATGTAATCATAACAAGGAACCTCAATCCAATCTTCACAAGATTGTAGCCTCTGATCTCTCACTTACACCTAATGTGCAGATATGATCAGCCTTTGTAAGTGTAGTTAACTTGCTCTTCAAGAATTTACAAGTAATTCATCACCACGGTCACTTCTTGTTTCTTGGAGCTCTTTCTCTCTTTCTGTAAGAATGCACTTTCTACAAAAGATATCACAAACTGTTAGATTCACAAAAGTTCTTACAGAAATCAAATTGGCGTGAATTTATAGATAAACACAACAATGACACATTTTAATTGAGTAAGCTACTAATGTAGTCGAATACAACAATTATGTTATTGCAGTTAGCAGCAATCAATGTAGTTAATTGAATGTACAATTAATGCAGTCGAATCTCATTTAATGTTTGGTCAACATATTTAAAAATATAGTCGTTGTACCATTTAATACAAGCATTAACAGAATTTCAAAACTGTAACAGACTTCAAATGTTGAATGCACATTGCATGTAATCGACAATGTAACACAGTTAAACAAAGTTTTGAAAAACTTTGATTTTTAAAATCTCACAGCACACTTTGAAGATGGTTTGTGCAAAGCCATCACTTTTAATCGACTCACCCCATAATGAAGTCGACTTAAAACTGTTGTTTTGCCACATAATTAAAAGTTCAACATAAGTGCTTGTGGTTTTCCTTTTCTAAAACATCAAACATGCATTCACCAATAAAATCAATTATATAGCATAGTGAAATGCAATGTATCAACACAAGCATGTTCTCAATGCTATAAACAAATTTATACAATGATTAAAACATAGAGAATGTAAGCAATAGTAACACACATAACAACACATGTGTTATTAATTATGTTGTCATCATAAAAAACCTGAAGCTTTGAGATTGTAGGTTCAGCTAAATTAGTGCTCCCCTATCAACAATCTCAACAATCTCTCCCTTTTTTGATGATGCACAACAATGATTAATAAACAACCATATTTTACAAATCAAATCATATCAAATCAAAATATATCAGATCAAATGATCAATATCAGAGCAAATGTTGAAATATTCTCATTTATAAGCATGTTTTATAATCAAAACCCAAATGCACAATGCAGTTTTCATAGAAAGTATTGTCAGAGCTTGTATAAGCAGGGGACAGAATTATATCAAGACAAAAATTGTGCAAACACATCAATGAAGCATAAATACAATATCAATCAACAATCTCAATATTATTTCAAGTAATTTCAATGAATTATAGAATAGAGATATATTGAAAAAGAATAATCAACAGAATATGATCAATAAATTGAATAACCAAATTCCAAATAATGAAATTTATAACCCTTGTTAAACAGTAATCGATTGATCCACTATTGCAATCGATTTCATTGCGTTCCATTTTGAATTGAATCTCCAGTTGTTCATCCAGAAGCAATGATCTGCAAAACCTTTCAAGATCTTTTCCAGATCAAGCATTTTAGAATCATTTTAATAAGTGAATTAATACAGGTATAATCTGTGTGTGTAAATGTATGAATGTAACTTTAAATAGTAAAGTAATCAACTTCATACATAACATAAATGATTTTAATCAGATATAAACAGATAGTCAATCTAAAACAAACACTGATTTCATTGATTTTAAACAGGAATGACAATCTGATAGACCCAATATAGAATGGCATAAAAAGCCATTAACAAAACAAGCAATACTCAAGACATCCATATAAACAAACTAAAACAAACAAGTAACTAAGACAACTAAACAACTAGGACAAACATTCCTTGTAACCCTATTCTGAGTCAGATGTTTCCATATTATCCTCATCAGAAGTGTTGTCTTCCCTTCGTTGTTGAGCCTCATTAAATCTTCTTTCAAAATTATTGAATTTCTCATTCAAAATTCTGAATTGTTCAGCAGCAAATCTCTCAAAATTTGTCTCAGGAATAAAATTTGTACGTTATGCATTAACTGCTGGAGTACTTCCTGAGCTGTAGGACAAGTTTTCTTCACCTTTGAAACACCAGCCTTTAACTATCTTCACTAAACCAAGAGAGGCAATAGTGTTTCGGTTTATCACATTAGTGCCACCACAATAGCATCTTTGCTCACCATTTACATTTACTCCTTGAATTTCAAGAACTTTGCTTATAAAGACTGCATATATGGTAGATGGTGAGTTTTCTTGAATACAACATTCATCATATGATTTTTTATCACCTCTACCCAATTTGTTGGAATATTGTTCTTGATGGTATGTAGTAGGTATACATCTTCAGTAGTCATTCTGTCTCGAGTCAATCCTCTAGGTAAGATCACCCATGCAAGAAGATAAGCAATAATCTTCTCCTCTATCTTTAACCCTTCATGTAGAAAGAGCCTCTCACAATTGGATATCTTCCAGGAAATCTCAGCCAGCTCATGTAAAGGTCTCTTTTCCTCAAAGATTGATTAATTTTGAAATTGGGCAAATGAGAAGATGCACCTTCTGCTTCTAGTCCAATAATTAGCATCCAAATAAAGTTGTCAATGTTAATGTCTCTGCCTTTCACTATTGAATGAATATCACCATTAAAAATATTCTGGTTGTGATAAAATACTCTTACAAGGTCCGGATACCAGTCGCCTTTCATTTGTACAAATATAGAAAGTCCCTGTGTTTCGAACCATTCCAGAAACTGAAAGCCCTCTGTTTCAAACATGTTCAAGTTCAGATTCTTGGGAGGAACCACAACCTTGACTTTTTCACGGAGAAATCTTTCTCTTGAATCATCATCAGTAATCCACCCTTCAGGATTAAGCAACAATCAATGTAGTTAATTGAATGTATAATTAATGCAGTTGAATCTCATTTAATGCTTGGTCAACATATTTAAAAATATAGCCATTGTACCATTTAATACAAGCATTAACAAAATTTCAAAACTGTAACAGACTTAGTCGAATGCACGTTGCATGTAATCAACTTTGTAACATAGTTAAACAAAGTTTTGAAAAACTTTCACTTTGAAAATCTCACAGCAGACTTGAAAGAATAAAGGTTAAGCTCATTGAAAGGAAAGTTGTGAATAAGTTGAAGATTTGGTTTCTCACATAAAAGAAGAAAGAGAGTTGATTGTTAATGTGAATAAATGAATTGTGCACTCTCTTAAATAAAGGATTTTGTTGTCTAGTAACATGTTTGACCACACCTGGGCGCCCCATTTAGGGCGCTGAGCGCCAGCAAAGTGGGCTTAGACCTGTTTTCTTTTATTTTTATGTTCTATTTAAGGACTTGGACGTCCTAGGGATTGTATCTTTTGATGGCTTAACTATAGAAACACACTATTCACCCCTTGGGGGTAGATTTTGGGGATGTGACAACTCTCCTTTTCCTTGACAGTAGATTTGGGGATGTGACAACTCTCCTCTTCTCTTTCCAGGGTTTTTCTATCTCTTTCATTCTTTCATTGTTCATTTAGTTTCTCCATGATGATGGGGAACTAAACTTTATTTGTTGTTGGGGAAAGATGTGACCTCTTGAACTCTCATGTATATTGAATTGATTCTTAATTATTTATGCTTCTTTCATTAATTGTTAGGGTAATTCTTCTTCGCGTATTGCTTGGTGTGTTTAACTCATTCATTAGCATGATGTATGATTTGTATGAGTACTGGAAGGTATCTTACAATTCATGTTCTGGAGAATTATTCTCAGAAGCAGTATTGCTCAGGAATGGGGGTATGAGTTCTGGTTGTCTTAAGCTTTTGATCTTCAGAATTAATTATTAGGAATGCTAGGAATCGTATGAACTAATAATTAAGGATAGACTTTCTTCGCTGGGGAATCGGGTTTGAAGTAATTTAGAAAGTGACATTGACATTAATGAAGAAGATGAATTTTTATATGCATGAGAGTGATTAGGTGAAATCTAAACCCCAACAACATATTCATATCATATTATCAACTTCATCCATCCATTCTAGTGTTTAGCCTCAATTGATCAAATTGCATTCATGTTTATTTTTATTACATTTGCATTGAAAATCCCCAAAAAAATTTCTTAGGTCTTAATTGGTTAAGCAGTTACATAACTGTTTAGTGCCGTGAGTCTTTTGGGATACTATACTTGATCTTTCCATTTTATATTATTTGATACAATTGTGTACACTTACCGGAATCTTAACAGCGTAGGCACGAACAGAAAAGCAAGGTTCTTGAAAGACAATTTACATAGATAATTGAAGTATTCAGAGAGTTGGATAAGAGGAATCCAAGGCAATTCCACATAAACCATGGCTGGCAGATATACCTCTCTGCATCCTCACATACCCTTCCTCACCCCACTCTGTGCCCCATGAATTCTTCACCAACCAATACTCAGTTCCATTAGCAATGCCATAACCCACTGCAGTAACACCATGGTCAAGTTCAGTTCCACATTCTCCTGAGTATATTCCACTCGAGTAAAACATGAAACCTGAACCATCTGCATCGATAGAAACTGACACCGGTTGGTTAGCCACAGCTTTCTGCAGTGCCTTCTCACTCTTGGGAGGAACCTTCTCATACCCTTTTATTTCAGCCACCGGTGTGCTTTCTTTCTTGCAAGACCCATCAGCTGCCTTATAGGGGTAGTTTGCCTCACTCGTGATTCCACCATTTTTTATAATGAATTCAAACCCATCTTCCATGTAACCCCCTTCACACCCTTGGTCCACACCTTTTGTGTCACAGTCCACTAGCTCTTGCTCTGAGAGCGACACCAGTTTTCCTGTCGCTATCTGGTGTATGCCCTCAGTTGCAGCCACAGTTGAAAATGCCCAACAGCTCCCTACAATTTTTCAAACAAAATTATTCTACATATTAGTCCAAAGAGTGACACAATGAACTTTAAATGAGACGATGATCATCATTGAACATGATAAAGCACTGATTAAAAATATGTTCTTTATATATCTTACCACATTGACCTTGGTTTTTGATTGGAGTAACAGCTCCTTTTGTCCTCCAGTCTATGGCTGCAGGAATAGCAGTCACGTTTTCATACTTAAATGGTGTGGTGCTAAACTCGTGTGGCCTCTTCAATCCATTACGGAAAGTCTTGAACTCCTCGACTGTGAGGTCAGCAAAGTGATTAACTCCAAGCTTGTAGGGTTTGTTGGCAGCAGCATTGAATGATTCAATGAACTCCACATTGTCCTTGAATATCTGGAAACGTTTTTCCTTCTCTGCCGCGTCCTTATACACTTTTTTATAATCTTGCATCCATTGTTCATGTCTTTCTCTCAAGGATGTCTCATGCAGCTTGCGGGACATCACTTGGGAAATTCCAACTGCAAAGAGAAGGAACAGAGCTAAAACGTATTGTTTTTGGCTGCTGGAAGCCATTTCTATCACCAACAAATGATTTGTGAGTTTTGGAAGAAAGTTGAGTTGGAATGCATTGAACGACGGACTATAGTGGCTTATATAGAGATCATGGACTTTAATTATGTTATGCAATTATTAATAAGGTTGCTTTCTGATTCAAGATTCCTGTTCCGGCAACTTACGTTCAATTTTAGTTATTTAGACTCATAGTTTATGCTGTTTTTATTTTTCTTACTAGCAATATTATTATTTGACAATAGTACGTAGTTTTTGTTCCATCTTATTATTACTTCCATGGTCAAAATTTATTAAGCTGATGACCAATGTTTCGTCTCTATTATGTTAGAAAACAAAATAACGACCAACCAACATTGTACACGAAAGGGGTCATTGTTTGAAATTACAAAAGATTCTATGCTTTAGTTTTAGAAATATTCTTTGAAAAGTAGTATTAATTTGATAGCTTCAACGACAACATATCAGTATGTATATATTATATATGAATTATCTATTCTTTCATAGTAAACGTGTGATATGAAAGAATTATCAATATTTCACCTTTTACGTCTCTTTTAATTTCCAAAACCAACAATTCCAATCATCACAAATTCACTTAAAATCAACTATTTAAGCACAATTATCCCATCAAAAATTTGAATTTTAAAACATAAATGTGGGCATAAATATGCACTCATCACACCCCCACACTTATCCTTTTGCACTCCTGGGCAAAATTAATTAATTCCAAGACTTTGTTCTGAGTCATTTTATTCCATATTTGCATTTGGATGAAAAGAATAAACAGAACCAGACATAGATCAATGATCTAGACATTACTTTGTCATCGACATGCAAATGAAATCACTCTATTCTTTACACATAAGTTGACCTTTTTGAATTCCCAAGAAAATCAAATATGAAAGATAACACTCAAGTCAACATGTATATATTTCTCTCCAATTATCTCAAGTGTTTTTGGCTTGTGTTTACACTCAAAATACCCATGTAAGTAGGCACCCTTGGTATTTAGCAAGACTCTATCCTTCACATACTTCAGAAAACATGCAATTATTGATCATGAGGGCTTTTTAAAGGTTGTATTGAGGTCAAGGCAAAGGTAGGAAATTTTCTTGGAATTTCTGAGCTTTTGAAATTGATATAGAAAGAGTAATGATACTTCAAAAACAAATCTATTTCTTGCTCTTTTAAGGAAGATTTACTTCTCTCTATTTTTTTCTTTTTAAAACTCCAACTTTTCATCTTCCTTTTTGCCTTTCTTTTTTATTATTTTGTGGATGAGGTACTCACTCACACACTTATTCATCACTTTACTTCAAACAGAATCCATTACTCCTTCTTCTTTTATTACTTTTCTTCTTTTCTCATTTGACAATGACTGGAAACAAGAAAAATAGGCTTAAGGCTCAAAGGGGATTCCAATGGATTAATGTTAGGACAAGTTTATTTGGCCAAGTAGCTAAAACAAGAAATGCCTCAATCATATCAAATCATGCATATTCACCTCAGTTGCACAGCACAGAATCAAGCTAACTATTAGAGTATCAACAAAACATGGGCTAATCACACAAGACAAATAGGTATGGCACATGGTGGTCCATCCTTATCATTAGGCTCAAAATTCACATGGTTCAAATTTCTTTCACAAAAGATTTACTTAAGAAATTCTTAAGTCAACGCAATCAGCAAATCATAGAAGCAATCCACTCATATCAACATGACTCATTTTTTTTTCTTGAATTCGTGATCATTCCAGTTACTGATTCAAACTCTCAAATCCAATGCAAATATTTATTAAAAACAAACAAAATAGGGAACAAAATTAATTGTTTCCCCACACCCCCACACACTTAAACTATGCAGTGTCCTCAATGTATGCCTTATATATAAAATGCAAAGAAAAAGTATGAGGGAACTTACCTCCTTCATGATGGAAGGAATGCTAGTAGGACTTCATTGGAAAAGTCATTCAGGATCGGAATGTTATCTTTTCCCTTTTCACTCCTACTAAGATGGTCAACTACTAAATTATGTGTCCCACTTCTGTCCTGAATAGGAGTACTCTTGTCCTTCTTGTTCTTGACCATTGTGATTTTATATTTTTTAGGAACCACATGTATAGGGCCCACCCAAGTCACTACAAGAATAATTGATATTACCGACGGTCGTAACTCATCGGTAATGTATAAAATCTGTCAGTAATTGCCGTTTACCGATGGTCAAAATGTTTTCGGTAAAATCGTTGTTGGTAACCTTTACCGACAGCCTTTTGAGTCGTCGGTAAAGCCTTCGGTAAATCCGACGGTAATTATCGAAGGCTTGTGGCCTTCGGGAAATCCGTCGATAATTACCGCGATCTGGTTCATCTTCTTCGTCTTCCTTCTTACCTCCATGTCATTTTTTTTCGTTTTCACGAATGATGAGTCGTTATTTCTTGAATTATACTTAGTTTATTGAACTTAAATAAACCAGAGAATTGTGTTTAATTGTCTGTTATTTCCCCGTTTTCCGAATTATGCTTAATTTGGTCGGAAATTCGTAATTGTGCTAATTTGGGTTTTCTGAGCTGATTAAGTGCATTTCTGGTTGCAGGGAAGTTGTGGAAACATCATCTGGAGCATTGGGATATGGCATGACACACTCAAAGGCTCAACATTTAGTCATTTAGATTCTAATTAAAGTTGTAATTTCGTTTTCTAGAAGCCCTTAATTAGAATTAGGTGTTTTGAACCCTTTTAGGGGCAATTTTGTAAAAAAAACCATGTGTAGGACATGTGCCTTTTAGGTAGGGTTTTTTCTTTTGTGTGGACCCCACCCTCATTAAAAGGGAGACACACGGCCTTTAGGTTAGCCGCCACCTACCATTTTGCCACTCACTCTCTCGGTCTTTAGTTTTTAGGCTTTTGTTTTGAACTTTTCTTTGGCTGGAACGTTGTTTTTGAATTGAAGGAATGGAATGATTTTTATCATCTTTGCTGAATTCTCATTACCGCTTCCATTTGCTTACAACACTTTCATTTTCTTTTCGTTTTTTTTTTTAATTCTAACATGCTGACGGGATTGTGATGATGGGATGGAAGAAGTATATTTAATCACACGAAGATTGAGAAGAGAGGCACGGGTTCTAGTGGTAGAATAGGAGCACTTTCATACGGTGATTTGAGATTGGATGGAGGGCTGTCACGGAGAGTGAGCTGATTTCCTTTCACATGGAGAATGAAATGGAGGCAAGTGTTGATTGGAAGAAGTGGAATGGTGTACGCGTGTTGCGTTGGAAGAAGTGAAGCACGAAGTTGAAAAGAGAGCACACGGTCACATCATGGGAATTTATTCCCCTTGTCACGGCTGGCTAAGTTGAATAAAGGAAGCACCTTTTTCATTTTGGTTTTTAGAAACAAGAAGCGCATATTAATTCAATTAGAGAAAGCACGGACAGCGAGAAGCCATTTCATTTCCTTTCTTTGGAAGCACAGGTAATGCTTGGAGAATAAAGTCTAGATGATGGGACGTTTGGCAGCAGTATAAATGCAAGTCTTTTATTTATTTGAGAGGGAGATTAGGTGGAAGAAGTGGTGTGACGGCTGGAAGGAAAAGCAGCAATTTGATTAGGTGGGAGTAGCTGATTGTGCATGGTGAATGAGGAATAGATGTGGTCTCACGTGCACCGAAAGGAGAAGAATTCGTTTTTGTTTTTTTTTTTTTAGAAATGCACTTATTCATTTCGGCTCGGAGAGCGACACAGGTATTTATTTTCACAAAGGGAAGATGAATGTTTTCTTATAGAGAGGTGTATAAGGTGATTTAATTTGGAGCGGTGCATTCAGCATTTTAAATTGGTGTCTTCATTCTCGGTGTGCATTTAATTGTTTAGCTCAATGTTGCATTTTAAATTGGTTCAAGCATGTTTCACTTTAATGTTGTCTATTCTGTTTAGCTATGTTAATTTAGTTGTGATTCTATAGGTTCGTTAGTAATTATATTTTCCTTATATTATAATAATGTTATATATATATATATATATATTATAATGATATATTTATATTACATTATAATCCATTCATACTTATTTAAAAAAAAAACTATTTCAAATAAGGATTTTTAAATAAACTATAAATTTATAACTAAATAATTATAAGAATTCAATTTAATAATTTAATAGTATATAAGTAAATATCACACATATAGAAAAATAAATAATTGAAAGAAAATATATACCTACAAATTATCAGATAATATATACATACATTATATCATTATAATTATTTTAAAATATAACTATAACACCAAAAACATAAATATACACATGTCTTATACAACTAAAGATATTTGTAAGATAAGAAATGTCCTATATTTCAACCTAGGAGAGTGGATACGATTAAGTTTTAAAAATTATTATTTTCAAAATCTTTGTGAAATCTTTGGTTTTCGTGAAATCAATAAACAAAATTGATGAATCAACAAAAGAAAATAGATAGAGAAATATCAACACAAACAATCTATACTGGTTCAGCTAATCCCAAACCTACATACAGTCATCCTTCAACAACCTGAGTTGAAAGGATTCCACTATATATGATTGAGTTTACAGAAATACAGAGATACCCCTCTCAATGCATTCCTCTTACAACTCAAAATCAATAGCTAGCCAAGTGATGAACAATTCTCAATCTCTTAATACAAGAGCACTCACAACCCTTAACCCTTGGCAAACCCGCATAGGAACACAATACAAAGATTGTCAACCAAGAACGTGATCTCTAAGATACACTCCTCTAGTGTAGATCAAATCACAACAACTTTAGCACACTTTTCTTGAAAGAATCTCGATGTATAAACAACCAATGTAGCCTTGATTCTCCAAGATCACTTTTTGAACACTCTTGTAATCAAAACTTAGTGAAAACGTAAGTATTTGAAAATGATATCAATTCTTGTTTTGAAACAAGTCTCTAGACACACACACAAATATATATATATATATATATACATATATATATATATATATATATATATATATACATATGTATATATATATATATATATACATATGTATATATATATATATGTAGAAATATATATATATGTATGTATATATATATATGTATATATATATATATATATATGATTTTTTCAAATCCTGAAGCAAGTCCAAGCTTCATGCTCGAACAGCCTCACAACTTAGAATGATGCAACTGATGGTATGGATAAGTGAAAGCGAAGGTCC
Source organism: Vigna umbellata (assembly GCF_029865625.1). Taxonomy (NCBI): domain Eukaryota; kingdom Viridiplantae; phylum Streptophyta; class Magnoliopsida; order Fabales; family Fabaceae; genus Vigna; species Vigna umbellata. Next base: position 21,468,012 of record NC_142170.1, read on the forward strand.
ACACTAAGTGTTTGATGGAAGGTTCAGTGTGTGTTTGGTGTGTGTTTGAAGCCTCCTCAAGCGTAGAAGGTCTTCCAATAAGGAAGGAAGCTAGAGGATAAGGTGTTGGATAAGGACAAAGAGGTTTGAACTTAGAGAATAGGTTTGGAGAAAACTCAACAATAATTCACTATATCTTCCAAGTTGATTTTACAAAGAAGAGGTCCTTGTATTTATAGGTGAAGAAGGACCTCTATTTCTGACTTGCAATACATCGAAAAATGAGAAATGAAGTTTACTAGAGAAGCTAAGGAGCTTGGAGTGCAAGATTTATCAAGCCATATTAAAAACGTGCAAAATGAAAATCCTGGTTCGCAATGGTTGGGCGTCTGGTGGTTTCAGCTGGGCACGACAGTGGTTCCGAAAGTCAAAAAGCCTTTGAAAGCTCAATGTAGAAGCTTCATGGTCCAATCCAGAAGATATGTTTTCCTCTTCATTTTTGGATTATTTTGCTTCCTTTAGCTCACCAACCCTCCTTGTGTGATTAGGTGGTCTTCAACCTTTATTTATTGCCTACAAAATGATACAAATGTATTTAGCAAAGAGAAGAAGGATTAATAAGTGATTCTCCATAGGAATAAAGTGGTGAGTGATCCTTCTTCTTCTTGAATCCTTCTAGACATGGCTCTTGTTAGAGGTCCTATGTGCATATTAGATGATCCTCCATCAGTCCCTCCCTCTTGAAAAAAATTTGTCCTCAGATCTGCTTGTAACTTTTGAGCATCTCTTGTGAAATGAATTAAGTCGCAGATTTTAAAAGTAGGACTGACACCATAACTTTCAGGAAGGTCTAACATGTATGCATTGTCATTTATTTTCTTGACCACCTTGAAAGGACCATCACCTCTTGGACTTAGTTTGGACTTTGTTTGAGAGGGAAATCTATTCTTTCTTAAATGAAGCCAAACTAGGTCACCTTCTTTAAGAATTACTTTTCTTCTCCCTTTGTTGTTTTATTCAGTATATTTGTGAGTTTGGTTTTCAATATGGGTTTTAACCTTTTCATGTAACTTCTTGATAAACTCCTCTTTAGAAAAGTCTTCTTTATGAAGAAAATAAGATGAGTCTAGAAGAGGTGATAGATAAAGTTGTGTGAGAGGGTTAAAACCATGAACAACCTCAAAAGGAGAAAGATTAGTAGTCTTGTGGACTACTCTATTGTAAGCAAATTCTATGTGAGGTAGATGATCATCCCAATTCATATGCTAACCTCTTAACATTACCCTCAATAAAGTAGATAAAGATCTATTTACTACTATTGTGCTAGCTTTGCCTATACATTTTTCCAAAAGTAGCTAAGGAACTTAATATCTCTATCAAACACTATAGTTTTGGGTAAGCCACACAATCTTACTACTTCCTTAAAGAAAAGTGTGGCTATATAGCTAGCATCATCTACTTTGTGGTAGGGTATAAAATAAGCCATTTTTCTAAAACGATCAATCACCACAAAGATAAAATCAAACCCCTTTTGAGTTCTAGGGAGACCTAGGACAAAGTCCATACTTATATCCTCCCAAGGGGAACTAGCTATTGGAAGAGGAAGGTAAAGTCCATGAGGCATAACTTTTGATTTAGCTTCTAAGAAGCTATACAACTAGAGAAAAACCTTTGAACATTATCCTCATGTGTTACCAATAAAATTTTCCTTTCAAAATATTTAGAGTTTTGTCAATTCCACGATGGCCCATGAGTCCTCCTTCATTACTTTCTTTAATAAGAAGCCTTCTAATCACATTAATAGCAACAACAAATAAGAGGGAGCAATGTGATAGCTGAACCCAATCCATGTTATCTTGTTTTTTATAATGACAACACATTAATAGCAACAACAAATAAATGTTATATTGTTACAACAGAAAAGGGTTTCTATGTTGTGTTATACATATGTGAATTTGTACATGTTTTCTGTGATAAATGCATATATTGTGACAAATGCATATGTTGGACATATTGTGTGATTTATGCATACGATTGTGTTTATGATGTGTTATATATATATATATGTGTATGCATACTGTATGTTTATGTGTATTGAAAACCACAAGCACAAAAGCATATCTGCATGACATAATTGATTATAGTGTTGTAGTAATCAATTAAGGTCATCAGACAACTTGGTTTTTGAACTGTAGCAAAACATATAGTTTGAATGAATTACATTAGTTGTTAAATCGGATAAAATTAGTGTATTTGCAAATATCTTTTTCAAATATGTTGTGTTGAGTTTTTGGGAAGAAAAAGTTTTCAAAATATGTTTAAGTGTTAAGCTTAATTGATTACATGTGTTGTGTATTCAATTAAGTCTGTTAAGCTTTGAAAACTAATTTCATGCTTGTCATATCTGCTATAACGATCATATTTAAAAATATTTTTGACCAGCATTTAATGCAAATCGATTACATTAATTGTACATTCAATTAAGAGCCGAGTTAGTTGTAATATTGTTAAAACAATTTTATGTAACCGATTACACTGGTTGCGTCTGATGTAACAGTAACTATAAATTAACGCACTGGTTGTGTTTATGAAACTTTTGATCATTCCAACACTTTCATACTTGATTGTTTTTATATTAAAAAGTTTACATATTACTCAATACGATCCAAGAATCAAGAATGCAAAAAGTTTGAAGAATCTTGAAGAATTCTTGTGAGGTATATTTGTGGGTTACATTGGCTGATCACATTAGCACGACTGAATGTGCAACAAGTTTTGATTAGAGGAAGATTTGCAATCTTTGACTTGTTGTTTCCCTAGACGTGCGCGTCAGGAAGAAGAGTGGTGAGCTGTTGACTTTGAGAGGGGATTCTCAAAGGGTTTCTGCAACAAGACCGTGGGGTGTTGTGTTTGTAGGTGTTGTTGTTTCTATATTTGATTGTTTGAGTGGGAAAGGTGTTTACTTTGTGAGGGTGTATTCATAGTAAAACCTTTGGTGTAATTCTCCAATCATTATAGTGAAATATCCTTCAATTAGTGGTTGATTAGAAGGATGACTAGATGTAGGCATTGTGGCCGAACCAGGATAAAAACTGTGTTTGATTTTCCTTCCTTTATCTCTTTACATTTGCATTTACTGTTTCATTGCACACATATTTTCTTACTACACAAGAAAGATTTCAAGAACATTATATTTTGCTAAAAAGATTTAAAAAGTTCAAGTTTTTATAAAATACCAATTCACCCCCCCTCTTGGTGTTGAGAAACAAGCTTTAGTATTTCTAACATAAAGATACCCCTCAAACAAATAGAATCTATCAAATGTGATGGACGAACGCCCGCGAAGATGACGATAGAAGCTGCGCGAGCACGATTCGTACTCCTCGAAGCTTCCTCGACGAAGAAAGACGCAGCGGAATGATGAAAATGATGACGAGAACACGAGATCGAAGATTGACTCGAAGGAAAACTAAAATCGATCTCTAATCGGACCAAAAACCCTAAACTAACCGATGGAACCCTAGAAAAGGGGAAAAAACTTAAAAGGAACTGATTAATCGGTGGAAACAAATGATTGAATGTTGGAAAAGAAGTATGAACGGAAGAAATAAGGTTTGATCGGTGGAAAGTGTGGAAAATATTGTTTCAATCGATGAAATCGAAGGAAACCTAAGGAAGAGGTGTTTTAGGCTTAGAAACTCGAAAAATAGAGAGGAAGTAGAGATCTGGAGATGAGATGATTGAAGCTAGGGTTTGTAGCGAGATTACCTTAAGGTGCAAGTTGGGATTGAAACGAGAAATGGAATCTCGCGAGGCTGTGATAAGCAGGGGACTCGAAGGAGTGTGATTCTGTGAATAGAAATGTGATGCGCAAATGAAGAATCCTCTCTCTGATGCGCGAGAGATTAAATGAAAATGAAGGAGGTGGCAATGAAAGGAAGGTGTGGCGAGGCTTTGCGCGAGAGAAAGGAGGACGCGTGGCTAAGGAGCGTTGACGCCACTAAAGCGGATTGGAGGATGTTGTGTGATGAGAGAGAAGCACGGTGGAAATTGGAAAAATGAAAGTGAGAGAGGTGCTTGGAAGGTGGCCAGAGGGAGTCTTTGGACTCTCTAGTCTATGACTTTCAAGAGAGAATAATTTCTGATTTCAGAAAATTCAATTCTCATTAATCTCAAAAGTCCCCATTACAATAGAGAAGCTGGGTATTTATAGTAACCCATGCTCCTTACAAGCTAACCTATGAAAGGTAAAAATACAAAGAAGGACTACGTTGGACAGGATTACATCATACCCTCCCTCTTAAAAAAAAAGATTTGTCCTCAAATCTGGCATCGCCTTATGAAGAAGCTCCACGCAGTCTTGGAAGCAGAGCCATGAAGTGGCCTTATTACTTTAGATCTATTTTTCTTCCTCCTGGATCGAACACGAATCTGTAATACACATCAAATATATCTTCAGTTAATATCAATCCAAGACAGATTTTTTCTTTAAAAACAAGAGAATTAGAACTTCTAATACTTTGATTTGTAATCTTTGAAAATTTTAGAAGTCCAAATTCATTTTTTTTTTTGAGTTAATTGTTTTCTTAAAGATAACAATAACTCAAGATTTGAATTGTCATATTTTGAAAATGTTTTTATAGAATATATAATGACAATTGGTTTGAAAGAGAAGTCAATATTTGAAGAATAAACCATGATTGGAAAAAAAGTAAAGATTTGGAAGCCTTCCCTTTTAGGTTCCATAGTCTTGGAAAGAATAGAATTTGTCATCAACAACAATTTCTCCTTTTCTTTCTTCTCTCTTTCTTGCCTTTCTCTCTTTTCTTCTTTTCTCTCTTTTTCTTTTCTTTCTTCTTCTTTTATTTTCTCTTCTTCTCTTCTTCTCTCTTCTTCTCTTCTTAATTCCTCTCTTCTTCTCTCTTCTTCTCTTCTTAATTCCTATCTTCTTCTCTCTTCTCTTTTCTCGTTTTCTTTTCTCTCTCTCTTCTCTTCTTCTTTCCTTTCTTCCTATTCCTTTCTCTCAATCTCTCTTTCTCTTTTCTTATTCTTGAGCTCTTTAAGTCTTACCCCAAATTCTAATTCTCTACGAAGAAACCCATGATCATTTAAACGCTCAAGAAATAATTTTCCATCATCAATGCAATCCCTAATTAGTTCTAGGTTTCTTTTAATGCTTGAAGGCACAAACTTTCTTCTCATGCAAGCTTTTAAATCATGCCAATTATGTATGGAGGACTTTCTACCTTTCCTAACATGATATTGTCTTTCATCCCACCACTCACTTGCATGCTCTTCTAACTTAGAGAGATATATGCTAAGGACATAATATTCACTCTCTCCATAAAACCAAGGATTTATTTTATCAATTTCTTTTTCCCAAGCTAGGTATGTTAATGCACCTATGTCTTTACCAAAGGATGGAAGATTCCTAGCTTGTTTAAACATTTCATCAACATTATCTAACCTAGAAGACCTATATGAACTATAACAAGACATCTTTGTTTTTAAAAGTTTTCTTTGTGTGAAAGGTATACAAGATTCACACTTAGACAAGTCCCAGGTAAGAGAGGTGAGTCATGAAGACTGCTTAAGTACCAAGTCTTACCTTGCCAGAAATGTCTTAGGTTACTACTAGTTACCCTTTAAACAAAAATCACCTTTAAAATCAAAGAACACAACTCACAAACAATCACAAACAATTAAGCACAAATTAAAAGACTAGACTCTCGGACTCTAATGTGATAAGGCTTAGAGTTTAATCCCTTTTAGCCTAAATCACCCCTAAACGTGAAACACAAAGCAAATCAATATTAAAGTCTACTTCTATGGTGAGACTTGTTGCTTTGGCTAACAAGACACACTCACCTGTTTAACTATGCTAAAATTAAAGCAAGTAAAGTTGCCAAGAGTTTGAAAGAGCACCAAGGACTCTTCCAAAGCACTTGGACTTTATAAAAGGCCTTTTTACAAAACAAGCTAAAGCTAACAGTAGGCTAACACAAGCCTATTACAAACAAATTGAAGAAACAATTACAAAAGAAAACAACTATGCTAGGCTGCTACGGTCTTGGTCCACTTCATTCAGCTTTGTTGCTCAACTTTGGTTACTTCTGGAATCAATTTGTCTTGAATTTTCCAGGCCAGTTCAATCCTACAAAAGTAAATGCACAGAGCTGCAATCAAAATTTCCTTAGCTAGAACAAATTTCACAATGAAAACACATAACAGTAAGAACTTCCCTTTTATTCTTTGGCCTTCACGTGTGCACTTGTTGATCCTGGCATCTAATAGAATTGCTTTTGCTCTCAAATTGCAAGACGCTGCACTAGCTATATATATTTCTCATCAACTGAAATCTGCACAGACAATTCATTCCAAAATCAATAGATCACAAATTGCAAGCAACTACAACCCATAACAAGAGCAGTTCAATCACAACAAAAGTAAGTGAAGGTAGAAGAAACTCCCTTCAAAACTGCACATCAAGATACAAATGCTACTTGTCTCACGGATTTAGCTCACAATTTACAATCTGCTACAGTACAAGCAGTATGGCTTTTCCCAAACTATTTAAAAGATTGCTTCTAACTGTGTGTAATTCCAACTAAACTCCCAACACATCAACTCTGCACACTAAAATTTGATACCAAATTCCAGGAAGGTACAAATGGGAAATGGATATTAAACCAGATTAATCAAGAAATATTAAAGATAATGCAATTGGCTCAGACTTAATTCTCTAGCATCACAAAATATAACTGTTTAAGACTTCCCAAACACAATGACTATGATTCAGCAAACAGTTTATAAGCCAAAATGAATGCAATGTCAGTTTAAGCAAATCACAACTACTCTAGGTTGATCACTCAAACTCCTTTTTCCTGCACAATGAACAATCACAAACAGTTAGATTAACAATGAATTCTCTATTTCAAAGTGCCAAGGAATTAGGCCAAAGTAGCCTCACTAAACTCACTACACTCAGGCTTCTCTTTTGAAATTTAAAACACATAAATGAAAAGGTTTGGAAGGGAGATTCTCCCTTGGCAGTTCAAGGCTTGAGAGTCTTTCAGACCACCACCACCTAAGATGCTACCAAGCACACAAACCTTCTTTCAAATTCCAGAAACCAAAGTGTAACAGCTTCTCAAACAAGAATGGCTAGGCTAAGGCAAAGTGATATGCAGAACAGAGCAGGACAGCCACAAAACAATTACAGCACAACAGATAATGAAACTAACAGCACAGTAGAGAAACTGACTCAAGATCAGATTATGAAAGCAAACAAAGCTCAAATTAGAACAACTGAACAGATTTTACATGTAATGTAGACAAAACTAAGACAGCCAACAAGTGACAAACAAGAAACAAAGCTATTTAAGAAGAAGGCACAAAAACTGAACCTACCAAAGGATCTAGAACATATTCATAAAACAAGAAATAGAAACAAGTTTCAATATCATCAAAATTTTAAGCTCAAAGCAATGGAGTGAAACTGTTTGATGAAATGCTAATAGAGAACAACAGTTTTCTGGTGCATCAGATTTCAGAAAAGTTAATTGCACTGGTCTTTCAGCTTTTTATAACTATGTAAATGTTTCTTTTGTCAATTTTTTTTATGAAAACAGAACGACCAAGCTTTTGCTGCAATGACAACTCAATTTCACATGCACCAATCACAGATTTCAGAAAAGGCAACCAACTAGCAACTTGTGAATGAAAAATGCCAAAAATTTGGTGGTTTAAAGAGTGAAAATGCTTAGGGCAGCTATAACTTGTGGTTTCTTTACATCATCAGTTTCAAATATCTAAAACAAACTTGTTTGTAAAGCAACTGGATGCAGAAACACACTATCTCAAAATTTGACTTAGTCAGCCCCCAAATTACTCAATGTAAGCAACTTAACCACTCAAATTTTGACTCAAAGATTCAAATAGCTTTTTATCAACTAGCTAAACTCAAAGACAACAGTTAAAATTCAAACAAGACACTAGGAAGTTAATGCAAGATGTCTAGCAAGGATCTAATGCTAAACCAGATTAAGAAACGCAAAGAACATAGACACAAGAAAAGTAATGCAGATCGGCCAACTACAAATGAGACTCTATTGGAGTTTTCTCAGTGCAACCAAGCTTTGCCAAAGCAATTCATTGCTTATATGGTATGCACATGGTACTGGCTCAATCAATCAGATGCATCTCAATCAAACAAAATAACCAGAAACAGATTAGGCACCAAATAAGTGTTGTGAACCAATGCAAAGCTGCATCTCATGTCAAACACTAAGCACCCGAGCTCTTAATGAATTTGTCATTGCTCATATGGTGTACAGCCACTGATCATATAATCCAGAATCTCAGAAAAAAAATCAAATACAGCTTTGAACACATAATTTATGACATTAAGCAATTAAACATAACTGTAAACATGACAGAATATGATTCATCAATGAAAATGACTCAAATGAACAAATGGACCGATTAAAATGAGGAAAAAAAAACTCAAAGTAAAGCTGGCACACACAAATTGACTCAACCAAATTGGATTCATCGAATAAAATAAAAATAAAACTCAAAGTAATGACTCAAGGCAGAGAACAAGTCAGAACACTCAAGACAATGAAGGACAATGATGAACAACTCGTAAATTAAGAAAACGCAACAAAGACGCGAAACAGAAACGCGAAACAGAAACGTGATATTAATCTAAACAACGCGGAAATGGAAGAACAAACTCAGAATCAAGACAGAATCAAAAAAATAAAACTCAAACAACGAAGGAAAAAGAAACACGATACTTACCTTTGACGCGTGGACGACCAAAGCTCTGATGACACTTGATGGACGAACGCCCGCGAAGATGACGATAGAAGCTGTACGAGCACGATTCGGACTCCTCGAAGCTTCCTCGACGAAGAAAGACGCAGCGGAATGATGAAAATGATGACGAGAACACGAGATCAAAGATTGACTCGAAGGAAAACTAAAATCGAGCTCTAATCGGACCAAAAACCCTAAACTGACCGATGGAACCCTAGAAAAGGGAAAAAACTTAAAAGGAACTGATTAATCGGTGGAAACAAATGATTGAACGTTGGAAAAGAAGTATGAACGGAAGAAATAAGGTTTGATCGGTGGAAAGTGTGGAAAATATTGTTTCAATCGACGAAATCGAAGGAAACCTAAGGAAGAGGTGTTTTAGGCTTAGAAACTCAAAAAATAGAGAGGAAGTAGAGATCTGGAGATGAGATGATTGAAGCTAGGGTTTGTAGCAAGATTACCTTAAGGTGCAAGTTGGGATTGAAACGAGAAATGGAATCTCGCGAGGCTGTGATAAGCAGGGGACTCGAAGGAGTGTGATTCTGTGAATAGAAATGTGATGCGCAAATGAAGAATCCTCTCTCTGATGCGTGAGAGATTAAATGAAAATGAAGGAGGTGGCAATGAAAGGAAGGTGTGGCGAGGCTTTGCGCCAGAGAAAGGAGGACGCGTGGCTAAGGAGCGTTGACGCCACTAAAGCGGATTGGAGGATGTTGTGTGATGAGAGAGAAGCACAGTGGAAATTGGAAAAATGAAAGTGAGAGAGGTGCTTGGAAGGTGGCCAGAGGGAGTCTTTGGACTCTCTAGCCTATGACTTTCAAGAGAGAATAATTTCTGATTTCAGAAAATTCAATTCTCATTAATCTCAAAAGTCCCCATTACAATAGAGAAGCTGGGTATTTATAGTAACCCATGCTCCTTACAAGCTAACCTATGAAAGGTAAAAATACAAAGAAGGACTATGTCGGACAGGATTAATCATTTGCAAATGGCTTCTTAAGATGAGGAATAAGTGGATGCAAATGTTTCATCAGTTTAATAGAGTTGTTTAATGTCATCATATCCTAATATTTGTGATCCTAGGTTGACTAATAATGCATGACGTCTAGATAAAGCATCCACAACAACATTAGTAGTCCCCTTTTTATGTTTGATGACATAGGGAAATTGTTCGAGGATATCCACCTACTTTGGATGTCTCTTAGAAGTAGATCTACAACGCAAGGCCAGGGAGAATGAAGCAGTGCTAGGATTTCCATGGAAGACAAAGGAGCAACTGTTAAGATGTCAGCAAGTGTACCGAATCGTATCAAGTAATATAAAATGGTAAGACCAAGTATCATATCACATAGACTCACGAGACTAAACAGTTGTGTAATTGCTTAACTAATTAAGACTTAAGAACAATTTTTGGGGTTTTGAAAGAAAATGCAATAAAAATAAACATGAATGCAATTTGATCAATTGAGGCTAAACACTAGAATGAATGGATGAAGTTCATAATATGAGATGATAATGTCGTTGGGGTTTAGATTTCACCTAATCACTCTCATGCATATATGAATTCCTCTTCTTCATTAAATTGTTAACGTCACTCTCTGACTTACTTAAAACCCGATCCCTCGGCAAAGAAAGCCTATCCTTAATTACTAGACCATAATCCCTTGCATGCCTAATAATTAATTCTGCATTACGATTAGGAGCTTAAGATGACCAATCCTCCTATCCCCATCCCTAGGAAATATTTCTCTTGGGAGAAATTCTCGAGATCGTGATTCGTAAGATATCTCCTGATACTCAGACAAATCATAAAATATAACAATTTAGCAAAGGAGAAAATCCCTAACAATTAATGAAAGAAGCATATAATAATTCAAAACAAATTCAAATACATGAGAGTTTAGAGGTTACATCTTCCCCAACAACAAATAAGATTAGTTCTCCATCGTCATGAAGAAACTAGACGAACAATGGAATGGAAGAGATAGAAAAACCCTAGAAACTGAAGAGGAGAGCTCCCACATCCCAAAATCTGCCTCAAAGGGGAAAAAAGTGTGTTTCTACAAGAGATACCAACCCTAGGACGTGAAAGTCCTTAAATATATCAAAAATAAAGTCCAAGCCCAATAATACTGGCGCTCAGCGCCCCTACTTAGGGCAACCAGGCGAGCTTGCGAGAGAACTAGCCGTCAGCGCCCTTGGCAGGGCGCCCAAGCGTCCTGCGGCACATGGAGTCTGGCACTCAGCAGTACCTCAGTGGCAACATTCCAAAACTCTCTGTTTTTGCTATTTTATTGCTTCTATGGCTGGTTCAGTTCCCTTCTGGTGCTTTTTCTGTTCTTCCTGAGTTCCAACTCCATGACACTTTTGCTCTTCTTCCAAATCATACCAATAACCTACAAAATAAAGAGAATTTAGTGATAAAATCATTAAGTATATACCCTTTACTCACTTATTCACAAAAAAAAAACTAAAAACATGAGTTCAAGCAAGCTTCTAAGTCAAAAAGGGTTGATTTAATATCAAAATTGAATCACAGATAACAGTATTTTCAACCGTTATCAGCAACTCGCATCTTCACTACAGCTCCGCCATTGTAGAACGAAGGGAATAGCAAATTGGGGATTGGGGTTTCCGAACCCACAAGAGAAAGAGAACCAGAATTGGGGATTTAACACACTAAAATATCAATCCTCCATCAAAAATCCCAAATTTACATATGACCTAATTTTCCTAATAATTTTATTTCCCAATTAAAAATGCTACAAATTTCAATATACACGTAATTCAAAGTCTGCCTGCCACGTGAACAAAATTTAGGCCAACTAAAGGCCACGACAACATTTCTTGCACAGCTTAGATACACAGTAACCTCAACGTTATCAATTTTAACACCGTTAAATGGATAGGACTTTAGTCATACAATTTTGAAAACTTTGGGACCCAATGTATGCACTTTTAAAACCAAGTACTAAACTGAGAAAAACCACTTAACATAGTGACCAAGTAAGCATTTAAGCCTATTTTTAAATATGTTTAACTAGAATTAAATGCAAATCGATTACATTAATTGAGCATTCAATTAAGAGTTATTTTAGTTTTAATTATGTTACATTTGATTTTATACTAACTGATTACATTACTAACATAATCAATTATTTTGCGTCTGATATGAGAAATGTATAAATTGACGCAATGTTCTTAACACCTAGAATTTTTTGACCATTTTGAACTTTAACATCTGATATCTTTGAGTTTAGAAAAGTTTTATAGGTTGTTAAGACACTCCAAGAAACAAGATTCATAGAGTTTGATAAATCTTGAAGGTTTCTTGAAGATAAATTATGGACTAACATTGCTGATCAAATTCTACACGAGTGAGGTGTATTTATGCATTGATCATATTTGTTTTCTATAATCGTGCGATTGTGCTTGCCTTGGTCGTGTGCGACAGGAAGAAGAGTGGGGAGCTCTTGGACTTTGAGAGGTGTTTCTTAAAGGGATTCTATAGCAAGAACGTATGGTTATGTGTGTGTAGGTGTTTTCTTTTCTATATTTGATTGTTAGAGGGAAATGTGTTTGCATTTGTGAGAGTGTGTTTACTGTAAAACCTTTGGTATAAATCTCAAATCATTACAGTGAAATATCCTTCAATCTATGGATGATTGGAAGGGTGACTGAATGTAGGCATTGAGGCCGAACCAGGATAAAAACCTTATGTTTGTTCTTCTTTCCCTATCTCTTTTACTTTACACTGCATACGCATTTACTTACATTGCAAGAAAATTTAAATATCATTCTAACTTTGCAAAAAGATTTGAAAAACATTCATTTTTATAAATCACCAATTCCCCCCTCTTGGTGTTGAGAAACAAGGCTCTTTATTTCTAACAATTGGCACCAGAGCTAGTTTTCAAAAGTTATTTGAAAAACAAATCGATTGCCCTTTTTGTGAAGTCGATTATTTGATCTTGTAATGGCTTCTATTTCTCAAACCTTCGGTGAAGGTGCATCTATAAACAAACCACCGCGGCTTGCTGGTGAAAATTATCCTTTTTGGAAAATTAGAATGAAAGTCTTTCTTGAGTTAGTAGAAAAAGGTGTATGGGATGCTGTTCTAAATGGTCCTTTTGAACCAAGTAAAGTTGTTGATTGAAAACCTGTTTTGAAAAACTTTTTTGATTGGAATCAAGAGGAAAACAAAAGAGCACAATATGATATTAAAGCTCGAAATGTTATATCCTCGCACTTACTATTGATGAGTTTTTCAGGGTATCAACATGCAATAGTGCTAAAGAAATGTGGGAGGTACTGGAAGTGACTCAGGAAGGCATGGATGAAGTAAAAAGAGCGAGAAAGGACTCCTTAATCCAAGAGTATGAGATTGTTTAGAATGAAGACATGAGAGACTATCTACGATGTGCAGAAAAGATTTACTCACAAATTAAATCACATGACTTCTCTCGGCAAAGTCTTTGATAAGGAGGAAATCAATATAAAGATATTGAATAGTCTCAACAGAAGTTGGCAACCAAAGGTAATAGCTATATCTGAATCAAGAGATATAACCATTATGAATATGGCTACTTTTTGGTAAGCTTTGGAAACATGAACTGGAACTAGGAAGATTGAAGCAAGAGGAGGAAACTGAATAGAAACATTCTATTGCCCTCAAAGCAACCAGCAAAAAAGCCTCCAGGAGGAATGAATCAGATGCAGATTCTGGTGCAGACATTTTAGAGAAGGAAGTCACGAATATGATGGTAAATAAATTTACAAGATTCATGAAAAATAGAACTGTTGTATCTGACTTTGCAGGAAACTCTAAAGGAGGAAAAGGAAATGCCAAAGTTGTAAATGTCACTTGCTACGAGTGTGGAAAGGAAGGAAACATCAAGCTTGATTGTCTAGACTTGAAGATCAAGCAGAAGGCTGATATGAAGTACACTCAAAGGAGAAGGAATAACCAGAAGAAAGCCTATATTGCCTGGGAAAGTAGTGATGAAAATACCGTTATCTGTAATGTAATTTTAATACTAAATGCACCCTTTTCTGCTTAAAAACTTGCTTGGAATCATGTTTTTCTGTTAAGGTGTGTGAATAAGAGAGTTGAGGTTGAATTTGATGATTTTATGACTAATTCTCTTTGTTTTTATAGAAAGTGAGTTAATATGGAAAGCAGAGATAAAGTGCTAAGGAGATAGAGCTCAGAAAGGTCCAGAAAAAGCACCATAAGGAAAGAAGCTCAAGGCTTGGGCACCCTTTTTGGAGGCTTAAGCACAGGAAGTGCCCCACACTGCCCGGGCGCCCCTTTCTGAAGGCTTGGGCGTCCTCTGAAGGCTTGGGCGTCCTCTGAAGGCTTGGGCACCAAATGTTGAATTCTCCAAAGAGTAATATTTCTCAGGGATGAGGGTATGAGTCTTGGTCGTCTTAAGCTCTTGATCTTCACATTTAATTATTGGGGATGCTAGGAATTGCATAAACTTGTGATTAAGGACAATCTTATTCACCGAGGGATCGGGTTTAGGTAATTTAGTGAGTAACATTAACATTAATGCATAAAGAAGGATTCTTACATACATGATAGGGAAGTTGGTGAAATCTAACCCCAACAACATTCACTTTTAAAAATGAGACCCTCGCTCTTAACGTTTCTGTGACTCCAATATCAAGGGACAGGAGGTCCCTCTAGATCAGTAAGCAAGTGCTAAAAACCTTTGAAACTAGGGGAAAGCCAATCATATGTCCTGGTATCCAGGACTTTCTTCCCACAAGTTATTATATATAATTTATGAAAGAGAGGAGAAGCCCCACTCGGGGAGATGAGTCAAAGCTTTCTCTTATATACAATACCTACCAAACAGAAGAGATCGTATTCTGACAAGGAGCACACGAAGCAAAGGAAAGACTGGCCTGCGTAGTATTAGATAGAGGTATTACTAGGCACACCTCTCCAGTGTTCTTGTGATAGGACGTCAAATAGAAATCGAATTCGACGACAAACTTTAATAGGGAACTTAAAAGTTAATAAACTTCAAGGTTTAAAAATGAATACTTTTAACGTCGATGTCGGTTATTGTCGAAATTCGACGTTCATGTCTTTCTACACGAAAATTAACCGTCATATAGTTTGATTAAATCTATCATGTATCATTGTCAGAAACTAGATTCTTAAACCCTTCTTGTAAATCTCTAAATCCTGTTCTCAAATTGCTTCTTCATCTTCACGGCGTGGAAAGAAGGCTGCACAATTTGTAAGAAATGCTAGTCCAAATGGGTGGATCAGTGATGACGAAGAATGATACAAATTTGGAAGTTACATAAAACTCTTCAAGGTGGTCCCTCACAAGTTCTTGGATCTGTAATTATTCAGAAGGGAGGGTTTCTCTTTCAAGAATGGCTTGTAGATGTTGGTCTTGCAAAATTTGTAGAAATGATCGGTGATTGCTATCCTGGCCTGGTAAAAGTCTTCTACCAAAATCTGAAGGTTGTCGATGGTGTTATATGCTCTCGGGTGAAAGGTGTCGATATTAAAATTGATGATGAAATATGGCTATCTTTTACTGGTCTCAAAGCAGAAGGCTTGATGTCTCATGAAAGAAATTCTTAACTCAACCAATGGACCAACAAGAAGAAAATTTATAAGGAATATTTGAGAAGTCCAAAAAGGCTAAAGGTATACAAGTCGTATCTACTTGATGGTTTGAAAATGGAAGAAAAAAATGTGTGCTTTTGTACTTACTTGGGTAATACTACCTGGAAGATGTTTACGTGATCGTCTAACTACTAAAGATTTATTTTTGGTTCAAGCCATAAAAACCCGGATACCAACCAATCGGGTTGCTGTTATGAGTGAGCACATGATTGAAATTGCAAGTAGTCATGGACATATTCTGCCATATGGTGTTTTTATCAGCAGTGTATTGAAGCATCATCAAGTTGATCTTACTAGTGAAAAAAATATTTGGTGCACCAAATAAAATGAAATAGTAAAAGCAGAATTGACCTTTAATGGTCTAAAGAAAACAAAAGATGGCTGGGTGTTCAAGGATGTTGACGAAACTCCTTCTACCTTTACTCCACCCACTGAGTTTGAAAGATTTGTTGTGGATCAATTTCGAAGGCTTTCAACAAGAATTTCAAAAGTTGAAAAATCTCTGATCATGATTCACAAGAAATTAGATGAAGATAATGCTCTCAGAACTCCCTCAGCAAGTGAATCTGATGATGAAGACAACACAAAAGAAGATGAGTCTATGGAGACATCTAACTCAGATTAGGAAGAGAGTCCATTTTAGTTTATTTTTCTGAAATTAATGTAATATTTTTCTATGTTTGAAATTTTAATATATACTTTTTGTGGTTATATTTTCATATTTTTCCTTTGTTTAATGTTATTATGGATTTTTTTTAAATCCTTGAAGTTTTTTTATGTCGAATTCTAAAAAATGTTGATGTTCTAAAAGATAAAAATAAGAAAAAAGGAATATTACGTCGCATATTGTAAAAAGTTGATGTCAAAGATCAAGTCCATTTCTTGAAATATAATTACGCATCTTGATCTAGTCCTCCACTTATAAAATTTAGGCGTAACTTGTCACTCTGATAACATTATGTTTTTGGTTTTCTAATAGCTCTTTCAAGGTCACAAAAGTTTGGGTAAGGCATGAAGGAGCTATAGAAATCCAAAGAAATAAGTTAACAGATTTGGATTTCGTTTCAAGTAGTACAATTTGAATGAATTTTTCTTTTGGTCCAAGGAATAGTGGAAATCTAGAAGAAAATGTTAACGCTCATGAAATTTAAAAAAATTTAATAATTCTCTACGTCGAACGGGACAAGAGTTTGACGTCAACTGCGTAAGTAAACTCTTATTTTTATTTGTCTTGAAGATGTTTCCACCCTAAGAAATCAGATAGCTCTGAAATCTAACGGTAGAAAACAACTCCAAGACAATTTAAAAACGAATCATACATTTCTAAATGATGAAGTTGAACAACGTTTTCATAAATTTATTTTAGTTCTCAAAATTGTTTCAGCATTAAATATATTGTGAACCATATTTCTTTTTCCTAAGCACTTCCCTTTCAGTAAGATATCTTAACCATTTCTGTACTTGAATTTGAAAGGGCACCTTCATATGAAATGACGGTGAATGCGCCACTTTCAAACACAACTTAGCAAATTGCAATTTGAAGAACATAAATGCTTCGAAATCTAAGGAAAAGAAAATACAAAGGGAATAAAAACATGAATCCTAATATGTTCCACAGGGAAACAGGAGGTCAGGGATTACACGAATTTCAAGCTATATTTATAGATGAAATGATGACGTCAGACTGACTAAGAAATAGACGTACATTATATCATGAATTATGCTTAGCAACTGCCATAATCCATCATCTGTAGGAACGTCAAGCCCAGCCGCAATGGACGTTCGAACATCATTTAGTGAAAAGTAACAAATCTCTTTTGATTCAGATAAGAACTAATTGACGTCCAGCCCCCCAATAATTGACGTGAAAATATCGTTGGAAACAGCACACCATTAATGTCCCAACTACTCCAATTTTCTTCATGTACAAGCCCCACAGACTCGGACGTGCTATTTAATGATTAAAAAGTAAAAAGAAAAAAGAATAAAAATTAGATCAACCGCTGACGAAAATTAGATCATGATAAAAGCAGTAGTACATCTTTAATTATGCTTAGTAATTGCCACATTGTATAAACGTCGAAGCCCAGCCGAATTTGACGTTCAAACATCATTCACTGAAAAAGTAAAAAATCTCTTTGGATTCTGATATGAACTCCTTGCTGACTAAACGAAGACATTTCTATGATATAGGACGTCATTGATGACAAATATTTGACATCAATCTCTAGTCCTTTCCATCGAATGCACTCAAAATTCGATGCAGTATAAATTTAATTTGTATTGAAGTTGTTTCCACCATAGCTCTGAAATCTAATGGTAGAAGACAACTCCAAGATTCATAAATAGTTAAATGATGAAGTTGAACAACATTTTTATATAATTATTTTAGATCTTAAAATTGTATCAGCATTAAACATATTGTGAACAATATTTCTTTTTCCTAAGCACTTCCCTTTTGGTAAGATAACTTAATAATTTTTGTACTATAAAAAGCATTTGGTTGACTTGAATTTCAAAGGCCACCTTCATATGAACTGAGAGCTTAATGCGGCACTTTGAAATTCAAGTGAGCAAATTGCAATTTAAAGAACATACATGTTTTGAAATCAAAGGAAAGGAAAACGCCAAGGAAATAAAACACATGAATCCTAATATATTCAATACGGAAACAAGAAGTAAGGGATTTTGTGATTCAAGTAATATTTATATATGAACCGATGACGTACATCGTGTAATTATGCTTACCTACTACCACACTACACCATCTTCTATGAACTTCGAAGCCCCACCGAATTTGACGTTCAAACATCATTAAGAGAAAAAGTAATAAATTTTGTTTGATTCATATAAGAACAAATTGACGTCCTGCCCCCCAAAATTGTCTACTTATCAATCACCCGCGAAGAAGGTGAGATTTGGAGGGATCAAAGTTAAAAAGTTTAATGTGCCCTTCTATATTCATATAATTCCACTCTCAATGTTGCTAAGTTAATATAATCGATTCTAGGTAATAAAGAATCGATTCAAAGCGTTATAAATTAAGAAGTGCAAATGAGATTTTAATGATTATTTATGGTGACATTAATGACAACATGGCTGGATATTGATCACACGTTTGTTAAAATACTAAAAAGCAAAGAAATAATGCATGAGAGCGGTCAAATTATTTTTTTAATAATGTTAATCATAGTATTTTTTGATATCATAATCATTTATACTAATAACTAATTTAATTATTTGAATGTGGCCAAATTTTTGGTCTCAGAGTTCGTTTGATCTTTTATCGTATTCGACTTTTTAAATTCGAGTTTTTTATAAACGCTTATGTGGTAGTCGTGATTGGTCTGTTTCAAATATACAGACCAATAAAATAGTGACACATAGTCCATTGTCAAAAAGTTGGTAACATATCATTGGTCTTAACAAAATTTTTGTTGTGGTCGAATTCTGCCAAATCTCTATCATGACTTGGCTCGTCCATCTCGACCTTTTTGCTTGTACTGGAGGTTCATAAGACAAAGATGGATACGCCACAATCTAGCATATTGATAAGAAAAGGAAGATTCGCCACAAAGATGTTAATCTTTGATAAGAATCAGAGTTGTAAACCAATAACCAAGAGAATCCTCCTTGACAAAACTTCAAATGCATATTTATGACTTCCAAAGTGTCTACATATGTATTTGGTGCCCCTATATATAGGTATAAATGTTTAAGGCACCTAAGAAACCCAAAAAGAAAGCCCAATGACATTGGGTCCAAAAATAACTTGACAGATGAAACAAATTGTTTGCAATTAAAAGAAAAATAGAATTTATTTTATTTCCTATATTAATTATTATTTAGGAGATAATCCTCTATCCTAACTTTGGCTCGGGTCAGCCCATCCTGACCTTTGGAAACGACCGACCCGTTTCAATCTTCAACTTATGTTAGTCTATCTGGACTTAATCAACCCATCCCAACATTCATTTTGGGTCAACCAGTCTCGACCGTTAGTCAAACTTAACCTGCCTTAATCTTTGACCCAACCCATTTTGTCTTAATTTTTGGTCCAGATCGGTTTGACTATTCTCTATACACGTTGTCTCTTCTCGATCTTTGACTTGGTTTGATGCATCTCAGTTGTTAACTTGTCTCAATATTTTTTTCTAACCGACCTATCTCAATTTTTGCCCAAAATAATCTATCTTAACCTTCAGTTTATCAATCAACTTAATTTTTTCTCAAACTTAAAGTATTATTTTTTAAAAATCAACGAAAGTCTTTTAGTATAATCATACCTATCTTTATCCTAAATTAACACACACCTAAAAAGAGACATTGAAGACTTGATTTATGTTTTATCATACATATCTTAATCATAAAAATTTTTAAAGGAGAGGAAAAAAATATAAAGTTTGGAAATGTTGTTGAATGTAATAAAAAATTATTAACGGTGTAGAATAGTTTTCATTTTTTATATGAAAAAAGTTAGTTCGGATGTTAAAAAAACATTCATTTCACAGGACTTTTAATAATATAATAATATTTATTATGATTTTAAGTATTGTGATCTTTAACTAAAACTCAATTCTCATAAATTATTATTGTTATTATTTTTCATATGAAACTAAAATAATATTTTAAAGAAATAAATTATTATTATTATTTTCCATATGAAATTAAAATAATATTTTAAAGAAATAAAATTTTATTCTCTTTAAATTTCACCCACAAATCTTTCATATATTTTATAATAACTAAATATTACAAGATAAATTTACACAAATTTATAATATAAATATACTAAAAAAATTGTAAATCTTATCTTAAAATATAAAGGTAAAGGTAATGGTAGGTTATGGGAGGTTTATAAAGGAAAAATGCACACAAAAGAAAACCTCGAATATCCGTAAAATTGACGTTGCATTTGTAATGGGAGTTTATCTTAAAATGTAAATCTTATCTTAAAATATAATGGTAATGGGAGGTTATGGGAGATTTTATAAAGAAAAAAGGAAAAACAGATTGGCACGAGGATGAAGAAGAAAACGTTGAATATCTGTATAATTCGACGTCTCCTTAGTATTTTTAAAGCAGAGAAGTTGAGCAGAGAAGTTGAGAAGTTAAGAACTCTCGATTGTGAAAGACGTTCCTAGAATTCTATTCAGACATGGCTTCTTAATCGTCTTCATCAAGAAGAAAAGAGAAGGTTGCCCGGGTTACAAGAAAGGCAAACCCAGCTAGATGGATAAGTGATCCAAAGATCCGAGGAAAGTTTTCATACTGGAGACATTTAAAAATTGTAGTTCCTCACAAGTATCTGGACCTGGAATTCTTCAAGAAAGAAGGGTTCCTTTTCCAAGAATGGATTGCATATCAAGGGCTTACTAATTTTGTCCAGATGAAAGGAGATTGCTATCCAAATTTGGTTGAGGTTTTTTACACAAACCTGAGGATTCTAAATGGGGTCATTCACTCAAGGGTAAAAGGTGTTAACATTACTATTAACGATAATGTTTGGTCAAATATTGCTGGACTGGAAGCTGAAGGTTTGGATTCTCATATCCGTGATTCTGACTCAAACAAATGGCTAACAAAGACAGCTATATATATAAATTGCTTAAGATATCCAGGAAAGTACAAGGTCGATAAGCAGTACCTACATGATGGCTTAAACAAGGAGGAGAAAGTTATTGCTTATGTCCTGACTTGGCTACCGCTGCCTAGAAGATTTGTCGAGGATAGAATGTCAACAGAAGATGTATTTTTATTGAATGCTTTCAAAACTTGAATCCCAAGCAACTGGGTTGCGGTACTAAAAGACCGCATTTATCAGCAAGGTTCTGGTACTCCAAGGAGTAGATGTATCTAAAGAAGATAGACTTTTGTTCAACAAGTCACAAGAAATTGGTATACCAAGTTTGTTATGTATTGGGCTGGAAAGGACTGTGAATGGATGGTTCTTCACTGATGAGCAAACTGTTGGAAGTCGAGATAGAGGAGATGAAGATCATACTGCCTTCATTCAATAAACTGATTTTGAAAAATATTTTGTTGATCAATTTAGGAAGACGTCTGAAAGGGATGAGTTAGTTGAAAAGACTCTTTTCAGATTGGAGATGAAGGGAGATGTGATAAACAAGAATGGAATTGGCTCTGAAACTAAAGATTCTAATGATGAAGATTCAATGGAATCTTCTTGATAATAGGGACTATTTTCTAAGTGTTTTTTTTTGTAATCATGGCTATTAAGCCACCTCGAATTTTATGTACTGCTTTCAGTTTTATTTTGAAATGAAATGAAGATTTATTTTAGTACACTACTAAGTTGAATATATTAAGGAAGAAGTAAAAAGAAAATTTTTCATGTCTGATTTTAAAGAATAAAGAATCATAAGAGTGCCACCTTTTGGTATTGGCGGAAGAAAAAAACGTCCAAGCCATATCGAATTCGACGTTTTAATAATGCTCCGATATGAGCACATCATTAATGCTCCCAACTACTTCATTTCCCTTCACGTCCCAGCCCCGCAGCCTTCGACGTTCTATGGAGGGGAAAAGAAAAAGGATCCAAAAGTACAGTAATTTTTTATACTATCGGAAGAAGAAACTTTTGGCTTCCAATAGTATGTCCATTTTCCTTCAAATTCGACGTAAACATTGCAATTTAAAAGAAGGCTTAATACCCTATTTTGTCCCCAGTTTCGCTCGACAATGTCAAATTAGTCCATCCTTTAAAACGTGCGTCAATTACGTCCCTACTTAATAAAATTTATATCAATGAAATCCCTTCCGTTAAATCCGTACAAACGGCGTTAATTATTTTTCTCTCTCTTCTATTAACGCCGTTTGTACGGATTTAACGGAAATGATTTCATTGATATAAATTTTATTAAGTAAGGACGTAATTGACGCACGTTTTAAAGGATGGACTAATTTGACATTGTCGAGCGAAACTAGGGACGAAATAGGGTATTAAGCCTTAAAAGAATAAGAATAAAAGAAAGGCGCGCATAAAACCTCGAATGGTTTGCGGCTCAACATTTTATTTAAATATAACGTCCAATTTAAAATGTATTCGACGTGGAATCTTTTTTATTGAATGTAAAAACATAACACAATCACTATTTCTTCGCGCTTCCATTTGTGCTTGAACTTTCTTTTTCGAGGACGAGGGCGATAAAGAAAGAAGGTTATTTTTAAGTCGTTTATGTCTTTCTAATATCATTTCGTACTCATTTACTTTGTTTTTCATTTGGGTTGATCGATTGATTTTCATTTATCTTTAGGTTGTTTTTCGTACGTGGTCAGTGAACTTCATCTTCTCCAATGACACCATTTGAAGTTTGTTTTTTTTTCCTTCAATATTTCTTACTATGATATTAAATGTTTGTGTTTGTGTTGTGTTTGTGTTGTGTTTGTCAATTCTAAATGTATGATATATGCATTACGATAGATATTTGTGTTCGTGTACATTTACTATGATAATTTTTTTTCCTTCAATGTATGATTGGTAATTTTTTTTTTGGTTCTCAACGTAAATTTTTTTCGTCGATTCTTTGCTTTTAGAGTAGTACTATGGATCGAAGTTGGTTTCATCAGCGTTGTATTTTTGAAGAGTATGAGCAAGGGGTTTTTGAGTTCATAAAATATGTTAAAGAACACGCAAACCGAGTGAACGGGACATATTTTTGCTCTTGTGTTCGTTGTCTCAATCAAGTATATCAAGACCGTGACAACATCCGTGATCATCTCTTCATCTATGGAATAATGAGAAGTTATACAGTTTGGACTTGGCATGGGGAAGTATTATATAAGCAAACAACATCAAGAGGTTCAGATTATGTCAACGAATGAATGAGTGATCATTTAGACGAAATGGTACGTGACGTTGGCTGATGAGTCAATATTTTCTTGATTTCACTTAACTTATTGTGCTAGATTTAATTAGGGAATTGTGCTTGAATGTCCAATATTTCTCCATTTATTCTAATTGTGCTTAATTTAATCAGAAATTCTTATTTTAATTAATTTGAATTATCTGAGGCTAATTATTTGCAATATTAATTGTAGGAAAATTGTTAAATAATATTTTGGGACATAAAGAAAAATGCCACATCAAATTATATTTCAAGCTAAAATGAGTGAGGAGGTGTGAATTTCATATTTGGGGGTGCACTTGGAGAGGTGCACACTGCTGGCTGGAATGAAAAACAAAGCACACGGCCCATGGCAATTGCACTTTGGAGGTCTCGCAAAATGGGAGAGGTGCAGATGGTGACGCTCCGTGCGGACTTCACACTCTTCCTGCTACACTCCACACATAGAAGCTTTTGGATTTGGACTCTATATTAATGAAATGGAGTGTCACGGCTTTGGTCCAACATGGAGAACGGTGTGCAGCAGCCACACGCAAGAAGAAAAGAAAGAGGAGTGACGTCCAACAACTATGCAAACACGTCTAGCGTTGGAGAAAAACAACAGCTTGGGAGGTGTCACGGCCTGGCAACAGCTGGTCCAGAAGGAGAAAGCGGTCCAGCAAGCAAGTCCAGCAGCGTGAAGCAGTCCAACAAGCTTCACGCGTCCAGCAAGCTTACGGTGTTGGATCCTTGGAGAATTGCTGCAACGGGCGGGATTCAACTAGAGGGTGCAGAACAACTGTGACGTTAAGAAATGGGCAGCAAGGCCATGGACATAAGGTAGCATCCAGCAAAGGGGGTCCGGGGGTTTTTGAAAGAACGCGGTAATAAATATGGAGTTGTGCATCAGCCGCCACGAAGGAGGGGAGAATGGTGGAGGCACACTTTCTTTTCTCTTAGAATGAAGCTCTGATTCAATTTTATTTTTAGCTTTGCTTCTGCGCGCTGATACATTCATATTCACTCTTGTTGGCTTTGGATAAAAGGAGGAAAAAAATGTTTCTTTCAATTAGAAAAGGGGGCAGTCGCCACTACAATGCACCATCTCTTCTCGCATTCTATGATCCTTGGAAAAGGGGCACACAGTCTTGTGTACAACTAGGGAGCACATTTCATTTATTTCATTTTAGAAATAGGTTGCGTCCAGCATTAGGTGTACTCGGTGATTGAGTTTTATTTCATTTCTTTAGTGAAGCACATGTTTTACGGCTGATTTTTTATTTTTGGAGAAAGGTACATGGCTGTCACGTCCAGTTTAGTGTGCACGGTGACTCATCAATGAAAATTTGGTTTTTCCAACAGCACAACCATAGGCGGTGATTTATTGATTGAAAAGGATGAAAAAGTGGTGCACGGCTTATGTCCATCTAGGTGACGTCCTGGGGAATGAAGTAGCGTAGTCATATATTGATTGTCATGCGTTTTTAATTTGTTGTTTCCTTTATGAATGTGCGTTGAAGCTGCTGAATTTAGCATTTCACCTTTTAACTCAACATTGCAATTACTAGCATTAAATGATGATTTATCCTAGCAATTCAAGTTGTTCACGCAAGCTGAAATTGAATTTTGTTTTCGCTACTTAAAATTGGTTCAAGCACTTTTTGCAGATTTTCTTTTAATTCCCGCTGGTTTGTGTATTTAATGTTTTGGCTGAAGTGTTGCATTTGAATAGAACACTAAATATTTTTTTATTATCTGCTGCATTTTAATTAGTTCACATATCTTGTTTTAGGACCGTTCAGTTTACTATTTTCGTTCGCTATGTTGTCTATTATGTTTTATTATCTGCTGCATTTTAATTTAGTTCATTTCTAATCACAAAAACGCTTTCAAAAACCCCTCCACTATGTTTTTGACCTAAGTCTCGAACCACATTTGGTTCTTGAGAGACGACCTAGGAGTCACTTCCTAGTTTATACTACATTCATATTGCACATTAAATTTGATCGGTGTGCGACACCGATCAAATTTTGGCACCGTTGCCGGGGACCAACGGTTCAGTCTTAGGTCTTTTGTTGTGTTGGTGTGTGTTGTGTTGTGTTTTGTCTTGTGTTGTGAGTGTGATGTTCTGTTTTGTGTGTGCATTATTGTGTGTGTTGCGTGTTTAATTGTGTTGTGTTGTGTTTTGTTTGTTTAATAATTTTGAGCATTTCCCTTCTACTTTCCCCCTTCTTTTTTTCATGTCTAGCTATTTTGATTTTAGGAATACTGCTTCTTCTGCTTGTGCCTATGACTTATATTCTCCTTCTGCATGTTACTTTGATTATGGTTCTCATGCTGATTTTTATGTTGAGGACAATATGACTCATCCTTTAACTCCTGAGAGTGCTCCTTGGGAGCCAGTTCCACTTGATGAGGAGGATGTTCGTTGTGTTTTCAACACTGGACTGATACATTTGCTGCCCGAGTTTCATGGTTTTGCAGGTGAATGACCACATAAACATTTGGAGAAGTTCTATCTCATTTGCTCTATAATGAAACCTCCAGATGTCCCGGATGATCTAATTTTCTTAAGGGCATTTTCGCACTCATTCCACGGAGCAGCAAAGGATTGGGAATATTGTCTTCCTCCAGGATCCATCACCAGTTGGGAAGATCTTGAGCATCAGTTTCTGGACAAATTCTTCCTTGTGCAGTATGGTTACAGCAACGATCCTAGATGGAATAATCCTAACCTTGGATGATATGGTGCTCCACAACATCAATATCAAGAACCACCACCATTCCAAAATTCTTATATGCTTCCACCAGTCTAGGAATCACAACAACTACAATTTCATGAGCCTACCCAAATAGCTCCTCAGCCTTCTATTTCTGAGCCTACATTGTAGGAGTTGTTGGAGCATATGACCATGCAGAACCTTCAGTTTCAACAAGAGAATAGAGCATACCTTCAAAGCTTGAGCAGTCAGATAGGGCAGACAGTCACTTAGCTCAATCAGGAACAGTCTCAAAAATTAGAGGAATCACCATTTCAGACTGTTCAGATTCCTGATGATGTCAGTTTCATCCACATAGGAGATGGGGAGCAGAGTCATGAGCTTACTACTGCGCCAGCTACTTTCCCACTCTCCTATGTCCTCACTCTTGCACCTGAGGAGACTAATGAATATTTTAAGGACCAGGCAGGTATAAGCAGCAATTTTGAGCTAGGTAGACCATTTTCATCTTCCACCACTTTACCAATCTTTAGGGAAGTGGTGGTAAACATACCTCAAATTGATTATTCTATTGATGATTGTGTTATTCATGATTATGTTGTTGATAGGTATGTTGATGATTATATTGTTGATGAGCATGTTTTTAATTCTCCCTCTCTGCATGATGAGAACCACTTATTGCTATCACATCTGAATGTTTATTCTCCATGCACTGAACATGAATCTAAGTCTGTTCTTGATATTGCTTCTAAATTTGAAATTGATTCATGTTCTAAGAGTATATTTGAGGTTCATTCTGATACATTGGGATTAGGTGTTGTACCACTACTTCTAGATTCTTTGGAGCCACCATGCACTAACCTTATTGTAGGAGGTACACATGAATTTGACCAGCAAACACCCACGGTGGAAGACAAATGTGCGAGCCTACAAAACAACTTGAAGATCAATAGGCACTGACTGAACCCACTCATCAACAATCTTTGCTTCTTAGATCCAGCTTTGTAAGACATTTCCCTACTAGATCAAATCTGGAGGATGAAGCAATTCTTCCTCAAAACTTCCTTGCTGGATCCAGTGGTGGAAAACATCTCCCTACTAGTCCAAGTTTGGCAACTGCCACCATGACCAGGGGAGTTTTCTTTTCCCTTCTCCCCCTTTCCCTACTTATATTGCACTTGTCCATGATATGTTCACTGTTCTGATTTATGATCTTATTGTTTGTGACACACTGAGGACATTGTGTAGTTTAAGTGTGTTCTATTGGGGGAGATTCTGATTTTTCTTGTTTAGTTTTTGTTTTCTTTGTTAATTTTTTTTTGTTTTCTAGGTAGTTTTTGTTGCGTCTTGTGTACAGTTTTACATGTTTCTCTTGATTTCTAGACTTTGTTTAGGTTGTAGACTTGACCTTCACTTCATTGATACTCTGATTTGGTTGAAATCCTTGCTTTTCTTTGCTTGAGAAGATGATTATCATGTTTGAGAGGTTGATTGAATGTGACAGAAATACCTTGTGTGAGAACTTGAGCCACTTGATATTTTTTCTTGTGTGTGATATGTCTCTTGATTGCTTGCACATATGCCTTGGCTTGACTCTTTTGATGATTCTTGATTGATATGCATGTTTGGAAGTGATAAAGGCAGTTTTGTTCTTGAGCCTCTCTAGCCAAATAAGCTTACCTTATTTTGATCCTTTGATAACCCCTTTTGAGCCTATACTTTCCCCCATTTCTTTGTTTTGAAGCTCATACACTAGCCCTAAGTGAAAAACCATGATTACTTTAACCTTAGGGAATTTTGGAGCTTTGGAAGTGTTTTGGGAACAAGTGTGGTCTCCCTTGGGATTCTGATGAATTGGTTAGTTGGTTCCTCTTCTTGTTTTGTTTTTGTAAATATGTTGTGTATCTTATCTCTTACAGTTGAGTCCGAAATAAAGAAAAGAAAAAGAGACAAGATGAGAAAAAAAATATAGAGAGAAATGGAAAAAAATTGTAAATAATGGAGTCAAGAAGAGGATTGAAATAGAGGTTTGGGTGTGGTTCGACTATGTTTACACTTGTTCCCCATTGCTCCTCTATTTCTTTTGGTTTGCAGCTTCTCATCCATATTTTATCCTCCCTTGTCCTTGGCCCCATTACAACCATGAAAAGACCTTTTGATTTGAGCATGCATATGTTTTGAGTGTTGATATTAGAGGCTTGCCAAGTCTATTGTTGCTTGTTTTCTTGAGTGCATCGAGTTGACATTGTTTACCTTAGACACTTGAGAGAAACACTGATAGTGCATCTATGAGATTCTTTTGCTTTTGATTCACCTCTTGAGCTGATTGATTATTTTTCCATGTTTGGAATTGCATGGATAATTTCATGAGTATCTGCTTTCCTTGCTTTTGTGTTGGATAATGTCTACTGTTTTTCTCTATCCAGATTTCTTGAGGACTGTGTGTAATTTCGTTTGTTTACTTGTAAGTCTTTGTTTTCTGTGTGTTGAGGTTGTGTCATACCCTTGATGTCCTCTGAACTATTCCTTGATCTGCGTCTTGATTTTGCCCAAGAGTGCAAAAGACTAAGTGTGGTCTATTTTGATGAGTCAATATTTTCTTGATTTCACTTAGCTTATTGTGCTAGATTTAATTAGAGAATTATGCTTGAATGTCCAGTATTTTTCCATTTTTGCTAATTGTGCTTAATTTAATCAAAAATTCTTATTTTAATTAATTTGAATTATTTAAGGCTAATTATTTGCAATATTAATTGTAGGGAAATTGTTGAATAATATTTCGGGACTTAAAGAAAAATGTCACATCAAATTATATTTCAAGCTAAAATGAGTGACAAGGTGTGAATTTCATATTTGGGGTGCACTTGGAGAGGTGCACGCTAATGAAAAACAAAGCACATGGCCCATGGCAATTGCACTTTGGAGGTCCAGCAAAATTGGAGAGGAGATGCAGATGGTGACGCTCCCTACGGACTTCACACTCTTCCTGTTGCACTCCACGCATAGAAGCTTTTGGATTGGGACTCTATATTAGTGAAATGTAGTGTCACGGCTTTGGACAAGCATGGAGAACGGTGTGCAACAGCCACACGCAAGAAGAAAAGAAAGGGGAGTGACGTCCAACAACTATGCACACACGTCCAACGTTGGAGAAAAACAACAGCTTGAGAGGTGTCACGGCCTGGCAGCAGCTGGTCCATAAGGAGAAAGCGGTCCAGCAAGCAAGTCCAGCAACGTGAAGCAGTCCAGCAAGCTTACGGTGTTGGATCCTTGGAGAGTTGCTGCAACGGGCTGGACTCAACTGGAGGGTGCACAACAGCTGTGTCGTTAAGAAATGGGTAGTAGGGCCATGGACATAAGGTAGCATCCATCAAAGGGGGTCCGTGGGTTTCTGGAACCAAGCGGTAATGAATATGGAGTTGTGCATCAGCCACCACGAAGGAGGGGAGAATGATGGAGGCACACTTTCTTTTCTCTTAGAATGAAGCTCTGATTCAATTTTATTTTTAGCTTTGCTTGTGCACGCTGATACATTTATATTCACTCTTGTTGGCTTTGGATAAAAGGAGGAAAAAAATGTTTATTGCAATTAGAAAAGGGGGCAGCCGCCACTACAATGCACAATCTCTTCTCGCATTATATGATCCTTGGAAAAGGGGCACACGGTCTTGTGTACAACCAGGGAGCACATTTCATTTATTTCATTTTAGAAATAGGTTGCGTCTAGCATTAGGTGTACTCGGTGATTGAGTTTTATTTTCTTTCTAGAAGATGAGCATGGAGATTCAAGGGGAAGAGATTCATATATTTTATTTCATTTCTTTAGTGAAGCACATGTTTTACGGCTGGTTTAGTGTGCACGGTGACTCATCAATGAAAATTTGGTTTATCCAACAACACAACCATAGGCGATAATTTATTGATTGGAAAGGATGAAAAAGTGGTGCATGGCTTATGTCCAGGTAGGTGACGTCCTGGAATGAAGTAGCTTAGTCATATATTCACTGTCATGCGTTTTTAATTTGTTGTTTCCTCTATGAATGTGCGTTGAAGCTGCTGAATTTAGCATTTCACCTTTTAACTCAACATTGCAATTACTAGCATTAAATGATGATTTATCCTAGCAATTCAAGTTGTTCACGCAAGCTGAAATTGAATTTTGTTTTCACTGCTTAAAATTGGTTCAAGCACCTTTTGCATATTTTCTTTTAACTCCCGCTGGTTTATGTATTTAATGTTTTAGCTGAAGTGTTGCGTTTGAATAGAACACCAAATGTTTCTTTATTATCTGCTGTATTTTAATTAGTTCACACATCTTGTTTTAGGACCCTTCAGTTTACTATTTTCGTTCACTATGTTGTCTATTCTGTTCAACTTCTTTATCTTCTTGCATTTCCAATTTCCTCACTTGCTTTAGAGACCATTCACTCTCAATGTAGAACCGTTCGATCATCTGTAGGATCGTTCGTCTTCATGCCTTGTTCATTTATTTCAATGTTTTCAATTATGTTTGGTTGTATTGAATTTCCAGTTTTAATTTAGTTCATTTCTAATCACAAAAGCACTTTCAAAACCCCCCCACTACGTGTTTGAGCTAAGTCTCGAATCACATTTGGTCCTTAAGAGACGACCTAGGAGTCACTTTCTAGTTTATACTGCATTCATATTGCACATTAAATTTGTATCGGGTGCGAAACCGATCATTGGCGAAGAAAATTTTGGAAGAGGTCATTTATACGATAGTCTTAAGAACAATTCAGAGCAAGAGTTGTATCTAGGATGCATCAATTTTACAAGGTTATTGGCTACTTTGAAATTGTTTTGTTTGAAAGTAAGAAACAGATGGACTGATAAAAGTTTCACTGAATTGTTGGAGTTGCTGAAGGAGATGCTTCCAGAAAATAACACGTTAACTATCTGTAATTACGACGCGAAGAAAATTCTATGTCCAATGGGTTTGGAATACCAAAAGATACATGCATGTCCCAATGATTGTGTATTGTATAGAGATCAGTATGCTTCAAGGAAAGTGTGTCCGACGTGTGGTTCGTCATGATTTACAATCTATCTCCTATGTTGTGCATGAAGAGATAATACATTATGTTGTTTATTATGATATTGGGTCCTAGACAACCTGAAAATGACATTGATGTTTATCTTAAACCGTTAATTGACGATTTAAAAATGTTGTGGGAAGAGGGCGTCGAGGTCTTTGATTCATATTCAGAAGAAAACTTTCGTTTGCGTAAATGTTGTTTTGCACCATAAATGATTTCCCAACATATGGGAACTTCAGTGGTTACTATGTTAAAGGTCATTTTGCATGTCCGATTTGTGAAGGAAATACTAGTTATCTTTAACTGAAGCATGGGCAAAAAACTGTGTACACAAGACACCGAAGATTCCTTCCTCGAAATCACCCTTACCCTACATTGAAAAAAGCGTTTAATGGAAGTCCTGAAGATGATGTAGTGTCCAGACCCCGTAATGGGGAAGAAGTATACAACCAAGTGAGGAACATTGATGTTGTATTCAGAAAACATAAAAAGAAGATCGTTGAGAAAAACATTTGGAAAAAGCAATCAATATTCTTTAATCTTCCATATTGGTGTAAACTTGATGTGCGACATTGCATAGACGTGATGCAGGTTGAAAAAAATGTATGTGATAGTGTTGTTGGGACTTTACTAAACGTTAAAGGAAAGACAAAAGATGGAGTGAAAGCATGACAAGACTTGGTTGACATGGGAATCAGTTCTGAGTTACACCCGCAATCCATAGGAAGATGCACCTATCTTCCTCTAGCTTGTCACACTCTTTCAAAAAAAGTAAAGCAAATTTTTTGTCAATGTTTACATAGTGTGAAGGTTCCACAAGGTTATTCGTCGAATATTAGTACCCTTGTTTCTATGAAATATTTAAAGTTAGTTGGTTTAAAGTCTCACGATTGTCATGTCTTAATGCAAAAACTTTTACCAGTAGTTATTGGAGCCATATTACCTACCTCTGTTAGAGGTATTCTCACACGTTTGAGTTTGTTTTTCAGTGTCATTTGCAAGAAAGTTGTTGATCCTCGACTAGTAGATGATTTGCAAAATGAGGCTATCAGACTATTATGCCAATTGGAAATGTATTTCCCACCCTCATTTTTTGATATCATGGTTCATTTGATTGTCCATCTAGTTAGAGAAATTCGAATATGTGGACCGATTTTCTTGAGGTGGATGTACCCGGTTGAAAGATACATGAAGATCTTAAAGGGATATGTTAAGAATCAATTGAGACCAGAAGCTTCGATTATAGAGCGCTACATTGCAGAGGAAGCCATTGAATTTTGCTCAAGTTATATGCCAAGTTTTGAAACAATAAGTCTTCCAAAGAATATAAATGAACACATACGTGAAAAAAAGGGAGTTCGAGGAGTCAAGATTGAAACTGTTAGTGGAAAAGAAGTTAATCAAGCTCATTTGTACATTTTAAACAACACAGAGGATGTTATTCCTAACATTTCACAACACATTGATGAAATTAAGTCTGCACATCCACGTATGAGTGAAGAGTGGATACTTCATGAACATAACCAGAACTTTTTAGCTTGGTTTAAGAAAAAGATTTTCGTGACTCCGAATGTTTCTGAAAATCTATTGAGACTAGCTCGCGGACTTAACACCGATGTGATAACTTTCGGCGACTATTACATAAACAATTACTTATTCTATTCAAAGGAGGAAGACGATAAAAGCAGAGTTCAAAATAGTGGAGTTACCTTACAAGTTGGGGCAGTTCACTTTTCCAGGTCCAAGGATAAGAATCCAATTACAGCACTAATGAGTTATTTTGGAATAATACAAGAAATATGGGAAGTTGATTATGTCACTTTTAAAGTTCCAGTTTTCAATTGTAAATGGGTTGATAATAATTATGGTGTGGTGACAGAAGACCTCAGATTCACTTTGGTGGATATTAACAAAATGAATTACACGGATGAACCATTTATTATGGCTAGTCAAGCAAGACAAATATTCTATGTCACTGACCCAGTGAATCATAAATGGTCAGTGGCATTGGAAAGTAGAGCCATGCACACAACCGATGATGAAGACTCTCTAGATATACTTGAGACAAGCTCTTTCTCATCAAGAACCATTGAAAATAAAGTTGATGATGTACCCGATGAAATACATGCAACTCGATGTGATCACAACGAAGGCATATGGAAGAAATAGGTGTCTTTATATTGTTTTAATTACTTGTACAATTTATTTATTTTGTTTATAAACACAATAATTTATTAACACTTTGTAAACAGGTATGACGAACTCTGGATCAGGTCCAACGGGAGGAGGTGGTAGATTTGTGACTCGGATGCCTGATGTCGCATCTCGTCGGGTTAATGAGAAACAAGTGACGGTGGAGTTTGATCCCCAATCATTTGCTTTTATTGGGGCACATGCAGCATTGTTTAGGAGTTACTTGGGCGTTTTGGCAAAAGCACATGTCCCTATTGTCGTTGACTGTTGGGATGATGTCCTAGGGGTTTATAAAAATCTACTATGGCAGGATATTTTGGTATGTTTAAGATGTTTTACTTCCATCATTGAATTTTTTTTGTTGAACACGCTTTAACATTAATTTTGTTTTTAACAGGAAAATTGGGATATTCCAAATGATGACAGGATAAGGAAGAAGGTTTTATCCCACATTGCAGTCCGATGGAGGGACTTCAAGGCGAGAATGACACGTGTATACGTCTTTGGCTCTAAACAGAACGACTCTCCTTGTACAAAATATAAAATAACTGAGGACGAGTGGGCCCAATTTAAAGCCACTAGACTTTCTAATGACTGACAGGTATGTCTTTTAATATTTGGCTCTAGTCACACAAAATGTTAATTTGTGATTTATGCTTAATGATTTTAATTTTTCCAAAAGTCGAAAAGGATAGCCGCCCAGGAGAGGCAGAGGCTTAATGATACACCACACGTACTATCACGTGGTGGTTATGCATTATTAGAGAAAAATATGAGAAAACGTCGTGCTGAGGAGTTAGGTCTTGAGTCAGCTGACCTAGCACCTCCACTAGCTAGACATGAATTATGGAAGGCCACACAGACCATGTCCAATGGCCAGATGACATCCCAATCTGCTCAAGAGATATCCCAAAGAATTGTAAGTGGAAACTTTTAACTAATTACCATACTTCATTGTCAAAAAGTTATGTAACAAACTTTTTTATGTGTCTAACTTCATTATGCAGGATAAGTTGGTTGAGCAACAAACTCAAGGCACATTTGTGGCACAAGGTAGGGAGGACCTCCTAGTAGTAGCCATATGTCGGCTAGACGGTCCAGGTCGTGTTCGTGCTGTTGGAGGAGCTACTGGATTGAGGGACTACTTTGGCCATAAACCAAGAAGCATAGAAGTCATGAGCCAGTAAGTGCTTAGTAGCCTCAAGCAACAGGTGCAAGTCGAGATATTGAAGCACATGAATGAATGCTTTAGAACGCTCGAAGAAAAACTTGCGATGACCTCCCAACAACAGCAACAGCAACAACAACAACAACAACAACAGGAGGACGTCCCCACAGATGATTCTACTGCACCTCGTGTGAGCACCACAGACTCATGCTATACTGCAGATCGTACTGATTACACTATTCAGTATGAGTTTTTGGTTGATGAAGATCCTCCACGCGTAGTGGCCGTGGGACGACAGATTGTAGGAGGCCAGATCATTCATGGTGCTCCTCTATTGCCCACTCACGCGCAAGTGATGATTGATGATGCTAGAGACCCACAGGCTCTCGTGCTAGTGCCTACATCTGAAATCCAATTCGTGGGGGAGGCCTTAGGCACACTTATAGTTTGGCCTAAGGCTATGATAATGCCATATTATGGCCAACCAGCGGTATTATATTGTTATATTTATTATCTTTAATCTTCAAGTTATAATTAAATGATTCCTAACTTTTGTAAATGTGACTTGCAGGTCTATCGTCCTAAGAAACAACCAATGCCTCAACCTGTGAATGAGGCTCATGAGGAAGCAGAAGACGATAATGATCCTCTATCCATATTGACATCGAGATTAAATAAGTTGAGAAAAGGACCGATAGAGTTGCAATGGCAATTAAGAACATTTGGCCTCGAGTGCCATATTCCATTTGTTGAGATTGTTGACAAGGGGAGCACTGGTTTAGCCAAACCTTACAATATCAAAGAACTTCTGGTTTTTTATGATGACAACATAATTAATAACAACATGTGTTGTTATGTGTTGTTTGTGTTACATATTCATAGCTTTCATGTTTATGATTATTTGAGAACATGCTTGTGTTGGTTCTGTCATTGCTGCAATTCACTGTGTTTTAAATGAGATATTATATGTGAATGCATGACATATGTTTTAGAAAAGGAAAACCACATGCACTTTTGTTGAACTTATAATATGTGGCAAAAATACAATTTTAAGTTGACTTCATTATGAAGTAAGTCAATTAAAACTCGTGGCTTTGCACAAACTTTTTCAAAGTGTGCTGTGAGTATTTTTGGAAAGAAAGTTTTTCAAAACTGCATTAAAGTGTTACAAAGTCGATTGTATGCGCAAGCTACTCGACTTAGTTATGTTTTGAAATTCTGTTAATGCTTGTATTAAATGTTACAACGACTATATTTTAAAATATGATGACCAAGCATTAATTGTGAGTCAACTGTATTAAATGCGTAATCAATTAAGTTGGTTTGACTGCTACTAACTGTTATAACTGTTTGAGTATAATCAACTCTATTAGTAGCAAAATCGACTTAAGAGCGTCAGCTTTATGGAAAACTATATATAGACGTAAATTTGATTTATGTAGAGACTTTTGTGAATCTAACGTTTTGATTGAATTGTTTCAGATTATTGATCTCTGGTAGAACGTGCTAAAGCTCCAAGAATCCATCAAGAAAGACCGAGGTGTTCATTCTTTGGTGATTGCTTGACGAGCAAGAATTTGTGCTCATTGACTAATTGATCAACCTGCACTTGAGGTGTATGATACGTGATCAACTTCTTCTCTCAATATTTTGAAGATTGTGGGTGCCTGGTTGTGACTACAGGAAGAGAACGTGTGGCATTCTGGACTTTGAGGATTGTTCAAAGTGATTAAAAAATGCAGGAGAGGGGACATCTTGCTGTTGTTCTTTGTTTTTATATGCCTATACTTTTAATAGAGGGTTAGAGAGCTATTTTATATTTTGATGTGGAGGTCGCTATAAAAGCCTTGTTGTAAAAACCTTGATCATTATACTGCATTTTCTTCCTGGGAATGGAAGGACACTAGATGTAGGCAGTTTGGACGAACTAATATAAAAACCTGCGTTTGAATTCTCTATCCCTGCACTTTTTATTTTCAAAGTCGACTTTACTTTTCATGTAGTCAATTATTTCCGCTACACTTAAAAAATCTTATTCCTTGCGATTCAAGAAACTTTTGAAAGATCATCCTTTCGTGAAAAATATTTTTAAAAGACTCTGATTTTTGTGTTTCACCAATTCACCCCCCCCCCCTCTTGGTATTGAAACTAATTCATTCTTCTTTCAACACCATTGTATATTGCTTTCAATGATGCATTCAAGATCATTGGTGGAGAAACAATGTTGAACATTTCATGCATACAACTATGGTGCATGTAAGTTTTTTAATTGTTATTTTCCAATTTGATATTAGTATTATTACTTTTTAATAAATATACTTAACTTTATTATTTTAGGTACATGGACACCGTCATAGTGGAATCAGGTCGGGTGTTAGTTTATGGCTTTCTTGAACCTCAGACCATTCAACCATTTGGAAACACATTAAGTCCAGAAAATCATATATGAAAACATGGATGTCTAAGTCTAATAGAGAGATGTATATCGCAACATATATTGATGCGTATGTGTTTCCCAATATTTTCAACTTTTATCAAATTTTAATCAATAAACTCACTACTTGTTGGTACATGACAGGGGACATTGGCAACTAGTGGTGATCATTAAAAAAAACACAAGTTGTATGGTTTTGTTTTCTTCATAGGAAGAGGAAATCGGAGTTGAAGTCCTTGTTACAATCATAAGTATTACATTCATTCATACCAATTCATGATGGTATTAATATATTAACTTATGTTTCTAATGTTTCAAATTTGTTTAGAGTTGTGGCTAGGATTAGAGGACAACAAATTGAAATTATATATCCTAAGATAATTCATTGATCTTTAACCATTAATTTTCGTAGTCAAATTTAAACCATTACATTTGACTAAGTTCTTTCACATGTTTAGTGTAACAAGCAGAATGATTCCTGGGCATCTGGCTACTACATCATGACATGGATGAAGGCAATCATCCGAGCAGAAATTAGGGGAGATTGGACTGAGGTACAAATTTACATTTGAAAATCTTACAAATATCAATAAACCTTTCACATTAAAATGAATATAATAGTAAAGTTTCCTTGATTTTGCAGTGGTTCAACACTACCTCTACATTGTCAGATGCAGTAATAAAAATGATAAGAGAGGAATGGCCACAATATTTGAATAAATATTTTAAATATCTATAGCTTTAGGTTTTTCCTTTAATGATAGTATCATTTTCTTAGCTTTTAGTTTTACTTGTGCAGCTTTTTGAATGCATTAATTGATGATAGCATCGTTTAAACTGTGAATAGATGAATACTGTGAATAGATAAATATTGTGAATAGATGAATGGAAAACTGGATTCTTTTAAATTTTAATGATAGCATTAGTGTCTTTTAGTTTTACTATTTAATTATAATTGACGAATTGACGATAACATGGTTTAAATTAATTAATTCTGTGAATATATGAATTGTAGAACTGGTTTATGTATTTCAGGTTTGGTAAAATGAGCTATCACGAACCAAATTTAAAAAAAAACTAAACCTGACGTTGAACTATACACTATTCGACATTCATATTGAATCTTAACGTCGCACTATGCACTGATTGACGTTCCTATAATTCATTGGATGTAACAATACAAAAAGTAATGTCAAGCATAAACTACCTCGACGTTAAACTGACGTCAAGCCTCCTCATTTAAATATAAATATTTATGTAAATATAAGGCGTCCTTTCTCTGTTACTCGACGTGTATATCAACAAAACATGACGTCGATCGGTTAACTTTGTCGTCAAAGTTACGTCAGCTTTACGTCGTTCCCTTCAATTTGACGCCAAATTTTGCTGTAAATATAAATAATTATTCAAATATTGCATGTCAGACACTCTAATAACGACGTCTCTTTAAACAACAAGTTACGTCACCTAGCACAAAACGATGTCAACGTTACGTCACACATCTTTTTCCTGGACGTCAACTTTACGTCCCTTGATAACAGTTGAAAATATTGTTATCTGTGATGTGATTTTGATACTAAATGCACCCTTTTCTACTTCGAAACTTGCTTGAAATCATGTTTTTTTGCTAAGTTGTGTGAATAAGAGAGTTGAGGTTGAACTTAAGGATTTTAGGACTAAATTCCCTTGTTTTGGCAGGAAATGAGATAATATGGGAGAGTTGAAGTGCCAAGGAGATTAAGCTCAGAAAGAGCTGAAAAAGCACAAGAAAGTAGGAAGGCCCAAAGCTTGAGCGCCCTTTTTGGAGCCCTCAGCGCCAAAGCCTACCTCACACCTCTTGGGTGCCCTTTTTGGGGCGTTGAGCGCCAATTTACTGAAGAACCACGCCTGCTTGCCCTCCAAGGGAAGCTGAGTGCCAGTTTTAGTATCGCAGCACGCTCGAGCGCCCTTCCTTGGGCGCTGAGCGCCACTTTTCCTGAACCATGCCTACTTGCCCTCTGAGTGAAGATAAGCGTCAGTTTTGGTATCGCTGCAGCTTGGGCGCCCTAATTAGTGGGGCGCTGAGCGCCATCGAGATGGGCATGGGCTTCGTTTTTGTCTTGATTCCATTCTATTTAAAGGACCCAGACGCCCTAGGTTTTGTATCTTTGGTAGACGAGGCACAACAACACACTCTTGATTCCACTCTTACACTCTTCATCTTTGGATGCGAGAGCCTCCATCTTCAACTTTTAGGGTTTTTCTATCTCATTCTTCTCCATTATACATCTAGTTTCACCATGACAATGGGGAACTAACTTCAATTTGTTGTTGGGGGATGATGTATGATGAGTCAATATTTTCTTGCTTTCACTTAGCTTATTGTGTTAGATTTAATCAGGGAATCATGCTTGAATGTTCAGTATTTTCCCATTTTTGCTAATCAGGGAATTGTGCTAATTGTGCTTGACCAAAAATTCTTATTTTAATTAATTTGAATTATCTGAGCGTATTATTTTCATTATTGATTGCGGGGAAATTTTGGAAATACAAATTGGTCCCAGGAGGGGTGTCACGACCTGTAATGTGCAGCACGCTAATATTACGGCAAACAAATTGAAAGGGTTTTTGGCTTCTTTATTGGCTGCAAGGAGGTGCACGCACCCGGACTCAATAAAAAAATGGAGTGACGTCCAACAAATTCAAGGTGACGGCTTAGCTTGGAGAATAAAGTGTGCTTCATCATTGGAAGCACACAGCTGCCACGACCCAAAAGTGAGAGGAGATTCAAAAAGAAATTGGCTGAATTCAATTGGAGGGTGCGCTGTCCAGCGAGGCCCATGAGCTTGGAGGGAGGGTTGTGCATCAGCCGCACCTAGAAAACCTATATCACATTATATTCTCATTGGAAGGAAAAGCGGATATAAATGGAGGGTTACGGCTGAATGAAGAGCTCCAAGCAGGAGATGACACATGGAAGGGGCTGGTTTCGTTTTCAATTAAGAGGCACACAATGTCACGGAAAAGCTCCACTCTATCAATGAATGTGCAGCGTTGGTGTGCACGCTGCCACGTCCTGGAATGAGAAGCAGCTCACAGGATTTCATCTAGCTAGTGCATGAGGTGATTTATTTTGGTGGTGCAGTACGGTGATTAATTTTGGTGAGCATGGTATCCAGCAGTTGCACGTCCACGAGGGCTGCACGGTGATGATTCATGGAGAAAGGGGGCTCTCGGTTTTTTTCCAGCAGCAAGCACACAATGATTTTAATTTGAGAAGTTCACACACTTTTGCTTGAAGTTTTATTCCAGCTGCACGGAGTTTCTTGTGCCTTTCACTTATTAACATGTTGCATTTTTTTTTATTCCCGCGGCCATGATAATGTTTTCTAATTTATTTTCTTTGTACTTTTTCGTAGCACTTCATTTATTAGGTCTCATTTTCTTATTCTCGCGGCTTGTGAATTTGCTCTATGCATTCAATTGGTTCACGGAATCTTGCATTTAATTTCATTCCAAGCTGCAACATGTCCTTCACTTTTTAGCTTAATTGTTGCATTTAAATTTATTCACGCCATTTACAATTTGTTTACGCGTTGCATTTCTATAAAGTATCCTTGCATTTTAATTGGCTAAATCACTTTATGAATTTTCCTTAAAATTTTAGTCCAATGTGCATTTCATTTTTAGCCAAGTGTTTCTTTATTATCTGTGGCATTTGAATTAGTTCACACATCTTGTTTTAGGACCGTTCAGTTACTGTTTTCGTTTACTATGTTGTCTATTTTGTTTGACTTCTTTATCTTTCTGTATTTCCAATTTCCTCAGTTGCTTTAGAGACAGTTTGGTCTCAATGTAGAACCGTTCGGTCATCTGTAGGACCGTTCGGTCTTCATGTTTTGTTCATTTATTTCAATGTTTTCAATTATATTTGGTTGTATTTAATTTCTAGTTTTAATTTAGTTCATTTTAATCACAAAAACACTTTCAAACCCCCCTACTACGTGTTTGACCTAAGCCTCGAACCACATTTGATCCTTGAGAGACGACCTAGGAGTCACTTCCTAGTTTATACTGCATTCTTATATGCACATCAAATTTGTATGGGCCGCGACAGCTCCATCAATGTAACCTTGTGAACTGTTAGGGTAATTCTTTTATGATCAATGCTCACTTTGTTTAACTCATTCATAGCATGATGTATGAATTGCATGAGTGTCGGAAGGTTCCTTACAATTCAGGTTCTTGTAGAATTATTCCCAAGAGCAGTATTTCTCAGGATGGGGGTATAAGTCTTGGTAGTCTTAAGCTCCTGATCTTTAGAATTAATTATTAAGAATGCTAGGAATCGTATGAACTAGTAATTAAGGATAGACTTTCTTCACCGAGGGATCGAGTTTTAACTAATTTAGTGAGTGAGGTTGACTTTAATGAAAGAAGAAGAATTCTCATATACATGAGAGTAACTTGGTGAAATCTAACCCCAACAACATATTCATCTCATAACACAAACCTCATCCGTTCATCGTTGTGCTACTCTTCAATTGATCAAAACTGCGTTCATATTTAAATTTTTGTATTTACATTCTAAACCAATGATTTCGTTCCTTTTAAGTCTTAATTAATCGAGTTATCACACAACTGCCTAGTGCCGAGAGTCTCTTGGGACACGATACTTGGTCTTACCATTTTATATTACTTGTACGATTCAGTACACTTGCCGAAGTCTCATTATCCCTTTCCTTACATTGATGCCAAATCTTCTGTTAAATATAACTAGGTATTCAGATATTAGATGTCGAAGT
This sequence comes from Vigna umbellata, assembly GCF_029865625.1. Lineage (NCBI taxonomy): Eukaryota > Viridiplantae > Streptophyta > Magnoliopsida > Fabales > Fabaceae > Vigna > Vigna umbellata. The sequence goes on from NC_142170.1 coordinate 21,509,672, forward strand.
CTATAGAGTAGACATGGATATAGAAGAGTAATGTCGATCGGTTGGTGTTCAACGTAAAAATGACGTCTCCCGATATGACGTCAAACACGAATACGTCGTTAAAAGCCAAAAATATTCAACGTTGTACGCTGTTTTTGCACTAGTGACAACACATATATAACACAATCATGTTCTCATATACGCATATAACATGTAAGCATAGAACATGTAACAAACAATACACATGTGTTATTAATTATGCGTTGTCATCATCAAAAACTCAGATATTACTGATATTGTGGGTTCAGCTAAACCAGTGCTCCCCCTATCAACAATCTCAATAGTAACACTAGAAATCACACCTCCAATAACTAAATAGTACATTGCAATGTATGAAAACCAATAAACTACACTTCTTGGAGCCTAAGATTGTTGTCATCACTAAAAAGTAGAGGGGAGGTTGTTTTTCCAACAATGGAGAGTGGAGGACTTGTCACCGCCACCAATGGTTCGTCCTTGTTGCTATTATAAGTGGTGGTGCTCATTCGTCGCTGCTCACGGATGTGGTAGAGATTCAACGTGTTCGAAACCTCTATGGAGTACTAAAACACAAAATCAATTGGTGAAACTAAAAACAAAAACCCAACCAATGTAGCCCAATCACATACATTCGAGGTAGTTTGACGAAAACTCACATTTCTTCAACCTCTTAATTGTTAACGAAGAGCTCTTTATGATGGAAATGGAAGCGTGAACAAAAAAGAGAGGCTCACATTCTGTTTTGGGGATTGTGGCAAAGCATATGATGTCGACTTGACTCGAATCAGACATCAACCATGCATAAGACGTTAGAAATGTCAATGACAGACGTCTAAATTGCTTTGATGGTTCGTCTTCTTGTTTAAATAAATGCACATTTCATTATATATAATTGTGAAATTGGTCGATGCAAATAGGCATAGATGTTTGTCGATTGGCCCACTAACGTCCTATTGCTAAAAAGTAGTCATTCCAATTCAGCTTTTACATAGAGCAACATTTGAATACCTATATAACGTTTGTTGTTTAGAGGGTCGATATCAAAGAAGAGAGGATGTTGGAGATGCATTTAGCCGATGTCAAATACTTTAATTTATTTACAATACTGTCATCGGTCATTTTTTGGCGTTGGCTATTTTGAGAAGGGACGTTATGTGCGTGACGTTGAAGACTGATTTTGCACTAGTGATTTATCCCCTGGTGAACATATTTCCAAATAAAAGATAAGCAATTTTGGAGGCTCAAGTTTAATATCAAAACGCTAAAAAAAGTTCTAGAATAATTATAGATGAAGTTATACCTATAAATATATTGTTTTTATATGAAAAAAGATAAATAAAGAGTACCCTTGAATCCATATGAAGCATGAAACACATTAAAAGATAAATAAAGAGAATGGAACGTTCACTTTTGTAAAGCTTGCACTTAGGCTTTGTTTTTTGTTTTTTTCTTTGTTTCAGTGTTTTAGGTAGGAATATGTTCAAGTTTTGAAAGAACATGAGATTCATAGGCTGTGAAATATATGTCAAGTCACCTCTTGTTAGATATATAATAGCAAGCTAGAGCTAAATCACCATTTCTCCTATACTTAGATTCTATAGTAAACACCATACGAGCCTGTAACATGAAAAAAAGTGAAAATGTGAATATTCCATTACTTGGGAAAATGTACAAACTTTGTGAAACCTATCCAATAGGAACACAAAAAATCAATAATTTGGATGTGTGAACACCTAAAATTGGAATCGAAATATTAAACAATGTTAAGATATGAACTTTAATCCTAACAAAACCAACTTGTAAGGTGAAGTTTGCATCCACTTATATACTATAAAGTTGTCTTACCTCTAGTTGATGTGAGATCTCCAACACATCCTCCAATGCCGGTCAATGTTTATATGTCTCGAGTGTTGGACTAGACATTAATGGATGATCCAATAACGAACAACATGATAGGCCAACAAACAATAAATCTCCCGATTTTAGAGAATAAACTTAAACTAATAACTCTAATACCATGTTAATATGATATTAGAGAGTCTTGTGTTAAAGCCTATTTTAGCTAAATTTATTGTTGGATTGATTGTTCCACCCACTAGAAGATTTATTGTTTTTTAAACCTATCATTTCACATGTTATCAGGCCATTATTATTAGACTACTCATTATTGTTTAGTGTCACCTTTGAGATATATATAGTTAGAGATCTCATATTGAGTAGTTTATACTAAGTAGATGTAAACATCGTCTTACTAGCTATGTATATGAAATTGAGTTAACTTAAAGCCTACATTTTAGACAAAACAAAACATAATTTGAAAGATTGTATTATGTTATTAAAGTTATGGTTTTGGGGGTAGCGTTATTCAGAATTAAATATTTTTTTTTTGAAGTTATGATTTTTCTAGATGTTACAACGGTGAATACTTATTGAAATTATTTTAAAATTAATTTAGAAACCGTTAAAACTATCATCAATGACAGTTATGTTAGTAGTTATATAAAATCAACGTTTAATATTTTTATTATGTCGTTGGATTAATTGATGAAAATAAAATTAGTAAAGACTAGGACCACCACTAAACAACACACTTAGTGACGGTAAAAATCAATTTTTTATTAGTGATTATTCAGTTCTTTCTTTACGTTATCAAATGACAATATACAACCCTCTACAATACGTTAGGGATCCAAAACTGTTTTTTTCTAAATTTTTTACATGTTACATCGCGTACGATTTTTTTTTCCAACGTACAAATTTAAACAAGTGATAAATTAAAAGGAATAATACTTAACCCTTTCTTATATACTAAACAGTAATCTCCGATTGAGCTGAAGAAGACTAAATCTTACTTATTGCTAACTTTTTTTCTCTCTCTCTTAAACAATCCGATTTTATTTTATTTAAATACTTATATTTTATTCTTTAAACCTAAATAAGTAATTTACTTAAGTCAAATAAATTATTATGTCATATTATTTTTATTTTATTAAAAAAAATGTTACCATAGAGATTACCCTTATAAATTTTGCCACCCTTTTGCGTTAATCAAGCTATTAACATTTAATTTCATTCAATAAATTAATTAAAGATCAAAATAAAAAGAGGCTAAAACAAAAGTCAGTACAGAAGACAAAAATTGAAATAAAACAATCCCTTTATCGTTTACTTTCCTAGAATATAAACAAGATGACTTATAATTAAAGGATTAACAATATTCTTATCGCTTTTGGTTTTAGCTTGTGTAGCAGTATTTTAAAACGGCATGAATATCAAGCCAATAATATATATATAAATTTTAGAAAAAAAAAAGGTAAAGCTTTCTTTTTACTGCCAGATTTCTGCAAACTTTTCTTTTTACTTTTTATCTTAATATTAATACATAAATATAAAATTTTAAACTAACCAATTAAACAAAATGGAAGATAAAAGAATTAGTTGCAGTGGCTGTTTTGTCCAATTCAAAACATCAAACTCAATTTTTCTTGATAAATTTAGTGGACAAACCTCACCGAAGGAATTCCAAGAACTTACGTTTTCACACTTCAGATCATTTATTGAAAAAGACAAAGTAGCACATCACCTGTCTCTCTTTCTGGAAAGAAAAACATTATTCACTTTATTTATAATAAAAAATATTATTTCACACAACTAAATTTTTTTACGTTGTTTTTTCTTTTTTCTTTAAAAAATATAAAATTTTATACTTTTATAACCATTTTATTCTCAAAATATTATTACTCGATATAATATTGAAAATGCTAGTATTCATGGTAACTTTCCAGCACTCAACACCTCACCTTTTACACTCATTGTTTTGTTGTTTTTCTCACATTTTACGGGACCAAGACAAATATCACGTGCCTGCAGCCTTATTGCATGCTACCTTTTCATTTTCTGTGTAGTTGCTGAATTAGTGCTGCATGTAAGTTTGGTGGATTTATTACTGAGACTGACTTTGGAATTTAGGTTGTTACCTAATTTTTTCGTTGTGATTGTGTATATTTACTTACGTTTGTTTTGAACTTGAGGTGTTTTCCCTTTGTCTCTAACACGTTGGTCTTTATGGTTTACATTCAAACAATGTTTCAAAATAAATATAACTACTCATGATTTCCGAAAGGCCACTTTCTGTTTTAATTTTCTTGAAGTTTTTAATTAATAAAGTATGATAAGGACTCTAAAAAAAGCCTAATTATATTCACTTTCTAATTTCAATAACGTTAGATACCCTTATTAATTGTGGTTCAAGGATTGTGTTCATAGCGTTGTGGTTTGATGATTGTTAACAAGTGATCACCATTGCAACATGTCATGATTGAAAATAAAGATATTTCATTCATTCAAAATACAAAACCATGGAAAGAAAGTTCTTCTACCCCATGCTTACTAAACTATCTTTCGTTCATTGAACCAAATATAGATTCAAGCATACTAACAAAGGATTATGGCATTGAAATACCCACCTGAAAGAAATCAAATCAACCACAGCCACCAGGTTCAACAAAATGGCCATTTTGAGAATCTGAGTGAGTGATCAATGATGATGTATAATAACATAACACATCTGAACTCCACAAAATATAATCAAATCTGCGAAAGATATCCATGTATGTTAACAAGTTCAACATGAAGTAGTTGACGAGGTTTATTACAGACGCAACGTAAGTAAAAACTAAAATCAAATTGCTCATGCTTGACAGGCCATGGTTTGAGACTTGAATATCACCCAACTAATTCTTGAAGCTTGAGACAAAAACTATCAAAGTAAGTGTTCTCCAAATCTTTGGTGAGTAAGAGATTTCTCAATTTTAAATGGTTTTCTCTGACCTCCCTTCCAACCTCACTCTCCAAATCCATCACAGTCTTAACAGCTCTACACACACTTTCCTTTGTGAACAAACCATCTTCTTCACCTTTCTCCACTTGAACACCAGCCTTTATGCTGCTGCTTATCATCTTCGCATTAAGGAGCTGGTCAATATAATTTGGTAACACCACAATCTGACACTTGCTCACAAGCGCCTCTAGCAAAGATGCAACCCCACAATGCGTAATGAAGCACCCTATAGAAGGGTGGTCAAGAATTAGTGTCTGCTGAACCCAACTCCCATGAACAATGCCTCTTCCTCGAACCCTCTCACTGAACCCTTTTGGCATAGCTTCTTCAACAGACTCAAATCCAACAGGGGCTTTAAGAGCTGCAAGAAATGGAAAACCTGTTAACTCAAGACCCAGCAGCAGTTCCTTGAGCTGATCTTGATGCAGTCTGCATTCACTTCCAAAAGCACAGTACACCACAGATCCCTCCTTGAATCTTGAAAGCCACTCAGACCATTTTTCTTCCAAAGGGGATGTGTGTAGCTCAGGTATGACAGGCCCTGAAAGCAGCAACGGTTTTCCGTATGAACTTTCGAGAAAGTCAACATACCGTCCCTCAATTTCTCTGCAACTTCTAAATGCCACTGCATCTGCTAATTTGGTGCTTGTGCTGATGCGTTCATAATAACGAACACCACTGCCAAATTCTGAATTCACGATCCTAGTTAATTGTCGAACCTCGTGAGCCTGAAGCTTGATGGAAGGATCTGGGAACCCAGCTGGAGGATTCAACACATTCAGCTCATGTGCAACTATGTTCTTTTCCCTAAATTGCTTCTCCATGCATTCCATGTAAGATTCAAATATCATGCTTAGGGTTATGTAATTAACAGACTTGATCCCTAAGCTCCGAGCCAAGTTCGGTAACCAACATGTATAATCAAACAAAATAATGCTGGGTTTCAGCTCAAGTAAGAGTAGTTCAATGTCCTTCTCAGTGCGATCCATCCCTGTCATAATGAGAGTTCCTAAAGAGATGGTAGCATCAAAAGTGGTTTCTGCATGAGGAGGAAGGCCATCAACCAGGGGAATGGTGATGGGGATGAAGGTTATTGACTGTGGATAGAGGTTGAAATGTTCAACTTTGGACTTTGTTCGTTTGGGTACGATGAAGGAAATTTTGTGTCCTCTTTTGGCTAATTTGTTGGCAAGGTGGAGATATGCTGATATGTGTCCAATAGCAAACCATGGGTACATTGCTATGTGCAACTGAAACTTTGGTGCGTCCATGGCTGTCTCAGAAATATCACCAAGTTAATTTTGATGGCTCTTTTCTCAAATAATGTCTTTGAAGTCCTAATATAATGTTTCTCTCATGACAGCCATACAAACTCCTAGCGGGCCATTTCATTAACTAATAGGCACATGATTGAAGAATTTTCGACATGTGGTATTGATAACAGTTGAAAAACTGTTATTTTTATGATTAAAATTGACACTAAAAGCAACCTTTACACTTAGAAACTAGCTTGAAATCATGCTTTTCTTTATATTTTTGGAAATAAGAGAGCTGGACAGGTTTATGCTTGATTTGAGTGTTTTTGTGCAGGTTTTAAGGTGAATTTGGTGAAAGAAGTGAAGAAGGAGAGAGATGAAATCAGAAAAGACATCAAAAAGTGCAAAAGGAGAAGCCGAAGTCACCGCTCAGCGGCAGTTTACCGCTGAGCGGCACTCAGGCACTCACGGGAGATCCGCTGAGGGGCAAAATGGCCGCTGAGGGGAGAAAACAAGACACGCACTTACCGCTGAGCGGCACTTTAATGGGCTTAGACCTAAGTTTTTGTAATTAACGAATGGTATTTAAGCTTTAGGGTTTCCTAGGGTTAGGTATCTTTGGCTGGAACGAAGCAAACACTCTCTCTTCCACCCCTTTGAAGGAGGATCTTGGATGCTGAGGCTTCCTCTTCACCTTTTTAGGGTTTATTCTTTCATTCTTTCATTGTAATTCATCTAGGTTCACCATGAATATGGTGAACTAAACTCTGTATGTTTGTTGGGGAATCAATGTAATCTTGTGAAGCTCTCATATATGGAATCTGTTTTTACATCTTTTAATTAAGACTTATGCTTTCTTTCATCATTAGTTAGGGTTTTTCCTCTTTGCTTAATGCTTGCATTGTTTAACTCATTCGATGCATGATTATTGGTTTTGTCGATGATAACGGTTGAAAAACCGTTATTTTTATGCTTAAATTTGATACCAAAAGCAACCTTTAAGACTTAGAAACTAGCTTGAACTCATATTTTTGCTTTAGTTTTGAGAATAAGAGAGTTGAAAGTGAATTTAATGGTTTTATGCAAGATTCCCTTGATTTTGTAGGCTAATTGAATGATTTGAAAGAAGAATTGAAATACCGAATGATTGGAGTGCTGAAAAGTCAACCAGAAACCAGAAAAGTCAACCAGTCAACCAGAAAAGTCAACCAGTCAACCAGAATGCTGAAAAACCAACCAGAACGCAGAAAACGTGTGACCGAGTGGCGCTGAGCGGTAAAATACCGCTGAGGGGCACTTTTCAGGTGCTAAAATCACCGCTGAGGGGCAAAAACAGCAGCTGGGGGCAAAATGGATCATGCGGTATTACCGCTCAGCGGTAAAATACCGCTGAGCTCCATTCTAAGTGGGCTTGGACCGGTTTTCTTTCGTTTTTATGGGCTTGGACTTGTTTTATGTTATTTTTATGCCCTATTTAAGGACTTGCACGTCTTAGGGTTTGTATCTTTGGCTGGGAGGAAGTAGAAACACACTTTTCACCCCTTGGGGGTAGATTGGGAGATGGTGACGGCTCTCCTCTTCTCTTTCTAGGGTTTTTCTATCTCTTTCATTCTTTCATTATTATTCATCTAGTTTCACCATGAATATGGTGAACTAAACCTTGTATGTTTGTTGGGGAATCAATGTAATCTTTTGAAGCTCTCATATATGGAATCTGTTTTTACATCTTTTATTTAAGATCTATGCTTTCTTTCATCATTAGTTAGGGTTTTTCCTCTTTGCTTAATGCTTGCATTGTTTAACTCATTCGATGCATGATTATTGGTTTTGTTGATACGGGCGCGTACGGGGAAGTCTAGATCCGGGGAATTTCTCCCAATATTATATTGGTTGTCGTTAAGCTCCTGCACTTATGAACTGATCATTAGGAATGCTAGGAATTGTATGAACTCGTGATTAGGGAGAAGCCTTCTTGAAAGGTACTTTAGAGAGTGGCATTAACAATGATGATTTGAATGTTGAATTCCTAAAATATATGAGAGTGGATAAGATGAAATTGACCCCCAACAACATATTCATACATATATTTCATTGAAAGTGTTTATCTTTTGCTTGTTGCCATTGATCAAAACTTCATGCATACATATTTAATTTTCGTCTTTTGCATATAAAATCCAAATATTTCGTCTTTAAGTCTTAGCTAATCAAGAAACCACACAACTAAACTAGGCCGTGAGTCCTTTGGGAAGAACGATACTTGGTCTTACCAAGTTTATTACTTGAACGATTCGGTCATACTTGCCGATTGAAAAACAAGTTTGTGACATCATATTTTGGTGTTCATAAATTTGTCCATCAGTCGATACGGGCACGTACGGGGAAGTCTAGATCCGGGGAATTTCTCCCAATATGATATTGGTTGTCGTTAAGCTCCTGCACTTATGAACCGATCATTAGGAATGCTAGGAATTGTATGAACTCGTGATTAGGGAGAAGCCTTCTAGAAAGGTACTTTAGAGAGTGGCATTAACAATGATGATTTGAATGTTGAATTCCTAAAATATATCAGAGTGGATAAGATGAAATTGACCCCCAACAACATATTCATACATTAATATCATTGAAAGTGTTTATCTTTTGCTTTTTGCCATTGATCAAAACTTCATGCATACATGTTTATTTTCTGTCTTGCATATTAAACTCCAAATATTTCGTCTTTAAGTCTTAGCTAATCAAGAAACCACACAACTAAACTAGGCCGTGAGTCCTTTGGGAAGAACGATACTTGGTCTTACCAAGTTTATTACTTGAACGATTCGGTCATACTTACCGATTGAAAAACAAGTTTGTGACATCATATTTTGGTGTTCATAAATTTGTCCATCAAGTTTTTGGCGCCGTTGCCGGGGACTCGTGGTTTAACTGGTTAATTTGTGTGATTATTGATTATCTTTGACTTTAATTTTGAATTTCTGTTTTTATTTTTTTTCTGTTTTTATTTTATTTTATTTGATTTGATTTTATTTGATTTTATTTTGATTTTATTTTATTTGATTTGATTTGATTTTATTTTATTTTATTTTATTTTATTTTATTTTATTTTATTTTCTGTTTTTATTTTTCGGTTATTATTTTATTTTGTTTTATTTTTCTGTTTTTTTTATTTTCTGTTTTTTTGTTTTTATTTTTATTTTTATTTTTTTGTTTTTTTTTTCGTTTTCTGCTTTTTTTTTCGTTTTCTGTTTTTATTTTTTTTTTTCTGTTTTCTGTTTTCATTTTTCTATTTTATGTTTTTATCTTCTATCTTGCTATCTTTAATCTTCTTATCATTTATTCTTTGTATCTTCTCTATCTTTTTTTGCTAACAAATATTTTTTAGAGTTTTGTGCCTAATGCTTGCAGGATGCAATTCGGACAAGAATTTAACTATATGGGCACTCAATTCTTCAAGGTCAACAAAGGAAAGCAAGATATTTCTTCATTCAGGCAGGGCATGGAAGAATCACTGGGTCATGCATGGGATAGATACAAAAGCTTGCTACGAAAAACACCCACGCATGGATTCGATGAAGTGGAAGTAGTCCTAATCTTCCTTGGAGGTCTTGGTTCACAATCCAAGATGATGCTTGACGCCTCAGCTGGAGGAAATATCAAATGGAAAACTCCAGAGGAAGCTACAGAAATCATTGAAAATATGGCTACAAATGATAATGAACTAAACAGTGAAAGAGGAGCTCCTATTCAACAAAAAGGAGTTCTACAATTACAAACCAATGATGCCTTGCTTGCACAGAACAAGATACTAACTCAACAATTGGAGAATCTCACAAAGATACTTGCACAACTGCCAAAAGAGTTAAAGACTGTTGCACAGGTTCAACCACAGATGTGTGAATTATGTGGTGGAGACCATATAAATGGTCAATGCGCCTTTCCAGTGGAAGCTTTAGAGGATGTTAACTTCATGGCCAATCAATTTCCATACTGTCAGGGGAACTTCAATCAAGGGTGGAAACCACACCCAAGTATTGGTCAAGGACAAAGTGGGCAAGCTGGACAATCAGGGCCATTTCACAAACAACAACAGCAACAACCAACCTTATGGCAACAAATGTCTACACTTAATGAAAGATCAACAAGGTTGGAAGAAACTCTTCAGCAATTCATACAGAAAACTGAATCTTCTCAAAAGAGCACTGAAGCAGCTATTAAGAACTTGGAGATTCAAATGGGTCAGATTACCAAGCAATTGGAAGAAAGGCCTGACAAAAATTTTGGGGCTAATACTGAGGTTAACCCCAGGGAAGAGTGTGAAGTGCTAGTGAGTGTAAATGTTGAAAAAGTTGAGTTGGAAAAAGAAGAGAAAAAAGAGAGAGAAGAGAAAGAAGAAGAGAAAATTTGTGTGAAGATTGAGAAAGTGAGTAGAAAAAGAAAAGAAAAAAAGAAAGTGAGAGAAAAGAAAAAGAGGACGAGAGAAAAAAAGAAAGAATCATATGAAAAACCTCTTCCTCATCCAAAGAAGTATCATAGGAAGGAAAAGAAATTTAAGTGCTTCATGGAAATCTTCAAGAAATTGGAGATTAAAGTTCCTATGATTGAGACACTGCAACAGGTTCCTGGTTTGATCAAATTTCTGAAGAAGTTCAGTAGAAAGAAGAAAAAGAAGATGGAACATGAGCTTTATTGGGTCAAGCTAGTGACGTTAAAAGAGCGCTTGCTGGGAGGCAACTCAGTGATTTAAGAACTTTTAATTTTTGGTTTGGTGATGTAATTTTGAACTTTTGGGTATTTTTGTTTTTGTTATAAGTTTGTTACAGGGTTTACATCTACTGATGGATGTTAGGCGGAAGAGTATCTACTGAAGGATACTATATTTGTATACACCTACTGATGGGTGTTGGTAAGAAAGATTTGTATCTACTGAAGGGTGCTGGAGGATTTTGGGTCAGGCTCGTGACGTTAAACAAGCGCTACCTGGGAGGCAACCCAGTTTATTGATTTTATCTGTATTGTTTGTTTTGATTCTGCTTTAGTTGCATGATAGGGATTGAATGTTTGAGTGATTTGAGAAATTAATTGCAGGGAGCAAGTGAGGGGCATGAGTAGAAGGCACCTAGGGTAAGCTAGGAAGAAGAAAAGCACAACACGAAAGTGCCGCTGAGCGGTGGTATCGTAAAAGGGGCTTAGGTTGCCCCTTAGCGGAACCCGAGCCCATTAGGGTATTTTTATACCCTAAGTCACGCTTTGGCCTCTATTTTTAGATTCTTCTCTGCACACACACTCCTAAACATTTTTCCAAAGGTTCTCTACATTTTTCCTTTCATTCCTCTTTAGAAAATCTCCCTTCCACTCACTTTCTCACTAGTTTTCCATCTAAGTTTGGGGTTGGGAGAGAGCATCATTGATGGGTCTGAGTTTTTCAAAGCACTAGAGTAGGATTTGTTTTATCAATCACTTTTGTTTTTAGAATAGTATTTGATGTACTGAATTGGAAACTTTGTCTGTTATGATGGTTTGCTTATGATTGTTGTTTGATAAGTAATACCTGATGATGCTTTGATATTGATTGATGTTGAGAATGTGCACATTATATGCTTATACAGGTGGTTCACAAGCATTGTGAACAAATGCAAGATGTTATGATTGTGATTATGATTCTAAGCAGGATGTTATATGTGGAATGTGAATGAGCTTATATGTGAGGTTTTGAGCTCCAGAGTTGTTATTGTTGAATACTATTACTATGAAAGCATGAATGACTTTGCCCAGGTTTTCTATGATTGAATTACTTGCTTGTTTGCATCATATGATCAAGGCCATTTGTTGATAACCCTTCTATTAGCCAAATTCATAAATTGAGCCCACTAAAAGAGAACATTATATGTTATATCCTTTGAACCTCTAGCCTTGAACATGATTTGAAAACCCTTGTTGAAAAGCTTTACCTTGAGTTAAGTAGAAAATATTTTGTGGTATTGACAAATGTTCAAGTTTGGGGTTGTTGGAAAATAGAAAGGGAAATTGAAAGCATTGAGCTAAGAGCTAATAATTAAGTATGTGAAAAGAAAAAGAAAAAGAGAAAGAAAAGAAAAGAAAAAGCAAAGCTCAATGCAAAAGAAAGTTGGGAATAAATAAGAATGATTGTGTTTATATGTTTCTCTTAACTCAAGGGTTTTGTGATCTAGAAAAACCAATTTTCTTGTTAGCCCAGCCACGTTATAAGCCATAGAAAAGTCCTTGTGATGATGCTTGCTGGTAAGTGTTTTTGATTGTGGTTAAATGAAAGGCAAAGTTGATTCATGTGATATTGTAATAGTAGAGTGAATGAGTGAATATCTCCTATACACTTGTGTGTTTGAGTGAAACACTTTATCTAGTGAGGATAGATTCCATGAACACATAAGAACATCTTTGCTTAGTTAATTGATCATTCATGAAAATAGAATTTGTTGGATAGTATGTGTTTGAGTGATCACTAAAAGCATGTGCACATCTTGATTGAAGTCTTGATGATGAGCTAAATTGAGTATTTACTTGTCTTGAAAGAAGGATTTTTGAATGTGGTGAACCATTATATGGATTGATGGAAGATTGAGTTACATCTTGTTTGCTTGAGGACAAGCAAAATTTTAAGTTTGGGGTTGTGATAACGGTTGAAAAACCGTTATTTTTATGCTTAAATTTGATACCAAAAGCAACCTTTAAGACTTAGAAACTAGCTTGAACTCATATTTTTGCTTTAGTTTTGAGAATAAGAGAGTTGAAAGTGAATTTAATGGTTTTATGCAAGATTCCCTTGATTTTGTAGGCTAATTGAATGATTTGAAAGAAGAATTGAAATACCGAATGATTGGAGTGCTGAAAAGTCAACCAGAAACCAGAAAAGTCAACCAGTCAACCAGAAAAGTCAACCAGTCAACCAGAATGCTGAAAAACCAACCAGAACGCAGAAAACGTGTGACCGAGTGGCGCTGAGCGGTAAAATACCGCTGAGGGGCACTTTTCAGGTGCTAAAATCACCGCTGAGGGGCAAAAACAGCAGCTGGGGGCAAAATGGATCATGCGGTATTACCGCTCAGCGGTAAAATACCGCTGAGCTCCATTCTAAGTGGGCTTGGACCGGTTTTCTTTCGTTTTTATGGGCTTGGACTTGTTTTATGTTATTTTTATGCCCTATTTAAGGACTTGCACGTCTTAGGGTTTGTATCTTTGGCTGGGAGGAAGTAGAAACACACTTTTCACCCCTTGGGGGTAGATTGGGAGATGGTGACGGCTCTCCTCTTCTCTTTCTAGGGTTTTTCTATCTCTTTCATTCTTTCATTATTATTCATCTAGTTTCACCATGAATATGGTGAACTAAACCTTGTATGTTTGTTGGGGAATCAATGTAATCTTTTGAAGCTCTCATATATGGAATCTGTTTTTACATCTTTTATTTAAGATCTATGCTTTCTTTCATCATTAGTTAGGGTTTTTCCTCTTTGCTTAATGCTTGCATTGTTTAACTCATTCGATGCATGATTATTGGTTTTGTTGATACGGGCGCGTACGGGGAAGTCTAGATCCGGGGAATTTCTCCCAATATTATATTGGTTGTCGTTAAGCTCCTGCACTTATGAACTGATCATTAGGAATGCTAGGAATTGTATGAACTCGTGATTAGGGAGAAGCCTTCTTGAAAGGTACTTTAGAGAGTGGCATTAACAATGATGATTTGAATGTTGAATTCCTAAAATATATGAGAGTGGATAAGATGAAATTGACCCCCAACAACATATTCATACATATATTTCATTGAAAGTGTTTATCTTTTGCTTGTTGCCATTGATCAAAACTTCATGCATACATATTTAATTTTCGTCTTTTGCATATAAAATCCAAATATTTCGTCTTTAAGTCTTAGCTAATCAAGAAACCACACAACTAAACTAGGCCGTGAGTCCTTTGGGAAGAACGATACTTGGTCTTACCAAGTTTATTACTTGAACGATTCGGTCATACTTGCCGATTGAAAAACAAGTTTGTGACATCATATTTTGGTGTTCATAAATTTGTCCATCAGTCGATACGGGCACGTACGGGGAAGTCTAGATCCGGGGAATTTCTCCCAATATGATATTGGTTGTCGTTAAGCTCCTGCACTTATGAACCGATCATTAGGAATGCTAGGAATTGTATGAACTCGTGATTAGGGAGAAGCCTTCTAGAAAGGTACTTTAGAGAGTGGCATTAACAATGATGATTTGAATGTTGAATTCCTAAAATATATCAGAGTGGATAAGATGAAATTGACCCCCAACAACATATTCATACATTAATATCATTGAAAGTGTTTATCTTTTGCTTTTTGCCATTGATCAAAACTTCATGCATACATGTTTATTTTCTGTCTTGCATATTAAACTCCAAATATTTCGTCTTTAAGTCTTAGCTAATCAAGAAACCACACAACTAAACTAGGCCGTGAGTCCTTTGGGAAGAACGATACTTGGTCTTACCAAGTTTATTACTTGAACGATTCGGTCACACTTGCCGATTGAAAAACAAGTTTGTGACATCATATTTTGGTGTTCATAAATTTGTCCATCAGGTATACATATTATTTACTCCTAGATTCTTTCTATATTTATTTAAGTATTTGATGTGATGAGATGACAACAAAACTATAAATAGGTTGAAATCGAAAATAGTATTTACTAGAAAACTATTGGTCGTAAAACATGATTAGGTGATTTTTGCATGTTGGATTGACCTCCTATGTAACATTGAAGTTCAAAATTGTCAAGTACATTTTTTCTTATAACATAAGTAGAAAGAGGTCTTTCATGTCGAGACAGTGTGTAAAATTCTTTCGGAGAGAGAAAAGACGGATAAAATTTATTGGCATATTTATCAAATCGTCGTAAAATTGTAATTTCCTCTTCATTAACCATTGTCATACTTAAATTTTGAGAGCACATTTGTAATATATGTTTCTTTTACTTGTGGAAAATATATTTTTTATATCTATTGAAATCTACCAGGTAAAGAAACTGGTACGGTGAAAATATTGTAAATAAGAGAAGCTTTTCTATACCGATTATTACACTAAGAACAGGTATAAAAAGGGGTTTAATTGAAAAATTATAATAAGTTATAAAAATTTATAAATTGGTTGCAATCATATCGTTTTTTTATACCTATTAGACTTGAAATTAGTATATAATTCGTGCAGTGATAGAAATGTAATATTTAAGAACTTTTTCTACACCTGTTACACACTACAATCGGTATAGAAGTTTTGATATTCTTCTCCAAATCCCCTTTCAAGTTTCCCTACATTGCTTGGCTTCATAGTTCTTATTTTTGGCCTTAAATCTCGTTTCACTTCGCCATTCTCTACTATCGCATGTTGCCATTGTTGCGTTCGTTGATTTTCATTTGCTATCGCATGGGTGGATCAACCTTTCGTTCGTCGTCACTAGTTTCCATCAGTGGTTGAAGTTCTTGTCATGGTCACTACAAAAAAGAAGGGCATTACCGAAGGCCAGGAGCCCTCAAAAACAGCCCACAACCGTCGGTAAAAGGTAATTACAGACGGCTTATCAACGGTCAAAGAGCCCTCGATAAATCCCTTGTCACTAACATTTACCGAGGGCTTCCGCCCTTCGGTAATTACCGAGGGCAAAAAGCCTTCAGTAATTACCGAAGGGCGAAAGTCTTTGGTAATTACCGAAGGGCAAAAGCCTTCGGTAATTACCGAGGGCCAAAAGCCTTCGGTAATTACCGAAGGGCGAAAGCCTTCGGTAATTACCTAACGTGGGTAATTACCGAAGGGCAAAAACCTTCGGTAAGTTGGAGGTAGATCTAAGGCACAATTGTATTTCTGATGAAACCAAACTGTTCACAACACAAACAGACCTGCATAACATTTTCCAACAACATACAGACCTGCATAATGTGCATCTCAATGATGCAATCATTGATCAGAAAAACAATATAACATTTGAATCATTCATTAATCCATAGAACATGTATTTATATTTAAAACATAAAACAATGTAACATAATGATGTTCTAACATCCAAATCATCTAATTGATCTAACATCCAAATGATCTAAACTCCAAATGTTCTAATATCCAAAAGTTTCTATAACAACTAATAACAAAATGAAACTAATAATGTACATAGTTATCATCATAATGATCTTCATCATCCTGCTCCTCTATAGATGGCTAGACTAGTGTGGGTTGGACTGATGTCGGCTGAACTGATGAGGGTTGGACTGATGTGAGCTGCTGAGGGACAGCGGGTGACGAGGAGGGTCGTGGTTGGGTCAGAGGGATATTGAATTCATCCTGTGAAGTTTCAAGCAACACTCTCATGACCAGGGCCTTAAAGTTTGTAAACTCAACTCTCAAATCACTGATTTCCTGGTCACGTTGCTCCAGTGTCTGCGTGAGGCAGATAATGGCCTCGTTAGCAGTAGTGGTGGAAGAAGAAGGTTGGTGCTTCAGAGTACCTCCTCTTGATGATGTATAGTTTGTAGCAAGTTGTCCTGCACCGTACACTCGTCCCTTTTTCTTCCCACCAACGATGTCAACCCAGCACTGTGTCCTACGGATGTCGTCTTCTGCATTACTCACATCATCCGGTGTAGGAGCTGACTCATGTTCAGATCTAACCTGTGAAAGTCTCGTAGAAAATTCTTCTTGTTGAAACATTAAAAGCAATGTTAGGGAATGATAGAATAACTTAAATGAAAAATTAGTAATAGTAATAGTGTTATTTGATTACATGAGTCTTCCGAGATCTTTCATCAACGAATTGATTAGTGCCCTTCCTTACATGAGTCTGTGCAAAGACCTCATCAACATGGACCGCCCTTCCTTAGATTTCGTTCCATTAATTTAATAAGCATAGCAACAGTTTAAGCATTAGCTAATAGTATCTAAAAAGGAATAGCAATAACCAACTAAAACATCACCAAACAAATTTATCATACTGCACCAGAATTCAACAAACCAATTTCTTTGAATTTTGACAACTTTTGGCCAAAGAAAATAATCAAACAGTAACTTGAAAAAAAATTATGCACTAGAGAAAGTCCCTAGTTGGGTGGTTTGATACTAAAACACGTATGGAAGAGATTTAAACACACAACTGAATGTTCAAGCAACTTTGTTTGATGATTTTAATTGTGTTTAAACTCTAAAATGAGTTATAAATAGCCTGCAACTCAAAATCACTACTCCACTTCCATTTTAACTCAAAAAGTGATGGTTTAGAAAGAAAATCTTCATATAAACCAAACTATGACCAAATGAACAATAATAGCAACTTTCATACACCAATTTAAACTTGTTCAAGCTTTCCAATAGCACAGAAAAAGCATAAACCGAAAACCAACCCTTACTATTGCCAATTATGCAATAAAATAAACCATCATACCACCAAAATAAAGTTTCAAAGTAAGTGAAGGACATCAACAAAACCAATTCAGACTTTAGACAATGTACTTACTAGCTTCTAATCTTATCAAAATCATTTTAGAGTTTAGACAATTCAAACAAAACCACTTGTTTCATAAATTAACCACTTGAGTAGTTTTAAGTATGGCACTATTGTATCAGCACCTTGAGAAGTTGACTGAACTGAAAGTAGTTATCTTAGCAAACAAAGAGGTTCACATATCCACTGTTAGACTTATAATTCAATTTCTTAGCATATATCTACACATTATTCTGCACTTCTGAAATATAATTGCTTGTGAAGATGTTGAAGTACCAATTGCTTGTGTGATACTGATATTTTTGTTTGCACTTCAACATTATGGAACACATAGCGTGGGGTTTCTATTTGCTCCTGTTGTGTTGACCTGGCTACTATGCATTAGCTGTTTCGGTATGTATAATATCTTATATTGGAACCCTCATGTTTATGAGGCTATCTCTCCCTACTACATGTTCAAATTTCTGAAGAAGACTCAAAGAGGAGGTTGGATGTCATTAGGGGGAATTCTCTGTAATTGGCACTTTTCATACTTTTGGGTTTTGTTATGTATAGGTAATTGACGCTTTGCATACTCTATAGGTATTAACCATGTGTGTGTTTATCTATATAATTCAAAATCGTTGTGTAGAGGTATTGGCTAGCAGTCAAAGAGTAGTAGTACCATTGAGTTAGAGAGAGACAAGAGTGAGGTTACAAGATGCAGAATTCAAATTACAAGTTACATCAGCAAGTTTGATATATGATTATGAACTGATTTGATAAGATAACTCATGCAGATTTCAAATTACTCACAAAGGCAATGTTCTAAACCTAATTTTACTTCATATATTCAACTCAACCATCCAAATTTTGATTCAAAAATTGAAATAGGTTGCAAACCAGGTATTTGACTCAAACATACCACTCAAAAATTGCTCAAATCAGCAGAATGGCAGTATAGATGGCTAGCAATGGTCTAAATGCTACAGCCAGAATTTTAACACAGAAACGAGATTGAGCAAATATAAAGCAGATCGCCCAACTGCTATACCAGCAATTTTGAGCTATTTCTCAAGGTGCAACCAAGCTCTTGCTTTAGCAAATCATAGCTTAAATGGTTTGCACTTAGTAATGGCTCAAATCAGAGTGAAGAAATCAGCTGTAATGTGACTAACTGGTTGAAATTATTACAGCTTATGGGATGAACCAGGAAGGTGATTTTGATGATGTGAATTAGGCACCCGAGCTCTGTATAAATATATCATTGCTCATTTTTGTGTGCTTACTATTGATCAATCAGTTAGATGCACCAAAACAAAATTTCACTCAGCAGAATACTTGGAATGAGAACAAAACAAGTAATATAACATGACTTTGGACAAAACTAGACAAATTTCAAAATAAAATGACTCAAATCAGAATGAACTGAGTAAAAATGAGGAAACCAAAGCAAATCAAGGTTGGCACACAAGAATAAACATAATCAGAACCTAAGAAATCAGAATTCCATGTTGGAATGATGAACAGAAGCAATGAAACAGTGAAGGAAACAGAGTTGACAAATTCCAAAATAGAAGAATTAGACACTTAGTTGGACTGAGTAGCTCCATGGCTCTGAATACCACATGATGTCACGTCCAGTCAAAGATCCTTGGGTGCAAGGCTTCATAGATGACAACTCTTATTGTTTGTGCATGACTTTATTAGTGATGGGCTCATGGTTGTCTATTGGGCTTCAGCCTAAGTCATCAGTTTTTAGAGAACTTGCCTAGAGAATTAACTGAATTCAACAAATGTTTCTCTTTTTACAAATGGATTAGAGAATAGATAGGGTAGCACTTATGGTAGAAAAGATGGGTAAGAACTCAACTTTGGTGTTGTGGCATGTGTGGAGGGGATTTGTATAAGCTCTAGTAAGGAGAGTAGTTCAAATAGAGGGTACCTTAATTGCTAGACACAAAGGGAGACGGCAGAAAATTATAGGTAAAACCATTGAGAAGGATTTAACAACCAATGATGCTTACAAAAATTCTTAGAATGGGGTCTATGCCTAGCTCAACCCACAAAATTGACTTATAACATCATTTTATTATATATCATCTTTTCCTCACTTATATATATCATTTTATTATATTTTTAATATGAAATCTTAAACACACCTTCTTTTGCTAAAAAATAGGTATATTGAGTGTGGGACTACATATTTTAAAAGTGGTTCAATAGTAGTTTGATAGCAAGTAATATGATAGACCCAATAATAGTTCCAAAGATAGACTCTTATACTATCTTAAAATGTAAGATTGGAACTTAATCAGTTCCAGAAAACTTGCTTGTATAGTATTGTTCTTCACTTATATAATATAATTTGATATCTCTCTTATTGATTGAAGACCTCTAGTAGACATGATGTATGGTAAATCATTATGTTGTTTGTTCCAGTAAGCAAGCTCACGTACAAGAAGAAGGCTAGATTGTTGTTGTTGGTCATAAAGGACTAGTTATTCAAGTTTCTTGTTCATATCTTTGGAGTTAAGTTTGTGTTTTCATAGACTAAGTGGTGTGGCGTTTAGGTTCATGAGATTTGGTAGAGGCAATATTCAAATTTAGTAAGTTCATAATTTAATTAGCAAATTTGATCTCCTCAAACGATACTTCATATGCTGACTATGTAATGGGAGAAAAAGCATTAAAAACCTAGAGGTTGCAGCTAAAGCTTACGATTGATTACGTGAAGTGTTAGATATGTTGAAGATTTTACATCCGAAGCTCCCAAGGATTTGTCATAGGTTTGGAGATCACAGAAAAATCTTTTCTAATTACTTTCTTTTATTATTTCCATGATTATGAGAATACTAGCCATTTATGTTCATTTACAGCACGATAAGTTGTTTTTCATTTGGTTATCCTATAACATCAGTGTAGACACACATAGTTTTTTATCAAACTTCTATTATGTTGCAATAGGTGAAGTCACCAACAACATAATTGCCAAGACAGAAAGAGCTAGTCTCTTCTTTACCTCTGATTTAACTCTTTCAAAAGGGTGATCGAGTTGTACACTCCACACTCCACACACCACACACCAAACACCACACAAACACAGATAAATTTCATTACATCAACAATTGCAAGCACTATAACACAATGAGGCAAAAAACCACAGCAATTTTTGCCACAAACCGACTACCTCAGAAACTCTAAGGTCATACATAAACAACACAATTTCTGCCACACACAATGATAGAGACAAAACAAAATGAAAACGAAAAAAAAGAAAGAAAGCAAGCATCAATCAAGTACAACTTCTTCTCGAGAACCATTCAATTTTGAAAACAAAACTTACCTCGAAGGCAAAATGGTCGACGATGCCAGCCTCTACAGACCACGACCCCTACGAACTTAACAAGTCCACTTAACCCCAACGTCATCGTCAAGCCAACCCGATGACTCCCCACCACTACCGCAAACGCCAACTAGCATGACCCACCACCTTGCCGAAAACACCACGAACCCACCCACACAAACCGCAAAACACCAGCCACCAACGACCACAGCTCCGCGGGAGAACGCCTTAGGGTGACCAGAAATGGACCTCCACCTTCTGATGCTTGGCTCAGGGCAACTGCGGGACAAAATTTTGGTAATTTGGGGAGAGAAGGATTCGAAATTTGGGCAGAGGAGAGGAAGATTAGGTCTTGGGGTTTGGTGTTCTCGTTGGAGAGGAGAGGAAGATGACGTTTTGGAGGAGCAAAGAGGAAGGGTTTTTGAGGAAGGGTTTTGGACAACGAAAATAGGGCTGGTGGGAAATGAATTGCAGAGAGGGAATAGCTTGATTTTGGCCAAAATACTTCGAAGACATTACCGAGGGCCCATAAGCCGTCGGTATTTTATTTCACCACTGCATTACCGAGGAGTCCTAGGCCGTGGGTAAAAAGCCGCCGGAAAAACCCACATTTCTTGTAGTGGGTGGATGGGTCAAGTTGTCATGGTTGTTGTCGCCATGGTTGAAATTCTCGTTTGTGGTGGGTGAAGCCCTCTCCTTCGTGGTTGCTCCTCCAGTGCATCACTAGTGTGGTGGGTTAATAAGTTGTAGTGTGTGATATGTGTTTGGTTGTTCTCCAGTGGTGTGTTATGGTGTTGTGGAAATGGTGTGCATTTGGTCGTTCTCTAGTGCATTGTGTGCTTTTGGCCGCTATTACGTAGTGTGTTGCGTGTTACATTCTCTACAAGGTAATTCACATAACAATGTATATTGAGTGGGTTTCTTTTTCAAAGGGAAATCTTCTGATGGAGGACCATCTGAAGGACATATTGGTCCACTTACAATGGCTATGGTCAAGAGGATGAAAGAGGAAGATGGAGATTCAAGGACTCTTCTTTTATGGAGGGTAAACTATTAATCTTCTTCTTTTATCTTAAACAATTTTGTAAATATCTAATATAGTTTAATTTTAGGCTTTGTATTTGGCCAAGAACCTTAGAAGGCTTGGTGTCCTTAAGTGAAGGTTAGCACATCAATTAAGGCCTTAATAAATGATTAGCTCCTAAATGGGTTTTATTTTAGGCTTGGAAGGATTTTTGCACATGAGGAAGCTTTTTGGCCAGTCAACATCAAAAAAGGCTCCTCGTTTAATCCTTTGACCGGTTAGTTACAAGCATAGGCTCTCATTCTTCATTAGTGTATTAAAGGGAAGCGACATCGGTTATTTTCGCCATACGCACCGGTTCTCGAACCGAGGCATATACAGGAGAGACAAAAATTCTAACCGAGGCAAAAAAGGTATCGGGTTTTGCCCTTGTTAATTCGCAACCGAAGCAGTAGAGGGATGTCCTTTTTTTATTTTTATTTTGCCAAAGTTTTCGCCTCGGTTGTTGGATAACCGAGGAAGTAAAGGGGAGTTTTCTGCCTCAGTTGTGGTGGAACCAAGGAAGTAGAGGTGTTTTTTTTGTCAGCCTTTCTGCTTCGGTTGTAGCTAGAACCGATGCCATAGGATCTTTCTGCCACGATTTTGGTCACAATCGAGGCGTATTCTACTCTTTTTTTAAGAATAGGTCTGTTTCTACAACATTCCCAAATACAAAAACATACCTGCATATATTCAACTTTACAGAACAGTCTAGAACAATTCAAAAGCATATATTTTCAATAAAAATTATTTAAAATATAAATCAATTCAATGTACATAGAATTATAATCATAAATTAACTTAGAAGCATAAATCAAACCAATGTACAAAGTTAACCTAATAATAAATATGGTAATGTAATACTTATTATATACTAACATCTACATACTATTATAGAGTTCAATTACATATTTTACAAGTGTCTTCCTTGTGGATTTAAGGGACTTGTCTAGAATTGAAGTAGTAGAATTGATTCTTTGCATAACAATGATTCAATTAGTCTATATGAATTATAAATTATAGAGAGAGAAAATTCAATAAAACCAAATATTACCATTTCTCATCCACTTGTAACATGGGCACGAATAGTGGTCATCATCCAATACATGATGTAGTAATCACACTCATATGACCCCCTTTGTCTATTACACTACAATATATCATCATAATTATAAAATGTTAAGGAACATCACTAGAATGGTACAAAATGTAACAAATTATGGACTAAAAGACCAAACCTTAAGGGTCAACCATGCAAGCTTTTTAATTTTAGCAGTTGATCTCCCGGACAACATGATATGTGTTGCAAGGGAACTATTAAAAAATGGCATTAGCTACAGTTGTTATGATATAAAATTGTGAATGATGAATTCAATGATTTTAGCTACACTTACCTACCACGACTCGGATATACGACTCTGTACAAATTGACGTCACGTTTCTTTGTCAATTGCCATATATTTTGAACATGGAGTTTCATTTTTTTTTTGTTCCAAAGATATATATTGACGTTAATTTCGTCTTAAAAGGCCGAAATCTTTTGCGATTGCAGATAAACACTTATTTCTTAAAGTTGCGACATTTGGAATATCAAATGTCATCTGAATAAAGAAAACAACCTTACATCAATACAAAATTATCAATATAATCAATCTAAAATTTTTAGCAATATTAGTTAATTTACAAATAGATCTTGCCAGATTAGGTTTCGACCAACTTCAGATACATGATCAAAATATACAGTAAGAATAGATATATGATCATGTGTTAATACTCCAAGGGGAAACCTAAAAGCATTTACATTTGGACCAGATGCTACACTGGTGACCACGTCAAAAAGGACAAGTGTCCTCTCACCTGCATTTCTTCTAAGTATAAGTTGTCTTAACCTAGTCGCTCCAATGGTGGGTCTAGAAGTGGGGAATTCATCCCCTGATGAATATGGTGCCTCAGCCATATATCTGTCACAATAAATAACGAGAAAGATTAATAAAAGACTTATAAAATAACATATATTATTTAACAAAAGCCATAAATTTGAACACAAATAAGAAATTCATATATAATGATATGGCTTTGTCATATGTATATTCCCTCATTGTGATCTTCCCAACTTGCATGCACATCGTCAAGTAGAGCATCGTCATCCAAAGAAATTTTCATTTTAAATGAATGGGTGTCAGCAATATGAAGATTAGTCACATTCTCTTTGTTAACATCAATTTGTTTTTTTCCTTGAATAGCAACATACCAATGGTCAGATGCAGGATATTTGACATAAAAAATCAACTAGTGTCATACCAGATTCATCTATTTTGACACCAATTTTATTGTCAACCCACTTTCATTTGAACAATGGAACAAAAAACTTAGTATAATCAACCTCACATATCTCTTCTATTGTACCATAATATCTCAGCTTCTAGACTAGCGTCACTATTTTGTATTGTGCTTTTATCATCTGAAGTCTTCATATAAAATGTGCAATTTTTAAATTCGTAGCTTGTACAACATACAACATTAGAAGAACGTGACTCTTTCGAAACTTCATACTTGAATCAGGACAAGAATGTTCTGTTCTGCTCCATCAACTACCATTTCTCTAATTGTCTTGGATTCTTGTCCTTCACAACGCCCTTGTGTGCTTGCAAAAATAGAATCACCTCATTTGTGTTGTTTAATATGTATAGATGTGCTTGCATCAATTCTTCACGATCTTTCTTCACCACATTCACACCTCGAATGTTTTTACTTGTAGAATATCTATTCAACCATCACTACAAGAAATTGGCGTATTACCGAAGGGTTTTCACAGACGGCCTTTTGGCCTTCGGTAAAAGTGAGTTACCG
Source organism: Vigna umbellata (assembly GCF_029865625.1). Classification (NCBI taxonomy): domain Eukaryota; kingdom Viridiplantae; phylum Streptophyta; class Magnoliopsida; order Fabales; family Fabaceae; genus Vigna; species Vigna umbellata. The sequence continues at coordinate 21,534,516 of NC_142170.1, forward strand.
ACGGTTAGATAAATGATTACCGAAGGCCATGGTGAAATGTGCTCATTATCGAAGGTTTTTTTTCCGAAGGTCTTTGAGCCGTCGGTATTGGTTTTGGTGAATTAACTTACCGAAGGATATATGACCCTCGGTAAGGTGCTGGTGTAATTAACCCCAGCAGACTTGGGTTTCCCTCTGCTAACTTTCATTTCTCGAGCCAAAAGTTTCCCTTTCTTTCTTGGAGACCCTCACCAGCATTCCCCTTTGTTCGAGCCATCAAACCCTCACCAGCTTTCCCCTTTCTTCGAGCCATCTTACCGTCACCAACATTCCCCAAATTTGTGAGGTTTTGTTGAGGGACGTCGTCTTTGTCGTTGGCGCAGGCATTCTGCGGTGGCGGTTCGTTCTATGGTTGCAGGGGCTGCTCGACAAATTAGTTGTCGCTGCGTCAGGAGGGCTTCGTGGAGGAGGCGACAACGGTGACGAGGGGCTGCGTGACAAATTTGTTGTCGCTGCATCAGGAGGGCTTCGTGGAGGAGGCGACAACGGTGAGGAGGGGCTTCCTGGTGCGTTGAGAGCGGTGTGGGGTTCGTGTAGGAGGCAACAACCGAAGACAACACAGGTGCTCGACTTCTCTCGCGTCCATATGTAAGTCTCTTCACTCCTCATTTTTCCTATTTTTCATGTTTTGTTCACTGTTTTCAATTAATTTTTAGCTTTTGTAATTTGTTCTGAACTTGTTCTAAAGCATTTAACCATGGAAAATATTAGTTGGAGCATTTTGTGTAAAGCTCCTTGATTAGTTGATTGTGTGGTTTTTTCTGAGAATTCAGTAACATTGGAGCTACAAAAACAACACACGTTTTTTCCCCTCATTTACTTCTTTTCATTCTGAGAACTTCTAGGACAAATTGTGGTACATAGTAAGCAATAGCTTGAACCATGACCATTGGATTCACTCCCAATAGCTAGAACAAGCCTGCTCTGTCAAACTTGAACACAGTGTCACCATTGCTGGAGATAAAGAGGGGATGAGGTGATACACATTTTTCATATTCTTCTTCAGTCACCTCCATAACTGAGTCTTTCTTGTACTTGAAAACTATGACAATTCCAAAAGTTGAACAACAAAAAACACTCCATGTTATCATGTGCTTCTTTCAGGACATTTGAATGGAAAATAATACACGTACACCCATTTGCTGCTAAACACAAAATATAACCATAGAAATGTATCTGACAATGCAGAAAATTAAATGGTTGAATGTTACATATTTAAGTTGTTAAGGAGTGCTACTTACGAAGAGTGTCATGAATCTTGAATCTGTTTTGGGATGCCCATTGATTGAACATTTGACCATCATCCTTTGTCTTTGGGACAACCCAACCTCCATGGCCACCAACTTCAAACTCAGTGCAATTGACGCCACAGAAAAGAATAAAGCAAAGGAAATCTGGGTATGAGGCTTTGAAGGGAACAACCATATTCGGATTTCAAGATGCTCTCTTTAGTGTAGTGTGTGCTTTCTTGCTGCCAAAGAGTGAAAGTGTTCTTGTTATAATAGTAGGGTTGGTCACGTTGGACTTAAAAAGAGACCTAAAGTTGAAAAATGAAGTCAGTTAAGAAGGGAGAGGGAGAGGATTGAGGAGCACATTGTAGGGGTCGTGTGTGAGCTTTGTTAGCAAAGGTTAACAATGTTCTTTGACTTGGTTTGAATTGTTCCTTTGTGGAGATCAAGGTTGTTGAGAGTAATTAGTTGATTAAATACAGAGATATGAATTATAATTAAGGTTTTTTATTTTTGTTTTCTCTATGAATTAAGTTATATAACATTAAAAAAATCAGCAAAACATGAAAATAGCTACTTTCATATCAGAAAAGAAAGAAAAACTTAGGAGAATGCATGTTCGTTGTTAAATCAAATATGCGTGAGAGTTTAGATTTAAAAGTGTGAAGATATGCTGATTAGGGAAATATGAATGTACATTTTCTGGGCCATCATAAATTCATAATGCAGGTATTAGAAATTAGAGGTCATAAATTTGTTTGGCAAGAGATGACATCAGTGTTAATTGTAGCTACTTCTTTCTCTGATGAACTAAGATAACATGTTCCACAGGAAAACATTAAGAACTTCATCTATTAAACTGAACAAAAATTCTGGCTCTCTTCTTCTTTCTTTATTCTTCTCGCTTTCTTGTTGGCATTAGGTTTCTTTCCGTAATCTTTTTGGCATTTCCCAATTCCACCATGGCTGCCTCTGGAATTTCTTCCTAGGTTAATGGAGGTGTTTTATGCAGTGAGGGGTGAAGAAACTGAAAGAAGAAATGAAGTTGATTTTGATTAGGATTCAGGCTTCAAATCAATGATGGTTTTTAGTCCATATACAAAGGGTCATTTTTCTTAGTGAATGTTGCACTTTTAGAGATATTAATGAACGTGAGATATTTTGCTTTCACCTTTATCATCATGCTGCTTTTGTGCTTCTTTTAATTTCTTAGTCATGGTGCAACTCTTTCTTCTTGGCGGATGAATAAAAGTAGTATTCCCTTTATATCCTTTTCTCATATAAAGCATATTATTCTCTGTTTTTTATTACATTGTTTCTGCCATAAGCTAACACCTTATATTATCATTTTATTTTATAATACATGAATTATGTAGTCTTTATAATACAAGAATAAATCAAAGTTGATTAGGATTACAGTAATGTTTAAATAAATTGTAAAGTTATTTTGACAGTTGAAAACCCTTCAGATATAGTAATGTTTTGAATACAAGGTTTTACTCCATAAGGCACTTGGTGCTTTGATTTGACAATATAACAGAGATTTGCATTATACTTCTAGGTGATTTGCTCTTGCAGCCTTTTATGATTGAAATAACTCTTTTGTTCCATATTATCTTTTGCAAGAAAAAATGTCTTATAAAGTCAATGTATTTCTGTGATGAGTAAGTAAAGATGCATTCAGCTTTGATTTCTCATGATTGTAGACCCTGATTCACTTTAAATTAAGGGTTCATACATGTAACTGTCTTGTCACACTCCTAGGTAACTACTAGAAATAAAAAGCATGTTTAAATATATATAAAAAAAAGGTTTATGAATTAACCCCCATTTTTTTTTTTGTTCCTAAAATGGTTAAGTTTGCTTTCAATTGTAGAACTTGCTGGTGCTAAAGTAGTGGACTGTGCTTGTGTGATTGGTCTCTCTGATCTCAAGGTAATGGCTAAACTGAATCAATGTTTTTGTAAGTTGTGTTTTAGTAGCTAGTCCTAGAAAATTCCATGTTGTTCTTGACATGCTAAAGTAAAGTTCTTTACCAAATTCATTACCTTTTTGTCATACTATGAGTGATCCCATAATGGTTAGAAATAAGTGTTGGAAATCTCATGTAAGAACAAATTACAGTGTATGAGTGTGAGTGAAATCTCACATTACTCAACTTAGGATTGATTTAGCATTAATCTTACTACTTTAATATCATTTTAAGATATCTATAGTTTGAAATTATTAGCAAAGTGTCAGATTAAGCAAGCTGTTGAAACTATTGATGTAGAAGGATAAAAGTACCACTTTGCCTTAAAATATAGTTTGCACATTGCCTTGATTGTCCAATACCACTTTCCTTTGATCTTCAATGGTCCACTATGATCCTAGCACATCAAAATAGTTGTTGTGTTTGATCTCAAATAGGTAGAACAACATTTGAAACTATTGTTTTAAATCTGGTTTGGCATATAGGTCATTGTTGAACATCTTACATTAATCTTCTAGTGTCTTGTTGATGTTTTAATTGTTGTTCCTGAGTCCAGTTAGCTGTTCAGAAGCTATTTGAATCTTTGAGTAAAATATTGGGTGGTGGAGTTGCTTAATTTGAGAAATATAGGGGTTGGCTAAGTCAAATTCTGGAATATTACATTTCTGCATCCATTTGTTCTGCAAACAAGTTATGTTTAGTGATTGGAACCTAATGATGCAAAGAAACTACGAGTTTTAGCTGCCTATGCTTTTTCACTCTTTAAACCACCAAAGGGCTGGCATTTTTCATACACAAGTTGTTGTTTCAGTGCTGCATTTTTTAATTTCTGAATTTGGTGCATTTGAACTTGTGTAAGAATTTGGTGCATTTGAATTAGGTGCTGAAAGTGGTTTCTGTGTACATTGGTGATGAGTCGATATTTTCTTCACTTCACTTAGTTTATTGTGCTATAATTAATCTGGGAATTGTGCTTAATTGTCCTGTATTTTCCCATTTTTACTAATTGTGCTTAATTTGATCTGAAATTCGCAATTGTGCTAATTTGGATTTTTTTGAAGCTAATTATTTGATTTATTAATTACAGGAAAATTTTGGAAATATATTTTGAGACATTTGGAGGCTGGATGGGTATAACAGCCAGGGAGATAGTAATTTCTAAATTCAATTGGAAATGAAGTGTGAAAGGCTCATGATGGATTTTTAAGGAGTTATGCAAGATGTTGTGTTTAAATTGGAATAAAAGTGGGAGCCACCACACCCTTTCTTGGCTGGAACGTGGTTTCCAGTTTGGAGAAAAGCAATTCAGTTTTGGCTTTTACGGAGAAGTGGTCCAGCAGTAAGCGGTGCACACAGCAAATAGAGAAGCCCAGCAGCAACACGTGGTGGCAAAAGCACTTGGCTTGGTCCAGGCAGCAACACCACACGGCTAGCGGCCCGCTTGGAAGCATCACGCGTGGAGGTAGGTGTGTCCAGCATTTTTGAAGGTGGTACAGCAGCCCACACTTGGCACGTCCAGCAAGCTTTGGGAAAGCCTTCACGTCCAGCTGTCGCACACGCACAGAATGAAGCACGCTGGATGAGAGGAGAAAAGTGGGCTGGTCCCATGAAGTACAGCAGCAACACACTGATCTCAACGGGCTGGACTTCACGCTCCCAGCTGGTTCACGTAGCACATCCAGCAGCTTGAGAGGGAGGCGCGGACAGCAGGTCCAATAGAGGTGTGCTTGGACAGATCGCACATGAGGGTTTAAAAAAAACCTGAAGGGTTAGACGTGGGAGGCATCCAGCCGCCACACTAGTAGAAAAATGACATTTTATAACAAACCTATTATAACGGACAAAAATTATCCATCATAATAGGGAGATATTATAACGTAGTTTTTTAAATCAGTTATAATATGAGACGCGGTGGCAAATTTGTAAATAAGTTTAAGACATATTATAACGTAGTTCTGAAAATCAGTTATCATATAAAAAGCGGTGGCAAACTTGTAAATAAGTTGAAAACCTATTATTGATGTATTATAACGGACTTTTAGAAATCAGTTATAATATCTCAGGATCCCTCTCACTCTCGTTCCTCTTTTCACGCTCCCTCTCACTCTCATTCCTCTTTTCACGTTCCCTCTCACTCTCATTCCTCTCTTCCTCTTCGTCTCATTTCTCTCTTTACGTTTTCTCTCAGTCTCATTGCGTTCGTCTCATTCCTCTCTTCACGTTCCCTCTCACTCTCATTCCTCTCACGCTCCGCTGCCTCTTTCCGCTCACGCAGCTCCGCTGCCTCTTTCCGCTCACGCAGCTCCGCTGCCTCTTTCCGCTCACGCAGCTCCGCTGCCTCTTTCCGCTCACGCAGCTCCGCTGCCTCTTTCCGCTCACGCAGCTCCGCTGCCTCTTTCCGCTCACGCAGCTCCGCTGCCTCTTTCCGCTCACGCAGCTCCGCTGCCTCTTTCCGCTCACGCAGCTCCGCTGCCTCTTTCCGCTCACGTAGCTCCGCTGCCTCTTCCTCGAATTCTCTGAAGTCTAACCAAGTAGGTTTTATATTTTTCCCTAATTTGTTATGTTTTTCTTCTATTAATTTCACTAATTTCTTAGATTGGTGGGGATTGTGTTTCGTTTGGTGGAGAAATTAGCGGCGTTAACACGAGAGAGAGGTGGAGGAGGGAGCCTTATCCACAGCGGGGATTGGAGAATTTTGAAGGTAATTATAGTTCACATTCTTCTCTGTAACACTTTTCCCCTCTTTTTATCCTGTTAATTTAGTTTTCATTGATTCTTGAAGAACAAAAAATCGTGTTTTAAGTCTCGTGTGTATTGGGCATAGTAATGTTGAACTGTATTCTTCCATTATCTCTGCTACTCTTTCTCTCAACTGCCCATGCTTAAATCAATTTGCTCACTCCATATTGATTTGTATTAAATTTTATACACTCTCCATTTACTGTTATAATAATTTGTACGTATTTTTATAGTAATGTAAGATTTTTATTTCAGTTTATTTTAGCCTTTTTTTATTCATATATGACTCTAGAGATTTCTTTTGCTCCCTTTAGATTAAATTTATCAGGAAAACTTCTTTTCGTATGTGTGTGCTTTCACAAAATTCTGTGATTAATTTAATAACTAATGTGTTTGATAAGTTAGGTGAGATGTGACAGTGGTTTAGTTTAACACCAATGGTGCCTATAATATACACAAAAGTAATGGAACAAATTGCACAGAGCTTTCCTTTGAATTTCTTCCTTTGAAGAAGAATGGGAAAACAGAGGAGTCTATATATATATAGGTTGTGTGATGGTACTTTGAAGTAAAGTCTGTTGGGAGTGTTATTGCAGGGCACACTGAGTAGTAGTAGTAGTCTTCAAGTATATTTTTCTTGCTGCCTTTACATCAAAGCATAATACTAAGTCATATGCCTTTGATTATTAATATATAAATGTGGCATAAGATTGTGTATGGAAGAGTTCCTCTTACAGGAGCAGGAGAACCTTCACATGTAGAATGATTTTTTATACGCCAAGAATACTTTTATTTTCATAAAGATAGCTAAAGTGATTGCATATTATTTACTTATAACTAATATTTATTATATGAAAAGTCGGCTTCAAGTATGGTAGTCTTGGATTTTGCTTTGAGCAGAAACTTGGTTATGATAAGCTTCTTTATTATGTAAAAATATACTTTTACCCACATAATTCTTTTTTATTTATTTGATTTTTTATATATTTCAATATAGATAAAATCAGAATTTCTATTTGTGCTTCAATATATTCAACTTTATTCACAAATCCAGGTCACCTAGTAAAGGATTGAACCTTTCACATCTTCTCTCACAAATCCAGGTCTTACTATTTGAGATGCTGCCATTGTTGATGCTGCCATTACGAGACTTGAAGAAACGTGTACCTTGTTGATGCTGCCATTGGTGTTGCAAGAAATCTGTGACCTTTTTGAAATTTAACACCAGTTTTTAATAGGTGAGTTCAATGCTCTTTTGTCAATGTTTTTCTACAACTTCTACAACTTCACTGCTCATATAATATAGGACACATTTCTGGTCTTTCACTTTCAGATTGGGAACGAAACTCACCATTATTTACTTGATAATATTATTTGCAAAAGAGAGAAAGTAAGAGGGTTGATGCTTGTCTATTAATCTGTGCTGATCTAGTCAATAATCTGGACTTTAGGTTGTTTGTCTACTTTTCTTACTTCACTATGTTTGTTTGTTTCTTTTGTTGTTTGAGATCCTAGATGGAGTGCTAATGTTAACTAAATGGCTTCAACAACTCAAAAGGGGGATTAATTTGGTTGTGAAGCCAAGATTATTTGAAAAATCTTCCTCTTTTGAAAGTGTTTTATATATACATACTGGATTGGAGGTGATATTAAGGGCTGCCTATAGTACAATTTCACCTTCTTAAATCACAAATTTATAATTCTTGAAGGAGTTGTTTAATTCATACAAGTTTACAAGTGTCTAAAGCCATTGATCTATATTCAAATTCTGCTCTGGAACATGATATCTTCTACTGGATCTTCTGTCAATGAAGTAACTAAGAATGCAATAAATAACTAATTGGGTATGTGAGAGACCAATACTGTGAAGTTACTTTCGAGGGCAAGCTACTTTGTGTGGAGAAGGGAATGAATTAGAAATGCTAAGTAAATTTTCCTGTTGCTGGTTTAGTATAAAAAACGAAAGATGATTTTTAAGTTCTATTAGATGTGTAAATAATAGAAGGGAAACGTCGCTGTGATAGACTATGTTTTAGAACCCAGTCCACAACAAGCTTACGGTTGCAAGCAACAGAAGCATGCAAAAGTGCCTGCACAAAAGGACAAAGAACGTAAGCCTCATATCAAATTCACTTGAATGAGGAAATTCAATACATACCCAAAGTCATTGGCTTATCCTCACAAATACTACATCCTTTTTAGATTGAAAAGAATGGGATTGCACAAGAAAAAATAACATGAAAAAGCAATTCAATATATTTTGCGTTTGTAAGTCATAATTTATCACTAGTGATGTTATAACTCCCTATAAATTCTGAAAAACCAATGCTTCGTTTTAGCCATTTTTCTTACTTTTCCTTATTTTCTTAAGGTTCTGTTGCTTTGCCTTAGTATACCAAATCCAGGTTTCCATGCATCAGAATCGTAGGGTGATATAGACACCCATTGCTGATTACATTACTGCAGATTAGTCATCACAAGTGGTATGAGTGCATCTATGCTACAGATAACAGAATCAGGACCAAAATTGATAAAACAGTGATTGAACTCTAATAAAATCTAGTGTACGGGTTGAAAAGGACAAAATTTATACTTTAATTTAAGAGTTAGTTGGCCTTTATATGAGCACATTTTGCAGATATTGCAAAGATCACTGGCAAATTTTTCGTACCTTCAGTACAGAAAGATATGCATCTTATCCCACTATTCATTACAATATTGTTTTAACTCTATTATTTTATTTGTAGATCTTTAATGATTCATCTCCCATGGAAGCTGCAGACATGGAAGAAATTAGAAGGAACTGGGCTTCTTTTATTTTAAGTGTTAGTAGAAACTTGGCTACACTTAAATAGTGTATGTACATTAATGTAATATTTTGGATTTAATATATAGTTTCATGTATAAATGATGTATTAAATATTAGACTATTTAATATTTGAAATGAATTCTATTTTGTTAGTTTCAATAAATTTGTTTATTTAAAGCTATATTTATTATAAATGGATTGGATGAGATGATAATACAGGAATATTATTATAATTTCATTGGATGTCAAATTTAATAATCAATTTTTTTTTAAAAACATTTATTATAACGTACTAAGCAATGTATGATATGGTATGTTGATCACATATTATAACGTACAATAATATATACGTAATAATATATAACATATTATAACGTACAAAATTTTCTACGTTATAATATCTTCCACCTATTATAACGGACAAATGCAGAATTTGTTATAATAAACTGCACATATTATAACGTACATCAGAAACTACGTTATAATATGTTGAACATATTATAACGTAAATTTTTGCTACGTTATAAAATGTGCAGACTTACTATATCGCCCAGAACTATATCCCCAGTAACTACGATATAAAATGTCATTTTTGTACGTTATAAAAAGTCATTTTTCCACTAGTGCCACCTAGAGTTTTTTTTTTTTTTGGTTTTCTTTGCTTTGAAGAGGGGAGCAGTACGTTGAGAGAATGGAGGGTTACGGTTGAGCTGGAAGAGTTGAGCTGACACATGGAGAAAGGGACGTGAAAGAGGGGAAGTTCACTCATTTTGTTCTATTCCATGAACGTGTTTTCACTTCTTATAGTAGCTTGAATGTTGTTCTATTTCTCTTCTTGAGCTGCTGGAATGTACTGTTATTTTATTAGCACATCACTGAAATTTTACTAGCATTGGCTTATCTTTGCAATTCAAGTTCTTTACTCAGCTGAATGAGAATCTTATTTCCGCATACTTAGTGTTGAATCTTATTGTCATGAGATTGGTTTTTCTTTGAGCAACTTAATTAAATGAGAAGAGAATTTGGTTTTGGCTTCTTTTCTTTACGTGAAGGATAAGAGTTGGTAGAATACTTTAGCACTTGATTTTAAATTGTAGTTTAATCATAGGAGAAGTAAGTATGTTTACGTGTGGAGAGGATGAGAGGCCACGGTTTTTTTTTGTTTGAAGAACCTATTTCCTTTTGTTTTATTTTTTTTTCTTTTGAATGAAATACATGGAGGCTCAACATATTATGGCATTTAGGAATTTTTAGAAATAATTTCACTTTCAAAATTTAATTTCCGTAATTGTGCGTCTCTGCAATTTACTGTTCCGCATTTTATTTTCACTGTGATTTCGATTTTTACTGTTTAATTTCGTTTTTACTACTTACTATTTTATTTTTACGGTTTGTTAATTTACTACTTTCAACATTTACATTTTCCTGCACAAAAACAACCATCAAATCCCCCCATTACGTGTTTGATCTGAGATTGAACCAAAATTGGTCCTTGAGAGACGACCTAGGAGTCAATTCCTAGCACTATACTGCATTCTTTTATGCACAATTTTTGTTGGGAGGTGCGACCCTCTCATCAATTGGCTACATCTTACTCTATGCATGGGCCCTTATGGCCCTATTTTGGAGTGATTGTTGCATTTTATCTGTTTCTACCTCTGGCATTAGAGGTTGCTTTCACTGTTTGTTGCATGCTTCTCTATACACTTTTGCCTTAAATTTTTTGTTCGTTATATTCTCCAAACACTACACATGTTACTTCTTGTCCAAACCAATTGTTGTCTGTGACATCTGTGTATTTAGAACCATTTATTTTGTCATTCGGTTTTGTACTTGGGTGATAGAAGCATAGAATATGCTCATAAGTTAGCTATATTTAGGAGATGATTGTAATGAGAAGTGAGGAAGAAGTGATATAGAGATGCATTTCTAAGAAGATAGAGTCAAAATAAAAGCATGTCTCTAGATAATGTCAAAATAAAAGCATGTTTCTGGATAGTGTACAATAAATAAGACAACCCAGAAGCTCAAATTTGACTATTGAGCACTTAAAGTTACACTAGAATAGGGTGAAATAGATTAGGATGCAAATGTGCTTTCTATTTTAGACACCTAAAACTATCTACACCAGTTCTAATGGACTAGAAATGACAAAGAATTGAGTGAAGTTTTGATTCCTAAGACAACTTCTAAAAATCACTACTGAAATCTCTAAATTTGGCACTTAAAACATAAAAAAGTGTACTAAATAGGTGATAAATTAGACATTCACCTAAAGTAACCTTAGAATGTGTAATCTTCATATTCTACCAAGTTTAAACTAGTTAAATGAAGGTAAGAAAGAAGTGAAATTGGTAGTGTACCTAAAACTGAAAATTGGACTACTTAAAACCTACAAAAGTGTACTAAATAGGTGAGAAATTGGGAACTCACCTAAATTAGCATAAGATTGTGTGTTCTACTAATCCTAACAAGTTTAGAACCATTCATATAAAGTTAGAATGAGATGTATGCAATTGAATATGTCAAACCATCATATTTAAGGCATTTTTCGAACTTGCAAATTGAATTTGAGTTGTTGATCTATTTTGTGCCTAATTAGAGTCAAACTACTGTATTTTGATGAATTAAAATTGTTCAAATGATTACCAAAGTGTTAGAATAGCTTAGGCACAAAATCACTTCCAAAACCACCAATTATGAGTCAATTTTGGGAAGTAGAAAGGTGATTTTGAGTAGCAATTTGGTTTTGAGTTAAAATTGAGTTTTAACATGTTTCAATTCATCAATAAAAGTTTCTAAAGTAGTTAGTTTTGATCTACAGTTGTTATTGTGCAATTTTGACATTTCTTCTGTTTGGCATGATGAACCATGGTTGAACATGTTGCAATTTTATTTCCTTGCAGATACAAAGTTATCAAACCTATAGCGCACCTAGAAAAGTCTACTAAAGAGGTGAGTATTGAACTTGTTTTAAAAATTTCACAGTTTGAGCAATTTGAGCATGTATGAATTGTCTGTTTTGCTTATTATAGCCTTCAAGAGAATTAAATTCTGCAAATTGAGCATGGAAACTTATGTACATGCTTTATTTTAGTTTGTTGCCGATTGATGTGTGTAAAAGCCTATACATTGAAGACACTTTTGTGTTCTCTAATTTCAAAAACTATAACAATTGATAACAAACCTATTGAAAAAGGAGATAAAGTACACGCTTTAGGGTTGCCAACAACAATAAGAATGTGTATTGTACACTTCTTCTCATCTTTGCCTTTTATTTCTTTCTTCATTCTGCTCCTGCCAGGAGCATGCCACCCCCCCACCCCCCACCCCCCACCCCCGACCATGGTCCTTCCTTTCTCATTTAACTTCCACCCAAGAATCATAGGCCAGGACCATTTCCCTCCAACATGCACCTAGGGTCTCACATATTTCAACCACTTGTTCATCCGATATCTATGCAAGAGTTTACAAACTCTCTCTCTTTTTGTAACATCAAAATCTCTCACTTTTTTATTTTAAAACTACAATTTAGATGTGTCATGTAATGATGGGTTGTTCCTCTCGGCCAAGGTTATTCAAATCTCACTTGTAAACTTTCTTAAGGTGCTCTACCAAGTTTCTTTTAGAGGATAGACACTCAATGTTACAATCCCTCAGCTATTTGGCTTGTGTCTCAAAATTTGGCTAGTGGAGTTGCCAGATTTTCACTCTTTTTCTCACTGCATAATGGTGTTTCAGGAAGCTAATTTCCGTTGTTGTATAGGCACTTAGATCAAGACCTATACAAGTTTCCACCCCTCAAGATGCTACCACTATCTACACAAGTGTTGTCTGCTTCACCATTTCCAAAAAAATGAGTCATAATTTGGTGGTTTAAAACAGGAAATGTCAAAGCAGTGGCTGTAGGTCAAAACTAATCACTCCAGCAACTTGATTTAGTGATGTTAAACTTGTTATAACTTTGAATTGGCTAAAATCCAAACTGTTACTCAAAAACACTTTGCCACTTCCCAATTTTGACTCAAAATTGATGGTTTAGTATACTATTATGCACTCAGACCATTATATCACTAATTGAACTCTGCTACCAACTTTGAAACATCATTTTAGACTTGCTCAAACTGTCACACAGCATAGAAACTTCTAGCATTCGAAATATGACTTTGTTATGGCAAAAAATGTGGTAAAATCACTCCATCACACCACCAAAACTGAGTATAAAAGATTGAATGGACTAGGCAATGTTAATAATTATTGTAGAATGTGTAACTACACAAGACCAAGCTGGAAAACAACAGCTTGGTAAGTTCACCAACCTCAGAAGCAGAAATAGAAAGATTAAGTGCAGTGAGAAGGTGATGAAGATGTTGAAGAAGACCTTGAATGAATGCGCCACAGTTGTAACAAGCTCTCTCTCTTTCTCCATCTTCTATGGTTCTCATTCTATTCCCCTCATAGTCTCCTCCCACCTTTGGAATCACAGGCTCACCATTTATATTTCCTCGAGATTCAGCACTAGTGCACATGTTTAACTACTTTTCCAAAACCATACAAAGATCCTCAGAAAAAAAAGGTACAGTGTGTGTGTATATATATATAAATGTATATATACAAAGCTTTGAAAGAAAAACAAAGACATTGATCCTTCCCACCCCCGAGAGAACATAAAATTAAATGTCTTAAAAGTGGTGAGAAGTTATAAAAGAAATTAAACAAGTTGGGTTTAAAATGATTGAATGCATAGAAATAAGGAAGATATCGTAGGGTTAAGTAAGCTTGGGTTAAAATATGAACAGACCTTGGTATCTCAAGAAAGATGTCTGCGGCACTGAAGAATGGTTAAGGTTTGCGAGTCTCCTTAGATGACAGTGTAATTGCAGCAGAACATGGGTGCTGCCCAGAGGCTTTTCGGGACTTGAAAACAGTTTAGAACCAAACACTTTTCGATTTAATTGATCAGGGACATTCCCTCAACCTTCGTGCTTACTTTATTACTTGTGCCTAATGTTGTAGTTTCCTTAAAATAATATTCGCCATTGCTGCTACCACTCTCCACTTTTATTGCATGCTTCAACTCCAACATTTCTCTTTTTCTCTCTCCTCGTTCAAATAATATTGATTAGGACACCATCTTGGTTGACCATATGTTTCATTTTAAGTTTGATCATGATGCGTGATTAATGGAAGGTGTATACGCTTTATTTTGTATTGTTTAAGCATGTTTTTGTGGCTGTTTTAGTGGGATGAATATGTTGGTTGTAGATGAATACAAATGTTACACAATTAAAAGAATGTAAACCATGCTTAAAGTACTTAAAAACTGCACTAAGTTTAAAATTCAAGCACTTAAAGTAGTAAGAGTAAACCATAAAAAACTGCACTAACTTTAAAATTGAGCAGAAATCCCATTTGAACATGTTTCCATTCATCAAACTAAGTTGTTGAAGTGGTTAGTTATGATAATTAAACTTGTTTGAGTAAACCACTACTAAAACCTCAAAATAAGTACTAAAAATGTACTAGAATGGTCAAAATTTGCAAACTGCACTAAACTAGCCTAAGAAACTTGAAAGAAATTGTCCTAACAAGTTTAGAATGGTAAAACCTAGCTAATTAGAAACTCACACTACAAAAACAACCTAGAACTCAAAATATGACATCCTAGAACCTCAAACTTGTTACTATAATAGGCTAAAAGTGGTCATAATGCATAGCGTATTAAAGTACTTACCAAAATAGTTAATAAACTATGTACACAAGTTTTAAAACATAAAAGAAAGATAAAAATATGGGCACAATTCTTAAATACAAAGAATTACAAGATTTCACTATTGAGAACCTAAAATTACACTACTTAAAACATAATAAGTGTACTAAATAGGTGACAACAAGACCAATTTACCTAAACTACACTACTTTTAAGTAATGTAAACATCCTAAGAAGTCTAAAGTATTGAGATGAAGTTAGGAAAGTAGTGAAATGCAAAGAATAACCCAAAACTCAAAGTATGAGTATTTAGGTTCTAAAAAGTGTACATAAAAGGTGACAACAACACCAATTTACCTAAACTACACTACTTTTAAGTAATGTAAACATCCTAACAAGTCTAAAGTATTGAAATGAAGTTAGGAAAGTAGTGAAATGCAAAGAATAACCCAAAACTAAAAGTATGAGTATTTAGGTTCTAAAAAGTATACATAAAAGGTGACAACAAGACCAATTTATCTAAACTAAACTAGTTTTAAGTAATGTAAACATCCTAACAAGTCTAAAGTATTGAAATCAAGTTAGGAAAGTAGTGAAATGCAAAGAATAACCCAAAACTCAAAGTTTGAGTATTATGGTTCTAAAAAGTGTATATATATTGTATGTTGATGTATATATTCTATGTTCCTATATATGGTATGTTCATTTATCAGGCTACAACTTTTTTTTAAGTTAAGTAGTCATTTAAAATCCTATGGTACTACACACATTCTCAATAGAAAGAGAATGATAAAAGTAGTATAAACAATTACAACCTACAAAATATGTGGAAGTTCTTAGAGAACTTCTGGAATAATAAGTTGTCTCCCCCCAATTTAATACATAGCCCCTTAGGATGTCTAAGGCATTTCAATACTGAGGACTTGTCTTTGCATGCCCTTATTATATGCCTACGACAGTAGTGTTCAAATTGCCCTCCATGTTTGACTTGATTAGTAATAGGTTTATTACTTATGTCACATGGAGTGTTGCTGTTTGGCTAAGTTTTTATTTGTTTGGCTTGTCACAGAACATGGCCCATTTTCCTAACCATCGTGGATGGATGTACGACCGTTGTTATAGTGGAAGGAGAGGTTTGAAGGAATCTTTTGTCATCGGAGTTGAAGAGTTCGTGGAGACGGCCCGACGATATCAATATTATGCCCTTGATAGAGGGATTCGATGTCCATGCATCAAGTGCGAATGTACAAGGATTTTGAAAGATGAAGTCGTCAAAGTTCACCTTTACCAAAAAGGGTTCATGCCTAATTACACGGTTTGGACATTTCATGGTTCCTTCGACCTCCACTGCAGCTGAAAAACGGCTTGCATCAGGTTTGAATACTATTGTACATACATCTGAGATAGATCAATTTGCCTATATGCAAGAGATGGTCGACAATGCTCTTCGTCACCATGCTGAAGAAGCAGACGATAGTCATGATGAAGAGCCTCCAAATGAAACGACGCAGAGGTTTTACAATTTACTTACAGAGGCAAATCTACTTGTATTTGAAGGTTCATCTGAGTCAAAATTGTCAGTGTGCATTAGACTCATGGCTGGCAAATCTAATTGGAACGTTCCCATTCAAGCAGTGGACTTCTATACAAAATTGATGTTAGATTTGACACCACCAAACAATTTCATGCCGAAGAATTATTACCAAGCCAAAAAATGTGTTTCAAAGTTGGGATTGGATGTCAAGAAGATTGATTGTTGTGTTAATGGATGTATGTTATTCTATGACAATGACATTGGCAAAAATGATGCATTTTTGGTTGAATGCAAGTTTTGTGGCTCACCTCGATATCATACGATGCATGCTGGACGGAGGCAAAAAAAACCAATTCCCTTAAAGTCCATGTTCTACTTGCCTATAATTCCAAGATTACAAAGATTGTTTACTTCAATGCAAACATCAGAACACATGACATGGCATGATGGTAACAAAACTCCGGGATTTTTGCGTCATCCTTATGATGGTGAAGCTTGGAAGCACTTCAATCGTAAACATCCATCCTTTGCTAGTGAACCACGTAACGTCAGACTTGGTCTATGCTCTGATGGGTTTACCCCGTACATTCAGGCGTCTGCATCACCATATTCATGCTGGCCCATGATAGTTACCCCATACAAGCTACCACCTGAGATGTGTATGACAAAGCCTTACATGTTTTTATCGTGTATAATACCAGGTCCATCTAATCCCAAATCATTGATTGATGTTTATTTGGAGCCTTTGATTGATGATTTGAAGAAGTTATGGAATGGTGTTTGGACGTATGACGTTTCAAGCAAGCAAAATTTCCTTATGAGGGCAGCCTTGATGTGGACTATTAATGACTTCCCAGCGTACGGCATGTTATCTGGTTGGAGCACGCATGGTCGATTAGCTTGTCCACATTGCATGGAACATACAAAGTCATTCCAATTGAGTTATGGTCGGAAAAATAGTTGGTTTGACTGCCATCGACGGTTCTTGCCCATTGATCACCCATTTAGAAGAAACAAAAAGGCATTTCGCAAAGGGCAAGTTGAAACGGATATGCCCCCACCGAAGTTGACTGGATCACACGTTTGGAGAAGAGTGAAAGACTATCCAAAAGTCACTGAATCTGGTCAAAATAGGATAGAAGGGTTTGGAGAATGGCATAATTGGACTAAAAGAAGCATATTCTGGGAACTTCCCTATTGGAAAGACAACTTGCTAAGACACAACCTCGATGTCATGCACACAGAAAAGAATTTCTTTGACAATGTCTTCAACACAGTTATGAATGTTATAGGTAAAACAAAAGATAATGAGAAAGCAAGAAAAGATTTACCTTTGTATTGTGGACGAAAAGACTTAGAGTTGAAGGCACAAGGTAACGGCCGATTATTTAAACCAAAAGCAAATTACACCATTTCAAAAGACGAGGCAAGAATAGTGTGTGGATGGATCAAGGAGCTTAGAATGCCAGATGGATATGCTTCTAACTTGTCCAGATGTGCCAATGTTCAGAACGGTACTATTCAAGGGTTGAAGAGTCATGATTGTCATGTATTCATGGAGACTTTAATCCCTCTTGCGTTCAGTTGTTTGCCGCAGCACGTGTTGAATCCACTGATAGAGATCAGTAACTTCTTTAAAGATTTGTGTTGCACGACACTAAAGGAGAATTCCCTTAAAAAGATGGATGAAAATATCCCAATTATTCTCTGCAAATTAGAAAGAATATTCCCTCTTGCATTCTTTGATTCAATGGAGCATATTCCAATTCATCTTGCATATGAAGCTTGGCTTGGGGGACTTGTGCAATACAGGTGGATGTATCCATTTTAAAGGTTTATGGGAGAATCCAAACGTTCAGTTAAAAATAAAGCTAGAGTAGAAGGCTCAATTTGTGCAGCTTACTTGCACAGAGAGACAACGTATTTTTGTTCACATTATTTCAAAAACTTCATGTTGTCCCCCACTCATGTCAGAAATGAAATGCAATGGCAAGTTGAACCACGTGAAGGTGCATTATCAGTGTTCCGACAATCAGGCCGTCACGCAAGGAAAGAATTCACTCATTGGTTAACTAATGCTGAATTCAACTATGCTCATGTCCATGTCTTAATCAATTGCAGTGAAGTAAAGTCGTACCTTGAGTATGTCATTATCCATCTCTTATCTTTCAAACGGTTCAATTATTATACACTAATGAATTTCATTTGTACCAGCTCATTTGTTGTGGCTGAGCAAGTCGCAGAAGGAAATACTTCTGCTAGAATACACTCAGAGTTTCCCCATTGGTTTAGAAATCAGGTCCGTACTTTTTCCTACATTTAGAGCAAGGTTAATTTGACTCATGCTTTTATAATTTTGTTAGTACCTTTGTAGGTTTTTAATCAGGCATTAACTCCCACGGTTCAAGAGTTAAGACATCAGTCGAATTGGCCAATGAGATGTGTCAAAGAATGGCACACTTACTTCACCAATGGTTACAAATTCCATACACATGAATGGTCTAAAGGAAAGAAAACATCAAATTGTGGTGTGTATGTGAAGGGCCTAACAGAGGGTTGTTATGATGATTTCTATGGCATCATTCATAAAATATATGAGTTAGAGTACAACAACACTACTTCTCCAAACAGAGTAGTACTTTTTTATTGTGAATGGTTTGATCCTTCTAGAGCTGGTACTAGAGTCGATCCACGCTTTAATATTGTCGAACTCGACCAGAGATTAAGATATCGACCGTTTGATCCTTTCATTCTACCAACTAATGTCAGACAGGTTTATTATGTGCCATATCCACCATTTCGCAATATTGACCAGCGTGGTTGGGCCGTAGCAATACAAACCAAGCCTAGAGGTCGCATTGACTCAAATGAGGTTGAGGAAGATGTTGCCTACCAACTTGATCAAATGTCACAACCACAAGAAGTTATTGAAGTTGAACGTATAACCGCATTGGTCGACTGATGAACAAATTTATGATCACCAAAATATGATATCACAAACTTGTTGAACAATCGGCAAGTATGACCGAATCGTTTCAAGTAATAAACTCGGTAAGACCAAGTATCGTTCTCCCAAAGGACTCACGGCCTAGTTTAGTTATGTGATTCTTTGATTAGCTAAGACTTAAGAACAAAATAATTGGATTGTACTATGCAAAAGACGAAAATAAACATGTATGCATGAGGTTGATCAATGGCTAAAACAAAAGACAAGCACTTTCAATGAAATATATTGATGAATATGTTGTTGGGGGTCAATTTCATCTTATCCACTCTCATATATTTTAGGAATTCAACATTCAAGTCATCATTGTTAATGCCACTCTCTAAATTACCTTTCAAGAAGGCTTCTCCCTAATTACGAGTTCATACAATTCCTAGCATTCCTAATAATTAGTTTTTTTAGCACAGGAGCTTAAGGCAACCAATATACTATTGGGAGTAATTCCCCGGATCTAGACTTCCCCGTACGTTCCCGTATCGACAAAATCAATAATCATGCATTGAATGAGTTAAACAAAGCAAGCATTAGGCAAAGAGGAAAAACCCTAACTAATGATGAAGGAAAGCATAAATCTTAGATTAAGATGCAAGCACAAATTCCATATATGAGAGCTTCAAATATTTACATTGATTCCCCAACAAACATACAAGGTTTAGTTCACCATATTCATGGTGAACCTAGATGAACAATAATGAAAGAATGAAAGATAAAACCCTAGAAAGGTGAAGAGGTAGCCTGAGCATCCAAGATCCTCCTTCAAAGGGTGGAAGAGAGAGTGTTTGCTTTGTTTCTGCCAAAGATACCAACCCTAAGACATCTAGGTCTTTAAATAGGACATAAAAATAATAGAAAACGGGTCCAGGCCCAAACAGATCATAAAATCGCATAAAACTGGCCCAAAACTCGTCTGGTTGACTTTTTTCGTATTCTGGTTGACTGGTTGACTTTTTGGTTGACTGGTTGACTTTTCTGGTTTGTGGTTGACTTTTCTGATTCCATCTCTCTCCTTCTTCACTTCTTTCACTAAATTCACCTTAAAACCTGCACAAAAACACTGAAATCAAGCATAAACCTGTCCAGCTCTCTTATTTCTGAAAATATGGATAAAAGCATGATTTCAAGCTAGTTTCTAAGTGTAAAGGTTGCTTTTTGTGTCAATTTTAAGCATGAAAATAACAGTTTTTCAACTATTATCATCGACCCTGATGGTGATGGAGATGAATTACAAGCAATAATACAAGGTGATGAAGAACAATAAGAAGAGGAAGAAGAAGAAGAAGAAGAAGAAGACGAACAAGAAGATGATGATGATGATGACGACGACGAAGAAGAAGACGAAGATGATGATGATAAAGACAATGATGAAGAAGAAGATGAAGATGAAGATCATGATGACGACGATTGAATGTTGGACATCCATTGTAGCAAATTGAACTGTCATTTCAATAGAGTTATCATAAATACCATCTTAAAAGTTGTATGCAATTATTTATACATTTACTTTAAAAACCATTGATCCTTCGTTAATCATTTCTATTTTTTCGCTTTATTTGTAACCATTTCAATGCAGTAATGACAGGACAAGGTTCAGAACATCCTGACAAAGGAAAGGGGGTAGCAAGGCCTAGAAAGAGGCAACGGCAGGCACCAAAGTATGTACTTAGGGTGCCTGCTAGACTACCTACCACTGCTGCCGCCAGTACATCATCTGTGGGGCCTCCTCCTACCCCTACAATACAGCCTCCTACACCTACAGTAGACCCTACTCCTACCCCTACAGTACAACCTTCTACTACCCCTGCAACAGACCCTCTTCCTCCTCCTGTAATTATAACCCCCACTTCTCCCCCTGTGGTTATAACCCCCACTCCTGTCCCTGACCCTACTTCTATACCTTCCTCATCTGTTATACCTCCTTATGACACTGTCACACCATCTGCTGATCAAGATTCAAGTGGTGATGGTGGAGGTCTTGACCCGCCCCTCCATGATCGACCATGGATTGAGCCGTATGGTAAAGGGTAAGTTTTTAATCTCTTGATATAATTTCATGTTTAAACCCTATTGTAATTCAAATGACTTTTATCCTGCAAGTTTATTCCATCTAGGGTTGCTTCCCAGGCCATCACATGTTCAATTAAGCAACAGTTTCTAAGTCCATGGCCTACTTGGGGAGCAATTCCTGATGACGACAAAAAGCCATTCTGGGAGCGCTTTTAGGTGAACAATCTACTTAAGTAATTGTCCCTCTTATTTTACTATGTTCTGTAATCAATGTTTGTTATCTGCAATGTTACAGATGAAGGTGCAGTGGAAACCTGAACATGAAAGTCAGATACACAGAAATTTCCACATGAAAGCATCTCATCGACTGTCAGAGATGTTTAGGGATGCCCGCAATGCAGGACAGTGCCCTTACTGGCTGGGTGATCAAATTTGGAACTCTTTACTGGCTCATTGGAATACAGTAGAGTTTCGCAATAAATGTGTCAAAGCCCAGAGGAACAGAGCGTCTGAAAGGGGTGGCACCCTGCATACTGGTGGGTCGATCACCATTCATGAGCATGCCATTCGTATGGTATAATTTGATTACATAACTTTTTCTTTCATATATAAGTTATGTATTTATTTCATACGTACTTGATATAATATTAAATTATGTTACAAGCACAAGCTTTGGGACAGGCGGTCCATGTTGATGAGGTCTTTCCACAGACTCATGTAAGGAAGGGCACTAATCAATTCGTTGATGAAAGATCTCGGAAGACTCATGTAAGCAAATAACACTATTACTATTACTATTACTATTACTAATTTTTCAGTTAAGTTATTCTATCATTCCCTAACATTGCTTTTAATGTTTCAACAGGAAGAATTTTCTACGAGACTTTCACAGGTTAGATCTGAACATGAGTCAGCTCCTACACCGGATGATGCCAGTAATGCAGAAGATGACATCCGTAGGACACAATGCTGGATCGACATCGTTGGTGGGAAGAAAAAGGGACGAGTGTATGGTGCAGGACAACTTGCTGCAAACTATACAACATCGAGAGGAGGTACTCTGAAGCACCAACCTTCTTCTTCCACCACTACTCCTGACGAGGTCGTTCTCCGCCTCACGTAGGCACTACAGCAACGTGACTAGGAAATCACTGATTTGAGAGCAGAGTTTACAAACTTTAAGGCCCTGGTCATGAGAGTGTTGCCTGCTACTTCACAAGATGAATTAGTTATCCCTCCGACCCAGTCACAACCCTCCTCGTCACCCGCTGTCCCTCAGCAGCCCACATCAGTCCAACCCTCATCAGTCCAACCCACACCAGTCCAACCCACACCAGTCTAGCCATCAATAGAGGAGCAGGATGATGAAGATCATTCTGATGATAGCTATATAAATTATTAGTCACCTTCTTCTTATTACTTGTTATAGAAACATTTGAATATTAGAACATTTGGAGTTTAGATAATTTCGATGTTAGATGAACATGGTGACTTTGAATGTTAGAACATCATTAAGATTGATTGTTTTATGTTTTAACTATATAAATACATGTTCTATGGATTAATGGATATTCTATAGATTACTGTATGTTCTATGGATATTGATCACCAATTGCATCTTTCAGATGCACATTATGTAGGTCTGTATGTGCTTGAAAACTGTTTAGCAGGTCTGTTTGTGATTGAAAACTGTTATGCAGGTATGTTATATGTTGTTGGTTTCGCCAGAACACATTTGTCCCTTACATTTCCCTCCAAATTACCGAAGGCTTTTGCCCTTCGGTAAATTCCCACGTTAGGCACTTGCCGAAGGCCGTTGCCCTTCGGAAATTACCGAAGGCTTTCGCCCTTCGGAAATTACCGAGGGCTTTTGCCCTTCGGTAATTACCGAGGGCTACTGCCCTTCGGTAATTACCGAAGGGCAAAAGCCCTCGGTAAATGTTAGCGACAAGGAATTTACCGAGGGCTCTTTGGCCGTCGATAAGCCTTCGGTAATTACCTTCTACCGACGGTTTTTGGCTGTTTCCGAGGGATTCTGGCCTTCGGTAATGCCCTTGTTTTTTGTAGTGCATGATGTGCGAGGAACTCCTGTCCGATTTACTTTAGTCATATAATTTGAAAAACCTCGATACTTTCTTTGGCAATATACTTTTCAACCATTGAACCTTCTGGACGATATTGATTTTGACGTACCCTTTCAAAATCTTCATATAACACTCAATAGGATACATCCATCTTAAGTATACTAGTCCACACAACTTGATTTCTCTGACCAAATGAACAAGTAAATGTACCATGATGTCAAAAAAGGATGGAGGAAAAAACATTTCTAGCTGACACAATATGGTAATAATCTCGCCTTGATGTTAATCTAACTTTGAAGGATCAATGACTTTACTACAATTTGACGAGAAAAATTGACACAATCGAGTTATGGTGTGCCTAACATTTTTGGAAAAAATTCCACGAATAGCCACTAGTAACAATTGTTGCATTAAGACGTGACAATCGTGAGACTTCATGCCAACAAGCTTTAAGTTCTGCATTGACACTAAGTTTTTGATATTTGAAGAGTATCCTTGTGGTACCTTGATACTCTTTAAATAGAGACAAAAACTTATCTTCTCTTTTCTGGAGATTGTGTAACATGCAGGGGGTAAATAAGTACGTTTACCAATTTCCCTTGGTGCCAACTCTTCTCGGATCTTCATTACAACCAAATTCAAACGAGCATTCACTCCATCTCTTGTTTTTCCCTGAATGTTCAGTAGTGTACCAATCAAGCTATCACACACATTCTTCTCTACATGCATCACATTTATGCAATGTCTAAAATCTAACTTTAACCAATATGGAAGATCAAAGTATATTGATTTCTTCCTTCAAGGGGTCATTACAGATGACTTCTTGGATGTTTTTCCAAATATATGATGCACTTTATTAACTTTTTCAAGAATTTGAAGGCTAGTAAGTAGAATTGGTGCATCATCTTTCTCTTGTTGTCCATTGAATGCTTTTTTTAACCTTTGATATGGATGATTAGATTGTAAAAGTATTCGATGACCCATATACATCGTCTTCCTTCCGTGTTTCAATTGATGAGTTGTAGTGTTTTCTTCACATATAGGACATGCTTTATGACCCTTCACACTGTACCTCAAAAAGTTACCGTAAGCTGGGAAGTCATTAATGGTGCAAAATAACATGACATGCATCATGAAAGAAGTGAAGGCATCAAATATTTCAATCCCATCAACCCATAACAACTTCAAGTCTTCAACTAGTGGGCTGAGATAAGTTGACAACATCATGTACTTTCTTTACATGCACAATCCAGGCAATAAGTTGTAAATTATCAATATAACGGGCCAACATTTGTGATTAGTACTTAAATTACCAAATGAGTTCATTCCATCAATAGTTAAACAACCTAAGATTTCTACATTCTTCACCAAATTGGGGGAGTCGTTGATCAATATTTTTCCATTGCTTTGAATCAACTGAATGACAAAGTAGCCCGTCAGTTGTTCTCTCATCTACATGTCATCTAAGATTTTTAGCGTCTTTTCGATTCGCGAACAAACGCTTAAGTCTGGCCACGAGTGGAAGGTACCAAAGAACTTTCAAAGAAGACCCATTTTTTCTATGTGACCACTGTCTTTACTATTTTTTTTTACTTGTATCGTGATAACCCACATTTGGGACACTTTGTCAAAACTTCATACTCTTTTCGATATAGTATGCAATCATTCGGACATGCATGTATCCGTTTATACTCCATACCCATCAGACAAAGAAGCTTATTTTGCATAATAATTACAAGTGGGTAATGTATTTCCATCTCGCAACATTTCACTCAATAGCGACAACAATTCTGTAAAACTCTTATCAGTTCATCCATTGGTCGCCTTTAAATTCATGAGTCTTAACATCGCTGAGAACCTTGTCAACTTAGTTGAACCGATATATAAAGGAGTCTCTACATTAGTGGACATCATTTCATATACATGCACTTGGGCAAATACTTTTACGCCAACATCGCGGATCATGACCTCTAAGTTTTCTTCTTCCGGTCGATCTTCCATGATGGAATCAAATACATTTTCAGTTGGAGAGACAATTGGAGAGTTATTAATTTGTCGTTCCATATCCATGTTGTATAACTTCATACGAAACCATCACAGATAAGATGATCCCTAATATCGGCTACGTTCAACTTCCTCTCATTCAAACAGTTGACACAAGGACATCTAAACTTGACTTCATCATCACTTGTACTCTCATTACGTTGCACAAATTGTATAAATTATTCTACCCCTCTCTTGTACTCGGCATAGATGCATGGTGAATTAATCCAATGCCTATCCATACGTATTTACTGAAATTGTTTACACAATTTTAGTAATCTTGAATGATCACTTTGATCATTTTTTGTATTCAAGATGTGACCCTATTCCATTCAAGAAGATTAACTTTTTTTAGTTTATTCAAATTTCACGAAAATTTGCCAGCATTTCGCATTGATCTTCAAGTTACACGAAATGAAAGTGATTATAAATCACAATCAAATATACATCCGAAGATCAATACAAAACACAACTTCAAATTTTCATGAAATTTAAGACATGTATATTAAAATTTATATATATTAATAAACTATGAAAAAGTTGTTACTCTTATTAAATTGTCCCACCGCACAATTCACGATTCACTACTTGTAAATTAATATTAACATCTCTCTATTCATTTTTAAAAGGTATCTGTTTAAAAGAATATGAAGATAGTACATAATTTTTGTATTGAATCTCAAACGAGAAACTAAGACTAATTCCCAGCAACAATATATTCAACCAAACTAATAATTACATATGCAACATACAATATATTCAAGCAAACAAACAATTATATGTTTATATAGAATAGGAAATTTTTAAGAATACAAACTTGGGAGCGTGAAAACCGGACAAGAATGGAAAATGTTCGCCTATTAGAAGCTGCAATATGTGGACAAAAACAAACAACACATTAATTAGTCTCATGATTCCTAACCTTAAATTTTCAAATGTTGAGGCTTGATTTTATCTTTACAATGTCTTTTTTTCTGTTTTTGGATCCATGCTAGTAAGTTTTAGTAGGAAATTATTCCCAAATATAATTTTGATCATAATGTTAAAGTAATTTAATCAATACTTAAACTAATCAAATCAATACTTAAAATAATTTATACTAATATCATTTAGATTAAATTGACAATGAGATGCTTAAACTAATTTATGCTAATCAGTCCTTATTTCGTGGTCTCTAATCACAATATAACCCCCTCTTTAACATTCACAAATCCAACATATCATACATAGCAATGATCATTAGTTCAAACCACTCACATTCTTACGCAATCAAACAAGTATTTAGGTCATCTTTTTAAAATAATGAACTTGGGAGCATGGCGGTGCAAACGCCCATTGATGGTGACAATAATGGTGAATCGCGGTGGCGGCGAAACGCAAAATCAATAACGCCACAACAATGGCGGTGGCGACAATGAACGATGGTGGCAACAATGAGCGGCGATGCAACGAAATGGTTGCGAAGGGGAGGATGAGGCACGACGAGGATGAGGCACGACGAGGATGAGGCGTGACGAGGAGGAGGCACAATGAGGGTTGTGGTGGTGGCACGGCGAAGAAGGCCTTTGTAGGAGCATTATTCATCGAGGGAGGAAGAAGAAAACTTCGCGTGCAGAAAACTGTTCGTGATTCTGGAAATGTAGTCCCAAAAAATGCTATTACATCGGTTCCTTTACTTAACCGAGGCAATACATCCCTATTGCCTCAGTTGTAATTTCAACCGATGGCTAAACGTTTCAAACAATGGAAATTTTTAAAATAATTTCAAACTATATGCATCGGTTCGCGGTTAACCCGAAGTAGAAACACCCTTTGGCATCGGTTCATCTAGAACCAAAGCAGTATCAGTTGCCATTACATGAATTTGGAACGTTCAGTTCCAAAGTTGCAGCTTTCTTGCATGACATACTGCCTCAGTTCTGCTCAAAACCGAGGCCGTATGCCTTCTTCAGAATCGAGTCAGTCAATATCAGTTGTAGCATAGGGATTTTATAGGATTAGTAGGGTTATATGCCTCAGTTCCCCCTAGTATCTGAGGCAGTATCCCCCTTACCGAAAATGTGTCAGATAAAAAGTCTAACTTAGGTGTTTTCTATAGTGTTTTAGGCCTCATTTGGTCAAATAACCGAGACATATAGCCTTTAGACATCGGTTCCTGGTGAACTGAGGCATATAGGTTTGAAAAACTACAAAATTGCCATCACGTTTTAGTACGTTTCGGTTTGTCTTAAACCGAAGCGTAATGTGCGAGTTAAAAACATCTTTTTTTACTAGTTCTTCCCCCTTTTCCAAAGGGAAGGTTACAAGCTCCTTAGGATTCAAATGTACTCTAGTCTTCTCCATCACATAAAAGGAGAGGTACCTCTTTATGTGAATGGAGAACTTGAATGATATTAGTGAAAACTTTTCCAAAATTGCAAGTCTCACTTTTCTTAGTTCTCATTGGAGTTGTCTTCTACTCTACACTTTTTCTACCTTTCCCTTCAAGGTTGGCCCAACCTCCTTCAAGGAAACCTCACAAGTCGGAACCTTCAAGATGCACTTCCATTACCATTCATCACACCTCATATCCTTCAACATCGTATGCTTGCGCTTCTAGAGTTTCTTCCACATGGAAACTTCTTCAAGTTGGTTGAAGAATGATCATATAACTCGTGTTGTGATACTAAAGCATATGATGTTACAGATGATGTTGTTGACGTCTAGAGCAAAGAGAGGCATAGGGAAGTCTTATGGGATTTTCAAAATAAATTTGATACAATATTTTGTTTAAATTTTTAATTTTTGAATAATATTTTTATGTTTTGGAATTGAAATAATATTTGTTTCCACGAGGTTTTAATTTCGATACCATAATTAAATAAAGTTTTATTTGTTCACTAGTTCGTGATGGTATTAGATTTTAAAATTTTTTAAGTTAATGAGTGTTTATTATTAAGACAAAATCGTTTAAAGAGAATAGACTATCTAACTTCGTGAAATTTGAAGTTTAACAAACAACATTTAACGAAATATTGTTTAGTGAAATATAGGTTCTTGAGGACTTGTTTGGGCGAGCTGCTGATGTGGAAAAGCAAGATTCGCTTTGAAAATTGTCCGACAATGCAGAAAAAATTGTCTAGAACTATTTCTTTTGCTTGGGTGAGCTTGGAGATTTGCTTGGGTGAGTTGCCTCATGTTCTGAAAATGTAGTATCCTTTTGAAAAGGCGTAGAAAGAAGAAAAAGCGGTCAGAAGCTTTTTGGCTCGCTTGAGTGAGCAGGAAAATACATTTGGGCGAATTTTCCCTTTAACTTGAGCTAATTTGCTAGCTTGAGCGAATTGGCCCATTAACTTGAGCGAATTTGGCTAGCTTGGGCAAATTTATCTACACAAATTTACGTTCTTTGAACGTTTTGTTTATTTAAGGGGCGTTTAGGGGCTGCGAAAGGGTTAAAAAGTTGAACCTTAGAGAAGAGACGCTAACCCTCAGGCAAAGAAGATCTAGAGGTTTGAGATTGGTGTGGAAGAGGAGTCTAGGTTCGTGGAATGACCACAGAAGCGAGCTTCATCGAGAACGCAAGGAAAAATCGGTAAGGAGAGCTAAGCTTTAATCTTTTGGTTCTATGTGTTTTTCATTCATGAAGATGTTCATGGTTTTCAATCTGTGGATAGTTTAAGCAAGATTAAGCTTCTGATTCTATGTTATTTTCCATTCAAATCCATGATTATGTATGAGTGGTGAACTGAGTTAGTAGAATAGTTTGTTTGATGATGGTATGCTTGAACGGATGATTTGAAATTGTTGATTTTATGATTATGAACGTGAATGATAAATTTACACTATGGGAATGCGAAGAACAAAATATGTATGCACCCTTTATTTGTGGGTTTTCGAATGTATGATGTTATGATTCCTAATTTTGAGGCACTTTTGTGACTTTGTTGAGTGTGGGCTGTAACACCCTAATTTTCAAGGTGTCACAGGTTAGTCAAAAATCGATAAATTTTAAACTTTAACATAACGTGGAAATGTATTTTCAAAAACATCAACATTTAAACGTGTGTAAAGCATAATAGCTCTAAAACATTCGTCCAATGATAATAACGAAGGCAATAAAATGACTCCAATTACATTGTCTTAAAGTCCAAAAGTAATAACTGTAAAAAATATCCCAAGTTTGTCCCATCATCTCATGGATCTTTCATGTTTTACCTTCATTTATAGCATCATCTGCTCCCATATAAAATCACACATTATATGATCATCGCATTCACATGCACAAACACAAACATGTATGGGGTAAGCTACCGGTAAAACAATCATAACAACAAGATACATACATACTGATTATATCAACCATAATCAATCACACAACATGATACATATCTTCTGATTATATCAAACATAATCAAACACCCCATACATAGAAGTAATAATAATAGGATTCCTAATCCTCTATCATAAACAATTTTATCATAATAAATTACTCGATCCCTGATCCTCAAACCTCCATCCTTGATCATTGATCTCTAACCCTTGATATCATCATTAATATCTCACACATAGACCTTTGGTCTATCCACTCATTAGCACCTATGCTAACTACTACTATAACCATTATGGTAACACCACTATCAACATAGCATAACTTGAAGCATCCTCAATACCATGATCATATCATAGGTACACCACCAACATGATTATTCCAAATTATGAATCACACCATGAGCATCACCAAACCATGAACTCCATCATGACAAGACTCAGTCATACTTTTGTACCTTATGTCACCGAATGTAGCCGCTCCTACAGCCCCATCTGTAGCTTCCCCACACAGATACACTCGAGTCATCCTTCTTCTGGTTTCAGACCTATTATCCTATCAGACAAGGCAGAATATTTATCCCCCTCACCAAAGAAGATTCAATACTCGAATATCATTCTCTTTTCTACAACTATTTGCCAAAGAGAATGTCAATCTCTTTTCAACAACCAATGCCAAAGAGAGCACCGCTCTCTTTTCAACAACCATGCCTCATGCTCATTAATCACACACTCAAGTAATCCCAACACTCATTCATGCTCGAAATTACAAGTCAAAATTGACCCTAGACATGCCCATTACATTCCTTGAGTACCAACGTGTTCAACTGCTTCCTAGGCTCGAACCATGTCCATTCTTCACCAAATTCTTCAATTTTCACCAAAATACACTGTGATAATCGATTATCACTTTTGATAATCGATTATCTCAGTGAAAATCACCCAAAAACATCACGCAAGAATGGATAATCGATTATCATAAGTGATAATTGATTATTCCTGCTACCAGATTCAATATCGACGCGTAAATAATCGATTATCAATAATGATAATCGATTATTTCCGAAGCAAAACACATCCTAGATAGGGATGGCAAAAATATATGTGCCCGCGGATATCCGCGGATAAAATCCGCTACATATAGTTGGTACCTGCGGATCTTTGCTACCCGCGGGTTGCGAGTAGTGGGTTTTTTAATACCTGCTTATAAACGGGTCGGGTACGGGTATTATACTATCCGTACCCGCGGATATCCGCTACCCGTAAAAAATAAAAATAAAAATTTAACTTATATTTTATTAAGTTAAATTTAATTAAAATTAACATTAATTTATATTTTATAAGGTTAAATATAATTAAAATTAAATTTTAATTTACATTTAATTTAATATATATTATATTTTATATATTTTTGTAATTTTATTCAAGCTTTATTATAATATTTTATAAAAATATTTTTTTTTTAAATATTTGCGGGTATCCACGGATATCCGCGGGTTTTAAAATATCCGCGGATATTTGTTAAGCGGATATCCGTATGGGTAGCGGGTGGATTTTTTTTTGTCGGTTCGGGTTTGGGGTAGGCACTATCCATGCCCGACCCGACCCGTTGTCATCCCTAATCCTGAACATAATTCAAGTCTGCAAACACACATGCAACAATCCTAATTATTGAGAAAACTCCCCCAAAACATCATTCATGCATTTAAGCATCACATACCCTTGTAAACATACTCAAACACATACATCACAACACTTGAATCATCCAAATTCAATCATTATACATATTATAATCCAAACAACACATTTATAATGCATATAATTATTACAACACCCTTACACGTACATTTGCATGGAAAATCCCCAAACCTCATAACTTTATTGTCCCTTAGCATCAAACCCTTCGTTGGGATAACCAACCAACCATACATCATTCATAGGGAAAACTTAATACAAATACTACATAAACCCTATGCCCATGCATATATAAATCATTTCCCAACAAGAGCAACATACAATCACAATCATAATCATATAACATATCAACAAGGATTATTAATTAAAATAACCAATAACACATATAACATACAATAATTAACAAACAAAGGTAAGCTTCCCAATACCTTAGCCAATCCTAAGACTTTATCTAACTTCAAACTATCACAAGTCCTCCTTTGCATTAAGGTTTTCTGCAACTCTTCCTCTTTTCTCCTAGAAAACGTCTTTTCTTTCCTTTAACTCTCTAATTTTTGGTTTTAGGAATTAGCTTAACAATGTGCAGACCTCTTTTACTCTTTTCCTTATTATCTTCTTCTATTTTATCCCTATATTTCCAATTAAAATCATATCTCTCACTTAATATATAAAACAACCAAGATTTCCTCTTATTCTTTCTTGACTACATTTTAAAATATCAACAACCACTAAATCTTTCTAAAACCCACTAAATCTTTTAAATTTCATATTTATTTTTATTCATTTAGTTCCTACACTACTTTGGTAAGTAGGCAGAAGAATCTGGTATTGCACTACTTTGGTAAGTAGCATGGATGATAAGATAAAGAGAGTAACATAGATCGTGCTGCTTTGGTAAGTAGGCGGAATGACCTTTACTATTCTGCTTTGGTAAGTAGATAATATCGCCTTACTGCGCTGCTTTGGTAACTAGGCAGAAGGACTTTGAATTGCACTACTTTGGTAAGTAGGTAGAAGAGTATTGCATTACTCACTAGTGCAGCGAGGGGCTTTTACCGCGGTTGATTTTAACTATACGTCGCGGTTCTTGAACCGCGGCATATTCAGCCGCGGTAGTAAGTCAGACACTTTATGCCGCGGTTCGAACCGCGGTATATAGGCTGCGGAATATGCCGCGGTTGTCTAGGGAACCGCTGCCTAAATTCATTTTTTTTTAAAAAAAAATTAAAAAAAATTAAAAAATGCACTATATGCCGCGGTTCAACCGCGGCATATAGGCCGACGAGTATGCCGCGGTTAGTGTCAAAACCGCGGCCATATGTCTCGTTTTTAAAAAAAAAACGAAGCACTATATGCCGCGGTTGTGGTTAGAACCGCGGCATATTCCCCTGCAGTTTTTTAAAATTGCAGGTCTGTTTTTGTGATATCCACTACCACAAAAACAGACCTGCATATAAAAACATTTACAGAAATTCAATTTCAACATAACAAACACATGTTCAAATGTATTTCAACATCAAATAAAGTAGAGAGTCTAAGAAAATTCTATCTAATCAAATGCATTGTTTAAATCTAAATCTAAGAGCTATTGTATAATCTAACTATATACTTCGCAGCAGCGTTCCTAATGAATAGTAGTGACTTCTCAGGAACTGGTGTAGTAGTCTTGAATCTCTGCAAAAGACAATTCATTTTAATTAGTGTATATGAATTCAACATTTGTTAAAAAATCAAAATTTGTTAAAGTTAAATATTACCGTTTCCCAGCTTCTTGTGATGTGAGAACGAACAATATGGGTCATCCAATACATTACATAGTATCCACACTCATATGACCCATTTTGTCTGTTACACTACAATATATCATCACAGTTGATAATAGTTAGTGAATAACATTTGTTATAAAACAATTATAACAAAGTATGACTTTAGCATATGTCAAACCTGGAGAGAAATCCAAGCAATCTTTCTACTCTTAACAATTGATCTCCCGTCCATCATCATACTTGCTGGAATAGAACTGTATATAAAAAAATGTTTTAGCATTCAGTTATATAACAAAGAAAGTCCAAACATTGAGGTTCTTACCAATCAATTGCTTGTCTGAGTTGTGTGGGAGGAGGCCTGTGCAATGAGCAGAACCACAAAGCATAGTTGTCTTGCACAGACATAACAAGAAGTTGCCAATGGCGCCTGAAATTCATAATAACGTAACTATTAAATATTAAAATCACATATGGAACATTATTATGTTAACAAAGTTCACTTACCCGGATATATAAGGCAAAAAGTATATTTTCTTGCCCCTTCGAAAACTGCTTATCATTCTCATGTTGATATGATCAAAATCATTTGATTCATGAATGTCTTGGGGATCAATGAATCCATAATCATCAGAACGCCCCAACTTATTAGTGAATGCTTTTTTTAACCTTCGATATGGATGATTACGTTTTAGAAATCTCCGATGACGCAGATACACCGTCTTTCTTCCATGTTTCAATTGATGAGCTGCAGTGTTTTCTTCACATATAGGACACGCTTTATGACCCTTGACACTGTATCCTGACAAATTACCATAAGCAGGAAAGTCATTAATGGTGCAAAATAACATTGCACGCATCATAAAAGTCTCTGAAGCGAATGCATCAAATATTTCAACCCCGTCAACCCACAAAACCTTCAAGTCTTCAACTAGTGGGCTTAGATAAACATCTATGTCATTTCCAGGCTGCTTTGGACCAGATATCATCATAGATAACATCATGTACTTCCTCTTCATGCACAATGCAGGAGATAAGTTGTAAATTATCAATATAACTGGCCAACAACTGTGATTGGTACTCAGATTACCAAATGGGTTCATTCCATCAGTGGCTAAACCAAGCCTAAGATTTCTACACTCTTTACCAAATTCGGGGAATTGTCGATCAATATTTTTCCATTGCTTTGAATCAGCTGGATGACGAAGCAGCCCGTCAATTTTTCTCTCATCTGCATGCCATCTAAGATTTTTAGCATCTTTGGGATTCGCAAACAAACGCTTAAGTCTGGGCACTATTGGAAGGTACCAAACTACTTTCAAAGCAGATCCATTTTTTTCTATCTGACCATTAT
This sequence comes from Vigna umbellata, assembly GCF_029865625.1. Classification (NCBI taxonomy): domain Eukaryota; kingdom Viridiplantae; phylum Streptophyta; class Magnoliopsida; order Fabales; family Fabaceae; genus Vigna; species Vigna umbellata. The sequence goes on from NC_142170.1 coordinate 21,568,800, forward strand.
CTTCACTATTGTTTTTTGACTTGTATCGTGATAAGCCACATTTTGGACACTTTGTCAAAAATTCAAACTCTTTCCTATACAAAATGCAGTCATTGGGACAAGCATGTATTCTTTTATACTCCATACCCATTGGACAAAGAATTTTCTTCGCATCATAATTACGAGTGGGCAGTGTATTTCCATCTGGCAACATTTCATTCAACAACGTCAATAGTTCTGTAAAACTCTTATCAGTCCATCCATTGCTCGCCTTCAAATTCATGAGCCTTAACACCGCTGATAAACGTGTGAACTTAGTTGAACCGACATACAAAGGTGTTTCTGCATCAGTCGACATCGTCTCATACACATGAGCTTTGGCAAAATTTTCTGCTCCAACATCGCGGATCATGTCCTCCAATTTGTCTTCATCCGGTCGATCTTCTTCCATGGTGGAATCAGTAACATTTACACTTTGAGAGTCAGTGGGAAAATCCATTTCTTCGCCGTGCCAGATCCATGTTATATAGCATCTTAGAAAACCATCACATATAAGATGTTCTCTAATTTGAGTTGCGTTCAACTTTCTCCCATTCAAACAGTTCACACAAGGACATCTAAACTTCACTTCATCATCAGTTCTCCCCTCATTACGTTGCGCAAATTGTATAAATTCCTCTACACCTCTCTCGTACTCAGCACTAATACGTGGTAAATTAATCCAATTTCGATCCATATTCCTAAATATTACATAAAAAGATAAGCTACTAAAAATCAAACTTCCAATTACATACAAGAACTACAACACACATTACCAAAACTATAGCAAAAACCATACCATACATTACCAAAACTATAACAATTTCATGCATTATCAAAATTAAAGCAAAAATTATACCATACATTACCAAAACTATAGAAACTTCATACATTACCAAAACTATAGCATTATGCAAAAACTAATGAAGAAATCACGTTAAAGATGCAAAAGGGCATAAATACCTGGAAGAGGAACGGCGAAAACGCTTGGTGCAACAAAAACCAAAACGCAGCAGAGATGGAATGTCTCGTTTTCAAACGATTTTGATCGGCTGAAATGTTTCAAACGCGTCACAAATGAGAAAGGAAACAATAATTTTGAGATTAAACGGTGCAGAAACGCGTACCTGAGATGACTCGGAGGAAGAAGAAAACGCGTTCCAGAGAGCTTGCGCGAAGACGACGACACTGTTCCAAGTTTTGTTTTTTAACTCTGAACGGGGGAATCTACCGCGGTTCCCTACTTAACCGCGGTATAATAGGGGTATATGCCGCGGTTTAACCCCCAACCGCGGCATATACTGATTAAAAAAATTATCCTAAATGGCATTTTTGAAATTATTTTCAAACTATATGCCGCGGTTCAGCGGGCAACCGCGGTATATACCTCGAAATATTTCAAATTAATATTAAATTAATTTCAGATGGGAGAATATGCCGCGGTTGCTCGTAGAACCGCGGCATATACCCCTGTAACGTGCTCAACACAACTGCCCCCCAACTGCCTTCTGGGGAATTTCAGAAGTTACAGGGGGTATATGCCGCGGTTGCCCAGAGAACCGCGGCATATACCCCCTGTAACTTCTGAAATTCTCTGACTGGCAGCAAATGCAATAAATTCGCAGGGGTATATGCCGCGGTTGCCCAGAGAACCGCGGCATATACTCTGTTATTTAATTTTTTATTCATACGTGGCGTCAAAGGCAATGGTTGACTGGAGTATATGCCGCGGTTTGGAGCAGAACCGCGGCATATATGTTCGATTTATTTACAAAACTGCCACCGCGCACCATTATGCTGCGGTTTTCGTTGAACCGTGGCATAATGTGCGCTGTAAAAACCCAATTTTTTACTAGTGACTACACTACTTTGGTAAGTAGGTAGAAGAGTTTTGGACTGTGCTGCTTTGGTAAGTAGGTAGGGTGATGAGATGTTAGTTTGACATAAACCACGCTGCTTTGGTATGTAGGTGGAATATCTTATACTGTATTGTTTTGGTAAGTAGACAATATCACCTTACTACGCTGCTTCGGTAAGTAGGCAGAAGGATCTTGGACTATGTTGCTTTGGTAAGTAGACAAGATGGCAAGATGTTGTGGCACTTTGGCAAGTGGAGTGATGATTTTACTGATTGGTAATAATGTGATAAAGTATTCGTTGGCTGTGCTTAATATGAATAATTTGGATTGATTGTTATATTTGTGATATCAATGAACTGTGGATTATGTATCGTCTTGTTTCGGTCAGCTCACCCTATTGTTTGTGTTTGTGCATGCGAATGCGATGATGGTATAATGTATGATGATATACGGGAGCATATGTCATTACAGGTGTAGATGGATTAGTGTAGAACGAGGATTTGTGCTGGGAATTATATTAGGGATTTTAAAAGTTTTTAAAGGATGTTATCATTTCCGTGAGTTGTATTTTGATTGATCTCCTTAGTTGAATTTGAGGAAAAATTTATTGTTTTAAAGTTTTTAGATGCTTAGTTTTTATTAATGGTATCAAATATTATATTTTGACAAATAAGCGCTTTCGCGTTTTTTGTAAAGTTTTAAATTTTAAACCAATAGAATTCCTAAAAATTGGGGTGTTACATCTTCAACACAGTCATAAATGTTAATGCCAAGACAAAATATAATGAAAATCCAACAAAAGATTTACCTTTATATTGTGACCAAAGAGACTTAAAGTTGAAGGCGCAAGATAACGAGAGGTTGTTGAAACCAAAAGAAAATTACACGTTAACAAAAGACGAGGCAAGAATAGTTTATCGATGGATTAATGAGCCTACAATGTCATATGGTTATTCTTCAAACTTGGCTAGATGTGCTAATATTGATAAGGGAAGTATTCAAGGTATGAAGAGTCATGATTTCCATGTATTTATGGAGACTTTAATCCTTGTTGCCTTTAGTTGTTTGTCAATACACGTGTTAAATCCAATCATTGGAATCAATCACTTCTTCAAAGATTTGTGCTCCACGATACTAAAGTAAGATTCGCTAATAAGTTTGGAGGAAATTATTCCTATTATTCTTTACAATCACATCGTAACTGTTTTTAAGTTTCTTATTTGTTCTTTAAACATTCTTCAACAATTACTTTTAAGCATTGCATAACATTCATAAGAGTCAGATATTCGAAAGTAATTCCGTGTTCGTAGGGAGACGACTCAGGGTTACTTTAGCCCTATCTACTTTCTTGGATACTACTTGGCAATACTGAAGTTGCCTTGAAAAGTAGTATTAATTAGAGTTATATATATATATATATATATATATATATATATATATATATATATATATATATATATATATATATATATATATATATATATATATATATATATATATATATTTCTTGGAGTTACATTGGTTAGAATTTGTATTACTTGGTTATTGAATAGAGGTCTAATTGATTGTATTGTGAGAATTGGTTGAATGTAGGTTAATTGTATTGTGAGGGTAAACTAATACAATATATAATGCATTCTGCACCGAAGATACCGACAGATTTACCAAAGGATATATCCTTCGGTAATTATCAACGGATATATCTTTGGGTAATTACTGGTAGATACCCTTCGGTAATTATCGGTGGATATATCCTTCGGTAATTACCGACAGTTAGTATCCGTCAGTAATACATGTTTATGGACAGATTATGGTTGTTACTTCGTTGGTAATACCAGCTTTTTTTAGTAGTGTATGTTATGAAACATATCGTATAAATTCATTTGCTCTAATAGCTTGAAAATACATAAATGTTATATCATGAGATGAAGAAACAATTCATAAAGATACAGTTATGCTATGAGTAATATCAAAATATTTTTCAAATTCATAGACTCTGATGAATATTGCCTAAGTTCTTTCAAAACTCTCATAAACATATTTCGTTTAGCATGAGTATTTGTTAAACATGAAAAAGGGAGTAATTGTTAAAACAAAGATCGTCTAAATAGAATATCTAGCATCACGAAGTTTTGAAGTTTAACAAACAACATTAAACGAAATATCATTTAGTGTAGTACAGCGTCTGAACAAAGTGCATATAAGAATATATTTATTAAACGCTTGTAATAAAAATGGTGACAAGTCAATTATTAAAGGTTAAATAATATTTGAAAAAAGTATATATTGTGAAAGAAGCAATAAATGTTATATATCTCGTAGAAAAACGCTTCTATTACTAATCATGCTTTAACACTCTTTCAAAATATAGATCACTAAGTGCATGTACACATTGTACCTTGTCTAAATTGTGTTCTCTCTCTTTATCTGTACCGATATTGCCAATACCAAGATCTACTAAAAAAATTTGCACATGGATAAGAAAGATGTTGTGAAATAGGAAAACATTCTTGGAATGTTTCCTGAACCTTTTAAAATCACAGGAAAACACTAAAGGGTGGGCGGGTGGGTCGGTGTGAATAGTGTTTTTGAAAGATATATAGTTTATGTAAGATGTTTAGAGGCTGGTTTTTATGAAGTGCGTGAATGGAAAATGTTTCAAAGAGCAAAGTTGTAAAGCACAAAAATTTATACTTGTTCACTCAAACTAAGCTACATTCAGTTCTTCCTTAAGAAGTTTTAAGGAGTTCCATTAATATTTTCAAAGATTACACGATTTTTACCTCTCTAGGTTTACAAAGAGTATTCTCACCACTTTTGACTCACCTAGTTAACAACACTAGTTTGAGTTTAACCCCTTCTAGTTTATAAGTGTTTTAATCACTTCTAGTTCAACCTTGGACAACACGTCTAGATTGTTTAACTTAATTGAGCTAAACCCTAAGTGTTTTAATTATGTTCAAAATTTACAACACAAACATGTTATAAGCAAAGGTACAAATTGATAAATCTCAAAGAGAAGATAGAAACAATACAAAGAAATTTGAGCTTTACTAAGGTTTTTCTCTTTTAGAAAATATTTAGTTTCAGACGATATATGAGCATAGTAAGCTTGTATGAGCGTTCACGAGTTCACTATATTATCCTTCTTATCATTTATTCAAGCTTTCGTCTATTTATACCTTTTCTTGAAAGATGACCATTAGAGAGAGAGAAATTGACTTCAGGAAAGCAGGTAACCTTTAGGTGGAAAGCTAGACTTTAGTCTACTTTGTAGCGATATATATCTTTATCATAGCCTTTAGAAAAACCGATCTTGTATGATATGATAGAGCATAAGGCTTCAAAGGAAACATTCTAAGAATGTTCTTCACTCTCACAACGTTTTTTTTCTTAGGTGTGGTGATTCTGATTATATCTTCCAACTTCAGTTATCTGTTCAAATATCAAGAACAAGGTACACAAGCATCGAAACACTTTATCATACATGCATTGAGTATTTTGAACATTGATATATGTCAGGTTGTATTGCATGTTGAAGACATTTTATCATTTGTCATATCATAATAAATGGATCATTTGGTAAAGCATACTTATATATGATTATCAGATAGTGTAAAACATTAGATTCTTCATCAAAATCAATTTGTGAGCGTAGCATTTAGCGATAATACATTAGACGATGTATTTCATAAAATGCTTTGCTTGAATTAACACTGTATTGAATAAAACTTTTTTTTAGCTTTAGTGTTATAAAAGAGATAGGCTTTTATGTTCATAAAACGCTAACTTGTTACTCATATTGTCTATTGGATGATTTAAAAAGAGAGACATTTTCTTTTCTTAGAGGTTGTTCATAAACTTAGTTCATCAGAAAATCCAGTCTAGAAAATGTTATTTATAAGCTTGATTTCTTCTGTAACAAATGTTATAAAATATTTTTCTCTTAGATATTATTTCTTTGAAATAGTTTTTCATACCCAACAATATTTCGTTTGATTGTTTTGTTAAACTTCAAAAACATGAATTACTTAGACGGTCTATTCTCTAGACGATCTTGTCTTAACAACTTTATTTTATTGTATTTATCCTCTCATTAAGAGTTACTAAAATATGTACTTGTAATCAAACACCGTTTGTGTTTGGATAAGAAAACTAAAACACTTGTATTGTTTAGCTTAGGAGAGTTAAATGCTATAGACGGTTGTCTAGAGTTGATATCAGAAGTGGTCATAATACTTGGATACCATGAGTGGTTAAACTCAGACTAATTAGAATTGAGTAGGGGAACCAAAAGTGGTTGATAATACTCGGTGTATGATAAGTGCTTATAAAATTCAATGTTTAATTAACGCTTACCTTGTTTTGATCGGTATAAATTTTGTGATAACTACCTCAATTTACTACTACAAAATTCTAAATAGACATCGCTCAATAGACAACATTTATTTAAATAAGTGCTATAAATGAAAACACGGAACAATAGACAAAGTTTTTTTTTTTAAAAAAAAGCATTATCTATTATGGTACCAATAAACAATGTTTTTTTTAAAAAATTTATCTATCGTGGTACCATTAAACAACGCTTTTTAAAAAAAACACTATCTATTATTAATTTTTAATATTTTATTAATTAATAATTTAAAATAGACTAATAGATAATATTTTTAAAAAGGTTTAATCATTTGCTAGGTCCTTTTTTTGGCAGGGAATCTCAAATAGACCCCTTACTTTTTTTTCGTCTGAATTGGGTCTTAAATTTTGTAAAATTGATGCAATTAGACCTCTATCGTTAGATTGGAGCAATGTTGTTAGACTGACGTATACATGACATGCTGATGTTAGTGTTTTAAATAACGTGGAGTTTGTTATTTATTCTAGGAGATTCTAACGTCTATTTTCTAGTTTGTTATTTATTCTAGGAGATTCTAACGTCTATTTTCTTTTTTAATTTAAAGCATTTGGAAAAAATGGATTAAACTGAATAGTTTATTTGAATTATGGATTAGGAAAAGAAACTCAGAGTTTAGGGTCATAAAAATTGGGAATCAATTTAAAAAATTGGGAATTCATTTTAGAAAATTAGAGTTCATTCGCACTTCGCATTGAAAGAATTTAGGGATTTGGCTTCTTTTACTGGAATCACTTTTTGGGAATTTAAGATTCATAAACTCAAAGTTCTTTTTCAAAGTCAAAGTTCTTTCTTTGAATTAAGGTACTTGGTAAAAAAAAATGGGAATCAATAAGACAAATATGTAAAAACTTTTGTTCAATCACATAAAAGAGAAGAAACACCCAAAATCCCTCATTGCGAAAATCAGATTTACAAACAAAATTCTAAATCGAAAACGAAAACCCCAAATCACAGTATCACAGAAAAGCTTAAACGCAAATCCTAACCCTAAATTGTGAAATCAAATCTGCATAGGCGAATCAAGAACACAAGAAACGAAATCCTAAAATTTGTAAAATAAAACCCTAATATGAAACGTGAAAAAGAAAAACACAGTCCATTCCGTTGCCGTCGTGGTTTTCTTCGAAAGAGGAAGCTTCCGCGATCTCCCCCACCACATTCTTTTCCTTTCTTCGCAGCATCCCTCAACATCCCATTCATTTAAAAACATTTACCGTCACTGACTTCGCTGATTAATTCTGGTCCAGAAATAAGTGTTATAGTGCCACACCCATCAACAGCAAACTAAATGCAATTTTAGGTTCAAGCTTGCCCTATCAAACTGGACCCAGTTGTCTCCTGCAGTTGTTGGATCATCAACTTCTATCCATACAGAGACATTAGCCCCTTCTCTGATTACCCCAGGTCAGTTATTGCAGTCTGGACCATCAATAGTTACTTCAGATCAGCCTTCACAATCACGTCATAAGGGACAACTCTTCTAACTTCATAGCTGGATTTTGAGGATTGGGTTAGTTTCAAACTTAATTTAGCTTGAGGATTGAATTATCTCCGAACTTAAATTTCAAGAGGACACGAGAGTCTATCTAAGGGGTTACTATTTATGGAGATTTAGGTATTATAGCATGTTTAAGCCTCTCACATTGAGTACTATGAAATGTTTCATAGAGTGAGCACTAAAATGGAAACTTTTTCCATGTAAAATGCAAATTCATTGGAAAGATTATTGAATCTTGCTGAAATTTATATTTTGTGGCTCATTTACGTTTGGTGGCACTAGAAATTTTAGTAGTTTACATTTATTGTTATTGGAAATTAGTTGAGATGCTTACAAATTTGGAGTATTAATTTGTCACTACTTATAATTACGATAAATGGCATTAAGGCAAATTTAGTCTAGAAATTCATCTATTAAATATTTCTTAATCCTTGTGCATTACCCTTAATGAAAAGAAATGGGAACGAGGAAGTAGCTGATGGGTTTCTCAAGTGCTCGAGTGGTTATCAAGTGGATTGAATCAAATTCACATCATTTTTCAAGGTGGTATCCAAAAATCATATTTTGTGTGGTTTATGTTAGTTGTTGTTAGGGTTTCTTACTTTTTTTTGCTTTTGAATTAGTCCCAAACTCAAATATAAGGAGTACAATTTAAGGATTTGTCAGGTCGGGTAAAGTCTCCTTTGGAGATTTCTATACCTTGAAGGGATTAATATTCCACTGTACACATACCTGGTGGGAGTGGTAACCTGTGCTATCTTGCCAGCCCTGTAGTAATTAAAATAAAATTTTAGTAGAAGCTACATTAAATGCTTTTTAAAAGCACGTTTTTCATTTCTCCTTGAGACTTTCTTTATGCCAAATACACTTTGGGCCCTGTTGAATAAATCTCATTAATTGTGCAGTCATAAATATCTTTTTAATTAGCTAAACTTGAAAGTGGTATAGTAGCTCTTCTGGCTCATTCAATGTTGTTATTAAGCATCATGGGCACAGTTCAATCGTTAATCCATGTTAAAAAAATTCAACCTAGTTTTAGTTTGGCTGTGGATGGACAATATTATCTCAAAAGCTTCTATAAATGAAAAATAAAAGAATGGATGGGATAAAATCTTCAAACCACTGCACCACGTATTTACATGTCCCCCTTTTTTTTTTATTAAAGCCAACTCCTTTCTCTTTTTCAGAATATCTTTCCCTATGCCCTAGGAGTTATTTTGAAAAAAATTGTAATTTATATTATTATAAAATTTATAATTTTCTTTATGAGAAATTCTCAGTTAATTTGTTTGCATTGTCTTTGTTTAAAAAATTGATCTCCAATTCAGGAACTCTGTCATTGTTCCAGCCTGAAAAAAGCAAAAGATTGAACTGCGTAACAATTTTTTGGAGGAAATTAGATGGAAGTGACAAAAAATTGTTTTACATTAGCAATGTCCTCTGAATATAGCACATTTCCTCTATCACTTTTGACTTTTCCATATTCTTTATGCAGTTTCGTGCAACCATACAATTGCAATTTGATTTTCATCGCACAATTTTCAATATTGGAATTGTTTTGGTCATATTACTTCTTCATTTTACACATATTTAACGGCACATTATACTTTGGTGTCTTGTATTGACATGTATGTAATAATATTAAGATTTAATATTTGACTACCTTAATGCCTTTACAGTATAGATTAACATAGGACACTTAAGAACTAAGGGATCACTCAATGCTTAAGTAGTGGAAAAGTAACATTTGATGACCTATTATCACGGGTGAAAATTACCCATGTTGACTAGTAGCAAAATTATAATAAAATTAAGATATATTATGACGTAGTTATGAAAACCAGTAATAATGTGCAACGCGATGACAAACTTGTAAATAATTTCAAAACGTATTATGACGGAGTTATGAATATCAGTCATAATATGAAATGTACTGACAAACTTGTAAATAAGTTCAAAATGTATTATGAAAGAGTTATGGACACCTGTTATAATACATGAGAGATTGAAAATTTTTGATAATAAACACCTGTCGTAATATTTTTTAAATCTGAGTATGGGAGTCCCACTACAATTTCAGTCCCACTTTTTCTAAAGGTCGAAGTCTTTTCACGGGCAAGCCCTAATTTCTATGTGAGTCTTCGTCACTCTCGTTCCAAGTTCGTAACTGTCATTGAATGTTCTTCACTCTTGTTCCAAGTTCATCACTATTATTCAAGTTCTTCACCGTCATTTATCCCCATCCATCCGTAAATTCTCTTTTCCCCCGTTCATCATTTGTGGTGATGAAGTCACCAAAGAGGAGTTCTACCGTCATCGTGAAGCATGGGGTAAGAATATAAGCAATCCATACTAAACATAGTACATGCTAGTTTGAAGGATAGGAGGAAATCGTGGAGAGAGGCACAACAAATCGCAACCTGGTTGGGGTTTAGGGTTCGATTCGGTGCTTGCAATCCCTAAATCCTCTCTTCCGCAGACCAAGCCATCAAAGTGGTAATGATGCTCAGCTATCCAAGGAAAGTGGTAGTGCTTTACAAACTTCTTTATGCTTGTCTATCATATTTAAGCGAAAATCACAAGAAACATGGTCGGAGGCTTCTGGAAGCACTAGTGCAGTCAGGGGAAACGACATCGGTTATTTTCGTCATTTGGTAACGATTCCTGAACCGAGGCATATACAGACGAGGCAAAAAGTCTAGAGTTTTATGCCTCGATTCTAAATCGAGGCCTAAAGTTTAATGATTTCGCCTCGGTTCAAGTCAACCGATGTAGTATGTACACCTCTACTCCTCTTGTGACCATAACCGAGGCAGTAAGGTCTTTTTTTTTAATATTAATATTAATATTATTGTTATATTTAAATAAAGTCTAGAAGGTAATTAATTAACTGGCTGAACTAAGTAAGATAGATGGTTCACCGCATTATCAAAACTGGACCAGCCGCCACTAGTGGGCCCACCACCCCATCGCCAACGATTTGTCCCTGGCCTCCTGCGAGATAGATGGTGAGACCGGTGGCACCGGGAGGTGATGGCCTGGGGAGAAACGAGCCGGTGAGGGAGAGGATATCGAAGTGACCTTGGCCAGCCATGACGGCGCCAGGAGCCGTGGGCTGGCGGAGAGTAACGTTCACGACGGCCCCGCTGCCGCTGAGAATGGACACGTCGCGCTGGCGCCTTCGCGCGAACTGGACCACGCAGTTGGCGATGTCGGTGTCGCTAGCAATCTCCATGACGTGGCTTCGCATCGCATTGGGGCGGTCTCGGGTGACAAATATCGGTGGTTTGGGCTTGTTCTTTGAGCCCGGTGGACGACCCCTCGGGCGGCGCGTGTTGGCCACGTCAATAGCTCTCGTCGCTGTTTTCTTTCTCCTCCTCTTCTTCCCCCGTGTGGTTCGTAGTCACCGCACTCTCGTTCATGGAAAATCCCAGATCCGGTTTCCTCATCGAGTCACCCGAGTTCTCAAGACCGACGGACCCCGTCCACCACCGGTGGGCCATAACTCAAACCAAGAAAACAAAATGAACCGACCAAAACTGAAGTAAGAATAAAGTGAATTACATATAGATCGGAGAGAGGCGAATAAACAGGAAGAGTGATATAGTATAGTTTTTTGTTGAGTCAACAGAGAGAAAAAAAATATAGGCAGAAGAAGCTGTGCTGGGCCACGCAAATGAAAGTGTGTAGGTTAAGTCGAGCAGGTGAATGGAGCTACTACCTTGGTTACTAAAAAACCCGAGGTAATATCACAATATTGCACCAGTTAAAAGCAATGGCCGAAGTATAAAGTCCACCGTAACCACCTCGGTTCCCTGAAGAACAGATGTCGTAGGCCTGGCGTAGTTGACCTGTCAGTGGTTCAGGCGAAAAGCCTAACTTGCAGAGGATTTCAGGCGAAAATCCTGACATATGTTTAAAAGAAACTGATGCTTAAATTGGAATATCTGAGCCTATATATGCTTCGGTTAGGAAGGACTCGAAGCTGAAGGCTGTTTTGACACCGGCTCAACCGAAACCGAGGTGATATTTCAGGATTTATGCATCGGTTTTGTCACAACCCGAGGTAGTATCAGCTGGTCATAAAGTTGTCAGTCAAAGCCTGCTCTCGTATCAGTCCGTATCAGTCGTATCAGCAGGCGTTTAGGCACCGATTGTTCACAAAGCCGAGGTAGTATCTGGCTTCTGTTTCGGCTTTGCATGCAACCGAGTCATATGATCTCGCCTTAATTACTTGTCTGCCACCGCACTGTAATAGACAATAGTTTGGTGTGAAACGAAGCATATGGTGTGAGTTCATAATCAAATTTTGTACTAGTGAAGGTTCCTCGTCGCCGCTTATGCCGATTTGGATGCACCCAACCTCCATTGGGAGAAGATGGCTCTGTGTCCCATTCCTCGCCTTGACGGAGCCATCATTTAGATTTGCGATCTCCTATCATCTTCGCTGGTTACGCCACCATCGATTATGTAACTGACTACTCTCCTTTCCCTTTTAATCTCAACTACTATCTTTGTTACTATTCTAATGATTACGATTCGTCTCTTTGTTTGGTTTCAGGTGCATTCTCATGTTGATGTGTACAATTTTAATGATAATACTTGGAGAAGGAGATTCGACATGCCGAAAGAGATGGCGCACTCGCATTTGGGAATGGTGACCGATGGTAGATACATTTATGTCGTCACTGGACAATATGGCCCGCATTGTAGAGGTTCCACTGCTCGTACGTTTATGCTCGACTCTGAAACTAGAAAATGGAAGGACCTACCTCCTTTGCCAGTACCTAGGTTTGTGTCATGCTTCAAATTAATCTTTCCCTTTGCGATTAAGTTGTTACTGAATGAATTTCGTTATTTTTCCCCCTTTTGTTCTTTGTGTTGCTTAAGGGTGGTGGAACAAAATACTAGTACTAGATCTTGATCTCCCTTAGATGTTATTATTGACAATCATTCATAACTTTTCTGGATCCTGCGCATAGTGGGAACTATATTACACGGGGTTGGGTTGTCTTGATTAGTTACCTTCTAACACTAGTAAAAAAAGCAGATTTTGATGCTCCATATACGCTTCGGTTATTGAGAAACCGAAGCGTACAAAGTTATATGCCTCGGTTTCCATCCAACCCGAAGTCGAAAAGTCATATTGCTTCGGTTAACACAAAACCGGTGCGTATAACGTAACTACTGCCTCGGTTTGCTACGAAACCGGTGCCTAAACCCCTTCCTATTCCTTCCTATTGACTCGGTTAAAGATAAAACCGAGGCCTATTACCCGGTCACCTGCCCCGCTTTTTCCCTTTTTCCTCTTCTTTCCTCTGACAGTCATCTCACTCTCATCTCACCTCTCGTTCTTTCCTCTCGTCTCACTCTCGTTCTTCCCCATCTCACTCTCGTCTCACTCTCGTCTCACTCTCATCTCACTCTCATCTCCCCTCTCGTTCGTTCCTCATCCCACTCTCATCTCACTCTCATCCGGCAGAAACAGAGAGGGCGCGATCTCTCTTCTCCTCTCCAACTTGACAGCCACGGTGCGAGGATGAGACGCGATGGTGGCGGGCGTCGAAAGCGGAGGAGAGGCGCGATGGTGGCCGGCGTCGAAAGCGAAGGGGGCGCGATGGTGGCCGGCTTCGAAATCGGAGGGGAGTCGCGATGGTGGCCGGCGTCGAAAGTGGAGGGGAGGCGCGATCTAAGGCGTTTGGTGGGAGGTTCATCGATCTACGAATCGCGGTGGTTTCTGTGGAGGCGAGGTGGCGGCTAGGTCACACCGCGAACGCAACGGCGACGAGGACGCAGCGGCGGCGAGGACGCGCGATCTGTGGCGGTGGACGGAGAGCAGATCTGCGCGCATGGAGGGGCGGAGGGCAGATCTGTGGCGGTGGACGGAGGATTCGCGGAAGGAGGCCACAGCGAAGGTCACCTTCAGAGTTTCTTCGTCTCTGCTTCTGAGTTTCTTCATCCATCTTCATATCTCTGAATCTGAGTTTCTGAATCTGATTTTTTTTTCATTGTAATTTGTAATTTGTGGGTTGTAATTTGGACATTGGTGAGTTCATAATCTTTGCTGCATCTGTAGACAGATTGTTGACGATTATTGGTTGTTGTAATACTGGGATTTGTTTCATTTCTGTTAAGATTTTCTTGTTCTTGGTTGTGTTAAATTCTGGTTGTTCTTGGTTGTGTTAAATTCTGGTTGTTCTTCGTTGTGTTAGATTCTGGAGCTGATTCTGAAATTGAGTTTGGTTGGCATATACGAAGAAAGTCTGAAAAAAAAAACACACACGCTATTGCCTCGGTTCTTAGATAACCGAGGCATATTTCTGTTTCTATTTATCTCGGTCAATAACCGAAGCATAAAACTTCATCTTTTTACTTCGTCTCCGAATGCCTCGGTTGTAGAACCGAGGCCTATAAACATTTATAACCGGTGCCTTTATACTTTATTGTACTAGTGTAAGCATTTTGTATGAGTTCCTGTGAGATTAGATATCTGTCTGAAATCAGTTCATTCAAGCTTCCATATAATCTATCTATGCGGCTTACTGAAGAAAATCCTTCAAACCATCTTTTAAAGAATATTTATTTAAAATAAATAAATTATTAAATAATTAATAACTAATTAAATAAAATATTAAAAAAAATATTCAAACCAATATAGAGTGCTTAAGCAGTTCCTATTAAAAACTAAATAAATGATTTAAAATAAATTAGACAAATAGACTATACTTATTTAAAAAAGTGTTGTCTATTGAAAAATTAAATAAATTATTAAAAAAAATTCAAACCAATAATAAGTGTTGTCTACTGATGGTTGTCAATAGATAACGCTTATTTAAAAAAAACATTGTTTATTGTTGGTTATCAATGAACAAAGCTTTTTAAAATAAGCATTGTTTATTGACAATCATTAATAAACAAGGTTTTTTCCAAAATTTTTGTATGTGAATAAACAACACTCAAATAGATAGCGCCTAAAAAGAGTTGTCTATAGCAAAAAAAATGTTTTCTATTAACATTTTTGTGGTAGTGATTTTACTAGTTTTGCATAAATACATGAATCCAAGGAGTTAAATGATGGAAACCCATTTAGGGCATACCATTCAAAGGAGGTCTAATAAAGCTAGGAGATCATGAAACAACCAGCCAAGGAGTTGTTTAGCCAAGAGAAGCAAAGGAGTAAAAGGCATAATTTTGCACCATATGAATCCTGACGTGCATCCAGCACCAATTGTGATCTTCCACGTGCATCCAGCACCTTTCATGTGCAACTAGCAGCTTCATAAACCTTTCAGCAGATTCAACGTGGCTCTTCACGTTTATTCACCCTTGCACAGCTAGCACTTGCTTCCTTGCATCATAGCTAACGTTGTAGGCGTGAACCAGGAGCTTTGTTTCTCCTTTAAATACATTGCTCCATTGGTTGTAACCCACCTTTGATTTGAATGAAGAATAGTTTTCTGTTGATGCTGTCCAGAACTTTCTTCTTTATTGAAGGTCACCGAGAGAGAGCTTGAGAGTTTCCTCTAGCCTTTCTCCCTAGCTAGGCTCCATTACTAGCACATCTCCACCCATCCGCATCACATTTCAGCACCTAAATCTCTGCCTCCATTTCACTTCCCAATTTATAGAACACCACCGTTTGAAATTGTGCTTCAGTTTCTCCTTCACCGAACTACTGTTTCATTCCACTTACTTTTCTGTTTCCTCTAGTCATCTTCAACCCATTTCGCTGCATTGTCGAAGCACCTATTCCATTGCTGGGTGCTTCTATGGTCCAAGTCAGAGGTGAGCTTGGTTGATTTGTTCCTCCACCCGAATCAGCCAATTCGTTCTTCCATCAAGTGGTATCATGAGCTTAGGTCGTCCACACACGAAGAGCTAAGCCATTTCATCCATTTTTTATTCCAATTCTGTTTATGTTTTTGCATTCTGTCCAGTTTTTGTTCCAACACTGTGTCCATTCTGTTTTGGTTCTGTTCTTCTTAATTTGGTGTTTTAATCATTGTTCAGTGTGCTTCCATTTTGTTATCATGTTTATCCTTTATTTTAAACGGTGAATTTTCTTTGTTGGAGTCATTTCCAGCTTTAATTTTCAATTTCAGTGTTGTCTTGGTCATGTGCAAGTGAATATTGCAGTTTTAGTTTTTGTCTGCTTTGGTATTTTTTTCTGCTGGTTTAATTCGTTTTGCTTGAGTTCAAGTGATAGATAAGCCGTATATCAACCAATAAAGGCAATGAGAATTTGTTCTAGCCTTGGTGATACAAGCTAAAGCACTAGAAATCCATTTTGATTTCAAATATGTGTTGAACTCTGTTGCAAAATTTCAATTCTGTTTGTAAATCATGAATCTATTTTCCAATTGATTTCTTTTGATTCTAGTGCTTTATACAAATTTGGTTGATGATATTGAATGATGCTGAAAGTGTAGCAGACCATTACAAGCAATGAAATGCAATTTGCATAGCTTGGTTGCTCACAATTAACAGCATTCCACTGTTTTGGTCTTATTTCAAGATTTTCACCGTGCTTAAAAATCCTTGGATGTCTAATATGAATTTAATTCATTCTAGCTGATAATTTCCAGCTTGATCTAGTGTATTAAGACTTCCTTGAGTCATTTTCATTGTTGCTATAGCTTTTGAATCAATCAAACTTGATTTTGGTGGATTGATGGGGTATTTTTCTGCATAAATTGGCCATAACAAGGTCTGTTTTTGATTTCTGCTAATTCTGAGCTATTTGATAGCTTGAACAAGTTTAAAATGGTGTTTAAAAGTTGCTAGCAGATTTCAATTAGTAATATCTTTGCCTAAGTGCAGAGTTGTTTCTTAAACCATCATATTTTGAGTTAAATTAGGAAGTGGCAAGGTCAATCTGAGTAGCAATCTCGTTTTAACTCATTTCAGAGTTTGAACATCTTTCAAATCACTAATTAAAGTTGCTGAAGTGATTCATTTCGAGTTTAAGCCACTTTTGTGGAAAGTTGAGTTTCAAACCACCAAAATTAAGCCAAATTTTTCTGGTGCAGTGTTGAAAACTGAATCTGTTTTGATGATTTGATCTTCAAATTTAAATTTGGATTGTAGCAAGAGCTGGTTCAGTGTTTTAGATTGAAAGTAAATGATGAAAATAAGCCATATCAAGTGTTAAAAAGCTTGCAGAACCGTGCAATCCAGTTTCAAGCAGTTAAAACCCCAAAACACAAAATCTAATTCTCTTTGGGGCATTTCATCAAACAGTTTTGGAAAATATCAAACAGTTTGGTTTCACATTGATTTCAACCTGCATTTTAGTTTTTCTTGCTTTATTAATCTACTCTAGAGCTTTGTTAGGATCTATTTGCAGTGCCTCCTTTATTAATAGCCTTAATTGCTTGTTTGTCTTTAAATTGAAAATCTGGTTTTGTCCATAATAAGTCAGTTCTGTTTCAGCCTTACTTTCTGATTTCTGGTGTTGTTTAGATGCTTATTGGTGCAGATTTTGTGCTAGGGTGATTGCTCATGCTAGTGGTAGCATTTTGAGGGGTGGAAACTCATATAGCTCTTGATCCAAGTGCCTCCACAGCAAGGAAAAATAGCTTCCTGAAACACCATTCTGCAGTGAGAAAAAGAGTGAAAATTTGGCAACTCCACTAGCCAAATTTTGAGACACAAGCCAAACAGTTGAGTGATGGTGAGATTGAGTGTATATCATCCAAAAGAAATATGTTAGTGGAGTGAATATACCCTGAAACAGTTCAGAAAGTGAGATTTGAGTGGATGCACATGAAGCCAAAATACTTGGCCGAGAGGAAAATCCTGTTTTAGCTTCCAATGCTGAAAAGTCCAATTTTTTAAGTCTGATTTGTGCTATTCAATAGGTCTACACAGTTTTTGTTTTGAAAAGGCAATGCCAATGATCAAAAATATTTTTGAAACACCTTTTTGAACTGGTTTTTTACAATTGAAGGTGCAGATTTCAGTTTTTAAAAAAATTGTTCAAAACAGTTTTCATCACACCTTGTTTAAACCAATTCAGCTTTCTGATTTTTGGTGCAGTTTGGTGTTGTCTTCTAGACAATAACCTAGTTTTCATCCAGTTCTGTTTTGACCAGTTTGGTCCTTAAATTCAAGCTGATTCCATCATCAATTTTGGACCAATTGAATAAATTAATTTGCTGAACTGGAACATTAGATATTCTTGCTGGTTTGATATAACAGTGTAGGTTTTCACTTGAAGGGTGTCTTATAGCTTGTGCAGCAGATTTTCAAAAACTGCTTTGGAGAGCTTTGTGAAGATCACTAAAGCACTAAGAGAGCAACAAAAACAAGTTTCAAATCAGTGCACATATGGAGCAGCAGAGTAGTTTAGCTTGATTCTTTTGAGTTTTGAACTTGTAATATGTTTCCATTTTAGTTTTCAGTTTTGTTTGTAAAAGGCCATTTAAGACCAAGTGTTTGGAAGAGTCCTTGGTGCTCTCTCCAATCTTGGCAATTCTTTGCTTCCTTTGATAGTAGACGGTGAGTGTGTCTTGTTAGCCAAAGCTACAAGCCTCACCTAGGATTTCCTTTGTTTTATCTTCATGCTCTAGGCTTTTGTTCCATTAGAAGTCTAGGTGTTTTATCTTTCATTTTGATTGTTTGAGTCCATTTTTAAATTCAATAGTGAATCTTACTTTGAAAATGGTGAAGTAAGTAACCTTAGACATTCTGGCTAGGTAAGATTTGGTATTTAAGCGGCCATTGACTCACCTCTCTTACCTGGGAATTGTCTCTAGGTAAAATCTTAAACATTTTCAAATTAAGAATCCACTTTTGAAATTAAAAAGATGTATGAGGAAATCATGATCACCAAGAGAGGAATAGAAATGAGTGAGCTTAGGAACTTGTTTGCCCAATACATGAAAAATCAAAATGAGTGTGAACAAAAAGAAAGAAGGAAGGATGAAAGGTACAGTCAAGCTAGGAAAGATATTCCATTTTTTGGTAAAGATATTAGTGCTTTAACATACTTAGCTTGGGAAAGAAAAATTGATAAAATACATCCTTTTCTTACTAGAGATAGTGAATCCTTTGCTCTTAACATATATCTTTATAGATTAGAAGAACATGCAAGTGAGTGGTGGAATCATAGGCAATATAGTGTCAAGAAAGGTAGAAAATCCTCCATTCATGATTGGTATGAACTAAGAGCTTGCATGAGAAGAAATTTTGTTCCTCTTTCAGCCAAGAGAGACCTAGAATTAATGGGACACCTCATTCAAGAGGGAAAAACATTTATGAAAGGTCTAGATGGTTTCTCTAGAAGGGAAATTGAATTTAAAGAAAAACTTGAGAAACTCTTGGATAAGAGAAGAAAGAGAGAGACTAGAAGGAGAGAAGAGGAATTGAGAGAAAAGATAGAAGAAGAAAAGAGAAAGAGAGAAGAAGAGAAGAGAGCAGAAGATGAGAGAAGAGAAAAAGAAAAGAGAGAAAATGAGCATTTGCTACTGATGACAAATTCTACTCCTACAATTCAAAGAAAACCAAAAAGGGAAGGTTTCCAATCCTTTAATTCTTCTTCAATTATCTTTAAGTCTTTGCATGATAACTTCTCTTTTAAACCAATTGCCACACAAATTATCATTATACTACCCTCTTCAAAATACGGCAATTTAAATCTTGAGTTATTGTTACCCTTAAGGAAACAAGAAACTCAAGACAAAAGAAAAGTGACTTGTGAATTAGGACTTTTAAATTTCCTTAAAACTATAAAACAAAATATAGAAAGTCCTTATTCTAAAGTTACTTCCACAAACAAATTCTTTCTTAGATTGATACTAATTGGAGATATATTTGATGCTTATTGCAGATATCTTTTTGATCCAGGAGGAAAGTGACAACCCAAAGTTGTGCTTCTTTATATTTTTCCGATTTGAGGACAAATCGTTTTTCAAGAGGGAGGGTATGATGGAAACCCATTTAGGGCATACCATTCAAAGGAGGTCTAATAAAGCTAGGAGATCATGAAACAACCAGCCAAGGAGTTGTTTAGCCAAGAGAAGCAAAGGAGTAAAAGGCATAATTTTGCACCATATGAAGCCTGACGTGCATCCAGCACCAGTTGTGATCTTCCACGTGCATCCAGCACCTTTCATGTGCAACTAGCAGCTTCATAAACCTTTCAGCAGATTCAACGTGGCTCTTCACGTTTATTCACCCTTGCACAGCTAGCACTTGCTTCCTTGCATCATAGCTAATGTTGTAGGCGTGAACCAGGAGCTTTGTTTCTCCTTTAAATACATTGCTCCATTGGTTGTAACCCACCTTTGATTTGAATGAAGAATAGTTTTCTGTTGATGCTGTCCAGAACTTTCTTCTTTATTGAAGGTCACCGAGAGAGAGCTTGAGAGTTTCCTCTAGCCTTTCTCCCTAGCTAGGCTCCATTACTAGCACATCTCCACCCATCCGCATCACATTTCAGCACCCAAATCTCTGCCTCCATTTCACTTCCCAATTTATAGAACACCACCGTTTGAAATTGTGCTTCAGTTTCTCCTTCACCGAACTACTGTTTCATTCCACTTACTTTTCTGTTTCCTCTAGTCATCTTCAACCCATTCCGCTGCATTGCCGAAGCACCTCTTCCATTGTTGGGTGCTTCTATGGTCCAAGTCAGAGGTGAGCTTGGTTGATTTGTTCCTCCACCCGAATCAGCCAATCCGTTCTTCCATCATTAAATCTATAAATTGAAGAAAAGAAGAAGAAATTCAACCATTTTAGAAGAATATGCCTTGTCACGGCAAACCCGTCCATGAAGGTTTCCTTGAGCCATGATTTAGAGCTTAAGCCTTAAAAGAATGCTTCAATATTAAGCAACCCTATACAACCTAGCCTAGGAATTCATAGCCTAAGCCATGGAGGAAATCCACCAAGGGAGGAAACCTAACCGCCTGAGCAGTTAGCCACCACCTGGGTCGTGACACGAGAGTCTATAAATAGAACATTCTAGACAGATTTAAAGAGAGGTGAAGTAAGAGAGAGCTAGAGAGAGAAAAGACTTCGATCTTAGCCTTATTAAGGTGATTTTAGTGAGAGACTTTAGTGAGTCTCTCACACATAATCCTTCTAATTCATAGACACATTATTAGAGGATTAGGAGATGTTTTCCTCCTCCTTGGTTGTAATTCTTCCCATATTCATGGGGAGCTAAATCTTCATTGTGTTGGAACATGATATCATAGATTCAAACTCTCTTGTATTTCATGACACTTTCATTATGCAATTTTCATTTGATTTAAAGTGGTTAACTGATTTGTGCCTTATTGTGGGATGAACTATCACTTATCATGTTTAACTGGCTTAAGATTAAACGGAATCTATTCTTAAGTTGTGTCCAATCAGTTTTATTGTATGTTTCTAGATGAAATAGGCCAAGGATGTGCAGTTGGAACATATTCTTATTTGTAATGCAAGAGAGTCGTACATAGTCACTAACATATTTCATACTAAAGAGTAGGCAAAAGACTAGTCTCTTGGTACCGGGATGGGCTAAGAGTACCATAAAGCGCACTTCCAAGACATGATCATTGGAAGATGCAGAATTGAAGGAATATCTAAGACAAAGCAGAAGGGATCTGTGAAATCAGACTCCAACATGATTTTAAATCGATTTCTAAATTAAAGTGACAATACTCTTGACCTCCATACTCATACTTTTTAAACAAAAACAATTTCATATTAGATCAAACTATTCATAACATTGTTATTTCTACCAAATTCATGTGGATATGATACTTTTTTACTACAATCAGCCCATACCTATTGACAAACTTCTGATGTTGTTAGTCAGGAATGTAACAAGTTTTTGGCATCATTGTCGAGGATTTGATTCAAGAAATATTTGTTTGAGATCAAATTGATCATTATAAATTTGTGTATTACTGCAAAAAGAACTAAGACATTTTATTTTTCATTCATTTTATTATTTTATTGGTTACTATTGATTCCACCATTGAGTATGCAGAAATCTTATGTTGTAGGTGTTGCTCACTATTGTCTTAGTTGTTATGTATGCAAAGAAAAGGAGAAAAATTGGTTTTGTTGTACAATCCAAAGTTAGAAACAACACTAAGAAGACACAATAATTAGAGTAGAAAATAGAGAAAAATTCTCAAGTCACCGCTAGAGCCACAACCTGAAGTCGTAGAACCAGAGATTGATTTTGAGGTAAATTTAGCTAATCAAATGGTTGCATGTAACAATAAAAGAAGATTACTTGGAGACTACACTTAACAGAGGAGGTGAATTTGATGAAGTAGCTCAACTTAATATGTTTTACAGTGGATTAAGGCGACAAACTAGAATGTTGTTGGACGCATTAAGAGGAGGTGCAATGATGATGAAGAGTGTTAAGGAATCTAGAACTATAATTGAATCACTAGCCACTAGTGATCATCAAGTACAGTATGACATCATAAAGATTATATATGTTAAACACAAATCAATCTAATAGACTCATTAAGTGTTTTCTCTCTTCTCTCTTCTTACAATAGTAAGATTATATATCAATGAAGATTGAGTGTGTTTCTCTTCTCAGATATTCTTTTTTGAGTTCATGAGCTTTAATGAGCTTTCCTCTCAACGATGTTTGCTTATGCTCTTTCTTTTTATATGTTATTCTCTTTTTGAATTATCTTTTATTTAAAGGCTTTTTGAAATAATATTCGTTAGACAGATCTTTTTCCTTGATCCTTGAGTCTTCTCAATCTTGTCGTATAAACGACCGTTGGTTAAAGTCAACTTGTCAGAGCAAACTTGTTTTTTCAGTACTTTGATAAAAGTAGGTAGTAAGATTTTTCTGGCACGACTTCTGATAGAGAGAACATTCTATAAATGTCTTCTTTATTCCTCACATCTACTTCTAATTTATATAAGAGGGAGTAGTTAGATGCGTGTAATAGGCAATTTGCACAAAGTAGAGTAGATATGCATGCAACATATATGTCTTTTCTCTTCTCACTTTTGTTGTTTTTAAACGTTGAGTATTTAATGATATTTAATGTATGTTCTAAATAGCAAGGTGATTTTAGTGTTTTATACAATTTAGGTAGGATTTTATCATTTAAGTTTCTCATTAAGATATCAAGTAATTGATTGTAGACTTCACCATTTGAGTTAAGTGTTGAGTTACAAAGAAGAGAGTGGTCTATGAGAGAGTTTTCTAGAGGTCCTTGGAGAAAGGTGTTTCCCAAATTCGTGGAGGAGGTTTCAAGACTTGCATAGGAGGTCTCAAGACTTGCATAGGAGGTCTCAAGAGGTAGGAGAGTTAATCCATGTCTTTTACCTTGTAAAGGATTTGTATGAATTGGAGGAATGGTTTTGAGCACATGATGAGCATGTTGGAGTTATCCTTGCTTTTTGGTTTTCTATTTGAACCTATGGATATGCTATTATCAATATAATATGATAAGGGAAATAATCAAATATTGGGTTGAGAATTCTGAATATAAAAGAAGTTTGAAGGTAAGGTTGTAGGGGAGCCAAACTACGTTCTTGTTTTAATGCAAAATGTGTATATGCTTTGATTGGTGAAAGTTTGCTCTATATTATGATGAATCTGTGATTTTGATGTGATTGACATGATGATGAGTTGTAGTTATGGATTTATTAATAATCATGAGTTGATATTTATGATGGATTTTCGTATGTACGATTTGGTAAGTGGTGTGAGGATTTAAGATGGATTGAAATCTGGAAATTTTTTATTTGGCCAAGTCTTTCACTATGTGCAAAAATCAAATATTTTGGATGGATGATCATATGAGAAAGATGATTTCCTAGTTGGTAAGAGATGACTAATGGAAATTACTCCTCACTTTGTTTTTCTAAGATTAGAGTTTGGTGTGATATGAGTATGGAGTCAATAATGAGACTAAGTATGAGATTATTATTGGATGACCGAGAATATGTTGAATCTATGTTGAATCTAAGTTGTGGTGATTTTGGAATGACAAGTGTGTTATGAAAATAATGTTGGATGAAATTAATAAGGAATTTAACATGGTGATGTTAGGTATATGCTCTAAGAGTAGAGTTAGAGTAAAGTGTATTGCTTAAACTTGACGTTGTTGATTTTCAAATGATCATGATGATGTGATTTGTGATAAAAAGATTCGTGATAAAAATGTTTTGAACATTTTTATGAAATAAAACTTGGTTTCAAAATGTTTGAAGAAGGTCATTTTCAAAAACCATAGAGTTTTATGACTTATGTAGTGTTGGAAATCATTTTTGGTCAAGAAATAATCGATTATATGATATGTTAATCGATTATCATGCAATAATATTAGATTATCATCATCCATAATTGATTATTATGCTAAGATAATCGATTAGCATAACAAATAATCGATTATCCTTGCTTCTAGATGAAGTTTTTATGTTTGGAAATGATCTAGTACATGTTCTTAGGTTATGAATGGTATGTATTGGCTAAGAATGGATGGTGTTTAGTACCGTGGTTGGATTATTGACTTGAAGTTATAATGAGGTTAGATATGGGATGTATTAATGAGAAATTAAGTTTGGATGCAAGCAATTGCTATTATTATGATTGTTTCTGCATGTTGGCAGAATGTGTGTTCCTAGTTATGTGAGGCAGTGGGAAAGGGATTTCTATCCTTCACCTATGTGAGGTAGTGGGAGAGCAATGACTCGAGTTTGGCACTTTCTTGCCTGTGTGAGATAGTGGGGAAGAATATTTGGTTGACCCGAACCACCTAGTCTCAAGAAGAAAGAGTGAGATGTGAAACTAATAGTTATGAGAGAAGTACATAATAGTTCGAGAATTATCAAAACGAGGGTAATGCAAGGAAGAGATCATAAGATTGGAATAGGTAGAGAGTACTTAGGTAGAGAGTACTTAAGTAGAGAAATAGAGAGATAATGATCTTATGAGTAACATGGAGATGGATGAACTTGTACTGTTGTATGAGTAGTGTGGGTGAGTTTGATTATTTGATATTCATCTTGTGTTGATGGCTTAGTTCCCCTTCTTGTTTGTCTTTGTGTTTGTGCTTGTGTTCTTGCAAGGATCATATAACTCGTGTTGTTATATAGGAGCAGATGAAGTAGGAGTTGTTTAAAGTAAGGAGTGTGTTGGGAAACTGTTGGGATTTCAAACTATATTATGAATAATATTGCCCATGAGTTGTATTCTAAACTTACTTTCAGTTTTATTTCTAAATAAACTTTATGATTGTAAGGTTTTAATTTTTACTAGATTCAGTAATCGTATCAAAAGTTATTTTCCTTAATGAGTGTACATTTCAAAAAAAAATATATTTTGCATGACACCCAAAGAAGGGGTGTTACAGCTTCATAGACCAAAAACAAAACACAATGATTCATATAATAATATTGCATTTATATAACGCATGTATGATAATATATGGACAATTGTTCACAATTCTTTGACATATAATAAATGTGACATGGCTTCTCTTTTACCTTTTACCCTTACTTAAAGTAAAGTGGCACCAATGGTACCTTTCATGTTGTTCTATTTTTTGAGTTCACTATCTATTGAATAGAAACATAACTACAATTTCTTCAATTCATTACAACTTCTTTATTCACCAATTGCTTTTTTTTTAATTAAGAGAAACTAGCACCACACAATTCGTTAAATAAGTATTATCTATGGATCAAGAAAATTAGAATGATTATTATAGTTTAATACTTCACTGCTTTTGTTTTGCAAAACGTCCATAGTTCTTCCAAGACTTAAGAATCATATCAAGAATAAAGCTACACTATAATATATTATCATAGCTTTCTTCCCAAACACACCTTGTCAACGCTTTCACCTTTCATTGTGCTTTACTTCATTCCAAGCAACATTCAACAATGATGAGGAAGACTTCACTTTCTTTTAGCTTAAAAAATCAAGAGAAACCCCCTAAAGAAATTTTTACAAAAAAACCGAAACATAAAGGGCTATGCAATCAATAAAGAGAAAACCAAGATAAAGGAATAAAGGGTTACCCTTTTCTTTTTGCTCTTGACGGAAGAACTTGAGATCCTTAATGATGATTGTTCCACAATGAGGATTCAAGATGGGGGCTCCATAAAGAAGGTTCATAAGGGATGTTTTGGGTTTCAGACTAGGGCTAAAGATGAGAGACAATGCTTGGTATTAAACATTCGATGAGGGTTTGGGTTCCGTTAAGCCTCAACAAGAGTTTTGATAAGGGTTTGGGAGGCTCTAAGGTGAGACACTTAAAGGTGAGGCGTTTCCGATAGGGAGAACGACAAAGAAAGAAGATAACGGTCTAGACAATGTTTAGTGTTCTACCCCAATATTTTCTTTTAAGATTTAAAGCTTTGGAAAATTAGCAAACTTAAAAACATTTAAGTCTGTAGGAGAATCAATAGATCTAAAAACATCAATTTAAGTCTTTTGAGAAATAAACAAACTTCAATAATTTCTTTTTTTTTTTTACAAAATTGTTACTGCACATTTTTTAAGTCTTTTTTTATGAACAAATTTAAATTTGGAGACTTAAAAAGATATTTTTGTACTAGTGATTTCCCAATCGAACTTTGACATTGACAGATTTATCAATATCTTTGAAGATGTTTTGATCTTTGGCCATGTGATTATTGCATCCACTATCTAAGTATCAAATTTCTTTTCAACTAAAAGGTTCTTGATTAGCATAATAAAATTATTCCTGATTATGTTCTTCAACAAAGTTTGCTTGATGCTTTTTGTTTGACAAGTTTTCTTCATGTGTCCAAATTTCTTGCAGTACTGACATTGAGGTTTTCTATGATGCCAACAATGTTTTTCCAAGTTACTTGTCTTTTTACAATGTCACAAAGAGGATATTTTCCTTGATGGGTCATAGAGAAGCTTCTAGAAATTTCTTTATTTCTATAAATTTCTTTATTTCTATAAATTTCTCTTCTACCTATATTTTCTTCTTATTCTTTATTTTGAGACCGTAATTTTAATTTTGATTGAAATAATTTTTGGATCGAGTCTCTTTCATGTCTTTTTAATCCTTATTCATGAGCTTCAAAAGATCTCATATGTTGTATTACTAGCAATGTAGCCAAATATTTTGTTTGTTCAATTGTGGTTGCGATTGCATCATATTTTTGGGAAATAGAAATTAAAATTTTCTCAACAATTTTTTTTTCAAAAATATTTTCCCTAAAGGCTCTCATCTGACTAATTATTTCATTTATTCTAGAATGAAAGTCTTTGATGGTGTTAGATTCTTTAAGTCTTATTAATTCAAACTCTTGTCTTAGATAATGCAGTTTAATATTGTGTATTTTATCACTTCCTTGAAACTCCTCTTGTATTGTGTTCCAAGCTCTTTTTGCACTTATGGCACCTATTAATCATGGAAAGATTATGTCATCAATTGCTTGTTGAAGAGCAAATAAATCCCTTGAATCCTTTTGTTTGTTTTCCTTTAACACCTTTTTGTTAGCTACTGATGAGTCAATATTTTTATACTATTCACTTACCTTTTTGTACTACATTTGATTAGGGAATTATGTTTAATTGTCCAATATTTCCTCAATCTTGATATGTAGGCTTAATTTGGCCAATAATTCTTATTTTAATTAATTTGAAGTATCTAAGACTAATTATTTACATTATTAATTGCAGGGAATTGTTTGGAATATAATTTTGGGACTTCAACAGCGAAATAACGTCAAAAACCATTGTCCACATAGGCGTTTTAGATTTAATTCAAGTGTAATTTCGGTTTTAGGTAGTTTTTGGACAAATTTGACTTATTGCGCCGTTTTGGGTCATTTTTGGAGAAGCCCATTAGTGGCTTGACCTAGGTTTGTGTGCAAAAGGGGAGCAAACCCCAAAACTCTCCCTCACTCTCTCATTTTACGTTTTTGTGCACTTTGGACAACAAGGGAGAATTCCCCCAATTTGGGGTTTTAGGTTTTTCATTTACAATTTGATGCACTTTCAATTCCAATAATGCATGTTTTCTTCTCTTTGCCATTTCGACTCTGCACCTTTAATTTCCCTTTCATTCTCACATTGCAATTTTCCTTTCCAATCTCATTTTCATTTGCGTTTGCACTTGCATTTTGAAGATGAATTTCGTTTGCTGCAATGAGTTCTTTAATTTCATTTTAATGGAAGAGTGAATTTGTTTGGGTTGGTGATTATGGATATTGCTTTGCATCCTTGAGATTTCTGGATTGTATTGATGGGGATGTTCTTGCTTTGCATGAGGTCAATTCAGTTTGTGTTTGCAATTGGGTATACACATAGTTGCCTAATTGATGTTTGATTTTCGCTTAGTTAATTGGACTGTGGGTGCATATTTGATTGAATTTCGTGCAATGTGTTTGCTTAATTCATGTTTTTGAAGACCAAATTAACATTCGCTTAGTTGGTTAATTCGTATTTGAATTGGGGTGAGAGTAGTGTTTAATTGTGTTAATCTGTGATTGGAAGCATAGCAATTGATGTAAACACCAACCTGTTTTGAATTTGTGTTGAATTCGAGTTTTAATTTAATTCATTTTCATTCACATAAACACCTTCAAAACCCCCCACCAATTGTTTGATCTAATGTCTGAACCAATAATTAGTCCTTGAGAGACAACCTAGGGGTCGATTCTCCTAGTATATTGCATTTAATTGCTTATTAATTTGACTCGAGTACAACCTCGATCAAATTTAGCGTCGTTGCTAGGGACCAACGGTTCAGTCTTAGGTTCTTTGTTTAGTGTTAGTATGTGTTCTGTTTGTGTTGTGTGTGTGTCTTGTGTTTTGGTTTCTTTTGAGTCAATAATTGGAGAAGTGGGTACTGTTTTCCACGTTTTTCACAAGAAAATGTGATGCTTCCAATGGTTGCGATGAGCGCGACAATGTGAATAGTGTGTGAATAGTGTTTTACTCACAGAGTCGGAATTGGACAAATCCTATGAGCTTTTTAGGTGGAAAACCATGAGTATTTAATATGCAATTAAGTGCAGTATAATACTAGGAAGTGACTCCTAGCACTACAAGAAATATGTTTATTACCGAAGGATTAATACCGACGGTCTTTTATCCTTCGGTAAGGCAGTGACAGTACCGAAGGAATACGCCCTTCGGTAAAAGGTTCAATTGAGTGAAATGAGAATTTGGGATTTCGCTATCCCATTCTCCCAAATTCAGTATTGTGAAATCTTCTCCCTCCCAAAACCTCTCGACCCCAATCTCAACGGTGGCCATTTTTTCGCAATTCCCGCTTCTTCCCGCTTCTCTCTTCTCCCCTCACCGCCGAACACCGTCTCCCTCCTCTTCGCCAAACCCCAACACCACCCCTCCCTCCTCTACGCCAAATGCAAACCCTCCGATGACATCGACACCTCCAACAACGTCAACTCATTGGAAGACATTGACTTCAACCCCCCGGAGCCTGCGGAGGGATTTGTCGCCCCTCCCTCCTTCGACGATGGCCCCCTCAAGACGGAGGACGAGATCGCCGCAGCCTACGAGGAGCTCTACGGCCCCACCTTCAGCGGCATTTCCGTGCTCGGGAATGACGTCTTCGAAACGGACGCCCTGGTGAAGCAGGACACGGGGTTTGGGTCTAACACGAAGAAGGAGAAGGTCCGCGACAGGTTCGAAGATAGGATGGTCCAGGTGAGAAGGGTGACGAAAGTTGTTAAGGGAGGGAAGCAGTTGCCGCCGTCGCCGCCGTTCAGAAGTCTTCGCCGCCGTTCAAAAGTCCGCCTCCAATGCCAGGAGGAACATCGTGAAGGTGCCAATGACTAAGTACTCCACTTTTCCCCACAGGTACACACTCAGTTTCTGCTTAGAATGTTATAGTTCTTTTGCTTCCTTGTATCTTCTGGAATTGGATACTGAGATTAAGATTGAGATTGAGTTTCAGTTTGCTTCTCTTGTATTCATCATGTTTCCCCTTGTTGGTTCATCCCAAGAGCACCCGAAAATTACAAGCAGCCCTTCACGAACCAAAGAATATAAGGTTAGTTGTAGCATTGATTTACTGTTAGATTCCGAATTTTAGTTCATTTTTTACCCTAAAGCTTGTTAGTAGCTAATGAGATTATGCATTGGTTTGTCAGAGATCCGGGACAATGCAAAATTTAGACTTGTACAATTTGAACAGAAATCTTCCAAGAGAGCTAACTGAATCAGCTCAAGCTGTCTATTACCAGAGAGGCAACCCAAGTTTTTCTGTTCAAAGTGTGGAGGAGATAATGAAAATTGTGGGAGAAGCAAGGGACCCTCCTCCGGTTTCTCGGCCTGTCAAAGGTTTTGGCTGGGACGGTGAAGAAGAGGAAGGGGAAGAAGATGTGGAGGAAGAGGAGGATGAAGAAAATGAATATTACAAGAGGGTGAAGGAAGTTCATGCCAGTGGAGAATTTCAAATCAGTTAAGCAGTATAATTCTTGTGTTCTTGGTTAAAGTTTCATTTTTTATGCTAGAAGTCACCTATTTTTATGTGTACTATAATTTATATTAACTACTATAAACCAGCGAGGCAGTCTAAGTCACTACACTGTCCATGTAATGTATTAGTATTACCTGTATCACCATGGAAGTCGTGTATGAAAACAGTAGTTGTCTAATAACTTTTAAATTACTCATCCATTTATAATCTAGCTAGTTAACTTTAAAATGCTTTTATATCACACGAAACAATGACCTCAACCATGTATTGTGCCTTAAGTTCTTGTACTTGGTTCTGGTTTACTTTGAGAATGCTATATCACAGAAAGTGGATGATTATCTTACTCGAGTCAAAAAATGATTTTAACCATGTACTCATTGTACATTAGTTTTTTTCAAGAGAATTACCACTGGACTAAACTTTACTAGTGATCATTTAGTTTTTCAAGAGAAATAACAAACATACTTCGGAACTAAATTTGTATATTATAGTTTTAACTTTATATATATATATATATATATATATATATATATATATATATATATATATATATTGAGAAACAATCTCTTTGCTGAACATGTTGCAGACTTCATAACGTTTAAAATAAGTTTTTAGTCATATTTCGTTTTTAAATGTTATTTATAAGCATTTCTAACAAATAAGTGTTTGTTTCAAAGATACTAAGGAGTAAACCTTTTCATGTGACTTTGCATAGGGCATAGAATATTTTATAGTCTATTAAATGTAGTCTCCAACACTTGAGTGTTATATGATTAGTTGTAGCATTGATTTACTGTTAGATTCCGAATTTTAGTTCATTTTTTACCCTAAAGCTTGTTAGTAGCTAATGAGATTATGCATTGGTGATTACCTCCTAGTTTATTGAAAAAAGACATATGTGGATACTTTGAGGACGAGAAAGGCATTTTATTAAATAACCTTTTATGTCTAAAGTATTTCTTTCACTGATGCCATTTTCCTTTTTAACATGATATATATACTTTTGAATTTCTATTCAGTAGATGATTGTTGTGCTGCTTGCCACAGTTGGAGCAATCATGTCCATAAAAAATTTCAACAATAGTCATCAAAGAATAGGAGTTGCACTATATGGCATTATCTGGCTCCAAGTTTTATTTGGTCTTTCTTGACCACAAAGGTAAAATAACTAAATTCCCTTTCATTGAGAATTTGTGTATCTATACGCATGATTTTGTTGGTTAGGAAGTTAAAGTAATTAGACCTTTTATGCTCTATGTTTATTAGGATTGTTAATAGAACAAGTGTTTAAAGCATATAGAGTACTGGTGAATTTGAATTCAAAGATTGTACATTAGTTGGCTTACTGGCTAAATCACTTTTTTGCAAGTATAATATTAATTACTTTTGGGGAAATAATTGAGTTCTTTTGGGGAAATAATTGTGTGTTTTGTTAAAATGTAGTGTAAGGGTGAATTAATTGAGTTCTTTTGATGAAATCTGGAATTTGATTGTTAACATAGTAAACTGTTTCACTGTAACTCATTTTACATTTGATTGACTAAGTTCTATGGAAGTTAATAAAATTTCATTTGCTTGGTGTGAATGTATAATTACTGAAAAGATTGCTTTATATATATATATATATATATATATATATATATATATATATATATATATATGTATGTATGTATGTATGTATTTGAATGGAATTATATAATGTTACAACATCTTGTTGGTAGTTTATGGTTAATGATTGAATCTTGATTGTCTAGGGTGTGATTATTTCACATACTTAAGAGTTTGATATGTGGCTCATTACTTTCTATGGTATTTAAGTTGGTATGAATTACTAAGTATAACTTTCGGTCAAAGCAAAGATAGGTATGTTATGTTGATCACGTATAATATCTAAGCTAAGTTAATTGTATGGAATCAAGTTAACATATAATGAAAAGGATAAAGTAAGTGTTATGTTAAGCAAGCATAAGTATTATTGATATAAAAAGAATGTGGAAAAGCATGAGAAATGGTTTAAATAGGCATGAAAAATTGATATAACATTGAAGTAAATGATTTTTGCACTGCACTTATCTGTTTGCTAAATGGGAATATGATCTTAATTGCTGAATTGGAGTCAATATATGCAGAAAACCTTATTGTTTTAGTTATAAAACTCTGCAGAAAACCTTGTTGTTTTAATTATAAAACTCTGCAGAAAACCTTCTTGTTTTAGTTATAAAACTCTGCAAAAAACATTTGATGTCTTAGTTACAAAATTCTGCAGAAAAGCTTTGTTGTATTGCTGTAAATTCTGCATAAAATCTTTGCTGTTTTGGTGTAAAATTCTGCAAAAATACCTTACTATTTTGCTGTATAACCTGCATAAAAATCTGGTTGTTTTGATGGTATATTCTGCATAAAAATCCTTGGCTATTTGACATTTGTTAATCTGATTGAGTAGTTTATAGCTTTTGGAGATATTGTTTTATGTCAAGTAGGTATTATTGTTGTTAAAGTTTGTTGTTGGACTATGTATAAATGTTGAGATTGTGACTATGTATAAATGTTTGCTCCAATTTTCGATTCTAGGTTGGCATGTGCAGGTTTATGTTTCCAAATGCAAAGTCCAGTGGTGCATGACAGGACAAGGTTGAGAACGCCCTTAGGTTATTACCGAAGGCTTTTGGCCCTCGATAATTACCGAAGGGCGGAAGCCCTCGGTAAATGTTAGCGACAAGGGATTTACCGAGGGCTCTTTGGCCGTCGATAAGCCGTCTGTAATTACCTTTTACCGACGGTTTTGGGCTGTTTCCGAGGGCTCCTGGCCTTCGGTAATGCCCTTCTTTTTTGTAGTGTAGGTCGTCTCTCAAGGACCAAATATTGGTTCAGTCATTAGATCGAACACTTGGTGGGAGGTGTTTTTGGACAGTTTTGTGAATGGAAATGAACCAAATTAAAACTCAAATTTAAACACTAATTCAAAACAATTGGCCACTAGCTCAATTACAATGCTTCCAATCACAGACTAACAACAATTAAACACTACTTTAACCCCTAATCCAATACAAGCTAGCCAACTAAGCGAAGAATAACCATGCTTTCATAATTGCAAACGAAGTGAATGCAATGCACAAATTCAATCAATTTTGCACCATACAGTCCAATCAACTAAGCGGAGATTAAACACCCAACTAAGCGTATAACCAATCACAAGCACAAAACAGATTGAATGTTGAGCCAAATTAGAGCAGCAAAATCACAATTCCAACTCAGAAATCTCAAGGAAACGATGCAATTTTGTTAATGACCAACCAAGCACACTTAAGCTACCATTAAAGCGAGATTAAAATAGAAAAATGAAATGGAATTAAATCTCATAAATGTAACAGCAGCAGCAAAACGAATCGAAAACGCATATGAATTGGGCAAAACAAAATTGCATGGAAAACAAAAATTGGAAACGTAAATGGAAGCAAGAAAAGAAATTAAATTTACACTTGGAAACGTAAATGATTCATTACAAAGAAAGGGAAAGAGAGAACCTAAACCCCCAAAGGGGGGAGGGCTAGAAAACGAACCAAAGCTCCAAAACCTAAAGGAGAAAAACGAAAATGAGGGGAGAGAACCTTTCCCAAATCTCATTTGGGATTTTTAAAAGGGAAAAAGACGAAAAAGCCCTTTATATGGGCTTCTTACAAAATGTTCACCAAAAATGGATATAAAGTCATAAAGTTTGACCCAATTACATTATAAATGAATTTAGAACGAAATTAAACTATAATGTTAATGTGACCAAGCTCTTCTTGTCCCAAAATATGATTCCAAAATTGTCTTGCAAATAATAATTGGAATAATTATGACCAAATAACTCAAATTAATTAAAATGAGAATTATTAGTCTAATTAAGCCCAAATAGTGAAAATGAGATAATAATGAAGAATTAAACACAATTCACTAATACAATATGGTGCGAAAAGCTAAATGAATAGTACAAAATAGTGATTCATCAGCTACAATAAGAGTAAAAGTGTCTTTTGGAATAGTGAATATGTTTTTTATAATGTCTCATAAATTTGGAGAGCGAAAGAATGTCTTCATTTTGACACTCAAAAAATCATAATTGTCTCATGTAGAAATAGGTAATAAGTTGATGATGTTTGATTAGTAGTAGTCATGGGTTGAGAAAATATTTTAGAAGTACTATAGAATGGAGTTATAGTTTTTTTTTAAGTAGTTGAAAAGTTTAGATACACTCAGTAAATGACCGAATGTAGCTCTAGTGCCACTGATAATATTTTAAGATTGTGAAAGGAATAGTTGATGGTTTAGAAGAAATGTGGAAATATTAAAATATGAAAATACGTAGTAGTTGGAAGTAGTATATATTTTGTAATTCCATGTATGTTGTTATCATACTTAAAATGATAATGCACATGGATATTTATAGACCCATCTTACTTACATGTTAGTTTAGAAAATTTTAGATAAAAACTATATAAATATTCTAAATTTATACCTATATAAAATGTTATGGATTTTTCCTCCTATAGACTTCTTTATTGTTCTAGGATTTTCATTACACTCTAATACTTCTATCTTAAACTTTTCTATATTCTTTTAAAATATATATTACACTTTAATACAATCCATAATCTTGATACATTCCTTATGTCTAATATCCAAAAATTCCAAAGCGATGTAACCTCTTATTTTATTCCTTTTATTAGAGGCGTTTGAGTCTTCGTGATACTTTCCAATAAGCGTGATATTGATTAATAAAGCATCTATCAACACATGAGAATACGATTCCCCATGATTTCTTTTCCTTTATCTTTGAGTAAGCAGGCTTTGAATCAGAATATAAAACCAAGGAACTCAAAAAGTAAGAGTAGAAGTGACAGCATCATCAGCAAGCATATATTCTTGCTTTCACCCATATGAATATATGAATTTCCCAAGTTGACACATGAAGCTATATTTGCTCCCGAAATAAAGAAAAGTACTTTGCATGGTCCATTGAAGCGGAAGGTGAAATCATGAGCCACCACAGGCCCAACTTCACACATCTGCAACGGCAAGGAGGTTTTAGATCCTATGATGGCCACACTTACAATCATCATGAATCCAATGAAGTGCCTGTGTTTTACAGATCTAACTCTACTCAAGCCACCGTAAGTTTATTCTGTTCTTATTTTAATCTCAAGGATTCTAGAACTTGATGACTGAAGAAGGAAAAAACAAATTAAATTTATGTTGATAGATTGTACCTAATCTCGGTTCATAATATTAGCAGGATGAAAGAACTTCCGATGTATTACCTCGACAACGGGTTTGGGCATGCATACATCCTGTAGGATTCCACCACATACCTTAGTAAGGCCGAATCACAAACTAATTTGCTTGTGTTTAGACTTCACAAATATGTTCAATGAATGATAAAGTGTTTTGATGATTGACATATATGGATGCATGTACCATAAATTTCACCGAAGTATTAGAGTTAATGTAAACCTTGAGAAAAGGTCTTGTCAGAAATATTTCCCACAAAATCAGGGTTCTACAATTTTTTCAACTGCTAAATGAATTAACAATCAATCACAAAAATGGAAAAGGAAGATCCCAAGAGCTTATTTTTAGGTAATGAGCACTATGATTTGAATTCCATAAAGCAACCTCCCCTCCACCCACGATATGCTATTTAGTTGAATGAACTTTGCAATTTTTCTGGTTCAAGGGGTGGTAGAAAAACTTAGTTAATATTTGAATAATTTGCAGTTTTCCATCAGCAGCACCTAGAAGACAACAAATTATTCAGAATGAGCATATGGGAAGGCTGAGAGATATTTTCCTTCAGCCACCTTCAAGATATACATTCCAAACAAGCACACAAGCTGCCCCAGCGGTAGAAATTTCCAAATCAACAGTTTTGAGCAAGCTTGAGAAAGTAGTGTATGCTAGGAAGCTGAACTTATATTACAGAAACAATGCTGAAGAAAAACATTTGAAAGAGAAGAAGGAAAAGGATGAAGATGGTAAGAGGTGTGCTATTTGCTTGGAAGATTTTAAGACTGGTGAAGAGGTGATGCTTACTCCATGCAAGCACATGTTTCATGAGGATTGCATAGTGCCGTGGCTAACAACTAAGGGCCAGTGCCCAGTTTGTAGGCGTGTGATTTGTGAGATGGGATGTGGGAACCCTTCATCCTTCAGCAACAATAACTGGACCACTTTGGAATCTAGCAACCTATTTAATGGAGAGCTTTTATCAGTTTTTAGGGACATGGAAGAAGCTTTTCAGTTCGGCATATGACTTAATGTACACTTATATAAGCTTATGCTACAGTTGGAAAATTGGCTTGCCGTTCCATAATATATGGATATGTTTTCTCTTCTTTGGCAGAACATATATACTATGAATTTTGATAGGTAGAACTTATGAGTTAGAGATGAGATACACGAAATCACGCAAATTTGTTTTTCACTACTTGATCCATGTATATAGTACTTTTGGTTGATTTGAACGAATTAACATTGAAAGAATTTATTGATTAAGTAATTACAACTCAATGAAACCACATGAATTGTTTCTAGGAAGTTCTAACATTAACGAGACATAAGTCAACATCATATAAGAGATTTGACACTATGTCTTGACCAAAATTTTAAGACTTAGATTTAAGGGTTTTCTTTATATGTTGCTCAACATTGTTATCTCTACAACGTAGGATTCAAAATAACACTTGAATTCTTAATAGTCTCTTCTTCAAGATTAGGTCTCTTCAACTTTGGTATTTTCCTTTTCGATCCTGAATTTTACATGTACCATCCGCTTGTTTGAAACACATACCAAAAGACTTTTTATAGAAGGAATCCACAACCTAAATTCTCCACCCATACACCAAGATGAACCATAAGCTTGATATAAATTGTTGGATTGAGCATTTATTATTTTAACAAATACTACAGTTGATAGTGAAAGCGCAACTCTTTTTACTTAAGAGCATACCAAAGCCAAGGTCAAGAGTTTAATTATCAAGGGAGGCAATTTTTGAGAGAGAAATTGTTGCTAGGGCATCAATTATCCTATTGCATAGACCACATGGGTCAATTCACAATTGAAGAGTTTGATTCTTAGAAGGACAAAAGGAGGGAGAGATTATTGCAAGGTGCATCGGTTGTCTCATGGTAAAAGTCACTTGAGCCAAGTCATAATTGAATTCACAATATATTGTTCATAATTCAATATTTCACAATCATACCAAACATATGGAAATTGGTGTTTTCTTTATGCAATAAAAGATTATAGCAAAACAATTGTACACTTATCATATTCCCACTATTTATGACGACTAACAATAAAATGCTTGTCGATAAATTTTATTGATAAATTTTCTCATCTATTAGTAATTAAGAGCGAATTTATGGTCGTCAATATTGTTGAATGTTTTTCATCAGTTAAATTTGTCAATAAATATCACGATTTTGTCTTTTCGCTCATCCTCCTCCTTTTCCTTTCTTCTTCTTCTTCTTCTTTTTCTTCTTCCTCCTCCTCCTCCATGTTGCTATTATTAGGTCCACCACCTTTGACTTCTCCCCCTCCTCCTTTATCATTGTCGTCGTTGGTGTTTTCAACATTGTCGTCATTACCACCTTTGTCGTTGTTATTGTCACCATCTCTTTCTTCTTCTTTTTTCTTTCTTCTCCTCTTCTCATTTTATTAACAGAAATATCTATTAGTGTAATAAAAATTACATAAAACCAATAGTTTTTACCAACAAAATATTTGTCAATAATTAAAATCCACTAATAATTTTTCTTGGTGTAAGTTCAATTTTATTGATGAATTGTTTTTCATAGATAAAGTTTTTTTACTAACATATTTTCTTTACCGATAAAATTTCGTTAATAATATAATATTTTCTTGTAAGGTTATTAACCCACATTTGTTTATTTATTTTTATGAAAAATCTTGATGAATAAAATTTTTTAGGTTTTTATTACGGTGAACTTTTACAACTTTAAGCTATTATTAACAATAACTTTTGTTGTAAACGTAAAAGTAATTTTGTAGAACAAAACAAGAGCAATAAAAAAGTTCAGATTGTTTCTCTCGTTCTTTTTCTTTAAGAATTATCGTTCTTAAACTTATTTTGTCATGTTTCTTTTAAGGTTTATTTATTAAAATTTAAGTTCAAGGTTTTTATTAAAATATTTTATTATTTGAAAAATCAAAATATATATTAGTTTATTATTGTTATTATTGATTTATTTTATAAATTTAATATATTTAAGACTAATAAAAATTAAATTTAAACTACATTTTTAATTAAGTGTATCTATTTAAATTGATTTTATAAAATAAATAACCCACGGATTAAGATTTCTAAGGTGTTTTTGAGTAGTGAGTAAATGCAAACTGATGTTACCTTCTATTCATTTCGTAGACATAAATGTATGATAACACAACGGAAGCAAGAGCTCACGCTGTGAAACAAACATAAAATATCCAATTTAGTTAAAATATCAACTTATTTATATATATATATATATATATATATATATATATATATATATATATATATATATATATATATATATATATATATATATCAGTTATTTAAAGCAAGTAAAAGTTTAATTGATAAAATAAAATACATTAATGTATATTTTATATAAAAAATTATTTATACAACTAAAAAGTTATTAAGGTGCATAAATCAAAGTTTTTGTGTAGAAGACATTTTCTAAAAAAATTATGAAAAATTAGAAGATGCAAAGAATAAAAAATGAGTGTGAATAGCATGGGCGATTTGTAATTTGAATCGAAAAATTGGTTGGGCCTTTTAATTGAGTCCAAAATGGGTCCGTCTGACCCAAATTAACACTTTGCATATGGACTGAGTAACGTCGTCGTTTTCTGATTCTCCTTTTATATTCACACCTCACACAAGTCCTTCTGTTTGGACGGTTTTGTTATTATTAATTCTTCCCTTCCATCTGCCGCCGCAACGGTGCACCCTAGTAGCCTCCAACAATGGTAAACCCTTTTTAGGTTTTCATTTCTCTTCTTTCAAAATCAAATTCACTGTTTCTCAGATTTGAATGTTATTTATCTAAAATTCGAGTGTTATTTACCTTTTTTTTTTACCTTTTGAATTGGAATGAACGGAACTTCAGGCTTCAGAGAAGAAACTCTCGAACCCTATGAGGG
Source organism: Vigna umbellata (assembly GCF_029865625.1). Classification (NCBI taxonomy): domain Eukaryota; kingdom Viridiplantae; phylum Streptophyta; class Magnoliopsida; order Fabales; family Fabaceae; genus Vigna; species Vigna umbellata. The sequence goes on from NC_142170.1 coordinate 21,608,200, forward strand.
AGATAAAGGTACAGAAGCTCGTCCTCAATATTTCTGTTGGCGAGAGTGGAGATCGCCTCACCAGAGCTGCAAAGGTTCACTTCTTTCCACATTGCTTCCACTTTTTTCTTAAGGAAAAAAAAATCGGTTTTTGATGTGGAATTTCTTTATTTTGGGTCTTGCAGGTGTTGGAACAACTGAGTGGACAAACCCCAGTGTTCTCCAAAGGTTAGTTCTCCATTAGTTTTTTAATGGGTCGTTTGGTAATACTGTTATTAGGCATAGATCTCAAATTTGTGTTCAGTGGAAGTCTCTGGTTTTGAGTTTATTTAATCATTTTTGGATTTTTATCGTTTTTCAAAGCATAGAATACTGGGGAAGTGGTTTTGAAGGATGCCCAAAAAAATTTCAATTTACGGAAGCCCATTCTTATGAAAACATTAAAATGTCAGATATTCTTCAGAAGTCTGTGAACCAACTCAAGATGAGGATTCTGATATCCATGAGTATATGGCTGGAAGAAGTTTGTTTGAGATCTCTCCTATTTGGAATGTAGAGAAGTTCTATTGAGATCCTTGTAGAGAAGTTCTGAAGCTCTTCTAGTTTTGTATCCAAACAGGCTCATTTAAATATTTATTTTTTTCAAACACAACAGACCAAACTTGTGAAGTTTTTTAAATTGTAATTTTGCCTTACTTCTAGTGTATAATATTAGTGGTTATTGTATGTAGGATATGTGTGTTTCTCTCAGTTTTGATTGCTGAGAAATTTTTTCCTCATGTTGGTTTTGACAGCAAGGTACACTGTTCGTTCCTTTGGGATTAGAAGAAACGAGAAGATTGCTTGTTATGTCACTGTTAGAGGTGACAAGGCAATGCAACTTTTGGAAAGTGGTTTGAAGGTGAAGGAGTATGAACTTCTCAGAAGGAACTTCAGCGATACTGGCTGCTTTGGCTTTGGCATTCAAGAGCATATTGATTTGGGAATCAAGTAAGTTGAAAAACGAGTATTGGATTTTCATGCTGTTTCAACTTGACAATGAAACAACGCTAACTTACTTTAAGGTGTGAGTTTTTAGGGCTGAAGGGATGGGAAGTTGATGATCTGGTTTTTGTGTTGTGATATGAATACTCAATTTTCGATATCATACATGACTTCAAACAAATGTTAACTTGCTTAAAAGATATGGGTGTTCTATAATTATGTTTTTGTTGATTAGGTCCTTGGGTTAAAGATATTGTGTTGCTTGATGTTTGAGGTAGCAGGACTCACATTAGCTTGGTTGTTTGTTAATTAGATTTTAGATGTTATCTGAAATTAATAAACTGGTTTTGCAGTTTGTGATCTGTCTTAAAATGACATTGTCATACTATTCATTTTCTGATTCCTTCACTTGCGATTTTGTCTACTAACTTTGGTTCATTTCCCCTTATATGTCAGATTGTGTTTTCAATTTCTTTGGTGATTGTGAATATTTCGATCTACACACTAATTATTGGTTCTTGACATTTGATTCTGATTCAGGTATGATCCTTCAACCGGTATTTATGGAATGGATTTCTTTGTTGTTTTGGAGCGTCCTGGCTACCGTGTTGGCCGTCGCCGAAGGTGCAAGTCCCGTGTTGGAATTCAGCACCGAGTCACAAAGGACGATGCTATGAAGTGGTTCCAGGTGAAATATGAGGGAGTGATCCTTAACAAGTCTCAGGCAATTGTTTAGTTTGGGTTCACTTTAGGAGTGTGTGTTATCAGTTTTGTCAACTATAGTTCTATCTTTCTATGATAGGATCTTAATTTTTTGCCAGGTTTTGAATCCATGTTTTCATTTAAGATTTTGCGATGAAGCACATGTATTAGCATTGTTAGATGACACTTTAATTGCGAAGTTGTGAAACCCTCGTTATGCAATTATGCTTTGTAACAATTTAGTTTCTGTATTTTGTATGCAAATGAAGCGATGTCTTTCTCCAGCATTTCCGGACAAGTGAAACCATTTAAATGAAATCACGACCTCAGCATTCAATAACTGATAGACGCTGGAAAAATTTTGTACTAAGTGACAGAACTATGTTGTTGCATTCCCAATACTTCATGTTTTCCAGAAATTGTTTTTGTTGAAAGTATTTTTATTCGAAATTATTTCGTATTTATGAACTTGCTGTTCTGAAGAATGATTTAAAACATGAATTACAAAGAAGATTGTAAGTAGTGAGTGATTCTGGGATAGGTAGTTTGAAAGGCTTTGTAACTGATATAAAAGGGACTATTTTTCTTTTTGAGAAAATGATAACTTATTTTGTTACCATACGTTTAGACTAGTTTAAAACCCAGTTGGTGTGTTCACATTTTCTTATATACTAATAAAATTAGTTGTCCAAAATAATTTTGTATGTTTGGTAGCCGGAGAACTCCATTTAATTTATATAATAAATTTGTCACACCCCAAATAATAGTTCAAACCACCGAAATAAAATAAAGTATATATTCAGACAACACCTAATAATGGTGATGATTGAAAAAACAGAGCAACAAACGCAAGAAGACATCAGAAAGGGTAAACTGATTAGAAAAAAGAAAACAAACATGAATATAACAAGGTACATATTTCATAACAAAGTCATTCATCTCAAATAGTCAAAGTAATATGAAATATATAACCAAAACTCTTACAAACTTAATTATTTGGATATATACACTAATCTCATATTCACTCAAGACATGCGCACAGGGATGGCAACGGGTCAGGCACGGGTAGTGCCTACTGTTAGCAAAAATCAAAGATGAAGTTTTGATGATGAACAGATTTGCACAAGTCAAGATCCATAAAGACAAATTGAAGATCTCTGTATTTTATAAAGCTTTTATAATAATCAAAGTTGATGTAATAGTGCTCAAATATCTATTAGGGTTGATTCTTGTAATTTATATTTGATTTATTTAGCTAATTGATTATTCCTGAGAATAATCAATTAACACTAGCCGTTGGGGGTTTCAGATTTGAAAAACTAGCCGTTGGGGGTTTCAGATTTGAAAAACTAGCCGTTGTACTCATTATTAATCGATTAATATTTATGTTAATCGATTAAATGCGTTAGATGGCCCGTTTTCGAAGAATGGAAGGGTATTAGGCTGAGTCTATAAAATGGCTCACTCTTTATCTCAAAAATAACTCTTCCCTTGTGCTCTAGTACTCTGAACTCTTTTGAGAACTCTGTGAAATTGCTGAAGCTAAGGAAACTCTTGTCTGCAAAGTCCTGAAGTGGTACTGCGGTGACAGAGGAATAGCTTGATCATCCTTGGTGTGTCTGAGGAAGTGTCTGGAAGAGAATCATCCTTCGTGAAGCATTCGAAGGAGGTGATCATCCTTTGTGAAGATTCAAAGGAGGTGTAAGTTCATCTCTTGTGGTTTCAAGAGAGGTGGTAATTTCTAAACTGTTACAAATTGTTTTTTCTGTGTGACTAATATTTGTAACTGTTTTGTGATAGTGAAAAAGGTTTATCTTGTTTGAGATAAGCGACTGGACGTAGGATCCTAGTGATCTGAACCAGGATAAAATCACCTGTGCAATTTTTCTCTTTCCCTTACTCTGTCATTTATATTTAATCATTCGCCCAGTAAGAAAAATTAAGAGAAAAATATTAAAAAGGCATAATAAAAGAATATAACCAATTCACCCCCCCTCTTGGTTTGTTACCACGCTAATAATTCCGCTGCAGCGATTCTAACAATTGGTATCAGAGCTTGCTTTGATAGTCATTCAAATGGCAGGATCACATCAAACCTTTGCAGAGGGTGCATCAATCAATAGACCCCCACTATTCACAGGTGAGAACTATGCATTCTGGAAGGTAAGAATGCAAATATTTATTGAATCTATTGATTGTGAAATTTGGGATGTTATTGCGTCTGGTTCTTCTGTTCCTACTAACAATATACAGGAACCAAAGCCCCGTGGTCAATGGACCATTGAAGAAAAGAAAAGATTTCAGAATGACGTTAAAGCTCGGAATATTATTGCATCAGCATTGACTGTTGATGAGTTCTACAGGGTTTCTGTCTGCAAAACTGCTCAAGAAATGTGGGATGTGCTCAGAGTGACACATGAAGGAACAGATGACGTAAAGAGGGCAAGAAAGAATTCCCTGATTCAAGAGTATGAAATGTTCCGGATGAAGCAAGGAGAAACAATTTCAGACGTTCAAAAACGCTTCACCAACATTGTCAATCATCTCATTGGACTAGGTAAGTCATTTGATACTGATGAATTAAACATTAAAATCTTGAAGTCTTTAGACAGGTCGTGGCAACCTAAGGTGACTGCAATCTCGGAGTCTCAAAACCTCAACACCATGACTATGGCGGCATTATTTGGAAAGTTGAGAGAGCATGAACTTGACCTCGGAAGACTAGATGAAGAAGAAGCAAAAGCAAAAACTAAGAAAAAGAGTCTAGCCTTGAAATCTGAGGTGGAAAGGAGCAAGAGCAAAATGGAAGATGAAGATTCAGAAGATGAAGAAAATTTGAGACTCATGATAAAAAGGCTCAACAGGTTCATGAAATCAAAAGACAAAGGAAGATTAAAATTCGAAAAGAAAGAAAATCAAGGATCTTCCTCACAGTATAAATGTTACGGTTGCGGAGAAAGGGGGCACTTAAAAGCGGACTGCCCAAATCAAAAGAAGAATGAAGAAATAAAGAAAAAGAAAGCCTACATCGCATGGGAAGATGACAACGAAACAATTTCCGATTTGAGCGAATCTGATGAAGAAGCAAACATTTGTCTAGTGGTGAACGACGACGCTGGAAGCCAAGTAAGTACATCTAGCGATTCTGATAATTATAGTCAAATTAGTGAAGATGAATTGCATGAAACTTATGCTGCTTTAATAGTAGAATCTGAAAAATTAGATAAAGCTCATAAGAAATTGAAAAAGGATTTCAAAAATTTAAAATTAAATTTTGAAAATATTTCTGAAGAAAATAAAAATTTGAAATTAGACTTTGAAAATATTTTTGAAGAAAATAAAGATTTGAAAAATAAAGTTTTATTTTTTGAAAAGGGTAAATTTACTAGTAGTGATGAATGTGCTTCTTGTGAAAATTTTAAGAAACTACTAGAACACACAACCTTAGGAGAATGTAGTAAAAATAACGAAAATAAGGTTGTTAAAAATAAGTATGTTCCTAAAATTAAAAATAAACATAATAATAGAACCCGTAGAACATGGGTAGAAAAAGGAACAACTTATAGGAACACAAACTTTGTATCATGCTTTTATTGTATGAAAAAAGGTCATACTTCAAATAAATGTAAAATTAAGCATTATGGTGTTCCAAGTGGTAGATATGCTTGGGTTGTAAAATGATTTTTTTTTAAATCTAACCCAAAGGACCCATACAAGTAGTTGGGTACCTATTGTTTAATATTTAGAATTTCTTTAATCAAAATTTAAGAAAATTTTATTCCAAGGCCGATGAAACTATTTTTTGATATCTTCTAATATACAAAGCATATATAGTTTTCAATCGGAAAATTTTTTATGTGTGCATGTTGTCTTTGATGAAATTGTAGACCTTGAGGCAAAACCTCTTGAGTCAGTTGAATTACATGCAGGCAATGATGAAGATTTGTAGAAGACAACAAATGAAGCGAAGAATGATGACAATCCTCAAGATGAAGATCTAAACAAAATGTGGAAACAACCTAGAGGATTATCATTACGAAGTTGGAGGCATATCAAAAGGGGTAAACATTAGAAGAGATCTAGGAATTTTAGAAATATCTTAGGATTGCATTTTTTTTAAAATTCCTATCTTATATAGTTCAATATATGATGTTTTATAAGTTCTTTATCCTAAAAATATTTGCTTTATATATCCTTTTGTGCATGCTTGAATGAATCTTTAAATTTAAAATATTTTTAGCTCATATGCATACTTGCTTTTATTAAGGGGGAGTATTATCTTAGGAGGAGAACATCAAACACAACTTTTTAATTATGATCAAAAAGGGGGAGAAAATGTTTAAAGCTTATTTGCCTATTTGTGCTATTTGTGCTTATTCACTAATGCATTTTTTCTTCCATAAGTTGTGTTTTATCCAGATTATTACTAAAAGCTTTAAATCAAAGGAGTTTTTGATCATCATCAAAAAGGGGGAGAATGTTAGCAAAAATCAAAGATGAAGTTTTGATGATGAACAGATTTGCACAAGTCAAGATCCATAAAGACAAATTGAAGATCTCTGTATTTTATAAAGCTTTTATAATAATCAAAGTTGATGTAATAGTGCTCAAATATCTATTAGGGTTGATTCTTGTAATTTATATTTGATTTATTTAGCTAATTGATTATTCCTGAGAATAATCAATTAACACTAGCCGTTGGGGGTTTCAGATTTGAAAAACTAGCCGTTGGGGGTTTCAGATTTGAAAAACTAGCCGTTGTACTCATTATTAATCGATTAATATTTATGTTAATCGATTAAATGCGTTAGATGGCCCGTTTTCGAAGAATGGAAGGGTATTAGGCTGAGTCTATAAAATGGCTCACTCTTTATCTCAAAAATAACTCTTCCCTTGTGCTCTAGTACTCTGAACTCTTTTGAGAACTCTGTGAAATTGCTGAAGCTAAGGAAACTCTTGTCTGCAAAGTCCTGAAGTGGTACTGCGGTGACAGAGGAATAGCTTGATCATCCTTGGTGTGTCTGAGGAAGTGTCTGGAAGAGAATCATCCTTCGTGAAGCATTCGAAGGAGGTGATCATCCTTTGTGAAGATTCAAAGGAGGTGTAAGTTCATCTCTTGTGGTTTCAAGAGAGGTGGTAATTTCTAAACTGTTACAAATTGTTTTTTCTGTGTGACTAATATTTGTAACTGTTTTGTGATAGTGAAAAAGGTTTATCTTGTTTGAGATAAGCGACTGGACGTAGGATCCTAGTGATCTGAACCAGGATAAAATCACCTGTGCAATTTTTCTCTTTCCCTTACTCTGTCATTTATATTTAATCATTCGCCCAGTAAGAAAAATTAAGAGAAAAATATTAAAAAGGCATAATAAAAGAATATAACCAATTCACCCCCCCTCTTGGTTTGTTACCACGCTAATAATTCCGCTGCAGCGATTCTAACAATTGGTATCAGAGCTTGCTTTGATAGTCATTCAAATGGCAGGATCACATCAAACCTTTGCAGAGGGTGCATCAATCAATAGACCCCCACTATTCACAGGTGAGAACTATGCATTCTGGAAGGTAAGAATGCAAATATTTATTGAATCTATTGATTGTGAAATTTGGGATGTTATTGCGTCTGGTTCTTCTGTTCCTACTAACAATATACAGGAACCAAAGCCCCGTGGTCAATGGACCATTGAAGAAAAGAAAAGATTTCAGAATGACGTTAAAGCTCGGAATATTATTGCATCAGCATTGACTGTTGATGAGTTCTACAGGGTTTCTGTCTGCAAAACTGCTCAAGAAATGTGGGATGTGCTCAGAGTGACACATGAAGGAACAGATGACGTAAAGAGGGCAAGAAAGAATTCCCTGATTCAAGAGTATGAAATGTTCCGGATGAAGCAAGGAGAAACAATTTCAGACGTTCAAAAACGCTTCACCAACATTGTCAATCATCTCATTGGACTAGGTAAGTCATTTGATACTGATGAATTAAACATTAAAATCTTGAAGTCTTTAGACAGGTCGTGGCAACCTAAGGTGACTGCAATCTCGGAGTCTCAAAACCTCAACACCATGACTATGGCGGCATTATTTGGAAAGTTGAGAGAGCATGAACTTGACCTCGGAAGACTAGATGAAGAAGAAGCAAAAGCAAAAACTAAGAAAAAGAGTCTAGCCTTGAAATCTGAGGTGGAAAGGAGCAAGAGCAAAATGGAAGATGAAGATTCAGAAGATGAAGAAAATTTGAGACTCATGATAAAAAGGCTCAACAGGTTCATGAAATCAAAAGACAAAGGAAGATTAAAATTCGAAAAGAAAGAAAATCAAGGATCTTCCTCACAGTATAAATGTTACGGTTGCGGAGAAAGGGGGCACTTAAAAGCGGACTGCCCAAATCAAAAGAAGAATGAAGAAATAAAGAAAAAGAAAGCCTACATCGCATGGGAAGATGACAACGAAACAATTTCCGATTTGAGCGAATCTGATGAAGAAGCAAACATTTGTCTAGTGGTGAACGACGACGCTGGAAGCCAAGTAAGTACATCTAGCGATTCTGATAATTATAGTCAAATTAGTGAAGATGAATTGCATGAAACTTATGCTGCTTTAATAGTAGAATCTGAAAAATTAGATAAAGCTCATAAGAAATTGAAAAAGGATTTCAAAAATTTAAAATTAAATTTTGAAAATATTTCTGAAGAAAATAAAAATTTGAAATTAGACTTTGAAAATATTTTTGAAGAAAATAAAGATTTGAAAAATAAAGTTTTATTTTTTGAAAAGGGTAAATTTACTAGTAGTGATGAATGTGCTTCTTGTGAAAATTTTAAGAAACTACTAGAACACACAACCTTAGGAGAATGTAGTAAAAATAACGAAAATAAGGTTGTTAAAAATAAGTATGTTCCTAAAATTAAAAATAAACATAATAATAGAACCCGTAGAACATGGGTAGAAAAAGGAACAACTTATAGGAACACAAACTTTGTATCATGCTTTTATTGTATGAAAAAAGGTCATACTTCAAATAAATGTAAAATTAAGCATTATGGTGTTCCAAGTGGTAGATATGCTTGGGTTGTAAAATGATTTTTTTTTAAATCTAACCCAAAGGACCCATACAAGTAGTTGGGTACCTATTGTTTAATATTTAGAATTTCTTTAATCAAAATTTAAGAAAATTTTATTCCAAGGCCGATGAAACTATTTTTTGATATCTTCTAATATACAAAGCATATATAGTTTTCAATCGGAAAATTTTTTATGTGTGCATGTTGTCTTTGATGAAATTGTAGACCTTGAGGCAAAACCTCTTGAGTCAGTTGAATTACATGCAGGCAATGATGAAGATTTGTAGAAGACAACAAATGAAGCGAAGAATGATGACAATCCTCAAGATGAAGATCTAAACAAAATGTGGAAACAACCTAGAGGATTATCATTACGAAGTTGGAGGCATATCAAAAGGGGTAAACATTAGAAGAGATCTAGGAATTTTAGAAATATCTTAGGATTGCATTTTTTTTAAAATTCCTATCTTATATAGTTCAATATATGATGTTTTATAAGTTCTTTATCCTAAAAATATTTGCTTTATATATCCTTTTGTGCATGCTTGAATGAATCTTTAAATTTAAAATATTTTTAGCTCATATGCATACTTGCTTTTATTAAGGGGGAGTATTATCTTAGGAGGAGAACATCAAACACAACTTTTTAATTATGATCAAAAAGGGGGAGAAAATGTTTAAAGCTTATTTGCCTATTTGTGCTATTTGTGCTTATTCACTAATGCATTTTTTCTTCCATAAGTTGTGTTTTATCCAGATTATTACTAAAAGCTTTAAATCAAAGGAGTTTTTGATCATCATCAAAAAGGGGGAGAATGTTAGCAAAAATCAAAGATGAAGTTTTGATGATGAACAGATTTGCACAAGTCAAGATCCATAAAGACAAATTGAAGATCTCTGTATTTTATAAAGCTTTTATAATAATCAAAGTTGATGTAATAGTGCTCAAATATCTATTAGGGTTGATTCTTGTAATTTATATTTGATTTATTTAGCTAATTGATTATTCCTGAGAATAATCAATTAACACTAGCCGTTGGGGGTTTCAGATTTGAAAAACTAGCCGTTGGGGGTTTCAGATTTGAAAAACTAGCCGTTGTACTCATTATTAATCGATTAATATTTATGTTAATCGATTAAATGCGTTAGATGGCCCGTTTTCGAAGAATGGAAGGGTATTAGGCTGAGTCTATAAAATGGCTCACTCTTTATCTCAAAAATAACTCTTCCCTTGTGCTCTAGTACTCTGAACTCTTTTGAGAACTCTGTGAAATTGCTGAAGCTAAGGAAACTCTTGTCTGCAAAGTCCTGAAGTGGTACTGCGGTGACAGAGGAATAGCTTGATCATCCTTGGTGTGTCTGAGGAAGTGTCTGGAAGAGAATCATCCTTCGTGAAGCATTCGAAGGAGGTGATCATCCTTTGTGAAGATTCAAAGGAGGTGTAAGTTCATCTCTTGTGGTTTCAAGAGAGGTGGTAATTTCTAAACTGTTACAAATTGTTTTTTCTGTGTGACTAATATTTGTAACTGTTTTGTGATAGTGAAAAAGGTTTATCTTGTTTGAGATAAGCGACTGGACGTAGGATCCTAGTGATCTGAACCAGGATAAAATCACCTGTGCAATTTTTCTCTTTCCCTTACTCTGTCATTTATATTTAATCATTCGCCCAGTAAGAAAAATTAAGAGAAAAATATTAAAAAGGCATAATAAAAGAATATAACCAATTCACCCCCCCTCTTGGTTTGTTACCACGCTAATAATTCCGCTGCAGCGATTCTAACACCTACCCGCAACCTGACCTGTCGGATAAAATCGTATATGTTACCCGATCCACTACCCGTCAGGTATCCGTTTAAAAAATACCCGCGGGTACCTGCAGATACCCGCAAAAAATAAAAAAAATTATTTAATACATTTTAAAAATAAAATTTAAATAAAAATACAAATATATATATATATATAATATAAATTAAATTAAATGTAAATTAAAATTTAATTTTTAATTAAATTTAAACTAATAAAATATTATTTTATTTTATTTTTAATTAACTTTAATTAAAAATATATAAATTATTTATTTTTTAATTTTTTGCAGGTAATGGGTACCCGCGGGGCGGGTAGTATACTACCCGTACCCGATCCGTTTAGAAGCAGGTATTAAAATACCCGCTACCCGTTACCCACGGGTAGTAAATATCCGTGGATAGTTACTACCCGCCACGGATTTTACCCGCGGGTACCCGTGCCCGCGGGTAAAATTGCCATCCCTACATGCGCATGTGGTGATCTCCACTAGTCTATGGAGTCATTATCAATAAATTTTATCCTACTACACACAAGATTAATTTCTTTTGCGTTTTAGAATCCATACATTAATACAAACACGAAAAACAACAAAACTAGGATTTTTTTTTTCATAAAATCCCTTAAATCATAACAACTCATATCATTACTACAATTATTATAAATAACTCATATAAGTAACTAAAACCAACAAAAGCTATCAAAATTAGAATTTCACAACAAACGAAAACACTACACTAACTAGTGCTTAGTGGTACAAACCATCACTCAGTGCTTTGTCATCACATGGCTCTCTCTTGAAATTTAAGATTGATGCTTAACGATACAAAGTCATTGTCAACACTCTATCACCACATGGCTATTTGACTAGGAATTTAAGACTTGCACGCAACAGTACAAAGTCATCGCTCAATGCTCTATTACCACACGACTCTCTGACTTGGGATTTAAGACTAAGGCTCAATGAGCGTATAACTCGTATTGTTATACAGGAGATGACATTGGAGCTAGTTGAAGTATCGAGAAGAGCTGAGAATCTTTAGGAATTTTGAAATTGTAATTGGAATATTTGAACTTTTTATTTAGTAATAAACTCAATCAATTGTTGATGTTATTTTTTCAGAAATAAAGTTTCTTGATCAGTTAATTTTTTTTTAAGTTTGTTTTTGCAATGGTATCAACAAATGTTGAGTTTTTAAATTACAAGTGACACCAAAATGGTATGTTACATTAGGTATAGTAAAATTTGATTCAGACTATACTTTAGTTTAATTGATTATGAATAGTATAAAAAAATTTCACTTTTAATTTTTAATTGAGATTGTACTTTGGTTATTAGTGAGAATGTCAATGAATTAATTGAGATTTCACATCGATTAATTTAAAAATCAAAGACAATAATTAATTGAACAATAATCTTTAAATCACGAGTAGTAAATTATATTTTGAAAAAGTAGTCAAATCAATCTATTTTCTTTATTATTGTTTTTTTATCTCTTTATATCTTATTGGCAATTTCATTTTTTTCTTTCATTTACTATTTTTTAATTTTTTTATCTATTTTATTTATATTTTTTTTCGTTTATTCTTTTTATATTTGACTAAATATTTTGTATAAAATTTATAGAACTAACTTATTAATAATTAATTTAATATTCTTTTGGCGAATTTAAGTTATCTTATTTATATTAATATTTTTTTTGTTTTTATCTTAATAATAATGAAGTTGATAATTTAATATTATTATTTTGATCACGCGAACATCAATATTATCAGACAATGTTGAGTAATTTAATTTATATGTTCACAATTATTTACTTCAAAAGTTATTGTAAATTTAAAGTTATTTTATTTTTGAAAAAATTTGAAGTTCATAATAATTTATTCATACTAATATTTTTTGTTAATATTTTAATAATACTGAAATTGAAATAGTTTAATAATATTAATTTGATTGTGTGAAGTGATATTATTAATAACAAGAAAAACTCCCTTAAATATCTAACCTCATATATAAAATGTCTTCAGTAAAACATATGCACTCTTACATAAAACAATAATTTGGCACATCAAAATGCCTTTTATTGCAAAGATATTACTTAATAGAAAGCTAAAAAATAAGCAACACTTTCAATGTGTGATCTAAGCTTGAAGCTACTCAATGCCGAAGATCTTTGTTGTGAACTCATTGATCACCTGCTCACCAGGAAGAGACTTAGCAACACTTTCTTTTTGAAGGCACCTCTTGGCCCAAGCAATCAACTTAGGACACTCAGCATCTATGTTAAGAGTGACAAAACTTGCAAAGGATTTTATCCAAGGGTAGAATGAGACAAGTGCTATGTCCACAAAACCAAGATTTTCTCCTCCAAAATAACTTTTATCTCCCACTTCTTCCTCCAACAATTTAAGGGCTTCTATCAACCCTTTCTTTGCAACTTCTCTTTCTTCTCCTTTTCCTTTCGAAATCTTGTCTAAGGTATTAACTATCTATTTCACAAGTCATAACTGGTATAAGGACACATTTATGTTAAATATAATCAAATTACACAAAACACATGGATTAAATATCATCAAATCTTCTTGCATATGTTTTCAAAGCAAAATAATATAGGTTAAAAAATAAATTTTAAATCTAATTCAATCTCATAACACTAACTTATAAAATAAAATTTGTATTTATTTATATATTTTTAATTGACCTTATCATTAGCTAATGTAAAACATTATATATTTTTTAAAAAAATCGATAACAAATGATACAATAAATCAAACAAACAATAAATCTCGTCAAAATAGATTATAACTTAGGAATCTATATTAAGTAATGGATTATAAATATATAATAATTCTATACAATAAATTTGTGAAATGAAATTTGTTCTAGTTTGTATACTTTAAAGTGTTTTTATAACTAATTAATGTGAAAGTTTTAACAATATATTTGTTTAGAGAATTTCTTTACTTATCACTCATTTAATACTAAAAAAACAAATTGTTAAAAAATGAATTTTAAAATATAACTAATAAAACTTAAATTAATTATATAATATAAATTTATTTCTTTATTTATAAGATTAATAAATGGCACGAATAGTAAAATATCAAATAAAAAATGTATTAAAAGGAATAAAAAATGGTATCATGATAATTTTTACAGATTTATAAGAATAAAATGATTTAAAAAATGTAAAGTCTTATATTTTTTTAAGTAAAAAATAAAGAAAAATAATATGAAACGAATATAAAAAGTTTAGATGCGTAGAATAATATTTTACTAAAGGAATTAAAAGTATGAAAGGAAAGAGAGGAAGGGTACCTGAGTGTCAACATAATCAGCCCAAAATCTTGCCTGTGCTCTCTGGTAAGGGTCAGAAGGCAGCAAGGGATTTGTGTGATTCCAAACATCGTCAATGTATTGAACAATAATGAGAGATTCACAGATGGGTTTGCCGTTGTGGATAAGAACCGGAATTTTCTTGTGAACCGGATTCATTCGTAGGAGTAAAGAACTCTTGTTCTTCAGATCCTCTTCTTTGCGCTCATACTTTATACCTTTTTCAGCAAGTGCAACCCTCACTCTCATCCCAAAAGGACTCGGCCAGAAATCTAGCAGAACGACGTCGTCTGCCATACTGCTTCAGCTTCAAGGAAAACAAAAAATGAAGAAGAAATATCTGGTGGCTTAACTCCAAATAAGATTATAACACGCTCTTTTTGAGATAATAATGTTCATTTCAAAAGCATCTCTTATTCTTTTGGAATTTATTTGTTTTTATTTTAAAATCTTGACTTTTACACAAACACGTTAATTTCAAAGTTCCACATGTTTAAATTATTGGACACCGCCGAAGCCATTCAAAATCGGACACGGGAACATATATATAATATATATATATATATATATAAATATTTATATATAGTTGCGTGTACTATTAAAATTCATTCAGAGAGGTCGTCATGGATGAAGGAATAATTTTTCATTTATTTATCAATCTTATCTCATTTTTAAACTCTTATTTTTTATTTGTTTAAATTTATGCTCAACAAAGTAAAATAAAGTTATATTGTACTTATTTTGTTCTCAATTAATTTAACTCAAGTAAAACATAAATAGAATCTGACTAAAAAATATTAATTCAGTATAAAATTAAAATTTTTACATTTTTAATTTTTTTAAGTATGTTTCTTTAATTATTTTCATTTTAACATTAAAATAAAAAGTATCAATTAATGTAATTAAAATAAAAGTTAAATTAAGAAAATTTAATTACGTTTAGATGCATAATTTAATTAGTTAATGTATTTTTGTCAACTAGGTAAGATAATTGTAAATATTTTGGTTTTATACTTTATTTTAAACTTTTTATATTATTGTTTTAATTAAACATTACTTTTTAATAAATTGTATGTATTCATTATTTTATACATGAAGAAGAATTAACGAGATAGTATGTTTAATATATTATTAAAGAAATATTTTAACATAAATTTTGAATTGGTGAAGAATAAAATTAATGATTATTATTTTATTGCATGTAATTTTAATATACTGTAGTTTATATTTTTAAAAATATAAGAATTTGATTTTTGTTATAAAGAAATAAAATTACTGCTTATCGATTAGTCACATTAAAACCAACTATTAGACGTGCAATTAATTTACTACTAACTTCCAGTAGTGTTCCCTTAACTAAATTTAAGCATAGAAATTTAACTATTTATAGCCAGGTAAGTATGCTAACCACACCCAGCTTATCTAAAAATAATTTAATTCACTATTTCATTTACATTTTACAAAGCATCTTAGAATCATAATTTATTAGTATTGTTCAGGTAAAAAAAGTGTACTAATTATAGTAATTTTTTACACCTGTTAAAATCTGTCAGGAGTAGAAAGTGATGCAGTGACAATTTTGTAAATATGAGAAAATTTTCTACATCAACTTTAATGAAAACATGTATAGAAAATGATGTGTTGGTAATATTATAATAAAATACAAATAACTGTATAAAAATGAAATAGGTATAAAATTTTTTATACCTATTAATCTTAGAATAGGTATAAATTATTGATTTATACGGGTTAAATATTATAAAAGGTATGAATAACTTTTTACATATTGAATTTTTTTTTTCTTTCCGACTTTCTCTTCTTCTCTTGTGCAATTTCTTTTTCGTTCTCCCTCCTTCTTTTACAAATTGACTGCACTTTCATTCAAATCCATGTTTCCTTATACTGTTCCTTTTAGACGAGGATTTATGTTCAATTAAACCTCAATATTTCTTACAAGTTATTTCTTTATCTTTTTTCTTCCTTTCTAGATAGGCTAAATGTTTAATGTATTTCATGGCAGGGTTCAACTCATACAGGTTCAGCTTTAACTCTTGTAGAAGTGTTGGTTGCAATGCATGGAATTGTTCGGAGAAGGATGGCCATGCACTTAAGAAGGCATGTCTTCTATTATCTACGCTTATGCTTCAATTACCCTTTCCAATCAAATGTTGTTGGTAAAAGAGTTTTTCTGTCGATTATTGATGATCTATGAACATATGATGTATTAATGCTTTTTGGAGATGTCACATCTTATGAGTTTTTGTAATAAGTAAAATAAATTTTTTTTGTGCCATATAATTAGGAAGTGAGCTTGATCTTTGCTATTAAAAAAATTAAGTTTATTATTTCTTAACATGATACAAATAGGAAATAATTGATACAAAATGAAGAACAAGCAACACCTCAAAATCTCAGTAAGGATAGTTGTTGTGTCTTGATGTAGCTAACTGTATGTTGTTTTTTCCTTATTACCCCCTCCCCCAATAAGAAATAAATAAACTATTTTGTTAAACTAACAAAATACCAAATAGCCACTGTTGTGCTGGCTTCAATTTGCATGGTAATGTTGTTTAGAAATAATATATTGTTATTTGTCTTGTGCGTGAAAAGCTTGTTTAGATGCAAATCACTATTATGGTCTTGTGCATGAAAAAGTTCAAGCCTAATTGGATTGTTGTGTAATGTTGCTTTCCATCTGGAATGTAGAAAAAGTTATCCAAATATTTTTTCCAAAGGCTATTACTAGTTACCAAGCCCAAGTCTGATTTGTATAATCTTTTTCATCAATGTTAGTTGAACTAATTCTGCTGTGTCAACTATTGAAAATCCTTAAAAACTTTTGAGGTGAATTCTGAATTATTCTTTTTCACCATCAGACAACATATGCTTGCTCGGCTTGCTTTGGGCAATGTATTGTGTTCACACAATAGGTTGTAGCAAAGGCATTGAACTAGATGGTAAGGAAGATTCAGTGTTTTGGCCAATTATACTGGATTTACTTCAAATCTTCATGGCTCTATTGTTTATATTTTCAAGTTGGACATTATGTAGATATTGCATGACACGTCTCCAATGTAGCAACATGTCATAAAAGATGTTTGAGAAGAATGATCTACATTTCTTTTAACCGTTTATAGATGATTAAATATTTCAATGTTGAGAAACTATTTTATGTGTAATTTCGTTATGTAATATTATTTAGAAACTTTGTTAAGTAAATATTACATTGAGGAACTATTTTGATGTGTTAATAATAAAAATAATATTGATTATTTTGCTTGTTATTGATTATTCAAACGATATTTTGAAAATGAATTTTATGGAGGTTTGGATAAGGATAATAGCACATACAAAATAAATATTTAAAAAAATGATATCTTTTATACCTGTTAAAGTTGGATTAGGTATAAAAAAAAAGCTTACTTTTATATCGGTTCCAGCATCAGCAAGTATAAACAATAAGACTTTTTACACCTATTCTAGCATCAACAGGTATAAAAGTGGCAAACTTTATAATTATTCTAGAATCGACATAAAAAAAACTAAAATTTTCTATACCCCAACTATACACCTACTCGAGCAGGGTATAAGAAGTCTGTTTTTAACAAGTATAAAAAGCCTTTTGTGATAATGGTTGTCAAAACCGCCGGTAGTGGCGGGATTTTTGTCAAAACCGCTTGTAACAACGATGGTTTTGTCAAAACCGCTGATAACAAATAATATGAATTAAAACTAAATATTATATATAAAATAAACTACATTGTGCAATATATTAATATGTTCGTGGAACTAATTATTTCTATATTAAAAAGAAAGATGTTCAATACTAAATTAAAATACTAAAAATATGATTAAGATGTTCATTACATTACTAAAAAAGAAACAATGTCTTGAAGATGCGCTCCTCATGCAACATCCAATTCTTGAAGATGGGCTCCTTTAAAAAACTTGGGAAGGAAATATTAATGTACTGGGATAAGAAGCAGAGAAACAAGTAAGCTGTCTAGAATAATGTAAACACGGCCACCGCTTTGAAATTTGGTAGGCTAACGGAGTCTACATTTGATCATATGCTTCTTGCATACTTTAGTACAGCTGATTCAAGTTCATATTTTTCTAGAAGGAGATTGACGAATCACACCGTTGGATGGAGGGATTCCAATAAGCCCACACAAAATGGTCTGGCAAACAACTTAAATTAGATTTCAACAGGAAAATATTTGCTATATGTATGTCTACACAAAAAGCCTTCATTGGATAAACCCCTTTTTTAGTACTTCTCTTTACTTTCCTGTCAGATTTTTTCTGAATCTTCACTTGGCCTATATGATTAGATGCCATACTTACTTTGCCTATATGATTAGATGCCATACTTACTTTGCCTATATGATTAGATGCCATACTTACTTTGCCTATATGATTAGATGCCATACTTACTTTGCCTATATGATTAGATGCCCTACTTGGTTGTGCAGCCTTTTCCCCGCCATTCCTCTTATCAAACAAAAGACCAAAACGTCAAATCAATGCACTCACTAAACCAGCACTACCTGGAAAACACAAAAAAGGGGCCAAACACAACCCTTAAGTGCAAAATCATGAATAACAAACCAACTACAGCTGCACCCAAGACCGTTCTTAGTAGTTTCTTCTTTTGAGGTTTTTCTTTTGGTATTTCTTCACCTCCCTCTTTTGTTCCAACTACATTTTCTAAGTGTACTCCCTCATCTTCTGGATTTATTTCATCCTATAAGGCAAAGTTGTAATAGAGAGTCAATTTACAATGAAAATGGTTGATACAAGCATGCTTGAAAAGGGTCAAAACAAACTTACTTTAACATGCACCTCACAAGTATGTTCCGAACGGGAGACAGGATCAAATCCATGTTTTGGGCTTAGGTTTGCGGTGAGGGATTCAGTAAGTGATACAACCTCATCACAGTTAACAGGAACTACAACACATTTTGTAGGACAACACTCAATCTAATAAACATGTAGACAAGAGTCGTACGTATGAAAAAAAAACTAAAACAATATATTTTATTAAATAACTCAATTAAAAGAAAAGTTATTGAATAATCAATACATATATCAATAATATATTGAGTACGTCAAAATTATTTAAGCTGACAAAATTATCATTATTATGACTCTAGATCAAGCATAGATGATATAAGATATATAATATATTGAGACAATTACTAGAATAATTTCTTAATACTAATATTAAAACAAGCTCTTACTTCAATCTTTCTCAATTCAGCCTCCGTTGCAGCTTTCTTACTGTTCACCCATGCTGAAATTGATGAAATGTTTTTATAAGTCCTGGTCATCAAATTCATATAAATTAGTTAAAAGAACTCGTTAAATGACTTCAAATAACTACATGTAATGATAAGATAATACAAACATTTGGTGTTAACTAACAACCTAGTTTGGCAAAACAAATAATTAGAACTCCATATTCACAGATCTTTTTTAAACTTCACAACTATAGTACTGTTTTCCAATGGCAAGTGCAGTACCAAAAACAACCAAAGATCATACCAGTTACAGTTTCTATTTGAGCTGAAAAGGAAATTAACAATATCTTATGCAAGTTCTTACTTGTTCTCTGCTTTTGAGTTTTCACTTTCTTCCCATGCTTTGATCAGTGACAACCTCTTCTCCCTTGCAACTCTCGCAAGGACAACATCTGAATAAGAAACAAAAGGCGTAGGAATTAGGATGTAAATATGAAATGCATAACAAGAAATAAAGTATCATAATGCAAACAAACTCACCTCAATTCACAGATCCCTCAATTGGTTTCTCTATAGCAACTTCACTAGTCTCTGACAAAAACCAAATTAAAAACACAACATAATAATTATTATTGTTTGAGCCTTTACAACAATTATAATGATCATTAAATAGACGTATATGTGTGTGTATATATATGTTATGAGCTCATGTAAGAAAAAATAGATCTTTACTTGACGGAAAGAATCATATTATCATCCAGTTGGTAACCCATCAATTTAGTTTGGGCATATAACTCTTTCCAATAGACCTACGACAGGGAAATTCCAGCAGATGAATCGCCTATTAAGAAAAATCATGAGTGTGGTTTTCTATTATTTTCAAACAAAATGCAACGAATATAAGGAAGAGATAACAGAGAAGAAAGTCCTGAATTGGAAATGGTAAAATTAAATAAGGAGGTTTTGAAAGGTGGCGAAGAGGTAGAATTGGGGAATTAAAAGGAAAAATGCAAACCTTCAAGAGCTTGATAGCGTCTTTGGGGGATTGCCGATTTGGAGGTTGGCGAGACCCGCCATGGCTGGCACTTGCATCTCCAAGGCAGAGATATAATCACCGGCTTCTTCTAGGAGCTTCGGGAACGATACCTTACGGCAACCAGGGATTAATCGTTCGAGAGAGCACACTTTTTTCTGCAGCAGCAACGCCGTCCGTCGAATCTTCGGCGTCCTCTTCTTCATCAATCCAGCATGGGTCTTCCTGGCCTTCCTGTGGTGCCTCCGCTTCTACCGGCCAAAAAGATTTGCGAGAATCGCGTTACTCCAACGAGTTCGGCCTTTGGCCGTGGCGGCGAGGGAACGGTCGACGGTTGCGCATACATCGCTAGTAGCGGCAGGGCGTGGAAATCATTGATTCGCGTGCATAAGGATTGGTGGAATAACGATTAGGGGAATCTGCATAGTGGAGAGAAAGGAATGTGAACCTGCGTAACGGAGAAGTAAGGAATGTGAACCTGCGTGGAGAAAAGGATGGAAATTTGAAAAGAGAAGTGCGCAAATGAAAAAATTAGGGATTGAAAGATAAAAGAAGAGGCGCGAGAAATGAAAAAAATCATATGCTAAATATTTTGAATAAGAAAATGCGGTTTTGTGTATCAAATCGTCGAAAAAATTATTTGAAATATTTTAAATAAAATTTTACTGCGGTTTTTGAAACCACTGGAAACTAAGAGGGGTTTTTGAAAACGCCGATAAAAAACCCCTTCTATAATCTATTATTTTTGAAAACTAAGAGGGGTTATAACCACATCAACCTAGGTTATTTAAAAATAATTTAATTCTTTGATTTACATTTTACAACGCATCTTAGAGTCATAATTTATTAGCATTAATTGTTCGGGTAAAAAAAAAATACTTATAGAAAATGAATAATCTAATATTACAAAAATAAATTATGTATTATCGACCATAACTATTTGTCAGTAAAAATCAATTATTTAAAAAATGGGAAGATAATATTTCAGTTACAAAATACAAAGATAATATAAGATATAAATCTATTACAAGTCTAGAATAATTTAATTTCAGGTCGCTTAGTGACAGATGAGTGTCGTTAAATATGACATTTTGTGAGAAAAATGGTGTTGAGTGATATGAATATCACTGAGCATCATCTTTGGTGGAAGATGTAGTATTAAGCGCCACTTTTCATTCCAAGTATGAAACAATTTAATTCCAGGTCGTTGAGCAACAAATGTGTGTCATTGAGCGTGACATTTTGCAAGAAAAATGGTGCTGAGTGCCATCTTTTGTAAAATATTTAGGGTTTCAGTGCCATTTTTGAGCACCAGTATACATGTTTGAGTTTTTTTATTCCATGGTTGTTTGAAATGAAATTACGATGTATTTAAGGCATGTTTAAGTGTGTATTGTTTTTATCCATGCATAAAATTGTTCTAATGGTAAATATGGTGTGTCAGCATAATTACACGAATTTCGTGGGGAGATTCTATGGTGATGTTTATTTAGAGTATGTATTGATATATGGATTCAATATACGGGTTATCATGTCATTCTAATAACCATCTAATCTCAAGTAGAGAAGGGTGGAAGATATGGTAAGAGGTGTAGGAGGTTCTAGTCTAGAGGTTTTACCTAGGCCAAAGATGGTTGACGGACTAATCTTATATGTGGTAACTTACATGGATAAGTTTTTCCACTATCACAAATGCATAATTTTAATGGCATAATGTATGTGATGAGTGCATATTTATGCCCACATTTATGTTTTAAAATTCAAATTTTTGATGGGATAATTGTGCTTAAATGGTTGATTTTAAGTGAATTTGTGATGATTAGAATTGTTGGTTTTGGGAATTAAAAGAGATGTAAAAGGTGAAATATTGAAAGGCAATTCCATATTCATTGGGAGACGACTCAGAGTTACTTTAACCCTATCTACTTTCTTGAATACTATTTGACAATACTGAAGTTGTCTTGAAAAGTAGTATTAATTTTATAGCTTCAACGACAGCTTATCAAATTTGGCGTCGCTACCGGGGAATACGGTTAGTATTTTACATATTTCAATCTTATGAATGCAATGCAATGCTCAAGAATAAAAGCAATGTTTGGACAATGTTTAAAGAACAAATAAGAAACTTAAAAACAGTTATGATGAAATAGGCTAATTTCACTGCTTTTCCAAGATAGATTCATCATCGGTTATTCACAGATAATTGTTCAATTGATTATTATTTAAGTTTCAAATTAATTAAAGTACATTCTTAATTAATTTGAGGGCGATCATGCATTTAACGAAAGTAAATTCTCAATCAAATGCAAAAGCTTTCTAGATTATTCACAATGAATTCAACCAAAGTACATTCTCAATCAAATCCTATTGTGTTTAATCATGTCTAGTCTTAAATCTCCTAACCAAATTAAAAGTTAATCAATCAAAGTAAATTCTCAATTGATTATAGTTGAAATTAGTACTAATCAATCAAAGTACATTCTCAATTGATAGTAAAAACTATTTAATCATATGAAAGTTCCTAAATTAAATCAAAGTAGATTCTCAATTAAACCTAGAAACCCTAGAACTCATATAATCAATATGCATGTAGATTCAAACACATTATGATGCAAAAATCTTTGCTTTTAATTTGATAAAGAGATGAAAGACATAGAGAGAGAACAACTTAAATCAATAATCAAAATAAAAAATTGCATTAACTCAATCTAACCTCAGAATTCATAATGAAATTACAGCAAAATAGCCCTAGATGTTGTCGGGGAGTACGGTTAGTATTTTGAATATTTTGATTCTTATTGTTTATTTTTATTTTTTACCTTTATTTTTATCTTTATTTGTTTTCTTACGCACATACATTTAATTTAGTTTGAGTTATTTTGTAGTCTTTAGTCATTCTTATTTTAGAAAAAAAATCTTTGTTCTTGTTTTAATTAAGGATTTCTCTTGAGAAATACTTGAGGCTAGTTAGAATACACTCTGGCTAGGAAAGACTTAGTACTTAAGTTGTCCATTGTGACGCACCTCTCTTTCCTGGGAGTGGACCCAAACAAAGTCTCTCTTATATGTTATTTGAAATCTTTCTCTAAAGCAAGAACAAAAGAAAAAGAGAAGTCAAGAACAGAGAAACAACTTCAAGCAGATTGCGTAGTGCATGACCAGAGCCCGCGAGAATTTTATCAAATTAACCCGGAAGTTGAAAGGAACTTGCGTAAGCTGCGGAAAAGTTTGAAATTTGGGTGTTCTACTGAGGGAACACTTCTTACATTTGAAGCCATATCACCTTCATTATCTCCTGTCACAAACATACCATCCAATCCTTTACCTGATCCTAACCCAAACAATATGGCATAAAGAACCATTAAACAGTTAGCCACCTCCCACAATACAGCTATCCGAAGTAACATTGAATACCCTAATGAGGAATGGGAGTTGAGACCTGACCTGTTAAATGCTTTACCAAAGTTCAACGGGTTATCAAGGGAGAATCCACACGAGCACTTGAGACAACTTCACATGTTGTGTCAAAACTTTAGATCTCACAGAATCACAATAGAGAGCCTTAAAATGAGAGCTTTTCCTTTTACTCTTCAAGGAGCAGCTCAAGATTGGTGATACTATGTCTTTACACGGATCACAAACTGGGAAACTATTGAAAGACTCTTTCTTGAAAAGTATTTTCCTGCATCCAGATTATCTTCCATACGAAGAGAAATTCAAGATATAAGACAGAGGGATAAAGAGAATCTTAGTGAGTATTGGGAAAGATTCAAGAAACTATGTGCCTCATGCCCGCAACTCCAAATGGAAGATTTTATTCTAAGCTTTTATGAAGGTTTAAGTCCTACTGATAGGTCATGGGCAGATGCTACAAGCAGAGGATCTTTCTTAGACAAGTCACCAGAAGATGGTATAGATCTAATAGAACGGAAGGCAGTAGACAATCAATAGTATGACACAAGAGAAAATTTAGTGACTTTGTTGAAGGGAGTGCATGAAATTGAAAATGGTGTAGTTGATGGGAAGAAGATAGATGAAAGATTAAATAAGCTAGAAAGCAAACTCGATCAGATTGCAAGCTTGTTTAAAACCTCAACTCCACAAATTGCTAAGAAATGTGGAATATGCATTTCAATTGACCATTATACTAATGAATGTCCTAGCTTGGTGGAAACCACTATGGAAAACCCATCTCAAGCTTTTGCTGCAAACATGTTTGGAGGAAATAGACCATACCAGAATTATCATGATTCATCCTCCAATAGGTATCAGCAGAACATACAACCTTATGTTCAACCTCAACAAAGGCAGCAACCTCAACCTGAAATGTCACTACAAGATTTCATGAAAACAATACTTAAGCAAAATTCAGAAATCAAGAAATCAATTGTAGAGTTGACTTAGAGGGTCGAAAAATTAGAGGCTAAGGAGTCAAATAAACTACCTGCACAAACAGTGATCAACCCGCAAAATGTAAGTGCTATTACTTTGAGAACGGGTAAGCAAGTAGAAGGCCCTGAAGGAGCCCAAAAAGATGAAAATAAGGAGAAAGAAGGAGCGCAAATTGATGACAATGGAGGACCAAGTGAACCATCACTTGAGACTACCACTGATAAATCCAGGTTAGGATCCTCTAACTCTTCTTCTAAAAATTCTTCTTCATCTTATTCTCCACCTCCTCCATATCCAAATCGGTTAAAATCGAGAAACAAAAAAAATGGAGGAATTAGACCAAGAGATCTTAAATACTTTCAAAAAGGTGGAGATCAACATTCCCTTGCTAGATGTTGTTAAGAAAATCTCTAAATACGCCAAGTTTTTGAAAGAAATTTGCACAAATAGAAGGCGTTTTAGGGATAATGAGGTTATGAATTTGGAAAGAAATATGTCAAGCTTGATTAAGAAGCATATTGAAATACCGCGAAAATGCAAGGATCCAGGTATGTTTTTTGTTCCATGTGTTATTGGAAATTCAAAGTTTGACAATGCCATGCTAGATTTAGGGGCTTCCATAAATGTAATGCCTTTATCAGTGTTTACTTCTCTATTTTTGGGACCTCTTAAGACTACTGGTGTGGTCATTCAACTGGCCAACCATAGCACAGTTAACCCTGCAGGTGTGCTTGAGGATGTCCTTGTCCCAATAGATAAGTTAATTTTTCCTGCAGATTTCTATATCTTGGGCATGAAGGATGATGAAGGAATCAGTCAAACAATAATTATCTTGGGAAGACCTTTCATGATGACAGCATGAACCAAGATAGATGTGCATGCAGGATCATTGACAATGGAGATAGGAGACGAGAAGGTGCGGTTCAACGTGTTGGAAGCTGGGAAGCACCCGATTAAAGATCATTCTTTGTTTTGTATTGACTTATCAAGTGATGTTGTAAACAATTTTTCTTTTTCAAATATTTTGTGCCTAATTTTGGATGAAAAAGGAAACTGTAAAGCAGGTGATATTGAGGACACGGTATTAATAGATGATACCTCTGTGGTGTCCGAGTGTGATGTTGATTGAGGTGGCTGAGATTACCTTAGGCAGTAAAATTTTGCCATTTGTGGTACAACCACCCATTTTGGAGTTGAAACCTTTACCATCACATTTGAAATATGCTTATCTTGAGAGGGATGGGAAACTCCTTGTTATTATATCTGCATTGCTTACTGATGAGCAGGAAAAACAACTATTACAGGTTATTAGAGACCTCAAGAAAGCAATAAGGTGGACTTTAGATATTCCTGGTATTAGCCCTTCTTTTTGCATGCATAGAATACTTTTTAAGGGGGTGCTAAACTAGTGAGACAACCTCAAGGAAGACTGAATCCTCAACTGATGGGGGTTGTAAAGAAAGAGGGCACCAAGTTGCTACAAACAAGTGTTATATATTCAAATTCTGACAACACTCACTACAAAAATTATTAATATTACCGACAGATTTTTACCGACGAATATATATCCGTCGATATATTTTAATTTCCGACGGATTTACCGACGATTTTTTTTATTTTTTTACCGACGACCCAAAGCTTTCAGTAAATCCATCGGTAAGTGAAATGCACATTACCGACGAATTTGCCGAAGGCTTTTGGGCGTCGTTAATGTGTATCTCACTTACCGACGGATTTACCGAAGGCTTTGGACCGTCGATAAAAAGAGTGGGAATTTACTCGCTCTTTATCCACTTAACGACGTTACCGACGAATTTACCGAAGGCTTGTGGCCGTCGGTAAAAAGAACAGGAATTTTCCAGCCCGAATTTCGCCTCCAGTGCCAATATATGTGGCAAACATCACACTCTTTTCTCCTTCTCATTTCTCTCCATCTCAGTGTACAACTTCTTCCCACCGGTAGTGCCACCCTCCAATGTTTGGTCACCAGAACTTCTTGCCACCATTACTCATTTCTCCTTCTAAGTTTTGCTTACCGTCACGTAGTCTCATCACCGTTGCTCTTCACCATCGCAAGCTCGTCACTATTGCAACCCACCATTTTCCACTTTTCAGTCTTTTCGACAAGCTCAACTTTTCCGGCGAGCTCAACTTTTCCGGCGAGCCATTGCAAAGTTGATCTGTGCGATTAGGAACATCACCGGTCCTAATAACATCTTCTTTCTCTTA